>NC_134368.1:25695000-26320000 GCF_035582795.1 Mycteria americana | reverse complement strand
TAACATAATTACGTGCTGGATAGCAGCAGCTGTTCTAACTACAGCATGACCAACCCATCGCTTTTCTTGCCAACCATGTCTTACTTCCTTACAGATCTGCATCCTCTGATTTATTTTGCTGCCTGTTCTCTCTTAAAGTCAATACTTCAAAAATAGTTACTGCGTGAAGTATAGCACTTCAAAGCAGATCCCGATTCTGAGGTAAAGCTCTCTCCCTCATATTGCTCATTTTCAGATCTGATGTACATATTTCTATTTATTGTGTCCCAGGATGCTTCTCACTGAGACCTTTCTCTGTTCTACGCACCCAGAAGCAGTCGTTTACACCTGTGCATTCTTCAGGGCACAGTTTTAGCAAAAACATCTTGTAATTACTAGTATTACTACTTCCTCACTTCTTTCCATTTTTTATGTTATTTTATTTTAAAAAGCAGACTGCACCCTGCCTCTCCCCTCTCCCAAGACATTTTGGTACAGTGGTAATATGAAGGCACTACCTTGTTACCGACAATGAAGATAACACACCATCAAGTTATAGACAGCACAACACAGTACTGAAGAGGTAAAAAATAATCACGTAATGCACTGTTGAGTACAAAGGTGTAGTGCTTTTTCATAAGGTGCTGTAGGACAGGACAGACAAGGAGCATAAAGCAGCATAGTAAGTTTGCAGCCCAGCTAACATTTTGTAATAACCTAGATAGATAGATTATAAAGAGTCATCACTACGTACAAGTTTCATCTACAGTACTCCCGGTCATAATTAGAGTTTTGACTTCCAGGACTTCTGAGCCATTTAAATTTTAGTATAATATGGCAGGTTATCATATTTCTCATTTCATAAAACTTGTATTGTCATAGCTATTATAAAAGTCTTCCATAACCAGTCTTAGTATCAGTAACATCACTGAAGAAATATAAATAGGACAAGCAGTATTTTTCTGTGGGAACCGATCTTCAGGAAAAAATGGCACAAGTTACCAAAACTTTTTTTAAAAGGTAAAGCCTGCCCTTCCCCCCTCCCCGTATTTCAGAAAACATGTTCACCTAATTCTGAGCACTTGGTTATGGAACTGCTACTCTATCATGGAGTGACTGAAGAGAGTTCCTTCAATTACTACCCATTTCATGAAAAAATAGCATTTTTTTAATCTTATAGCTGTAGAGAATAGGCTAGCAACCACTGACAATTAAAACAATTTTCAACCAATGCGGTTACTCAGATTTACTTTCTGTGCCACTGAAAAAAGTTGGCGTTCTCCATTCTCAAAAGCAAAAACCATTTTCTATAAAAAATAATGGAATAATGTGAAGAATATCAGTTGTCCCACATCTCCAATTAATGCTTTTGTGTACTGAAAAAAAGGACCAGTGTGACATTTTTGGATCACATTTTTCAGACATAAAGGTGGAGATTTTTCTCGATTGGTCCCTTTTCTAGGTAAGACAACAATTTACGTTCAAGACAAAATTCAGTCTTATGTTAGCTGACAGCCATCACACTTCTGAAGATACCTGAAATATCTTCATTTGGTTGTCTACTCATTAAAGTAAAATTTCAATCGGAGCTCTAGACAAGCAAATTTAATGTGGCACCTCTGATTCTTTTGGCTTAGAAGCTTATTTTGATGTGAACCTGATGCCAATATTGAAGATAGCAAAGCACGTGTATTTGAAGCGCTGTGAGAATTTCAATGAAAATTAACTAAGTTTGCAGGGTGGCAGCGGATAAAAGAGAGGCTTTCAAACATAAAATGCCTTCTTTCCTCCCTGACTCAGAAGTGATTAGTCAGAGATTAAATTTTGCCTTATGTTGCCTACACTTCCAAGACTTAAAGTTTACCAGCTAAATTCTAATGAAGTGACTTAGTTTTAGCTGACAGAAGCTCCCCAGAGAAACAATGAGCCATGATTTCCATTCCACATGTACTGTAATACTTACGAGCTATTTAGGATCCTTCTGCCTTGCTGTGATGGCTTAGAGGTTCCTGGCAGGTCAGCCAGCACTGAGGCACCAAATACAATGTCAACATCACTGTTAAACACATGGAGAAATGTTAATTGTCAAAGAAACAAAGATGCATTGACCATAGCACAAACAAGCAAACAAAAAAACCCCTCTCTGTCATTATTTGGGATATTCACAGGTATAGCCATGTGACCAGACAGACTAATATAAACCTACAAAAGTCAGAAAATAGAAAAAAGGGCTGGAAGAAAGAGGGAAGGACTGAGTGAGACAAAATCCCAGGTGTCAATAGGGCAGTTCTCCACAGAATTATTTACTATAGATGGGTTTTCTATTAATCATCCACTGGAAGTATTACAGCCCTTTGAACGCAGAAACAGTCAGCAATATAGCTTTACTTATCTGTACAATGGGGGAAAAAGCCCCAAGAATGCACAAAGGAGCAAAACTAATCCCTTTCCCCACCATATTCACTGCGCGATGTTAACCTGACAACATTACTATCCCCTACTTGAAAAGGCTTGTAAGCAGCTATCTGCATGACAGGCAAGGATCACATGCGGATGTTTCCTCAGCTGATTAAACCACACGCTCTTGGCATGGCTATATTGGAGCTGGTAACCTTTTCAGCTGCTAAAATAGATCTGTGTTCCTATTTTAAGGTGCAGAGCTCCTTGCTCTGCAATGCTCAGCTGAACTGATCTTGATACTTAGCCTTATTTATGTGCTGCCTTAGGAAGCAGTTGTGGACTTTGTGACTACAAAGTACATCGAAGTCAGATGTCCTCTGCAAGAGCTGGAGCTTTGTCGGGCTCTTTCAAAAGTCACAACCTAAACTGGTTAGTGATTTTATGAAGAGACAAACATGCAGTCAACATTTCCCCTCCTTTGCTGAAGCAGAATGTCCTGCTTCAGAAAACCCCTGATTTCACCTGACCACTCCCAAGTTTTGTTCTCATCCATTCTCATGGGTTCCTTCAAACACCGCAATGTTGTGTTTCCACATCAGCTTTAGCAATGATGACCGCTGACAGTGTGCCGATTAATCAGCTCTTACTCCCCTTCCTGTTACTCTCATCACATCTCTATTCTTTTTCCAGCTCTGATACTATCAGTGGCCCCACAAGAATCGGCAAAATTTATCTGTATAATTTGTCTCCAAACAGCAAAACGTAATTCAAACTATTGCTTACTCTTCTGCTAGACTTCTGCTGCTTTTCAATTATAAATTGCATGGAAGGCGGAGTAAAAAGCTGTGTTGCTTTTAACCACAAATCTGAATCTATAGCAAACGCCAACTTCACTAGCATCTCTTAGACTTTACCTGATGCTCCAGTTACTCTGGGCTGCCCAAGGGGCCGGTCCTCCTCCTGCATCTAAGCCCTCCTGCAACCCATGACAACCACTCTGGCAGAAAAGCAGGAGGAAGAGCTGAGAGGGAAACAGGATAAAGTACTAACACTAAGTTTACAGACTGTTACTATCTGACAGTATTTTTCCTCAACAGAACTTACACCACTATTTGAGTTTGACTTTTGTTCCGAAAAAGGGTATTTCATATTTTAAAGGGGAAAAAAAACTTCCTCTTGTCAGAGTTCCTTGCAGTGGAGAATTAAAGTGAAGGATCTGACCTTATACAGCAGCATTGTTTTGATTTGGTTTGCATTCTGTTGTTACTGTGGTGTACGGACAAACACCATTGGAAAAAATGCCTTTGCTTTTTTTCAGTCAAAATATTTTGAACTGAAGGAATGTGCAAATATTCAGCAGGACCTTCTTACCTTTACCATAGGACCTCAGTAGCTGAGACAAGATTACATTTTATAAATATCAGGTGGAAATCCCGATTATGGCTTCTATTTGTAGTGTGCTATCACCAGAAGCAAATATTTGGAGATACAAGGCCTTTTGTTGACTTAACACTCTTGGGGGATTCTATGGAATAATTTAGGTGTTTACTTTAGGAGGCTGAATAAAGGTCAAATGAATCCTTAGAAAAAAAATCTCTAGTACCATATACTACTTATATGTTCTCTGTGAAGAGATTTAAGAATCTAGGATTTTTACCTAGTATAATTCTAGGTGGTAATATTTCTCAATAACATATTATACATTATACATATGATACAGAGATATATATCATATATCATACAGATATTATAGAGACATATAATATATTGTATCTATCTAGGCACCTATATCACTCCAGACAATGACTTTCCTGAGGAAGGCTGGGTTAAGTATTGTTCCTGCAATAATGACAATTAAAGATATGATTATTGCAGATTAGTGTTTGGTGTACATAGTGATTCACACAAAAAATATCCTTTATAAGTCTGTCCTCATCGTAATGTATTAATATTATTTGCACTATTCTGAGACAATGCTTTGCAAGTCTAGGCTGGTTATAAAGCAATTTTGCTTGTATGTTTTCGTTCCTGCCCTCATTTCCATCAGAAAATACTCTGGCAGGAACAAACTGGTTTGCTTTATACCAAAGCTGGGGTTTTCCTGAACATAAAAAGCAAAACCACTTTATCAGAAACATTTGACCTAACATAAAGTTAAATATTTCTTTGAAACTATTACTAAGGAAATATGAATGATAAGCTATTGGGGCATTTCTTTTCTTCTTTCCTAGTAGTCCAGCATTTGCTGTATTCTCCCAGAATACTGAAACTACATATTCTGTCAGTGTGACATATTCTGTCAGTGTCATATTTATTAAACAGTTTGGGAATATCTGAAATCATATATTTTAATGAATTTACTATTCACTCCTGCCCCCACCTCTCCCTAGTCACCCTAGACAAAAGAAACTAACTTGCTAAATCTTGATATGTATGGGCATGTCCTAACCAAAAAACCTATTCAACTACAAGACGTTTTTCATATTAATTTAATTACCACACATCTATTAAAATCCTGTAAAAGATATTTATCTCAAATCCTGTGGCAAGGGTAGGTGATACAGCAGAGTAACCAGGACAATTAACAAGACCGTGTGCTCTGCACAAAACATGGCAGATGAGCAGCTCCTTTATCTACTACTGTTTGAGAACACAATCTACTTGTTTCTTTTATAAAAAAGCATGCTGCCTTCTGGTAACAAAATTATTGTTTAAGCGGCATTTGTATTGAAGTTAACCACTACAGTTTTTGAAAGTATGACACTAAAGATAGGTGAGCTCTACAATGGTCTTAATTTAACCAGGGCAGGCCCAGGTTTGTGACATTCAGGATCTTAACGCCACAAGATCCTCTTCAAAAAAACATAGCACCAGAGTCCATTTTGCTTGCTGAGCCTTCTCCTTTTCCCCAGAGTGACTCTCAGCACTCCTGCTGGCCTTTGGCACTACTCGTTTTCTGATTACTTTTTTCTCTCCCCAGTGAAAATTCTAATTAATTTAAAGCAAACAAAATAGAAGATTAGTCTATAGATAACACATTTTTTGGGGAAAAAATATTGGACTTCTCAGAATTATGTATTTTACCTTTTTAAAGCTGTCACAAACACTGACTGTTCATGAGCCATTAAAGCAAAACATACTCTGACTTAATCACACTTCAGATCTCAGCTTTGTCCTGACATGAAAGAGAAAAATCTGTCAAAACCTCATAAGTCCTCATAGTCAGGGGACATTATTTTCTGACCAGCTCTATTGACAACTTCTATTGAGAAGTTTTCCCCAGACTCTCAACCACCTGCCCCTCCCGCCCCCATCCATCCTTTGATTCCCTTTCAGTCTTCAAAACTGAATCAACTCCTGAATCAACTGTGCTTCAGATGCACATTCCCAGGTAGTTGATCCAACAAGGTCTTGTCAGTACAATGGAAACTTTGTGCATGAGAAATCAGCTAGGATTTCACTAGCCCTTCTCATTTCAGACCTGGACAATAAACTATTCTGCCTCTACCTGAGAAAAAGAGTTACTGCAAGAGGCTACTGCACAACTGGGCTCAGAGAAGGCAAGAAAAGATGCTGCAGAAATTCTCAATACTCATACTTAGGAAATCCCAAACATTTTCTGCCAGAAAAGAACCAAAATAATACCTAGCATGTTACACTTAATAAGCATCCATACAACCATGTCTACTGTATATCTTACTGTATTCCAGCTTTAATATTTTTCTAACTTTATTTCTTTACAACTGCTTTTAAGTGTTCTCTGGCTCTAAATGATTGGTGACCTACCAGGGATTATACATATAAATAGAAATACTGTTGTGAACACAATGGACTGGAATTCAAATCAAATCTCTTCCCTCTCCCTACAGCTTTTCAGTCTATGTGTGGCTTCTTATCTAAAGAGTTTCATATAAAAAGCAGGGGAAATAAACAGGTCTAATAAGATTTGAAGTTTATCTCGACAGATCTGTTCTTGACTGAGATTTAAACCAAACTCCTTGCATGCAAGCTTGGTGAGTCATATTTGCGTAAAGCAGAGTGTGCTTCTGAAATCCTGGAGGAAATAAAGACCATCCTCTACATACTACGACTTTAAATTGTAATTTTGTGATTACTTACTTGGCTCTGGGCTTTTACCCACATTATATATTCATGCTTAAGGAGATTAAATGTGGTAGCTAATAGTTGGTCAACCAACATGAGAAGTCTAACCACATCAGATTAAAAGATCACTTTCCAGATTTTCATCCTATGAAAATGTATGAGGAACTGTTACCACAGTAGTGTGACTTACATTCTTCTTTAATAGTTCTAGCCTCAGTATTATTTTGAAGGAATGTGCTATTCCACCTGCACAGCCAACACACTCAAATTAAAGCAGGGCTTTTTATAACGAACTCAGCCTCTAAGCTAATAATTGAAGCACTTAAGTCCTTTGCTAGAGGTCTCTTGGATGTCTACATCCTTTTTTCTTCCAGGAAATTAAGTTCATAATTCCTAGAATTAGACTCTAAATTTTCTGGAAAATATTATTTATGAGTGACCAAGAACTGAGAAAGCTTCTGAGCTGAGGATTGAGAAATCCTCAAAAGTAGCTAGGCAGCATACAGCTAAGCATAAATGTTGCTGACAGGCAAGGACCATAAATCTTGAGACGTGAATGCCAAACAGATATATTTATGGTCTATCTCCTTACTTGATTACTGGTATTGAATTCTCATAGCCTGGTTTTTGTTATTAATACAATCTTCAGCAAGTTATTTTTTATGTGTGTTCCACAATAAAGCTGCACGTGGCATAATCTCTACAAATTACTGCTATTTGGCTACTTTTTTTACTGTTATGTCAGACCAGTATGGAAAAAAAAAATCAAAATGCACATTAGCTTTTTATACATTTTACACACCCCCCCGCCCCCCCAACTTTCATTAAATCATAAGGGAGCAAATGTATTACAAAGCTACTTTTGGAAGAGTCCGTGGTAGCATATTTGCCATTACTAATCACTTCTTGTAGGGATTTAACTGCTATCTCTCATTGGAATGGCTCTGGAGACAGGACTGCTTTAGAAGGATTGGTCTATAAAAAACCTAGAAAATGGGGAGAGCCAAGCAGTCTGTTTCTACTGAAGAACAAATCTCTTTGTCGCATTTGGGCAAAGTCACTCCTGAATTATCTATTATATGGAAACTTGGTTAATATTTATACTTTACAGAATACTGTGTTACTGTCCTTTCCAAATAAATTTAGTACTGTCATATTACAGGACAAGCAGTTTGTTACTGATGATCAAATCTCAGAAGCTAGAGAGACTTACTTCAAATCTTATCTGAAGTTTGAACATTGCAAATCATTTAACTTGAAAGAAATCCAGCTTTCAGTTATTCTGTTTTCCTGATAGGAACAGGGATAGAGAAGATGAGGATAACAAATATCCTTGGACTAGCTGGATAAAATCAATCAAGACAATTTGGTTAATTAGAAAATCCAGGGTTTTCAATTTGTACTGATCTTCTTACTATCTCTTGGAATTGGAAAACACCTGCGATGCAACACACACTGCACGTCTGCCCTAGGCAGAAGATGGGGAGGGCCTCCGCTCAGAAGTACTTTGTGCCCCCCCTTTACACAGCCAGAACCAAGAAGCGGTTCCAGGTTTCCATGCACGTGTCTCTGTGCATCCTCCCTGCTTCCCTTCCCTTTGCTGAAATGCAAAAGTGACCTTCCTCTGTTACTTTGCTACTTTCATTTATGGATGCTGCCAGAATGATTAGAGATGAATCAAAATACTAATAGAATATTTATACTTCTAAATTTCCTTTTGTATGTACATCTGCATGCTTTAGGCATGCAGAGTTGTGAATGGGCTATTTGTAATAAGGCCATTAATGAAGCCAATTCTTTCATGCTTAGTGACTTCACACAATACTACTGGGCTTTCCTAGTTTTCCACCCACCAGTACTATCATTGAATTCCCCAATGAGTACTTGCCCAGCTGTGACAAATTAAAACTCTAGATTAATTAATGACAATGTATGAATGGGGAATTGGTGGATTCCCCACTGGATCCCCCATTCCAATTGGTGGAACCAGTGGATTTGGTTTCATTACTGTAGACCTTTGCTTCACTTTTAATTTACTTAAAATAAGCATTACAATATAAAACCTTAATATAGTATTTACATGCTGATTTTTACTTACTAACTGTTATGTGAAAAATTCCTTGACAACTGTGCCAGTACAAAACCCAGGAAAAAGCTGCCATCTGTAGGGGCATGGTCTACTTTGTGCTACTTCAGTTTCTGCCTCTACCACACTCCAAGCAAGCCACCCTATACATTGTGTATTCATAATATGGTTCTCCACAACATTCAAAATCACTAGTCTTCTTTCACAATTCCTTTCAGCGTAGGATGGACTTTGTTGTTTTCCTGTAGTCCTCTTGTCAAGCTCAGAAGCTGCTTTGGTACTTGCTCAAGATCCTCTCTTTTCCCTATGTTCCAAGAAGCTGATCTAATAACATTCAAGTCCTTATATTCCACCGACGCCCAAAGCTTTTGGTTAACTTAGGAAGCACCTGAGCTTCCTAAGAGCCATAGCGTAGCCTTTAAAGTTTCCTAGGCATTGAAGGCACATCTGTTTTGATGCTTAGGACCTAGCAAATACCAAATCATGCCTAAACCCGATCAGAATCCAGAACACCAACATTCCTCTCCTTCAGTCCCCTGAGGAGAGCTCTATCTACCAGCCATTCTCGGGGAGCACCTACTGAGTACCAACAGGATCTGGCATCTCAGGAAATGTAATGGCAACTACAACAGTTTTAAGAATTTGTGCTAATTGCACCAATTCCCTCTTTATTCCCTACCACGATTGCTATAATGTTAAGGGCTGGCATCCTGGAGGGATGTGCTAGGCTCCAATTCTTGTTTTTAATAGTTTTTGTTTCAATCCATACGCAGATGATTGTAAAGTATTGGCTCTGTCCTTGGGACAGCATCTATAAACTTACTCTCTTCTTCTCAGGCAAGTAGCATAACTACTTGGCTCCAGAATCAAGTCCAGTTTTTTTAATTCTCTCTGGTCCAAAGAAACAGATTTTATCCTTATCAGTGGGACCCATTACAAAGGGGAGACAGTCCTGACCAAACCAAAAATCTAGTGGTTAAACTATTTCCTTGAAAGGTGGCAGCCACAACCCTGACCTTACATAGGTACAATAAAACAAACTGAATTCCTCCTTACAAGGAAAGTCCTGTAACCTAACTGATTATTGCATTTGGAGGACAGTATCATGAAAGAGACAGGGAGAGAAAGAGAGGGAGCAGGAGAGAGAGATTGCTTCTACAAAAACACTACCCTTATAGCTTAGTTTCTTTACTGATATTTTCTCAACCTGACAGGCGGAAATATTGTAAAAATGGGCAATTTTTCAGGTATTAAGTTTAGAATTTGAGAGTTGAACTGTGCCTTCTTTACAGCTCTGTTAGGCTTTAGGGATTTATTTTTCCATGTAAGGCAATACCTTTCAGAAATATGTTTACTTTCATCACCAGAAACAGCTGCATACTGGGCAAAGTGGAGAGTAATAATTAGGAGTTTAGCTTTTAAATAGTTTGCTGGGAGTGTTCCTTACAACCTTTTCTTGGCCAAAGTTTTGATGAACATAGCTGCTTTGAGTTAGAGGTATCGTTTCCAAGTGCTGTGATTTAACTCCAGTAGGCAGCTAAGCACCACACAGTCAAAACCAGTACACCAAGGTAGGTTATACTGTCTGGGTCCACGTGTTTTATTTTATTTTTTTAATATATAATTTGCCATAAACAAATACAGAAGATTTCCTAGTCTTCAGATTGTAGACACACATACTAAGAAGTGGTCTCAGTCCTATAGAGATTTGTAATAGCTGTTCTATGAATGAGGAATTAAGCTTATGAATATATTAAAAAGTCTGTCAGAAAACCAATAATTAAACTTGAGTTTTATAAGTACCTAATATCTTACTCATCAAATTATTTTGCTTCTTCCTCATCATCCCAGCTCCTGACGTTAATATTTTTTGTAACACTTCTACATTTTGCTCATTCTGATCTGTAAAGTAAATTACTGTCAGGTGAGTTATCGTTACCAAAGAGTGCTTCTTTGATGTATATGAGTGTTTTAAATACCGCTGGTATTTGGATGCAGCTTTAAAATGTTTTGGAAGTATTCTTGCCTTGAATGTATAGATAATACATACAAAGAACGCTTTTAGAAAGAACCCTTAGAAAACAGAGACAAAGAAGCTCGTGTCTTAACTGTGATTCCAGTAAGAAATAAAACTGAGCAATTAAATGATGTGGGAATATGTACCATTTGAATTTCAAAGGCAATTTCATGTGTTCAAGCTTTAGTAGCACTAGCATTGGTCAGCTTTACACTGAGGTATTTCTGCATACATGTAATAGAGGGGTTTTTATACATAATTTTCTATATATGTAATTAATTGTGGAATTAGCATCCTGCTCAATGATTTTCGAGTTCAGTATAAAGTATCTCATTAAGTCATATAAAAGGGCTTGATGATGTGACATTTCCAGTGTCACCTTCTTTGTTCTGAAGTTTAAGACCATGTCGCTTAAGACATGAAAGCAATGGGTTCTGTCTTCTGTCTGCTGCTGCCAATGTTTTTTCTTTCTGTAACTTTTACAAATGAGGATGGCTAGTTGTCTGGCCTGTTCAGGCATTCCTACCAATAAAAATGAAATCCACAAAAAGTCTTCCAATAAAGAAAGTCCAATAAACAAAGGAAAAATTAGGTAAATTAATTAATAGGACATCCTCTGAATAATACGTAAGTTAATGTGTGATTCAAAATAAAATAACAGAGAAATACCAAGGGAAACCTACTTCCCTCTTAGTTATAAAGGTCAAGAAAAGGCACATATATTTTCCAGATTTCCAGTAACAGTAGTGAGGACTTCCAAGGGAAATGCAGAAATACATAATAATACACATGAAAAGAGACAAAGCCTAAACTCTTCAAAGTGCATGCACAAACTAAGTACAAAATGAGATAATTACATTTGGTTTTGAGATGAAATGTCAAGAATTAGTAGTGGATAAAGCCAAAGACTACTTAAAGAAGAAAATTCCTTGACTGGTTTGCATTAGAAAAACTGCTTACATGTTTCCTAACTCATTGCATTTGCTAGTAGTAGGAACAAACTGAAGATACATTTTAGAAATCTTGAGGAAACAACTGATAACTATTGCAACTTAGTTTTGAGTCTGTTAAGGAAACTTTACAGTTCATAGTGTTTTGAGTGATGTTTATTATTCTCCATAAAAGCTGGCAGGTGGTTTCACAGATCTTCTAGTGGGAAAGCTGATTCAAGAGTTCCCCTGTGCCCAGGGGTGTTGGTTCCAGTGGGTGAAGAAGGGCAGGAAGTTACTGCCTCAGAAATTGTGCCGATTCAATGCTTGTGGGCTGTGTTGTAAACCTACATTAGTTCTCTAATAATTTTTTTTTTTTTAAATACAATCTTTCTGAAGTCAGAGGGAGACTCTGAGATAAAGCCTACCTCTGGAGAGCTTGTTTCATGGAGTCAGATTTGGTTCAGAAATCCTGCTGAATTTTGCAGTTACCTGTGACTTGGGAACCACGGTGCTACATTTAACCAAAGAGAAAAGGAGGATTCCGCCCCCTCTCCCTGAGTCTGTCTCCTTTACGACACTGAGTGCAGTTGACACAGAATCACACCCTCAAAAAAAGAATAAGTCAAAATTTAAGAGACAGAGCAGAGGCAACTCGGGTGAGCAGCAGTACTTTCCACAGAAAACCTGAGAGGAAGGAAGACTTGTTTTTATAAGTGCAAAGAACCCTGTCTCCTGCTGCTTGACATCCTCTTCTGTTGAAAAGGTCAGTTCTGCTCATTCCTTGTTAGTTTTCTTTGTTAATAAATACCTTAGTCTCCCACCAATTCTTCAGATAAGAAGAAACCTGAGATTTCATGTTCTTGGTTATCTACTTGACTGAGAAAAGGCATTTCCAATTATAAACATTATATTCATTAAATTCCTGAACTCCTTCAGGCTGAGCATTTGATTTGATACACAAGTTAAACTTGCCAAAAAAAACCCCATCAGCAATCCCTACTTATTCTGCTTATGTACTCTATCCTGTAGCCTTAGGGTTTTTTTTTTTTATTGGGCTTTAACATTTTATTTTTATTATCTATGTCATAACTGTTTCTGATGGCTTACATTGTCTATTCTCAGGACTGCTGTACTGCCTTTTCTATTTGGATGCTGCTGCTGAGCAAATAGCAAAGTCAGCTAAAGTGTTTCCGAATTTGCTTCTATCAGGACTCAGTTTTCAATTGTAAAAGGCATTGTAAAATCATGGTACTAATAGATGCTAAAAATGGAAATGTAAACAAGTATCTAAACAATCAATAGTGCTCTGTCACTAGACTCAGAAAATGCTTATTCTCTGGAAAGGCCTTTTTCCCTTGTGCCCAAAAGGATAAAAGACAGCTTTTTTACTTTTTGCTTGTCAACATGTTTATCTCAGATACTAAATCATCCTGATCTTTTCATGTGTGTATCTCTGAAAAAAATAATTTTATAAAAAATAGTGGCTACAGTTTGTACCATGAATAGAGCTGACAGTCAAGCGCAGAGGAAAAGGGTTAAAACTTTGGTTATTTCCAGAGCGCTTTATCTTTTTCAAGTGCACAAATGGTACCGACGTACTATTTTTGAGGACATATTTTCTGCATATTTTCTTTACTGGAAAAGAAGACCAAGGGTGGGGGGAGGAGATGTCAGATGGGCTGATTGTCCCAAACAAGAAGGTGGCAGTCTGGTGTACTCTAGTCAGCGGCTGATAAGAATATTTCTACACACATCATTGGTACTAGATGAAAAAATCATTCAAGAATGTATCTGCCTTTATAATTATTGCAATATTGTTTCTTAAATGAATGGTGTTTTTTGCTTAGGTATTTAAAATGAGTAAAAGCAAGGAAATAAATTATTTAGATTAGAATAATTTAGAGTAATATATTTGGATACATGGAAGCTATAATTGCCTCTGCCTTGATACAAGAATATGACTTAGTTTCATGCCATATCAGTAGAAAAATCCAGTTGCAGATGCTGAAATACAACGTGGGCCAAGGTCTAAGCACAGGAGTTTACCAGAGTGCAAATCTAAACTGGAGTTTAGCTGTGAAGAATTAAGGAATAAAGCATGAGTTTGAGGCTTCGTGGATGGGAAAAGGTGAGTGTGAGCAATGTCCCTACGTGCTAAGGGACAGGTAACGCAGGGTCATATTTAGTTTCTGAACACTTGTGAGTCCCAGTGTGAATGCTGCAGTGGTGGCGGAACTTCCACAAGGCCCTGCGGCCCCTTGGGGGGCAGGGCCCCCCTTGCACTGCCCTACCCTTGCACTAAGTATCTTCAACCCAGGTCTGATAACAGGCAGGCTCCCCTCAGGTGCGAGAGGGGCCCCTGGTGCAGAGCGACTGTCCCTGCCGCACCTCCTCGGCCCTTGTGCCACACTATCCCCGGCAGCGAGGATGCTCCCGGTATGGTGTGCACCGTCACCGGGGTGGCAGCGGCAGACCAGCCTTCTCTAGCCACAGCTGAAAGCCATTGGTCTCAAGGGAGACACACCTGAACCTGCCTGGATGAGAGGCCCCAGGCAAGCCCAAGAGGGTGGCACAGCACCCCGAGTGCTCGGGAGCCATTGCGGCACACCACAAGTGCTAAGCAAGCGGGGGAAGGAGTCAGCTCAGCCTGCCCCGGGTCCTTCAGGACACGATACCCCGTCTCCATCTTGCCTCTCCGCTGCACCCGCGTTACGCTTCCTGGGCTGAGGGGGCTGGTGGGGCTCTGAAAACCATGTCTAGGAGCTGCAATATTAAACTGCTTCTGAGGGTGGGGGGCAACCTCGGGAAAATCCTCACAGAATTACGTAAGAAAGGCCTTCCCCGTTCTTCAGAGCCAGGCCGGGGCACCCTGCGTGCGTGCGGCTGCTTCCCGCGGCACAGCCTCGGTTTTCCCCCACGGCCCTCCCGAGCACAGCCCCAGTCAGCTGCCTCACGCAGGGCGGGACGCGCCGACGCGGCACCGCCCCGGGCCGGCGGCTCCGCGCAGGCGCCGTGCGGGCAGGGCGCGCCCCGCCGCCGGTGGGCTGGGCTGGGGCGGGCCGGGTGGCGGCAGCAGCAGCAGCAGCGCGGCTGCCAAGGCGGAGGTAGCGCGGGTGAGGCGCTGGGTATGGCTCCGCCAGCGACGAGCGTGATCCCGACGACTGCTCCCTCGCTGGGCCCGACGGCTGCCTGGCTGAGCAATCGCTCTGCTCTCGGTGGGTCGCTGCGGCCTCGGTCCTTCGCTGCCGGTGGTAGCTCCGTCGGAGGGGAAGTGTCAAGCCGGGACCTCCTCGCTCCCTGCCGGCGGCCCCTGAGCCTCTCCGCGGGTTCCCGCCGCCGCCTGCGACCTCGGCGGGGAGTGCGAGCTGCCGGGCCCCGCCGTCCTCTCCCGCCACTCGGGTGCCTCGGCTGACCCCGCCGCTTCTCCCCCGGAGCCCCCCCCGCCGCCGCGGGGCCGAGGCGGGTAACTCGGGGGATCCTGGCGCTTGAGTCCCTGCGCCGCGGCCCGTAGGAGAGTAGCAGGAGGGGGCGCGTCCCCCCTCCGCCCTGCCCCCGGGGCGAGCGGGGGAGCGAGCAGGGGGGAGGTGGCGGCTCCCCGCTCGCAGCGGCCGAGGTTTCTCCCGCCTGTCAGCCGGGCGGTCCCTGGCGGGGGACCGGGCGCTCGGGCGGGAGCGGGGGCTCCTGGGTCCCGCTCAGGCGGGCTCGGAGAAACGGTGCTGTTCGTCTTCCCCGTGCCAGTGCTTTCAGCGATAAAACGGTTCTTAATGTCGCGACAGCCCCCGCCCCGCACTCTTCATTTAGTTAAGTGTGGCCACGAGTTGAGGAAAAAAAGAAATAAAAAACCCTACTGAACTAGACAAACTCGAGTCTGGCAGCTCCTCCGTAGTTGATGTCACTTTAGGCAGGATTCGGATGGCTCACGAGGTAGAAACGCATTAAAGAATTGTTTCTACTTCACCGTCTGTTTGTTGTGAGATTAAACTTGGTGTAGCGTTTAGGTTTTGGAAAGTCAGTTGTAACCCATGAAATCTCTGAAGAACACTCGCACATGTACAAACGCCAGAGGAAGTTTTAAATGACATTTACTTTCTTTATATTTAACCCCAAATGTTATGGTACTAATAATCTTAAAGTGAAACTGATTTTGTTGCCTGTGTAGTCTGAAGTGCTTTTTTGTGTTGTTTATGCTTTTCAAACATTTGTGTTTAAGCTGATGCTCATTTTTACCTGGCGTGATTTTCAACTTGATCAGCTTTATTACCTTTGAGTGGTATGACATTGATAAGACTGTACCAGCTTGTTTGAGAGTAAACTTTAAACTTAGTGGAAACAGTTAACATGGGCATAATTACTAGCATAAAATTAAGCAATAAACGTTTCTAGTCTTTCTATACTTGCTTTTGTACATCTGTAATTATTACTTGGTGCAGGCCAGCTTGGTCAGAAAGGATTGAGAGAAGTACCGTGTACTGTTTGTTTTCTGAAAGCAAGAGGAATGGAAGGCTTGTCATCCAATCCATCCTTTGCTTCAGGAGAGCGGAAAGAAATAAGTACCGCTGGGCACAACTGGGGCCAGTAAAATGGTGCTAAAGATACTAGCGTTATCAGACCTTTTTTTTTTCCCCAGCTAATTGATTTCACTGAAAGAGTTTAAGCATTTTGAATTTCAAATTCGTGTTGCCTGGTAGCTTGTGCTCTCAGAGGCCCTAATTCTTGCTTTTTTCAGGTTTTGTATGCAGAGGTAAGAGGAGGGGAGGAATTGTAGATTTTCCTTCTATTCTTTGATCATGACCATCTCCTCCCCTCTGCCCTCCCTTCTCAGTTGCATTAATGTAAAATAATTTTTAACAGGTAAAAAATTAATTTGCTCTTTGGTTGTTACTTTGGCATATTACTGCATGTTTCTACATGTTGAGATTATTCTACAGTTTACCTACTGCTGGCATCTTGGAGAGAGTGTAAACAGATGTTTTAGTAAACCAAGGGATGTGTATACATAGGCTTGTACTGACTCTTTACAAATGCTTATACTCAGGATTGCTTTATTGAGCTTGAAGGCAGTTTTGCTGGAGTTATGTTAGTATGCCATGTGCATTGGTAAGATCTAATAACAATAGTAACTTAGTCTGGTATATCTGGATGAATAGGATTGTACTTTTAGAAGCTAAAAGTTGGCAAGTCTAGCAGGAAATGCGAAAGCTATGAAAGAATTTTCTCCTTCCTCTGAGTTTGCCAAATGCTTTCTGTCAGTTTATCTGCTGTATCTTCACACAGGAGATATAGTGGTTTTGGTTAGAACTGCTTTTTGACTCATCTAAACTAGTGTCGATATTAGTTTGCATAAATGCATTGATATGATGTGTTTGGTAGCATTGATTTAATGCTGCTTGCTAGATGCTGCTTGTACTTGTAAATTTACCTGTGATATGGAATACTTTTAAAAATCTGGTGTGTCCAGGAAGGATTTTTTTTTTTTTTAAACTGGTGAAGTGTGCTTTATTAAGTGTGGTGGTAGCTGCATGCAGTGCATATTTTATTTGAAAATCAAATTTGAGGAAAAAATTTCCAGCAGAAATGCAAATGCAAAGCATCAGTTCTGTGTATTTTTGCAGTAGGAGCTATGCGCTGCTCAAGTAGTGACCAAAGCAATTACACCATAGGCACTGCAATTTTAACACTGGTAAACAGTGAAACATGAGCTTTTTGTCTCAGTGTATGTTTCCGCAGCATTATCAACTGCGTATTGTGTCACACACGAGGAATGGTTGATCCTTCTGCTCACTTTTTTGAGATGCTGCTTTTGACAAATCTAATGAAGGTTTTGAGGTCTGTTCTTAACAGCAAACCTGAAACAACCTGACTTAACCTCTAAGGCAATTGGCAGTACTGTTACTAGTTGTTGGTATGTTCTTTCATCGTGTGGCTTCCTTTGTCTCATCAGACTTCCTGCTTATTTCACTTCTGGTTGTAGGTTCTAGCTTCCTTGTAGTAATCAGAAGTTAAGCGGAACTCACAAACTGGTTGAATGTTCCTCTTTGATGAGAGGCGTTTTTCCTTTGTTATTCAGTTTATGCATATTCCCTAAAGTACAATTTCCTTGAACAATAGATGAAGCAAATGGTAGGCAATAGGTTTTCTTCACTTAAGAATCTTTTCCTCTAGAAAATGGACTTTTTTTTTTTTAACCTGTTCTTTGCTGTCTTTTCTAGTGTGCCTGGTCCCTTCTGTAGCTACCACCTTACTAGTAAGGCAGAGAAGCCCAAACATTTTCTAAATATCTTTGTGTGTGTCTGTTTTGGGCAGTGATGGATTTTGACTTGTGATTGAAATTGCTTGTTGTTTCATCTGCTTAGTTATGCAAAGGCAATTTGACTGCAGTGTCCAGAATAGATAAATACTATTTAAATCAGATAACTCTTAAAAAGTATATTTAATATGAAGTTGCAGCAAACTGTTCTGGCTAAATTTACTATCATTAAAATAACTAAAAGTCTGTATTAAATCAGTACATAATTACCATCAGAGTTCTAAACATATTCACTGCTAAGCACTTGAATTAAGAATCTAAAAAATGAAATTAGACTTTGGTGACAGAAGCCTCTACTGCAGCTCTAGTAGGATGCTTTATTTTATAGCTAAATAAGTTGAATGTACTCAATGAAAGTAAATAGCTGATTTAGAGCTTCTTTCTTTTAAGAAAATATCCACCACTTCTGAAATGCCAAGGGACATAAGCTGGCCATTTTTGGCATTTAATTAATTTCACTATAACTCCATTACCTTAGTAAGTTTTTAAAAATAAAGTTAGGTTTCTTAAATTCTTGAGTGAGGTATTTAGCATGTATTTAGGAAATTGAGCAAATAAGGTTTTTTTTACTTTTATGCCTGAATTTAAAGTGTGTAATTTAAAATCAAAAAAGTTTTACTTTAAATGATACTTAAAATGAATGCTTTAAATCAAAGCGTACATCCGTCCACCTTAGATGTCCGGCTTGGAGGTAGGAAGTGTCATTATAGTTTAATGCAGTTCAAAGCATACTTCCCCTAGAGCCAGGAGAGGATGAAGCACTAGGTATGATCATCAGGTGCTTTTTCCTTGCAGGGTGGACTGAGGTCAGAGTTGCCTGACCATTCCTCCTTGTGGCGTTGCCAGCTTAAGCAGTCCTTTGGTTATGCCCTGTAAACAGTGTGTAGGCCCATGTGGTGAATTGAACTAGAAGTGATCCAGGTGTGAAAGAAAGAAAGAGAAGAACCAAAACAAAACAAAAAAGAAGCAAAAAACCACCCAAGCAAACCATGTTCTGTCTAAATTATTTTGAACCGTAAGTGATTGCCTCTTTTCCACAGATGGGTGAACCGGAATGTTAGTGGTGAAGAGGGGGAGAAATACGTAAGCTGATGTTGCTACTGAGACATGTTTTCCAGCTATGCTTGGCTGAGATGTTTGAGCAGATCGTATGCCATATCTGAATATTTCATTTGTCTTGTACTTAAATAGGTTGTACATTGATCGTGTTTAATTTCTTTAAATATTAACTAACATTAAGGCCAACAATAGTTTGTTTCTGTAACCTGTGAGACTGATAGCTACATTTCATTTTCTTGCCTGAAAGCAGGAAACATGTTCATGTAACTCCTTGAACTTTATGGAGAAGATAGTGAAAATATGTATGTACTTATATTTAGCATGTAGATTGCTAGAACAGTCAAATTCATAAAATGTAAACAAAGTTCTTTAAAAGGCATGCCATAAGAAATAAATGGCGTGGGCGTAATGGGCAAAATCCAGAGTAACCAAATAGGATTCTTTATTAGTAGAGCAGAGAGAAGATTACATCATTGTTTATGGGCTACTTTCTGTAAATTAAACAATACAAGACCAACTGGAATGTGCTTGAAGTAATCAGCTAGGTTTAGATTATGCTTAAGTTTAGTATAGGAGATTTAGAAAAATAAATATAATGCACTATTTTAATTATGAGTTTTATATTGCTTATATAACAACTAAACAGGTTTGATCTGTGTTACAAAAAGGATTTATTTTTCAAGAATCTGAGTTGTTCTTTAAGCAATATTAAACATTTCTAGGGATTTCTCATGTGCTTTATGAAAAGTTTGAGAATTGTCTGTTTAGATCAATACTAAAAGCAAAGCTTTGAGGTAACTGGGGCTCATATTGGAGAGGTCCTAGTGATCATGCCAAGTATGAAATCTTTTCAAGTACATGCAGCTAAACCAAGGAAAGAGTAATTCTGTAACTCAGTGCAAGCAGAATCTGATATCGTGGTAGTAGATACTAAGGGAGGAATTGTTCTCACCCTCCGTTTGCAGTGAGAAAGAAAACGGGTATGGAGGGCAAGCTACTACCTTTGCAGGATCTTTAGCCATGCTTGGCAGTTAGCTGTTTAGGTGCAGTTAATCCTGCTTTTTGACAGTGGGATGACCTCTTTAAGGTACTCCCATCTCTCTTTTCTGTGAGTTTATAAAACCTTAAGGGGAACCAACGTTTATTACAGAGCAATACCTTTGTTTACATGGTCTTCTCCAGCTTCATTCTTATCACAGCCTTCAAGATGTTGTAGTCTTGGAATATTTTTGTGGTCAAACATTCTTTTACTAATATGGAGGGAATACAGCTTTTAACTAGAATGTCAATAGATACATCTAGGCCATGTAAAAGTTGCAATTTAATGAAGGATAAAATATTTTTTCATTAATGTGCTAACTTCCCCCCCCCCCATATTCTGTTTCCTAAAGGTGCTGTAAAATTTTCTTCAGCCATTGCTGAGATGGAAGACCACTATCTTTGTGTCAGAGTAGTAATGATCAGAACCAGTGTAAAAGACTTCTCTGAGGTTGACTGTCCTTATATTTTACTTTTTAGGTAAGGATTAAGTAAGGGCAGACAATATTCAAGTTCAATACCCAACGTATATTCATTTTTAAGCAAACAGGAGTACATGGGATCTGAATTAGTAGCATGAATGCAATCTGTGATCTGCAGCTTAAGCATCACTTTAAACGTGCTGAACATTGCCCCTGAATCTTTTTATTTATATCACATCTTCAAAGTAATTTTGATATGTAGACTGGTATACAATGACAGGTATATAAAAATGCCAGGACAGCAAAACACCAAAGCAAATGTATTTCTGTATGAATCGACATGAGTAAAGGAAGATGGCTATGGCCTGAACTTGTCATTAAAAAACATTATGAGGCAACATCATACATCATGAGAATGAGGTAGACTATCAACAGTCTGTTAATAAGCGTAATATGCCTCTGGGGAAGAGGAATAGGGAACATACAATGAATGATGTAGCTATGACTTGGGACATAAAATATATTGCTCATTAGCTAGGCAAGCCTTGTTTTTGCATTATGTCATAACTGCTGAGGTTTTTGAGGGCAGACGTCTTGATATGTGTAGGGTGTTTGATAATGAAAGCTGAGTGCTTCGCTCTGCTTATAAGGTTACACAGCACGAAGTATTTGATCCAGCTAATGCATTTCTTCTGGGATATTTTTGGTTTGCTTTTGGTGAATTTTTACATCTCTGAACATAAAATGAATGGTATCAAGGAGTTTATGGACTTTGTGTAAACTATGTATTTATATAGAAATTTTATTGTTTTAATGCTTTACTAGTAATAAGCAAAATACCTTGCGAAGTTGTTTGTATCTTGTTGAATTTTAATGGGAGAATTAGGTTTTTAGGTATCTAAGGACAACTGAAGAAAAATCACATAGGCTTATCTATATAGGCTGGTATGTTGGAGTATCTATGTTTGTTAGTGCATCTTTAAATGGAAAAAAATACGTTGTTTTCCTGCCTAGTTCAAAAGGTCTTTAAATTTCAATCCAATTAGTGGACTAATTGATGCTACAGAGTATTCACTTGATAAATTACGAATTTTTCAACATCCTTCTGTCAGGCAAAAAGTGCCAGTATAGGTACAGTTCTGGCATATTTTTTAATTTTCTTTTAACTTGTATAGGTTGCATCTATCCTTTGAGAATTTGTCTATATTGTCACTACCTTTTGACTGCAAATTAGATTGTAGCTGAGGTTTTCTCATTGGTGTTTCAGGTGGCAGTTTACGAGCAGAAGTACTAAACTAAATCATAAAACAGATTACGTAAGTAGAAAAAGAAACAGAAAACAAAGAAACTCAAACCATGGTTCTTACCATGCAAGCATCTACAGGTGATATATGTTAGGTAGGCTGGGAATATCAACCTCAGTAGTTTCTGATGGTTTCCTTTTTTGGAGGGTGGGGATGGTATTTAGTGATTGCTCAGCAATGATCTGTCCTTCTGAAAATGCGGTGTAGCTCTGTTGCTGGAGTTGCTTGTGAACTTCAGATTGGCTCAGGTTTATATAGAATTTTTTCTTGTTTGCTGTGAACATTTAATAGTATTTGGGATCCATGTTCCCATTTCCTTTGTATAATTGTTCACTTTGTATAATTGTTCACTTCAGCTTACTCAGTCTCTTGATTGTCTTGACAGAGCAGTTTGCCAAATGACAGGTTATACTGATTCAGTAAAATGACTACTTAAAAACTGAAGACTTTGAGGCATTTTTCTTAAACCGTGGTCATCTCGGTAATCCAGTTTAAAACTTTTCAGGGCTACGGTCTGTCAGGAGCACAGCCAGTGGGGTAGGAGAGGACTGAAGGGGAAGGGACCTCTTAAAGCCACTTTGTATCTGGAGAAATTGTAATGAACCACAACTTGGAGAGTCTGAAGCATGGGCCTTTAGCCGTGCAATAAGGCCCACTTGCTCTCTAGGTTTGAAGTAGGAATTACCTACTACGGTTATGGAGAAAATACTAAGAGATGTTATTTGTTTGGGCAATGCATGCCACTTGCCACAAAGAGAGGTAGAAAACCTAAGAAGTCAAGTCAGGTTCATTTTGCGGCCCTTCCACCCATTAGCTTGACTAGTAAGTGGCCGTTGATGTCTTAGAAATCATGTAGTAGGTCTTTCCCATTCATTCTTAAAATGGGTAATGCACAGCAAAATCCAAAGCATCTGCCTATTTTTGTCTTATATTTGAACATGAATGGTGCTTATTTTTTAATACCCTTCTGAGCTTATACTGTTGGATTTCTCAGATGCTGAGATGTTGTAGTCATCAAAATAATACTTCTCTGGTGTGATGGCTTTTCTCCTACCTGGGAAGTAAATTAAGCTACTTCGTGTGATTAAGTGGGGGACTTTGTAGCTGTTGCTACCTGATGAGTTAGCAAAAATAAAAAATTATAACTATTTTATTTTGGTATATTAAAACATGAATTATAAAGCAAATAAACTGTATGTTTATTAGAAAGCAAATAAACTGTATGTAAGATCAACTTTCTCAGTTATATGATTGTGTCCATTACCCTTTCCTGTCTTTTCTTTCCTTATAGTGTAAAAAAATTGTAGTCTTAAAGTGTTAAATTGTATATATTGTTCACTTGTCCTACTCAGGCGTAAGTTAAAGCTGCTAAAGGTTACTTACCTAGTAAATTCTGCATACAATTATCTGTAGGATTGCTGGCCTCTCTTAAAAGTGAATAGCTTTCTCTTTTGGTTTTGGGAGCAAGCTAGACCATCTGGCTTTGTCCAAAGCAAACATCCTGAGACTTTGTTTTAACATTTAGCCTTGTGATCTATTCAGTTGTTTGTTTGCATTTCTTTCTATTTTTCTGCATTTCTATTATTGTCTAGAAAATTAGTTTAGAGAAATGCTTAACACATCTTTTTTCTTTTTGCTAATTGGGGTTTTATCAATTGTTATTTCAAAGAAGTTCCAGTGTTTTTTCACTTTGAGCAAGTCTTGTGTATTATGTACTACTGAACTGACAATTCAAGACTGTCCTGAAAAATTCAGAAATACTTAAATAAATGGTTTATTGTTTTGATATAAAGAAAACTAAGGTAAATACCTAACTGCAGCTTTAAAAATCTTTTCTTAGCTATCTGTCACCTTACTGTTATTTTTCAAATACAACTTAGTTATACAGCCAATGCCGCAGGGGTATCTGTGGAATAATGGTCTTTTGGCAATTTTCTGGAGGCTTACATTTTTTTTTTTTTTAAAGGGAGGGATTTGATTCTTCTAGATACTTCTATTGTGAAAGTGTCACTGTCATGTAAATGTTTTTCTGATGAGTCTTCACTCCTTCAACCAGTTTGATTAATGGAATGACTCTGAAGTGCCTTGTCCATTTTAATACAAGTAGATGGAAAATATCTTGAAATAGTGTTAGATTTTTTTTTTTCCATTGGTCTTTTTTGTTGTCATTCTTTCTTACTCCAAAAAATTGTTTTCAGCTGAAGTGGAGGAGAAGAGTAGAGGGTAGAAATGCAGCAATATTCTTGCATGTTGGAAGAGTAATATTTAAATCTTTCTTATATGGGGTGGGAAGTGTGTATAAACTTTAGAGGCTCAGAAGGAATTCTGAGTATGCAAATGTGTATTTTTGTATTTAGCTGAACATCTGAACTTTTATACTTTAATATTTGTTATGTGAGAAGGTACTGAGATTTTAATTTATCTGTGCATATTGGCCATAAAAGTGGGCAAATATTGGAACAGGTTCCCCAGAAATGTTGTGGAATGTCCATCCTTCAGATGGAGCTTACCTGAGCGACCTGATCTAATCAGAGCCGCTTTTAGCAGCATTTGGACTACTGAACTTCAGAGGTCCCTTCTAATGTAAATATTCTATACTCTTCATAGTTCAAAAGCCTGATCTGTAACATGGAATATACATCTGTTAAATTCAGAGCTTAATTGAAACAAAAGTGCTTAATTGTGGGTGTAGAGTTAGTGTGTGCCTATGCTGCAACTTAAATTCTTTGCCAACAAAAAGCCTCTTTTCCATCCTGTTTCAAGTTTAAATACAAAATGGTTTCCAAATCTTAAACAAGCAAAGAATAAGCCCACCTTATGCTGATGAGTAGAGTGTAAATGTTATTTCTTTTGTGCTGTGAAATCCCCTTGTTAGAAAAAAATCAAGGCTATTTCTCTCTCACCTGATACTTTTCCTTTGCAAGGGTCAATACTAAATCCTGTACTTACCCTTGTATTAGGGAAGGATCCACGTTTGTTTTTTTAGCAATTTTGCATGAACTTAGGACCAGTGGAATGGTATGGCATTTTCCTCACTGATGGGAATAAGGAGCAATGGTGGTGTTATTCTTCTGTGAAATATGTGAGCCCTCTTGATGAGATTACAAGCCTGTCAGGCTAGAATGTTGTTTGTTCTTCACTGTTATGTTGAAGAAATATCATGTGGGTTTTTCTATGTTAGATATTTTGTAATCGTTTTATGAGGAAGGAGTATCTACTGTTACGGGTGTGAGTTCTCAGCCAGTAGAGTATGTGTTGCCCATTCAAGTCATCACAGAAGATAAATCACAGTGACGCTATGGGAATTTGGTCATGCTTTTAATTTTCTAAATGCTTTGAAGTGATTTACAGTGTATAGTAATAACTGTGTTTATTCATTTATGTAGGTAATAGAGAGTTTCTCCAGGTGTTGTCAAGCTATGGCTTACAGACAACTACTTTGACAAGTAAAACCGATGGCAATGATGGCAAGTCTGAACACCTAGAGTATATTGCCTTTGCATTGGTTCCTGTTTTCTTCATCATGGGTCTTTTGGGGATCCTCATCTGTCATGTCCTTAAGAAAAAAGGATATCGTTGTACAACAGAGGCTGAACAAGTAGAAGAAGAAAAACTTGATGAAAAAATAGGTAATCAACAAGTATAAACAACCTATTTCTGTACATTGCAACTATGATGTAATAATTTATTGTGAGACTTCTGTCATTTCTCTGTCTATATTTGACATCAAAACAATATTAAGAAAAATATTTTTATTACCATTATATGTCTGTTGGGTTTTGATCTTTGCCATTCAGAACTAGGAGTGTTCCAATTTCCCATGCAAGTCCTCTATCATCAATTAAGAGCTTACAGAGGGATCAAAGTATCCAGCATATTTGTTTGCAACTATACACTGCAATCCGAGTCACCAGATTGTTGCTAAAATACTTTGTTGCAGAAAAGCAAAGTAGTATTATACATAATTCTATCTGAGGAGTGACAAAAAGCTGCTGTTTAAAGCCTAAAATCTTAGTTTTATGTTTAGCAAACTTAATTTGTTCCTGCTCTGCTGTCATTCTCTTCTCCCCTCTCATTATAAAACTGAGCCTTTGGACTCACTGTCTGTGTTCTGTTTTATGTAATGTGTGCTGCTTATAATTTTTTCTTAAATATACCTTTGTTTTTGTTCTAATGTTTGTTTGTTTGTGCTCTTGTTTTTATGGTTCCTTATGGCCCAGTAAATACAAGGGCCAGGTCACTTGTAAATACTTTGGGCCTCTTCCTTTCTCCCAATTAATTACTGTCAGTAGGTTCCTAATAAGTGCAAATTACAGTGGCTCTGTGGTAAGGGTAGAGCCATGTGGTGCAGCAATGATGTGTCAGTATGTTCTTAAGCAGTTACTGCCTGGGGCATGTACACAGTGAGTGGGACTATCTAATCTTAGTTCACCTGCGTGGTAGCAGCAAGGTGAGCGGTAATGAAAGGGGGACTGCTTTCAGGTCTCTTAGTCTGGAGAAGTAGCTGTGTCTAAGTTGCATTGCAAAGTTGCAGGTATTAGGATGAAGATGAGGCGTGGGTACAGAGATGGGGAAGCCCCTAATGTACTACTTAGAGACAAATTTAGGGTCTCACCTATCAAACTTGCCTCAATCCTGTAGGTTTTTTTTTTTCTTTTAATAAAGCTAGTCATAACAGTTACTAGGGAAAGGCAGAGCTGTGCCTCTTCATTGTTCTGTTTCTCTGCCTTCTGAGGTTATTCTGGGGAAGCTTCCAGTATTGTTAATGGATGCAATCAGTTCCAAAAGCATTAAGTATAGTCCTGAGGTTTCTTTCTTAAATCCCTTGCTCCTGTAGTAATTTGAGAATTTTTTTTAATTAAAAAAATCAAATGCTATGTCCTTGTAGATGTGGTGAAAAGCTTAAATTGAATCCCTCTTATACTAGAAGCTGATAATACTGATTTAAAAATAGCGACTTGAGACAGTTTAATAATTTTTTTCCCCCTCCCTATTGTTAGGATTAGAAATACTGCTTTCTTCTTTGTCTCCTCCTTACTAGCTAGAGAAGGAATTTTGACATATGCTTGTGAAAATACTGTTTATTCAAGCTTTAGATGAATATGTTGGAGCATATGTGTAGATTTCATAAACTTGTGTTTGTATTTTTTACTGAATAAGGACTAAAAAGTCTTATCTAAGCTTTCCCTCCAAAGTGACAATAGATCTTTTTTTTATGTAACTCCTTCTGGTGTTTGTTTTTGTTTTGACTTTGTTTTGTTTTGTTTTTACTTTGTTTTCAAATAACTCAATTATTGATTTGGAAGGCCAAGATATTGACAACATATTTATTTCCTTGCACAGAAATGAATGAAACTATACACGAGAATAGCGACACTGTGGGACAAATTGTTAACTACATTATGAAAAATGAAGGTATAGTATTGTGATATGGAAGTTATGAGCCTTTGTGATGGTGTTATAGAACAAATATGTTTTTTTCAGATATTCTGAAGTATGGTATGTTTGTGTGTTTCCATTTAATAAGCATTTTGTATATGTTTAACTCTTTGAGATGGCCTTCTGAAGGCAATAACTTCAAATAAAATAAGGAAGTTTTTTGCTTACCTGAAAGTTATTTTGTATGTTAAGTTTGGCTCATGCATTTCTTGATATTTTAACTATTTGAGTGCTTGGTTTTTTTGGTTCATCCTTTTGTTTTATTTGTGAAGTAAAAGCTCAAGGTTGCTTTCTTAATGGCAATGTTGAAAGCATGTGAAATTTTTATATTTTGACCAGATTAAACTTTTTGTCTTGAAAGGATTCTTGCAGCTGTTGTCTGATGAAAGGTTTGTGAATAACTGAGACAACAGGATAGACTAGCACCAATGTTGAATTTTGGACATGGTATCTTCATGTGCTGTGTGTACAAAGTAAAGGTTAAAGAAGAAGAAGATATGACTGAAAAAATAAAATCACAGTTAAGCAGCCCATGAAATGCTTGGTTAGTTCAGAATATGTTTGCCCAGTAGAAGAAACATTTAGGAGACTGCATGTTTTTATAGTACAAGAACCTTTAGCCTTTTAATTTTACATTTGTATAAATTGAAGTTCTCCTAAGCATTGAACTGGTTTTGAGTTACTTCTGAATGAAGACTAGTCCTTTGGAAAAGTTGTATTTTGGGTTGGTTTATGGGTGGTTTGTTCCCCCCCACCTTAATAACTGTTAGGTCTTTGAGCTTGTGTATTTTTCCTTGAGGTTGGGATTAGGTACCCCATGTGTTTTTTAGAATATGTGAGCAATTGGTAGTTCTTGGCTGATAATTAATTTGCATTTTGTAGGGCTCACTTAAACTGGTGTTTTTAATCTGAAGTTGCTTTATACATGTGAGGTGATGCTACTCCTGTGGTCAAATGGATGCTTTAAAATTTTCAGAGATCTTGTTTGGGAGCTTTGTGCAGATGGCTACATTATATGGCTTATATCGGGGCAGAGCTTTGAGTGCAATATGGACTGTAATTTTAGTAGCTCATGTTAAGAAAATCTCATAGAATTATATTAACTTTTTTTTCATAATTTTCTCTCATGCCTTTTTTGAGATATACATAATGCAGTCATCTTTCTTTTAGATGAAATTTCTTTGAGGACCTTTAATTTTGCTGTTTGTTTTTTCCAAAGTTAGAGCCGTACACTTTTGAAGAGTTCTATTTATTCTCATTGCAGCAAATGCTGATGTGTTAAAGGCCATGGTAGCAGATAGCAGTGTCTTTGAACCTGAAAGGTAATTACTCATCTTTTTAATGCATGTTTCCCGAGGCAACTAAAAACATACCTCTTCAAAGGATTTTATTTCCTAAGCACTTTTAAGACTACATCACTTCCTTGAGTTATCAGCTAAGAGGATAATACTTTGATTTCCTTGTAGTGTCTCTGAGTCACTAAATTTTAATGTATGCCCTGGGTTAGTAACTGGCTCTTCTGGTTATGTGTTCTAGGTGTGTGATACAGATTTATTGCTTTTTGGGCTAAAGATTTACAGAGGCTGCAAGTACTTGTTTACTTCCGGGTGAAGTTACTTACAAAGTGGCTTAGTCCAAAGCTACTCTGACTTGAAAGAACAGAAGCAGTTCTTGTTTCATTTGTATGGATGCTAACTTAAAATAGACATCTCCTTCTATGTCTCCTTCTGGTTTACTATTACTTCATAATTGTGGTAATATACATTGGCTGACCTACCTCTTATTTTTTTCACTACACACCTATTTAGAGAATTATGTAGAGAAAGTAGTTCAGCACTTGAGTTACAGATACATCATTTGTGTAAAAGTACTTATATCTGTACATAAGTACCTTTAAACTATATCTGTACTACTCTAAATAATCTTCATAGATAACCCTGTGTTCATATTCTAGGCAGAGAAGATGAAGGTTCAAGTAGTACTGTCACTAATAAAAGAAGTGGGAGTGTATAGCTTTAGCAAAACAGAGTTGAGTATGCAACCGTTTATCACCTGTTTTAATGGTGAGAGGCTTAGTTACTGAAGAAAAAAACCCTGAATTTACAAAAGGAGTTCTTCTCAAGTATAGGAATTATTTTTAAACTTTTATGGTGAAGCAGAAATATTTGTTTGAATTTTAACTCAATCTTTTTGTGTAGGCATGTGTGATGTTATTTGGGGAGTTTTAGACTATTGTTTCAGTGATGAATTAAAATACCAAAAGTAAGGGGAAGGGAAAAATGATTGTTTGCTCTTATATAATTTCTGACAGATACTCCTAAACCTTTAGTAACTCAAGTGCAAATGAAATACACTGTTTTTCTTTGTAAGTTTGGTGCACTATGAAATGCTTCCTAATGGTAGGAATAGTAATGGCTAAGTAAAATCTGTACTTCTGCCACTTAAAGCCATTAGTTCCTGTCTTTGCTTCAGATGTGGAACAGATTTTATTTCCCTTAATAGTATTCTCTTACCTATTTGAAGACCATTAAATGTCTCCTGTCAATATTTTTGTTTTGAAAATAAGCATCCAAGTAACTCCAGTCTTTTCCGGCATGTTTTATTTCTTTAATTTGTTCTTTCTGTTCTCCTTTGGAGTCTCTTCAGTTTGTTGGTATTTTTCTTGAAGTAACATCTCTAAAACTGGACAGAACTATCAGCTGAGGCATGATTAATGCTGAGTAATGTAACTTCAGGTTCACAGGTTATACTCCTGTTATTTCCACTGTGAAATTTGTCCTTTTTAAGCAACACCATCATAATGATTCATGTTCAGCTTGTGATCTTCACCTTCTTTTTCTGAAGAATGATCATCTGGCTAGTTGCTTTTCTTAATCTGGGTTTGTAAAGTTTTTCTGCTAAAGCACTGAAATTTGTGTTGTCCTTACTGTAATACATCCAGTATTTTTAATAAGATTTATTTATGTGTGAACGTGTCTTTCACACACTGGCTCTTCTCTGATCATCCTAATTTCTTATCTTGTCCTCTACAGTTACTATGGGTGACTCAAAGTTTATGGGTACTTTACCTATTCTTCTATTCCATTACCCAAGGAACTATTTAAAACACTGAATATAATCAGGACCAGAATAACTACATTTAGTATGTCTTTCCAGTTTCATAGTAAGCTACTGATATTTAACTTTCTGGTATGTCTTTTTCCTTTTTTTTTTTTTTTTTTTTAACAAGGTGTGCTACCTTATGCTACAGTAATTTCACCTTTAATGCACTGAGCTCTAGCTTGCTTTAGGAGAATGTATTGTAAGACGGTGTCAAAATTGATGCTGAAGTCCAAAAAAAGTACATCTTCTGGTTTCTATCTATGGTATCTGCTTTTCTGTTTTAGAAGAAAATTAGAGTGATATGATTAGATATTCTTAATAAATGCCTTTTTGGTGGTTGTACTGCTTTTTCTTTCTTTTCAGGTACTTTTAAAAAAAACATTTTTCCAAAGCTTAAGTTGAATGATCTGTTGATTCCTTTTCTCTTCATGATAGACATTTTAGTTTTGCCTCTTTGCAATATTGTGGGACTATGCTGCTCCTCTGTGAGTTCTTAGAGATACTGTAACAATTCTGAAATACTTTCCGTAGTTCTCCAAGTGTGAATTTAACCAGCTAATTAGATGTCTTCATCAGTATAAGTTCATGTAACCTGTTCTCTTGTATTTTAGCCTGATTTTTTTTTTCCATTTCCTTGCCCTTTGTGTTAGTTGCCTTAACCACATGACTGCAGCTGAATTAATTTATGGAAGTGATTTTAAACTGCAAAAATATGGTATCAGAGGGAACCTTAAACCAGACATCCTCACAAATAAACTGTCCCTGAAAAAACTAGCTATTCACTAGACATAAGTGAAGGTTATATTTTATCCTTTTTCTCCTTTTTAAGAAACAGGATTTTATAGTAAACATTAAATTTCCTTTATACTTTTTCCTACAGTCCTTCATCTCCTACCTCTCCTGGGAGTCCAACAAGTCCAGGGTCTCCTTTGTCACCTGGTGCTGTTCCGTTTAAACACAGCTGCAAAGGCCATCACTTCCATACTGTTGGAGGAGTAGTAGAAAAGGATGTTTGTACTCGTTGTAGCCACAAACGATGGCACCTTATAAAGCCAGCTCACAAATCTAAAGAGCACAGAAGAAGTCGTCTTGGAGAAGTTACAGTCCTTTCTGTGGGAAGGTAAGACTTAGGTCATTTTATTGTATACTATTCTTAGGGATGCTACAGTGGCCCACGTTGGATCAGATATCCATTGATTCTGCTCTGTTTATATCATCAGTGATTGTTTTTTGTAACCCTGTTACCATTAGATTGAAGTTACTTCTGGAAGAAGTAAATTTGTTTTGGGGTTTTTTTTGTGGGTTGTTTTTTTTTTTTTTTTTTTAAGAACTATGTAAATAGATGGGGATTTACTATGGGTATAAATCCAAAGCTATTGCTGTATTGATACTGGCTAAGAAGAAACAAGGATTGCACACTAATAAATTCCTCTGTTTCTGAATTTGATAATTCTCAAGTAAGTGTGAGCTATAGAAACCATTTCATTCTGTTTCATTATTTTTAATTCCTAGCTTATGTTGTAGTTAGAAGATAACTGTTCTAAGAAGTGGTATGCAATCTGTGGATTCTGCTTTAAAACACAATTCCTTGAGAAAGTGTGATTCAGCAGTAGTGAGTATTAAAAGTACATGCAGGTAACAGGAAGGAAGATTGCTCTGAAGTGAAAGCTGGGTTGGTGTGGCTGTCTGCTCTGATGTCTATGTCTTGGGACCCGAAAACGTGTTCCTGTCCATACACTGGGTACTGAGAACGATCTAACTAATCTCTGGGGAAATACAACTGAATCTTTCTTTTGCTTACTACAGGTTTAGAGTCACAAAAGTGGAGCACAAATCAAATTCCAAAGAACGGAAAAGCTTGATGTCTGTTACTGGTGTGGAGAGTGTGAATGGTGATATGCCTGCCATACCTGTGAATCAGGAAGCGAGCGAAGCACCTGCCACGCCTGTGAAACAGGAGATGCAAGAGAGGGGAAGCTCAGAGTAAACTGCAGGTATTAAACATTGGGAACTCACACTGAAAGTTGTATGTTGTGAAATAGGTGAAGGTAATCAGTAAAGAGAAATGAAGTTGAAAATGTATCAGTTCTGTGTGAAAACTCATCTTTCAATTTCAAAATGTTTCTACAGAAGTCTGCAAAAATTATACTTGATCACTCGGTTAACGATAAATTGGTAAAAGCTAAATTATTCACCAAATTTTTACCTAATTGTTTATTTAGACTTTGTAATTAGGGTAGATGTTGAAATAAAAAATACTTTGTGGAGGTGACATCACTGGTCCAAGAAATAAAACATCTGCATACTAATTTTTGGCAATAAATGATGGTTCAGGTTTAGTGGCAATGTGCTTATTACCCAAAAGAAACAAATGCTGCTGACAGCTGCATTACTGGAATAACTGCAGTGCTTCTTCCTTATGCTTGCTGCCCTGTACTGTGTGCTTGTATAATGTAACTGCTTACTAGATACTTCTCTGATAGATCAGTGGAGGCTTGGCTAATAAGAATGGAAACACATGAAAATGCTCGTATCGCAGCGATCTATGGTAGGTTACTAAGCCAGAAGGTTGGGGTTTTCTTGTGAGTCATTAAACTTCAGTGAATTGCTTGAGGTACCCCATTAAGCATGTCAAAAACATGTCTGGCATGGTTTTGGAATGCACCTCTGACTGTTTGTTTGTTTGTTTTTAACAGTTAAGAATGTCAGGGGGGAAAAAACCCTGTAAGTTAATATGGTTTGCTTCTAACTGATGACACACTAATCTAACTGATGCTTCTAACTGATGACTGATAATCTAAAGGGGAAAGGTGATTTTACACAAATGTGATTCAGAATACAGAGCCTGACCCTTGGGGAAGAAAGGGGTTCTGGAGTGACAAAATAAAGGCACTGGATTTGAAAAAAGTGAACAGAGTGCACAGTGCCAAACTCTTTGTATGCGGAAAGAGGGGATAAAGTCATGTTGTGTCAGCTCAGTCCAGTTTCAAACTCTCTGTAACTTCAAATATAAGAGGGAAATGCACAAGTGGAAATTGGGTATGTTTAAAAATGTAACGACCCAAAACACCTCGAGTGTCTTGAGTTTAAATTCTGAAAGGCCAAGGTGCAAGATGCGGCCTTTTCCTTATATCAATTTTCTATTCATTAAGAAAACATTCTGTAATTGTATCAATTTAGAAAGGAAGACAAAGTTGGTATGCAGTGGGATACCTCCTCCCAAACTTTACTGGCAGCACAGGTATGACTGTTGAACTAAGAGTGTATTTGTCTGGACTCTCTGCCTCATTGCTAAATTATACCCAATTTTTTGGAACCATTGCCATAGAGGAAGAAAGACTTGGAGATGTGGTATGCTTCCAAATGTTTAAAAAGCTGTGGAGGGTAATGAAGTAAATTGTTCTTTTTGCTCAGTGGGTAAGAAGATAAATAGTATTCTAATTTGCAAGGAGGTGGAGTTCAGGTTTTAAAAATTAAGAAGTTGGAATAAGCTGTCGTATCTTTATTGCTGGACATTTGTAAGACCAGACTGGACAACTGCTTGTCAAAGCCAGTGTAAATACAGCTGGCCCTGCCTTGGAGGTAGGTGATAGACTGTAAGGATGGTTGGTGTTTTTTGTTTTGCTTTTTGTTTTGTGGCAAATTTTGGCAAATCACAGCTTTCTAGTGGCTGCTGTCTTATTGCTGCTCTGTAATCTGTGAAGGATCTACAGATGTCAGTGAAAGACAAATTTTACTCTTATCTTCTGATTCAGAATTATGTCCTCGTGCTCAGGGGTTTTTTTGTTGGTGTGGTTTCTTTTTCCTTTCTTCCCTTTTTAAAAATCAATATTAGCTAAATGCAATAGGAGATAACCTCTTCATTCACTGGCTGTAATGGCATTTTCATGCCCAGCTAATTTTTTGTTACTCCTGTGACTTTTTTTTCCTTTTCTGTATGTCTAAAGGTAGCATGATCAGACTGTTCATAATACGATTTTTGACTTAAAGGCAGACTAGTTATCTTTTCTTTCTATTTCTTATGTTTAAAGAGAAGGGCATATATGAAAAGAAAGTTATTTCCAGTGCACTTAGATTTAAAAAAAAAAAAAAAAGAAAAGAAAAAAATCATCTTTTGACATCACTCTCAAAATGTTTTGTAGTCCAATTTTCTAATTTGTTCTTTCCGCTCCTAAATAAGAAAGCTGTTCCCTTTAATTACCTAAAAGTTATTCTCTAAATTTAAACCATTACTACTTTAATCTAAAAATAAGCTGTTCTCTAGAGAGAGATGGTAGTATAGCTATTAAAAAATTAAATGTCCATCTATGGCAGCTTTTTATTGTAGAATCTCCCTTAGGATTAAAGGATTGCCCTTTCTGAAACCAAATGTTCTAATAGCAGAGAAATGATGCCGCGGAATCTCTTGTAAAGGTCTCTCCAGTCCAACAGAACTATTTTGTAAATCCTCTGGGAAACTAGCCAGGCCTGTTTGATATGCACTACAAAAAATAAACAGATCTTGCTTGAAAGACTATGATACTGTTCCCTAGCATGGTTCTAGATCAGGTTTTGTCCACTGCCATGAAAAGCTGTTCACATATAAATAGGTAGTAGTTAGACCTTTACTTCAATTACTTATTTCAGACTTCTAATAAATTATTATAGCTTAATTTACTGAAACTGAACAGATAAGCAGCATTTAAGACTTCCGTACCTCCAGCCAATGAATTTATGACAAAAAACATATAGTTTTGGATAATTTGGCTCAGATCTTCAGATGCAGAGGAAGAAGGCAGACGCAAATGTGTGTTTAACTGCTGCCAGAAAAGGTTTGTTCTGGTATTTGGAGGCAGTAGACTTGTGCTTTGTGGCCTGATTTTAACTGCTGTTACTGAGAGTTCCTGTATGAGACGGAATTCCTGAGTTGGGCAGTACCTGAATGATGTAATATTGCTGGTTGCTGGTGTTCACTGCTACTCTTGAGTTCAGGGGTTTTTTTTCCCCCTAAACTGACATGCTCTTGAAGTGACCTCTACAGTGTTTCAGCTTATTCTAGTGTCTTGCTGGCTGCATCATTTGAAGTTGTAGCATGTCCTCTCAATGTCTCCAAGGTCCATGTTCTCAGCAGACTCCATTTCATCAGTTAAGTTCATTTAAAATATGCTTAGTAGCACATAAAAAAGTAGTAGATATACAGCTGATAGTTGAAGTCAAAATTCTGAGTTGAGCTCATGCATGTCCATTGTAAGCTACTGGGTAAACAAAAACTCAAGGTACTGGTGCGCTGAAGCTATGTAACATTTTCCATACCTAGTATACTTTCAAAGTTGTGTGTGCTTTTGCCTGTGTGTTTGTCCACCCTCTTCATGAGTACCAGCTGAACTTTTAGTTCCTCTCCTTTAGGATTTCACATGCTAAACTTGCAATGCACAGTAACCACTTCATGCGATTGTGGCATTTTTTTTCCATTTCAGAGCATCTGCTAACTTTTTAATTGGCATGTTCATCCTAAAACTAATTTTTCTATTTCACCTTATTTTTAGAATTGTTTTCTTCTCTTGCAGGTGGAACTTTTAGAAGAAGCTTGTCTGCTAGCACTTTGGAGAAAACTGAAAACTCCCGAGAGATGCATACTATTTAAGGAAATGTATTTATGGCACTGTAGCATTTTACAAGTTCTGTGATGGCACCCATGCAAGGTTAAACACTTAATGGTTTTTTCACCAGTAAAATCAGTAAGATTTAGACACTTAAATACTGTTGAGCTGTGTGGACCTCATACCAAATGCTGGGCTTCATCTTGGAAAGAAAAAAGTACGTGTAAGTTTTTGGACAGGAAAGGTAAAAGCCTTATCAAATAACCTTAATTTTTTGGTACTTAGACAAGCATTTTTAATGAGCTCAATATTACAAGTAATATGATTATCCTTTGGATAAACTGTATTTTCCCCTCTGGTCTATCTGGATATTTCTCCTCTGTTCTTCCCCTCCAGAACTGACAAGTGTTTGCTGAAGATAAAAGCCAGCCTTTGGAATATGAAAATATTCTTTTAATCTAACTGCTTAGTAGCCAAACAAAACATACAAGGAAATAATTATGTCAGCCAAGATCTGCATGTGTGCCTTTAGACATAAGCCCTCGACTCTGTGAAGGGTACTTCATAGTACAGAGTGGTTCAGCTATATGCAGATGTTGAATTAAATTGTTGTCTTCCCACCTCCCCCTTACTACTTAACATAGGCTGAAGAGCATCTTTTTCTATGCAGTTGGGTGAGCTCTTGGGAAGGTTACTTTCCTCAAGACCACTTATTCTCCTGTTGTCTTGTAACTACTCACTCATATTTGAAGAATGCCTAATAGTTTTGCCTTTCTTTTTTGTTTTTACCCACAGGTTCCTTATTAAGCTAAGGCAACATATTTCAACCATTAGATAAGGATATGGAATATTTGCCATTAAAAATTTGTGGAGTATATACTAGAGTACTTCAGAGTGGCTTTATTGGACTGAGGGTAGCTGTTTTCATTGGAACCAAAATCTTAAGCCAGTGTCACTCCCTTCATATTTTAAGTGTGATTTACTGCTAAAACTACCAGTGGTGGTTTTGTGATGTTAATTCTTTGTGTCTACTTACGATCTCTGCTTTGTCCTGTTACTTTTTTTGGGGAGGGAAGTCTTTGCCATACTTCAGCAAACTTTGCTGTGTAATAGAAATTGAAAAGTAACGTTTGTTCTGAGTGCCCAAGAATATAAGTTCTAATGTAATGCATTTTAGCAGAGATTGCACTATATTCTGAGAACTATAAAGTAACTTAATCTACTTTATGAATTTGGTGAAAATCAGTGTTTGCTTTGAAATTGATTTGGTTTAAATTAATACTTTCAATCCTTTTAGTCCAAGTGCTCTAAACTGTGTTTCTCCTTCAGATCTGAGAATCGGGTTTCTTCATCAGTTTATGCAGTGTTAACAATCAATGCGTACAAAGATAAAAATTAATCTTCTTGCTTATGTATTAGATACTCCCATGTCTTGTCAGGAAACATTAAGTTTATTTCAGTCTTGCTGAAAGTATGTGCTGCTGATGGTCTTCCTTCTACTTGTATCCACGAGATTTTGACTGGACCTATCAATATATACTTTTCACTGATGCTATATTTGAAAAAAAAAAAAAAAAAAAAAAACCCCAAACCACAAAACCCACAAAAAACAACCAAACCCAAAACCCCACCACCCACTAAAGCTCTGAAAAGAATAAATGGTTTATTGTTCCTTTTAAAATGGATATTTTTAGAGATAATTGCCTGTCCTTGAGAACCCAAAATAACTATTTGGCCAGGACTGGAACTTGAGTGTTTAGCATCCCTGCTCCCATTAATTTAAACCTGACTTATGAAATCTCTTCAATATTTAAGTATAACATATAACATAAACACCAAGCTCACCTTACAGGCATACATTTAATATTCTTGAATTGTTTTCTTCTTCAAGCTTCACTTGATTATTTGTATGAAGAGCTAATATTTCTAGAAGAATTTAGTTAGTATTGGTTATAGTGGTTAGCTTTCAGTTTCCAAGAAATTGAGAGCTATGAGTATAAAATGTTACTGGAAAAAGGGAGTATTGGGCAAAACCAAGCAGTTCCAAATAATTTTCAGAAAGGAGATACACAGTTATAGACTGTACCAAAAGCTTTAAAAAAAAAAAAGAAGGGAGGTTTATTTTGATAATATCGTGTTTTGATACATAATGATGGGTTAGTACTGAAAGTAAATTTGCCAAAAGGATGGAAGAAAGCTTTAAACAGAAATATGTATTTTTTTACTTAACTTAAAAGTAGTTTCTATTTTGATTCCATTGGAAATATGTAGAATAAAAGAAATGAAAATGTGTTGGATATGTAAAACATTGTTTACCTGTATAAAATACTTACAATAAGGTATTATAAGACCTGATATGTGCAAGAATTCTATTTGTGCATTGTTACTTCAATAAGAGGGTTTTGAAACTGTGCCTGTTTCATTGCATTTAACACTACACTCTGCTATTTTGTAGGGGTATGGATATTGCCATATTAGTCTGCCTTTCTTAAATTTGCATATCAGATGTATTTTTAACAAAATAGTTTATATACAACTTTTGTACTACCAAGCAGTAAATAAAAAAATATTGATTCTTAAGCTTGCTTGTGATTTCCTTAAGCCTGCATGCATTGTGTGAAATTTAACCTTTGCACAGTCTTAATGTATAATGCAATCTCTTTGCATCTTAAGTTTTTGTTTATGGAAGTAGTGAGAAGGTTAGGTGGTTGTGTGATGTACAGAAAACTGTGAGCAGTTTTCTTTTCTTGAGAAAGGACAGTTGCAAGTATTATTTTAGTTCCATATTTTATATGGGAAAGAAGAAAATCTGTGCTTTAATCCAAGCTGGTATCTGATTAGATGAAAGACCTTTTACCTTTAAAGTATCAAGACTTTTAACGTTTGACGTGGAGCGTTTAAAAAATACACAACGTTATCTTTATTCTCAATTGTTTTCATAAAGTATGGAACGAAAAATTACAAATGACAGGAAGCTCTTTGCAGTTGCTTCCTCTCAGCCTGTGTCCCTCTGTGATACTACAATGCTTAATTTGTTACATTATGTTCTCACAGATGACTACGATCTGTAAATGGTATTAAAAATGAGTTTTGCTGTATGAATAGTGCGAAGGAGGCTCAAAGCAAGTTGTTGTGGCTAGCTGAGATGTAATTATCAGTGTACCATCCTGTTTGCAGTTTTTTTGTTCTTTATTTTAGCGTTCTAGCTGCATCACACAAGGTCTATTTTGAGGTCTGTATTTGAATTTTAGAGGTAAAAAAAAAAAAGAATCCCTCCAGGCCTTAATTTTCAAAGAGAATCGAGACACTGCTGATGGTGAAGCTTCTGGAAATGGAACACACTTTCTGATTTCTCATTTTCAGGGATTTTTTGTTGTTGTTGTTCCTTTTCTTCTACATAACAAAATAACCTGAGAGTAATATATTATACTACTACTTGTTCCCTTAGCATGTTTCCCCCTGTCCCCTTTTCCTTGCTTTCAGGAACAATTTCAGGTTATATTGAAGTTAAAACTGAATGCAAATAGAACCGTATCAACAAACTTTGATGCCAGAAAAGATAAGGATAGAAGATTGTAATTTTGTGTAATACACAGTTTTTATTAGATAATGCGTGCATATATTGAAATACAAGAGGATTGCTGTCTTAAAGTTTGAGAAATTCTACTATAACTGGACTGACGTAGAGAAGTCCTCAAAAGAAATGTGAAGAAGTTTTTCCTTATGTGGATAATACTTCTGTTATTTTTCCCCAATACAGACACTTTGGTTTTTTTAGTAGAGCATTATGCCAAAATTCAGGATCCTACCTCATTCTGCTGTAGCAAAACAGATGAGGGAGCTACTTGTATCATTAATAAAATCTGATTTTACTTGTAAAGAGCACAGAGCACATGTGCAATGTATTTTTGAAACATGGTAAAGATTAAAGCATTTCTGTTATTTCTGATTCTCTTTATGAACAACCTCAGTTGAAAAGCATGCCACAGTGTACTTGGTAGCTCATTGCCATTTTCTTTCTGAACTGTCTCCCTGTTTTTCACACGTACAGAAACCTTGACAAAATTGGTACCTTATATGATGCCTGTACTCACAAGTGTTTTGTGTGTTGCTTGTGGAAAGACAGTGTTGTTTGAGCCAGCTGGTCTTGTTTTAAAAAAAAAAAAAAAAAAAGCTAAAGCACAAGCGTTTTTCTGTGTACTTCAAGTCTGTGGATAGATGTTTCATCTATGCACTTTCTGTAGCAATGAACCCAGGCTCCAGTATTGCTGAAGCGTGTGTGTGTGCAGAGCTCGGGGCGGGGGGCTCGGGGAGCCTGCCGCCGAGATGTGGCTGCCTGGGGTGTGGGTGGCAGAGCCAAACTGACAGGCACAGAAGGGGGGGGGGAGATGGGCACTAAAAGCATAAGAGGAAAAGACAGGAGAAAAGGGTGTCAGATAAGTTTGGGTTTGGGTTTTGGTGTTTTGGGTTTTGGTGTTTTTTTTGTTGTTTTGTTTTGTTTTTTCCACAAATGAGTTGAGCTTGTACTTACTGCATATTAATACAAAATGATGTGGGTTAAAAAGTGCCTGTTTCTGAGAATATTCATCTCTTTATGAGAGGAGGACATATGGTCTGCTCTGGTAATGCTGGAAGTGCCTACTGGGTTGGAATGTGAGACTGTTTCTCCTAAGGAATTAAGTTTCCTGGGTGTTTAATGTGAGTACTCCCACCTGTGCCCTGGATGTAGGTTGCAGTGCAAATCCATTTGTATCTATTAAACTAGGGTTTCTGTGCACTTCAGGCCTGTTCCTTCCTTTTTCCTGCTAAGTGTGTAATACTACTGCTAATGAATAAACAAGAAGACGGGGTGGTTAAGCCTTGGCTATCTAATATTAATGAACAACATGTAGGACTTGGCCAGATGAAGATAGATTTAATTTTTTCCTCAGGGTTTTGTGAAGTCCTGTATGTGGGAATTTTGTTTGAGAGAAGTTTGCAGTTAGGCTCAAAGTACTGGCAGATGCTGGGTGCAATTTCCATTTCTCTCTTGTTTTCTGTATCCTTGTTGATTTTTTTAAATGTTTTTTTTCCTCTCCACTTGTAAGGAGTGTGCAATAAGGTGCTGCTGGTCTGTTTACTCTTGCCATAATTGATTGTACCTCTTGCTCCGGATGCACCATTTCTTCTCCTCTCTGCACCACCTGTGGCAGGGCCGGCTGAGTTCTGAACTACTGCTCCACAGAGCTGCAAGGCACCCAGTCAGCCCCACAGCTGCATTCCCGGCAGGTTAAGACCGTCTGGTGAGGTGAAACTAGTAAAAGGATATGTAAGGCTGGAGCAAGATGAGGAAAAGGAAGCTGAGCAGTTTGAGAAAGCAGGAGTCTGTTCCTCTAACTCTCAGAGAAAAGAAGGTAGGAGAGGTGCCAGGCCCGTAGTGCTAGCAGCGTGGAGATGGCAGAAGCCTGTGAAGAGACATGCTGACAAGGTCTGAAAGCTGCCTGTGCTGTTAAAGTAAGTGACCTCCGAATTATCTGTGACGGGGCGATGAGTGGGTTGGTGGTATATTTTGCTAGGAAGTTTAGATAAGAAGAGATACCACGTCACCTGTGACATGGATGGGCCTTAGTCCAGATACTGTTACGTGGGTACTGCTTGGCCATCTGTCTCTGGACGTGCAGTCAGGCTTGCTTCGTCTTGGTCTGTGTAAAGTCTTTGCAGAGCAGGCCTATGACACCTTAACTGAAATACTCCTCTTAAATTTTATCTGTGCAACCCCTAGTGTTGTAGAGGTGCAGTGGCATCAAGTTTAGCTGTAGCATATCTGTCTTCCACAAAAGAGGATATATTGGCAAATGTGTTTTTCTATCAATATAATTGCTCGCTTTTATATACGTAAACCCTCTGATCCCCCCCCCCCCCCCCCCTTGTTAGCAGTTGTTTCCTCGCCTTTTTTCAGTTAGTCATCGCAGTCTTGTTTCTTCTGGACTGCAGAGCTGTTAAGCGTGTAGCAGCGCTGGACAGGAGGCACTTGTGCTTGTACTGTGTGGTTGTGTTGATGGTCTTGAAATGGCGGTCATGGGGAATAGAGAGCGTTTGCTTCAGTAAACTTTACATAGCTGTCAGCATGCTGCGAAACAGCCATTTTGCTGTTGCAAAATAGCAAAACAACTAACAAACCTAGCTGATACCTGCTGGCCCTGATGGCAGAGGGGCAGGTACGGAGAGGAGGCAGCAATGGGAGTATGGAAGACTTCGGAAGATGGGAGGCAGGCTGAAAAATAGTAGTGATAGTAAGGGCAGCAGCGGTTTGAGACAATCTCCTGTCTCTTATTGTCATAACAATGAGCCATTGCTCCATGGGTGTCACTATATATCCAGCTAGATACCCAGGTAATACGGTGTGATTTTTGCACTGAGTAAGATAGTATTTTGAAATTACCATATGAAAATAGTATCTAACTACTGGCCTTCACTATTTTGATTTACAGTGAAAATAATTATCCTTTAAAAACAGCAATCTTAGGATAGTGTTAATTACAATACCCATAGTTTTTCCCAAATCATATTTTTCAAGGATTCTACATAGCTCTGTGTGTATACACGTACACGCATGTATATGCAGAGAGACAGGAATGTGGCTTTTTCTGTCAGCTGCGAGCAGGTTTTGCATAGAGCAGCTGAGATACGTATTTGCTGGCAGCAGAGGGAGCTATTGAAGCTTTTATTGATCATTCAAAAAACTTTCGGAGTGTGTCAGTGTAAGGAAAAAAAAAAAAAAATTAAAAGCCCTAATTTAGTCGGACATCTGAGGTGCCTCACTGTTTCTCTGCAATGGCATTTTGCTGCCCTGGGGGTGCGTGTCCGGGTCTCTTGTGCCCCGGGAAGGGAAAGGGGGAGGCAGGCGCGAAGCCGGCGGTACCGGCGGCAGCCGGGGCTGGGGCCGGCCGGGCCCCCGCAGCGCGGCTCCTGCCCTGCGCCCGGCCGGCGGCCTGGGAGTGGCTGCTGCACTTGCTGAAAGGACCGACGTAAACTTCTCCCTAAGCCAAATTTTTAATCGAAGCGATGAGGAAGAACAGGATCTGTCTGGCATATGTCAAAACAATAGCGGTGTGCATCGGCTGCTAATTAACGCTCATGCATGCCTCTGGAAAAGTAATTCCCAGTCAGGGTGGAATATGTGTATTATTTTGTAGGGCTTTTGATAATTTGTCTTGATTTTGATTAGTGTTGGATCTTTAACACAGTTCTTTTTTGCAGGTGCTGACTGGATGAGTTTTGTATGCAAGTCTGCATAAACAAGAGATTAATCATTAAAGATTAACAATAACCAAAATCAGACAGTGACATTGTTCTGGCAAAGCATGCTGTATACTTGTTAGATTAACCCCTGTGTCGCTTTTATCTACTGAACTGACATTTGTGGGGTTAGAAGTCTGTAGTATTTCCTCAGTTCTGAAGATGGGTTGTGGCGAAACTCATGTTGCTTTGGGCCACAGCAAAGTCTCTTCATATAACACATCTTGTATTGGAAATATGGAGGTTTGCATGGATCTTACTTTTTTCTGAAGATTGTATGAAAAAAACTAATCCGAGGAATGTCCCTAAGTTCATTTGGTACTATCTTGCTTCTGGAAGAGGTTCTCAAATGAGAACTCAAGGAAAGTAAAGCTTTATTTAGATACCAACCTTTAGACATGAAATGGAGACAACCTAGGTTATTCATTCCTGGCCAGATCCCTACAGTTTGTCCTCAAATACTTAAACAGTATTTTAATCTCGTTCATACATTCATTTTGCTCTGTAGTCATCTTGCCTTTGTCACTTACCTTCCTTTCCTTTTGGCTAAGTCTAGGTAAATTACTTCCTATCACTTGGTACAGCTCCAAGTGTTAAGAGCAAGGGATAGCATGTGTGATCACAGATTATTGAAAATCTGGCCATGCTTGAGGTTCAGGTGAGTAGCTGAGGGCGTTGCCTTGCTCCTTTCTGCTTCTGCGCCCTCATAAAAATCAAGCTATTCTGGCTCAGAGTAAATAGAAGGGAGCTCAATGAGCAAACAAATCAAACTGCAGTCTTCATGTGACATGGTTTTATTGTGGGGTTGGTTCACTACTTAAGTCATCTGCAACCTGACGTAATGTTGGGATGCTGTATTTCCTGAAAGACTTATTTTTTTCTGTTTTGCTACAGAATAAAATGTTTTTCAGCTGGTAATGTACAGTAGTTGAATTACGAAGTGCAGCAAAAACCTGTTAAATCCTGTTTAATCTATAATAATTTCAATCAAGATTCAGACAGGGAATGGTGTAACCTCCATAGTTTTGTTTGTGATGGTTGTGAGATGACTGCTTGGGATCTGTACCTCAGCAATTGGATTAAAAACAAAATCAAGACAGCCATTGTCTTTCCTGCTTCATTGAGAGAATCCTGTTCTCTGAATTAAGTTGTACAAAGGAATATAGCTTTTCTCTGAACAAAGGAGGAAGAGGTGGGGAGTGGGGGAGTAACTGTTTATTAATAAAGTTCTGTTGTGAAGTTGGATTTAAACCATGTTAACAAAATTAAAATTGTATTTAACAATAAAAATTTAAAAAAGTCGTGACTGCTTATGTTAAGGCGTAACATTGCTATAATCTATTTCAATCTCTTATAGAGTCCAGGAGGCACATTTAGCTTCTTCCAAAATTTCAACAGCTCATTGTTTGAAATTGAAAAAGTCCCAAAGCAGGTGGGATAGAGTTTGTAGAAGTGGTTGGTCAGTAGTAGTAGCGTTTGTGGGTGCAGGCAGTGTTTCCTGTTTTCTGTTTATCCAACTAGTTCAATTCAAGGATTGCCTAATCTGAAGTTTAGAAAATGATTGTGAATGTGCAAAATGAAGGAAGGTTTAAAAACAAACGTCTATGAGATGCCAAGTGAAATTGTTAATGGACAAGGGAGTCCTGAGGCTGAGGTCTCTAGTTGTGTATGTGAATGCACGAAATTTGGAAAGCCTGGCCAGGGAAGGTGCTAAGGTGTTTGATTTCATGATGGTAAGAAAAATTGTCTTTGCCAAGGGCAGTTCGTATTGGAAAGACCAATGAAAAAGTTTTAATCTGCTTCTAACAATTACTCTTAAACATTGTATGATATAGGTGTTCTAAAACCTAGAAGGACACAGTGTCTGAAACAATTCTGTTGATGAAATTTGCTTTTAAAAATAAATTCGTTTTTAAGGTAGAATGACTTTGATAAATTTACTTTCTCGTGTTTTCAGCGTGTTAAAGAAGTTCTAATATGTTTAATTTTGAAGTGATGCTCTTGCACAATTTAGGTGGATTCCAATTTCCATCTACATGCAAGGAGAGATATTGCAATTCAAGATAAATAATCTATTAATCTTTATTGTTTCCATGTAATTAGAATGTACAATATAGGCATTTGAATAAATGTATGAAATACCCTATATGCAGACCTTGATAAATGTTGAGATATTCTATCCTCATTTAGCAAAATGTGATACGTCGGCAAGGATTAATCTTTTGGAAAATTAAATCACATTTAGGAAATTGACACTACAAATGCAACGTAAGGTCAAGATTAATTTTTTTATTTTTTAGTCAGTGTTTCTTGTTTCATGATTTAAATGATGATAAATCCTATTTTTAGAGTACTTTAAAGCAATCAAATCTGAACTATCTTTTAGAAAATAATAGACTTTCTATTTCTGGATTTTAATCTTTAATGGGAAGTCTCCATAGCAACACTTGCCCAGCCGATTGCCTTTGTTCTTTAAAAGAAAAAAAAAATCCATGTGGAATTTATCTATTTCCAGGTTCCTGCTTTCTTGATAGGGTTTTGTTTGCTGAACTGAAGAATTCTGCAGTATCAAATTTCAGGTTCTTGTGTTGCTCTGTAAACAAACTTCCCCCATAACATTTTCTCTAGGAAATAATTAACTTCTTTGAGTTGGGTGGACTGGGCTGCCTTCCATTCTTGTTGTCATATCTGGAATCTCTGCAGCAATCTGAAAATTTTTTCAAAGTCTAGCGGTGACCCACTGCTAAATGAGAAGGTACTAAGCTTACTCTTACTCCATGACTCTTTACTTAGGTATGGAAAGATTACAATTTCCCTTTAAGCTGTGTTACTAGCTTTGGAGAATGACGAGTAAAACATGAGCTTCCAAGATGCAAAATCTTTCTTATAATAGTTTCCCATCCTGTTGCCTGTTCTTTATTGCTACATATGTCTTCACACTCACCTATATAGAATTACATCAAATATAGAAACATTAAAAATAGATATTGGCCAACCAGCTCCCTCATTAATTCCTTTTGTATCAAAGGAAAACTGAAACATTTAAGCTCTACTTCATAAGTGAGCCTTCTGAATATAGGAAACATAATTGATTGGTATGTGAAGTTACAGTGTTTGGGTATGGTTAAAGAGGAAGAGGTGTCTTAAAAGGTGTGTAGTTTTTGAGAGAAGTCTTAAAATACACAGTTTGCTCTTGATTCCAGTAACTTTTTTCCTGTGACTTTCTCTGTTTTCTCAACATACTAAATTTTACTCACAATTGTCTGAGCAAAATGGATTGTTGAAGCTGGCGGTGTTTGTGCTTCTTTGCATCAACATCTGAGGGAATTGAATAAGATTTGGTTTTCACATAATTATTTAAAAGCTGATTTTTGTAGAGGAAATTGTGTGTGGTATTTAAATTTTTTTCTGAAATAATTTATTCTGTTTCATATTTATTGTGAGAAGTGTACTGCAGTCTGAGGAATGGTGAATAATTCCTGACACTCAGCTGTGACATGGTAGAGCTGAAGAGAAGTAAACACATATAAAAATATAAAAACCATATGTATATATTTGAAAAAAAAACCCCAAACCCAAACAACTGCACAGGGTACTTTTGGATAGCAGATAAGAGAAGTCTGAATGTTGGTGATACCTTGTAGGTTTATTTTATGGAAGCTTTCCATATCCTGCAGATTTGAGGTATGCATATGCCTGGCTTTTTTTTTTTTTTTGCTTAAGAGAAGCATTGACTGGTTATTTCCGATGCCGTGAACATACTTGGTTTACACTGTTTTTTGCCTTTCTGACATTGAAGACAATGGAAACTTGGGCTGCAAGAAATGTTTGTGGCCCAGCTGATCTCTTGCAGAGGACTTAAGTCTGGCGGTCCACGATTGCAGGCAGTTGCCTGTGGAAGGGATGCCAGGTTTGGAGTGCCCAGGGCACCAGCTGGGTTTGAGCGGATGCTCTCCTCTAGTGTATTTTAATTCTTGGGGAGCAAGATGAAAACTTGCTGTGATTTGCACTCGAAGTTCAGGTTGGAAAAATCTAATTGAGTGGATATTGAAAAATCGGATATGTTTCCTGGGGTGTTTGTTGCATTTCTTTAACATCTTTTTACTTAAATAGTTTTTCATGGTTTGTGTCACGGTGCAGCAGGGGCTGGCGGCTCCCTGGGGCTGAGACGTGGGGCGCGGTGGAGGCTCCCCCGGGGACGGCAGGGCTGGGCCTCGCAGCCAGGGCCTGTCCCGCCGCCCCAGCCAGGGAGCGGGGCAGGGTGGGGGCACCGGGGCAACCCCAGCTCTGGGCATCGGGCATCTTCCTGGGACCAGGCTGAGGCTGGGCCGGGCTGTCGGCCTGCAGGTAGGCCCAGCTTGGTGGGGCCCGTGGCCAGGCTGGGCAGGGCTGTGGGGAGCTGGGGCAGGGTCTGATGGCCCTGAGGGGCCAAAATGGCGTCCTGGGCCCTGGGCAGGGCAGGGGGAGCCCCTGGGGGTGGGCAGGGACAGTCAGGCCTGGTGATGCCCTCAGGGCCCTCGCAATATAAAAGCAGACATATGCTATGTCCTGTCATAACCATAACTAGTAATATGCAGTGTGCAAGTAGTCTTTCACTGTCATTCAGTATTGTAGCAATTTGATACACAAATGTGCACGTACAACTTGTATGCACTTACGAAAATGCTTAGAAGGGCCTATTAAAGTACAAAAGTGGTAGAGAAATCAACAGTACTACAACACTTTAAAAACATATAAAGCTTTTTTATTTTACAGATACAATGTGGTGACTTTCATCTGTAGCTAAATATAGTTCTCTTGAAGCTGAGACTTCAGGTTTTTTTAATTGCTCCTAGGGATATCATTAATGTTTTGAGAAATTGAAATCTTGATTTGGGCTTGCAGTATTTGGAGGAAAAGAGCGAATCTGCATTTAAACAGAAATAATTTAAATATTTACACATTACTTAAAACCCACGTCCTATTATTCTGATCCTTATGTGTGTTAATGGTTAGACTAGGATTCAGCATATACTGTTGGCAAATACATAGTTGGTGCTTTTCATATATCTAATGAAGGATATATCTTATAGTACTTCTTTTATGCAACTGTAATATAATCAGAAAATGCATAAAGCACAAAAGCCACCAGGTGATTTTTCATATGATTAAAAAAATTTATTAAGAGTTTATAACAGACTCAGAAACCACAAAATGTCAGTATAAAATGTCAAGCACTTTCTATTTCAATCATTAAGATCCCACTTCTGATGAAATGGCAGCACCAAGTTGGTCTATCTCCTTTGCTTCCCGCAAGAAAGGTTAACATACTAGTCTGAAGATGAGAGAAAGGGTAAACACTCCAGGAATGCAGCTCTGATATTTTCAGATCTAACGCTTAATTCAACTTGGAAGCTCAATCCCTTTCCTGCTGTAAGTTTAAGGACTGCAGCAGAGCCAGGGATGGGTCCACACTGGCTCTTGCCGTTTGTATATAAACAAAACATGTCTTGCTGGGGAAGTTTGAGACACAACCTCTTTGCAAACTGTATTGTTAAGGCAAGTGATGTGTGCCTGGAAAATTTAGCAGAGTTGAGAGGCCTCAGGCTGTAGTTTTACAACAGTTTGAATCTATCCAAACTGGTAGGACTGAGTTTTGATCCTTCTCCAGCACCTCTGATAGTGTGTGTGCAATTCTTACGTGAGCTACTTCAGCTCATTAACCCAACAGAAAGTTACCCACTCTCTTGGATTTGGCTAGGCTTCTGCTGTTTTAATGAACTGAAGCAGGTCACTTGGGGTATCAAACAAAGTCCAAGGGAGGTGTAAGGGAAGAGATGAGGTTATCATCCTAATGCCAGCTGCACATGCACAGATTTAGGCTTACGCTGGAATGGAACTGTAACAGCAGTGAAGTGCATGTCAAGCTGCCTTCTCCATTTCATACTTCTTTAGATCATAAAACTTCGGGTCAGTTTTATTTTTTTTGTGCTAACATGATGAAAATCTGTGGTTTCTAACTCTGTGGCTTCTATAGTTCTGTTTTAAATAATGGAAGTTTTTTGAACCTGGAACATGCAGTGTGCGCGGACCCTCTTGAGGGTCAAAACCAAAGGAAATGTTTGCATGAGTCCAGGTGAGGTGGGTATACAGCAGAATATCTTGTGTGAAAGAAATTATGCTTTGCCCTCCTGGTTTTGGCGCCATAGAAAAGTGTTAGTATTACTGTTAGCCAAGGGAGCACTTCTGTACCTTGAGCAGTAGAAATTAAAAGGCTGTATAAAACAGCTGAAGGGACATAGGTTTATTCCCAACTCCTTTTATATATGCTGTTCATAACAGCTGTCCACATGTGGTGTACATGTGTTCATATAGATCCAGAAATAAAGTCTGGATCTTACCCAGCGTATTAGAAAGAAACCTTCATCTAGTACTCGTCGTCATCTTCCAGGTCTTCCCCTGCAGTTGCAGCTTCCAGTGCAGCCAGAGCTGCTGCTACTTCCGCATCTTCCTCCTCAATTTCTCCATTGATGTCTTTGTGGTTGGGGTGTGTGGGTGCCTGTGCTACTTTGGTAACAGCCACAGCAGTGATACCACCAGGAATACCCTCACTCCAACTTGCAGAGTCAGTTTTAAAAGGTTCAATACTGCTCTCCTTCATAGGCGAAGGTGGGGTTACACAAAGGTCCTGGTCCTGTATCGCTGAAGGCCCAGTGTTTTGGTCTGAATGTGCACAGTTGACTGAAAAGCTATCTTTTTCAACGTAGTTCCTGGTTTGATTGCCATTTTGGGGATAGTCAATATCTGGCAGTTGTATGGCATTGTTTTGTGTCTCCAGTATTGCACTTCCTTTGAGAAAGATGCTGTCATCTGCAGAGCGGGAGTTCCCATCTTGAATACTGTTTGGCTCATTACAGGCTGCCTTCCTTTGACTGTCTGTCTCTAGGTCGAGTTCTTGGCCAGACCTATTTAATTTGGTGTAAAAGTCTCTATTGCTGGCTGAAGGGGACTCTGCTGACTGGCTGGAGGGTCCCTGTTCAGTGGCTTGTTTGACTGGGTTTGTGCTGGGGTTGAGCGTGGGGTGCACTCCAGTGCAGGAGTTGCCACCATTGACTGCAACATCAAGCTTTGCAACACACTTCACAAGGCCATCCTCTTGAAAATCATTGCCTCTGTGGTTCCAGAGAGTTTCTTTTGTGCTATTTACCTGAGTTTTATTTTCTGTTCTGTTTAGCTCATCCTTCTGGAGTTCATTCTTTTGTTCTTGAATTTCACTATTCTCTTTGAATTTGGATTTATTGCTGCCTTGCTCATTGTATTTGTAGCTGTTTACTTCATGAATGCATCCAGGCGATTGTACTTCTTCTGGATCAAAAATATAGCTGGAGCAAGGAAAATTTGCAGAAGAAATGTTAATTATGCTGTTAATATAATTAGAAAAAGGATTAAGCTTAATTTTGAAGCTGGAGATCGTGAGGAACTGGTGTCACTAAGCTTTACCTGGTGTCCTGAGAGTGAGCTAAACTGAATGGAAATGCTGAACTGTGCTGTGGGCTGCTGTCTCTTGGGACTGACCATAACTAACCCCAGTAGTGAGATTCACCAGGAGCGTAAGGAGGATGTCAGAGAACCTTGTGCTGGTTGTTGCATGTTTCCAGCTCTATTTTTTATTTTCTCTGGGGTGTAGATTAACGAATGAGTAGTTATCACATAGATTGTTAAATTATGTCCTCATGTAGTTGCTAAAATATATTCCTTTTTTTCTGGTGTTTTTCCTTTCAAGTCTTTGTCCTTTTTTTATTTTTGTCCTCTCCTTTTTCCTTTCTTAATTTTTTCCTCTCGCTCCTAACTTTTCTTTGACTTATTTCTTCCAGAGTGCCTCTCTTTTCTTTATCTCCCCTCTTTCTCTCATAGCACCAGTTTTCTTTTCTGCTTCCTTACCTGTTCTAGAGATGTGGCCAAGGAGTAACCATCAAGTGGGGCTGAAACTAGCTAGTCTCCCTCTCCAAGGAGACTTTTAATGTGGGAATTGTTCCCACAACCAGCTACATTTAAAAGTCATGATGGAAGCAAGAATCTGTAGTTCATTTTCATTACTTAGGAGAGAGGGAGGATCTGACAAAGTCTGTGCTCCTCGTTCTACTGAATTGAGGGAAGGTCATGCTACCTAAATGAGAAAAAGCTTTGCTAAAGATGAGTTTTCAATGCCACACAATTTTTCTGTGGGATAGGAATTACAGAAATGGACCTCAATTTCAGTGAATCAAAAGAACACTCACAGGAAATCAGTATGCCTGTGCTCTGGCATGATTAAAGATACTGTAAACTTCAGGAAAACTCCAACCTTGTAAATCAGCTTAATTTAAGCAACAGGTGTAGGGGAGCACAGACATGTTTTAATGCATTTCTTTTATTCAGTCTAAGCAACTCTTGTTCTGTTGTACCTTTGTATCATTTTGCAGCACCTGCACCCCATCTGGATTTTCTTTAATCTGAAAAGAGAGAGAGGGAAGGCAAGGGAGAGGGGAAGTGAGTGAAGCATTATGAAATTAATGTATGGGCAATTGCATTGAAAATGATGCTCATGTTTAGAAGGGTTTTATTGGCTAAAAAGAAAGATGCCTACACAAGAATGGATGCAGTACAGTTCAAGGTCTTTCTAGGTTGCTATCTTGCATTGACAGTGGCCTTTAGTTGGGGAAAAATCTGGGGAAGAATTTAACAGTTCTTAAACATAGTGGTGTTCTCCCAGACTATTTTCCTAGGCAATTTTATGATTTGGAGACTCTTAAGTTGGAGAGTAGTGGTTGTTTTTTTTTTTAATTTGGCATCTGTTGATGGACTTCTCTTCCATGAATTTGTCCAGTTGTTTTCTGAACTCCAATAAACTGTTAGCATCTACACCGTCTTTTACTTGGGAGTTTCACAGCCCAGCCTTGCCTGTGTGAAGAAGCACCTGCTTTTGTTTGACTTGAACCTGTTTCTTACTAGGACTATTTGCCTTCTAGTTTTTGTATTAGAACAGATGGTGAGCATCATGTCCTATTGTCACTATACTATAAGTCCTGTACTGCCCCTTCAGTTCTGAATATGCAGTCTGAAGAATCCTCATCTTTTTAAATGTTACCCATACTGATATTGTTTCATGCCTATAGATTGTCCTTATGGTGGTTCTCTGGGCCTTTTGCATTTCAACATTCTTCGTAGATGAGGTGTGGAAACCACAAACACAGAGTTCTCAAGGTGTGGGGAACCACAGATTTATTCTTTCCTAATAACTCCTGTCCCCACTCACTTGGCTCTGTGACAGCTACTGAGCACTGAGGTGACATTTTTGTGGAACTTTCTCTTAGACACAGACATATTGCTGGGATTGGCACTTTCTTATATGCAGTGTGTTGCACCTGCTTTTTACTATGGTAAATTCTTCAGAGTTTGACTAGAGCTAGCAGTGTTTGCATTTTGCTACATCTCGGTATATTGCAAGCTTTCTGTGTATGTGTGTCATTGCCTGACCCAGTGAGATGCTGAGAGCTATCTATTACATGGTTCATACACCAAAGTCTTTTATTATGGGAAGAAATAGTTTGCTAATTTGGACCCTTGAGAACGTTTATGTTCTGAACCTAAAGTGAAGGCATAGATCTGAACATCCCAAAATACTAGGAAAAAAACATTATTCTTTATGGGTTGGGGCTATCCTATTTCAAATTAATCAAGTCAGGACAGGTTAATATGTTTTGTCCATTGTTATTCAGGCTTTCTTTTTCTCTTGAGATGTTCTACAGCCTTGCATACTTTTGCCACTGCCTAAGGACAGCAGCTCACTTCCCATAAAACAGAAATTGATGACGCAAGGTCAATGTATTTTCTGGAGTGATTTATTCACAAAACACCAAAGGAAAGTAGCATTGATTTATTATTACCAGGCATGGCCTGAACTGCACACCAGTAATTATGCTAGCAGAATTTACAATCAAAACTCTCTGTTGTATGGGCTTATCGTCTCACTCTTTTTCCTCTAAAATCTGACTTCCTCTGGTGTTAGCACTGAACAAAATGCCTGATGTCAGGCCCCTCATTCCTGGAGCCTGTAAGGGCCTACAACTGTTCAGCAGCTGGTTTTAGCTAGGGTGTAGCTGCTCCTACCTATGCTTTTTGTCTTTGTCTGCACGTGAACTATTTTGGAGCAGAGACTTCTGTCAGGAGTAGCCAGCTTGTTGTAGCTCAGTGCCTGTTGGGATGGCTTGTAAGCCAGCTGCTTTGCTTTCTCTGTCTTGGTGCTGCTTCTCTCTCTTCCTTAAATGCATTCTCCCTTCCACATTTCTCCTGATCTCGTGCTGCATGTTGTTGTCCCCTGCCATTCAACAACATCATATCAGGAATTCTGATACGGAGTTTTTCATCTGAAGAGGATGCAATAACTGGTAAGGTGGTCTTGTGTACAGACCCCCCTTACATGCAGTCGCTCTACAGTACAGAGGCGTTTGGACAGGTTTGACTAGATATGGGGCTTATTTGAGCTGGCTGGCATAGCCATCTTTTCCAGCCAAAGAGGAATTCTTAATACAATTTGCTTTAATCACATTAAAAGCTGAATTAGCTATACTCCTTCTTTAGGTTAAGACTGATTTGAAGCTAATTCAGTTGAGCTAAGCCCTGTGTAGACACTTTTTTTTTTTGTAGCTTAAACCTGCTTCTAAACTGAAAGAACAAAAACTGCATAAAGTTGACTACCTGTTGATAGACTCAACCTTCAAGTCTCAGTGGTTGGCAGGTTACCACATGTTAGATATGTCACTGTGTGATCTCTGTTCATGGGAAAGGCAATGTAACTTGGCTTACGTTAAGCCTCTTTCTATACAGATTCTTACTGTCCCTCATGCTTGGCTTGCCATGGGCTAAGAGTGTGCAAATACTATTTCAGCTCTGCTAAATCATGATTACTCCAGTTGCTGTCAGCTGCCATGTGAGCCCACTGAAATGCCCAAACAGCCTTTGGCTTGGCTTTAAAGTTTACAGGTTTGGTGAAACCAGTCCTGGTTTGTATGCAGACCAGTTCTGAGAATAGATACTGCTTCTAGCTGGGTGTGGGCACTTCAGGTCAGGCTGCTTCTGTTTAAACTTTTATCTGACAAATTTCCTACTCAGTGCTTTTATTTATAACTTTTTGTGATTTTTAAATCACAAAATCTTGCTCATGGGTTTTAACCATTAGGAAGTGCCAATTGCTCTCCTTTATTCTGTTGTAAAGACACTTGTGATGGTCATAGAAGGCAATTATAAATGGAAATTACTGTTGTTGTTTCCATACGAAGCACTTTTCCTGTTTGGTTTTTTTTTAATTACAGTTACTGTTTGAATTCTCTCTGCAGCTACTGTGTTAAGCTTTTCCACTGATTAGTTACAAGTGGATCTGTCCTCTGGCATGAATAAGCTATTACATATGGAAAATACTTTATGTTGTATTATCTTATAAATTATTTCACGTCCCTGAAATAGGAATATGGTTTTAGAATGTCACTGTCTGAACACTATTGCTTCTTTTTTTTCCCTTGCCCTTTTCTTCTATATTTATAATAATCTTTCAAGTCAAGCTGGCAAATAAGTCTGGGGAACAAATTTCTTTTATAGCATGAAAAGGCATGCTTTAATCCTACTTATCTTGTTTTAGGTAACTTGTTCTAAAGACTTCTGTATTGTGTGATGTTCGTAGTTCCATTAATGGATAAGTAGTTTTAATAAGCTGTCTGGAGCAGTTTGAATCAAGCACATGCTACAGACGTGCAACAAACAAGGGTTAGAGAGCTCAAGCAGTGGATAATGATATGTTATCTGATACTGAGTTTAGAAACATTGCATCCTTTTATGTTCAAACTTTTTTTGCCTTTTTATAAGACATTTATTCTGTTAGATATTTGTGCTGCTCAGTTGATTAGATAGTTTCAGATGAACATGATGTGAAGCAGAATGTTCCCTTGCAGAACACTTCTGGGGCTAGTCTCCTCCCCCAAAAAAAGGCTGCCTATGTAAAGTGGCAGTAAAATGCTTGGCCTTAACATTTAGATTCTCAGAATTCAGATCAAATTGCCATTAATCCTAGACATCAGGAATTTCATGATTGAGAAAGAATGAAGGCCTGTAAATTTCTGTCACTGGTTATTATACAGTCACTTAATCCTGAACACTAACACATTATCTGGCATTAAAGCTCTACTAAAATGTTAAGTATGGGGTTTTTTTAGACATGCACTGGAACACTGGGAGCATTTACAGGAAGGAGATAGAGCTGTTCAGGTGAGAGGAATGAGGGAGGCCTAGAATTAAATTTTTTTTAGTCTGCTTTCAGTTTCCAGCTTTGAGTAGCTGCTGAATAGTGTGGCCAGCAGGAGTAGGGAAGTGATCGTGCCCCTGTACTCAGCACTGGTGAGGCCGCACCTCGAATCCTATGTTCAGTTTTGGGCCCCTCACTACAAGAAAGACATTGAGGTGCTGGAGTGTGTCCAAAGAAGGGCAACAAAGCTGGTGAAGGGTCTAGAGAGCAAGTGTTATGAGGAGCGGCTGAGGGAACTAGGGTTGTTTGGCCTGGAGAAAAGGAGGCTGAGGGGAGACCTTATTCCTCTACCTGAAAGGAGGTTGTAGGGAGGTGGGTGTTGGTCTCTTCTCCCAGGTAACAAGCCATAGGACAAGAGGAAACGGCCTCAAGTTGCATCAGGGGAGGTTTAGATTGGATATTAGGAAGAATTTATTCACTGAAAGGGTTGTCAAGCATTGGAACAGGCTGCCCAGAGAGGTGGTTGAGTCGCCATCCCTGGAGGTATTTAAAAGACGTTTGGATGAGGTGCTTAGGGACATAGTTTAGTGGTGGACTTGGCAGTGCTAGGTTAACGGTTGGACTCGATCTTAAAGGTCTTTTCCAACCTAAATGATTCTGCTCTATGAATCTTCTAAAGTCTGTCTCTGAGGTTGAGCTTGTAGCAGTTTCTACAAAATAAACAGATTCTTGCAGCATGAGAGAGTAGGATAGCCTTGTGGTTTGCATATTCAGTGTCAGTGCTTGCTTCAGTTAAAGTTATGATACTTTTCTTCAGTGAAAGACTTAGAAGAGGCCCAACTCTGTGTCTGTTTCCCCCAGCCACCGCAGCAGACCTTTAGTCAGCAATGCAAAACATAGTCTAGATATGTCCTTGCAATGTATTAAACAAGTGTTCACAGAAAGACCAGGAAGACCTGATGTCATGAAAGAGTGACTTTCTTCCTTCAAAAGAAAATGATACGGAAGAGCAATTATTTTAAAACAAGTTGGAAAAAATCCTACTATGGTTATTAAGGAGGTAGTAACTAAAGTTAATTTGACGAGAGCAGAACACCAATCCCATCAGTAAAGCAAATGCTGAAAAAGGGGAGGCTGTTAAATATTTTTATGGTGGCATCTGCTAAAAGAATGAAATGGGACTTTTCTTAAAGTGTGAGACCTTGCTGAGGATAACAAGAATAGTGTCTGACTCCAAAAATGTAACCTCGTATTACAAGCCACAATGTGCTTTAAGAGAAGTCTGCTTTGCTTTATCAGATTTGAGAAACACAACGTTTCTGATTTTACATTATGTAACCACATAGCTTCTATTGTCTATTTAAACTGTAGCTGTGTTATGAATAAACAAAAGGCCAATGAAAGATCATGTCATGAAAAGGGAAGGGCAAACATTTTTGAGAAATAAAAATGGTTTGACAATCTTTCTTGATATTCTTGGAAGTTTACATAGAAACAGAAAAAGGCCAGTCTTATTTTTGTTCATTATGTGTGTTTTCTTTTGTCTTGATTTTTTTTTTAAACCCCTCCAGGAGCAGAGGCAGAAAGGTGAGGGGAGAGCATATTAAAATAGCTTTCCTAGTAGGTCTCAAATTGATAAACTCTGGCTTGGTGACTTTTGATCTGGGTCATTCATTTTATAAGCCAGTTGGGGGTGGTTTGTTTTTTTGGGTTTTGCCTCCCCCACACCCTGGTGCTTTATGACCTTTTGCTGTTTCTTTGGCTTTTCTCTCTCCATCTTTTCCCACTCTAGATTACAAACTAAGGCCTTTTTTCCTATGTGTGTATTATCTGAGCTGCTAAACCTCAATGATGCATCTTCCAGGGGCCTGGGACACCTCTTTCTGCTCACTTTTTCCAGTAGAGGTACCTCTCAGACTAGACCCGGCCAGTGTCTTCACCATCTTCCCTGCTGTGCTTTGCATTCCTCAGTGAAAGCTGTCCATTCTCAGGGTACTGGCCTGAGCTACCAGTCTCTTTGCAAAGGACACAAACCCTCGCTCATCAAAATTAAACCTGGTTGCCTCACCACTAACACAAACACAATTTACTTAGTGGGGTTTTTTGCTAGCGAGGTCTCATATAGATGCCAAATGCTAACCAGCTAGGAGACATATTCACAGAAGGAAATGTGGGAAGAGAAAGTGTCTGCAGAGAAATATGTGCAGAGAATATAAAGAATTTGGGGTGGGAATAACCTTAGAGAGCTCTAGCACTTGGCAAGCTTCTCCTAGTGGGAGGTGCAGTTTGCTTTCTGTGCTGAGTAGGCATTCACACCTCTCGGGAGATTTCAGAGGCTGTCCTCAGCATGTGCCAAGCTCTAAGAAAGGGTCAGGTGCATCTAGGTTGGAGGAGGAAAGTGCAATGTGTTACTGAGGGGTGGAGGCAGAGGAACAATTGATCTGGATGACAGATAATATAAAAGAAGCATGGAAAGACTGTGGGACAGATGGTAGAGCTGAGAAGAACTATATTTAGAAATTTAGAAAACTAGTAAACATACAGTAGAAAAAAACACCAGCCTGTGGTAGAGGGAGAGAGAAGATAACAGGGAAAAGGTTGTAAAGGAAGAGCAGGGACATAACTTAAGCCTGCACAGTGCGTAACTAATGATCACTACTTTTGGGTGAATACATCTGTAACTGTCTCACTTCGCTTAAAAAACAGAGAACTCTTCAAATCCTGTTTGTTTGGGGTTTTTTTTCTGGACCTTAGTCACTATTCTGAGGCCAGAGGGCCTCCAAAGGGGGGGGGGGGGGGGGAACCCCAAAACCACCTGTTCTGGGCCCAGAATCCTTTCCTGCTAATGCTCTGTGGAGGCTAACACCACTGATGAAACCTTTGGAGCTGACAGATGAATGTCTTCAGAAAACAAATTTCTTTCCCACAAAACTCCAGATCAGCTCTACTCTTGTACCTGAAAGTTACAGCCCAATTTGGCTGGAACAGTCGCATTTAGCTTATAGGTGACAGCCAAAAAAAATTGTGAAAAAGAAAACCATGTAGAATGTCTGATCTTTTTCAGCGAGTGTCTAGAGCCTCTGGCAACTCTTGTCTTAGCATAGTTGTTGAGGGGGTGACAATTTGATAACTAGTCTGTGCTTAACTCTGCATTAAGACCAATACTTAAAGCTGGACTGCAATCTGTCTACATTACTTTTTTTCTGAATGATTCTTAGCCTGGAAATTTGTTTTAAAAGTGCTTCAGGGAACAACTGAATTGTCATATATAATCTAAAATAAATGAACTAACCTGAAGAAATACCCTAGTATGCTCCCTTATAGGAAGCAGGTCCTGCCTTATGGGTTCTTTTTGTCTGTTTTTGTGTAGCGGAACTGACTTCGGTCTCTTTGTTCACACTTTCTTAAAGTACAGCACTGAAGTGTCGTTTCCACGCTTCAGCCCTCATGCCGTCCAGCCCTAGTGAGAATACCTGGCTGTGTCGTCCTGCTGATGGAGTATAGCCTGCAGATTGACTCAGAGTCACTCTGCAGTCCCTGCTGTCTGCATTGCTCTGCAAGAAAAGGGAACTGTGCAAGTGTTTTTCCTGGTGCAGCTTGGTTTACCCTCCTGTTTTGAGGGAGGCAGGCTCTGTATTTGGGAATAAGGAGTGTAAGAGTGTCTGCCAGAAAGAGCCTTATGCTATCCTGCCAGCACAAGGTTATTGCCAAGGTTATTGTACCCTGTCCTTCCCCTCATTACTCCTCCCCCTCAAATGCGCTCTTTTCATTTACGGTACAGACAAAGCTGGGGAGCTGCACAGGTCTACCAGCCACTCTTATTCTTCACTGAGGCCTTATTTGCCCACTGAATGGTTTGCATACATCTCTAGTACAGCTAACTGTGAAGATAAGAGAAGTTGACACAGAGGGACCTATCAAAGACTTGTATAAAACTTCTTCAGCCTCAGCGTAGCTACAGTGGTGACTTACAGGTGACTTATGGCAGTCAGCTTTAGCTGTTTGACACCCTTTGCCACTCTCTGCTTGTTCCTTTTCAAATCGGATCCCGTTTTTCACAGATAAATGTCATCATTGCATGAATGCAAATAATCCTTACATTATCTTCAGCTATTGAGAAGAATATTTATATATTTTTTTAAGATGATTCTTCCCCTTTTTTCTCCCCAGCCAGGCTGAATTGAGCCCATGGATTGTACGTTGTTCGAGGCAATGGCCTGATTCTTTACATGCTTCTGTGACTGAAGTGTCAAACTTTTGGGTGATATTACACACTGGCACTGTGTACAGACAATGTCTGTTTGTTTCAGTGAGGGAAGAATTTGATGTATTTTCTATGCTATTCAAGGCATGAAGTTTGGAGTTGGTTTTGTTTGTAGGGATTTAGGGGTATAATTTATGCTTCTTTCCAATGAATCCATGAAACTGATTTACACTCATTGTAGCTTTTTCAAGGGAGAAAAGTGGCTTTAACCATGGCAGGTATCAAAACCTGGAGATTGTCATGCCTCAGAAGCATGTGCTGCTTGTTATCTGGGAATTTATAGGACTCGCTCAGGTATGGCTTCATAAACTTTAATGCTTTGTATTCTGACATACAGTAGTTTTTTGTTACCGAGGAAGCAGCTTTGATATCACAACATGTTTTTGCTTCAGCAAGGTAATACATGACAGGAGAACAGAATCCTTAAATGACAAAGGTATGTGAGCAGTCATAGCATGGGGAAAAGCAAACCAAGTGACACTTAAACAGAATTACTTCTAATTAGCTTAATCCCACACTTTTCAGGAGATTACAGAGCAAATTGATTTAATATCAAACACCCAAATAAACACTATGCTTGCCCAATGAATCATCAATACAGCATCGGCTAGTCACCAAACGATGGCCTACTCACCAAATAACAAGTGGGGGTAATGTTATCGTGATTTTAACCTCTATCTGCATGGCATCGTCTGAAAATTTATGCATGTATTAAGTGTTTGTCCAGGAAATTTGCAATAATAATAATTGACAAAAATTTGCACTTACTGTGCTCTTTGTCCCCGGATCACAACATTAGCAGTCAACACTAATTACTATGTACATGAAATAACACAAACTGCATATTATATCTTTGGATTATTCATAACAACATACAAGGGAGAGTGCAGTCTCCTAGCTGAGAGGTGTGTCTACTGTGCAGGAGTCAATTATGTTCTCTAATTGTGGGTGTGTGCTGTGGCATTTCTCAACGCTGGGGAAGAGCATCCTGCCAGCATGATGTCCAGCTACAATCTGATGAGAAGTGACTCTGGCAGTCAGGATGTTCAGAGTAATGGAAATACCTGCTTACGTTCATATTCTCACTCAAAGAGCTGAGAAAAGGTCAGATTTAGCCCAATTCTGCTGCTAATAGAAAAATATGTGCTAATTATCTTACATATGTGTAGCTGTAATACTAACCAACTATACCAGTATAGTTGGCAATACCTGCCAGTTGTTACATGCCAGTGTAAATGCTTTACCTGGAATGGGGAGCATCTGAGTTGATGCAAATGCAACATCAGAAACTGCTCCCCTTCTTTACAGCTGCTCTCTCCCCATGCCCCCAGGCATCTAGCTACGTTTTTATCAGATCCTGATGGTATTTCTGCTCCCACCTTTCCCCTTCACCTTCTTGCTTTTTCATGCAGCTGTTTTGCACCAAACTAAGATGCAGTGGAGGGCAGGTCTCAAGGGTGGGAAGCTGGAGTGTTGCCAGTTCAGCTTGAGCACACCTGCACTTGTTGTTTGCAGGTGTGCTGGTGGAAGGGGAAGGTAATGAGAAGTAGATGCTATCAGTTTTACAAAAGGTGTTTTGTTTTGAGTTGTAACTGTTGGTTATTGCCTAAGCTGATCTTCCAAAAAATGTAGTAATATGCATAGCTATGTTAAGTCCTACTGGCGGCTCCTCAAAATGTCCTTCTTTCCAAACCAGTAAGGTCAGCCAGATCCTCCACTTACCCCTAGTGCCTTCCTGACGGTGTTAGTCAGTATATGAAGTCCCATGTTTTATTCTCATCATAGACTCCTATTTCCACTCTGCCAACGTTTTTTATTTTAAAGTCATTCTTGTACTATTTCATTGACTGACTAATCTCTCTGGTACCTGTAGGCTTTTTTGAAAACATCTCTGAAAAAGTAAGGCCAGCTCACAGGGAAGGCCAGCTCACCTTTTTGTGAGGCCCTTATTACTGCAGTAGAGTACCCTAGAGGGCACATGGGCTACAACTTAGAGGTGATCTGAACATGTGCTTTTTTCCTGTTATACTCTTTGCAATTGATTTTAAATATTTATGAGATATTTAAGAGGAAATGCATTCTCTGACTAGTTCCTCATCACTCACAGCACTAGGTCACAGAACATTTCCCTACCCCCATTATTTACCATACAAAATGTTTGTTTTATTTTTTATGATTAAAAGGAAGAGTGGGGCAAAGGGTGAAACTCTCACAATCATTAGCCAGTTTGCACAAAGGAAAAACAAATATAGCTTGTAGCATAAAACCACTCATTTCCTCTTTAGCCAAGCTTATTCCCTACATCTGATCTTCCCAAACTTACATCACTGTCTGGAGTTTAAGTTAGTAAAGTTTATACTTCCTGTCTTTTAAAATTGTTAATCCTATAAAATATAATAGCATGTACTCTAGCGGGCCTAAAACCCCGAATCATGTTTAGGTCCATATTGTGCAGAGGCAAACATAGAAATGCGCTCCTTCCTGAGGGATGCATGGTCTAAATGTGTGACAAGGCAAAAAATGGGTATGATAAGCAGATGGTCATGTACGTGTGAAAGAAGCAATCAGCAGAGAAACTATATTTGATTCAGTAATTGTGTTAGGCTAGGCCCAAGTGGGGATCTGTGTTTGGGAACACAGCTGGAGCCTCAAAATAGCTATAGCCAATTTTTATGTAACAAAGAGGGACTGTATCTGAAATCTCATCTCTCTTGGTAGGTTAAAGTGTCTCTTTGCAACCTTGTGTGACTTTGTATTTTGGAGAATGGATTCTTGGCTTCCAACCCTTGGTCTGAAAAACCTTGGTTGTATCCAATGTCTTTTTAAAACACTTAAATAGAAAGAGCCCTAGAATCAGGGGTTGAGACAGTGCTGCCACGGGGCTTCAATTCACAGGATCCTTTGCTTACACGTTGCCTGGAACAGCTCCCTTCCCAGTGGCAGGGTTCAGCAGCCTTCTTCACAGCATGACATCAAGGATGTGACTTTGACAGCTGTGAGACACGGCTTTGAGGCTGAGGGTCAAACTGAACCAGGGCTCCTAATTTATGAGGGAATTCTCTAACCCTTTGAATACTATGTAAAATAATCACTGCCTCCCCTGTGGTTTTGACTGGGAGTTGCTGTGGCTGCTGTGTTTTAGGTTGAATGTTGTGCTCTAAGTCTGTGAGATGTGGCCTTAATGCACCTGCCAGGCTTTGGAGCCTCAGCAACACCACCTGGTTTCAGGCCACAGGAAATCTGGTATAGTCACACCCTAGGGCAAGGGGTTCATAAGCTCTCAGTAGACTTGGCTGGGTATCCAGCTGAAATGCCTTGTCCCTCCTGGCTTAGACGCATGTGGATATTTGATTATAAATCCTTGCTCTTAACTTGGACTCCCTGTTCTATCATGTATTTGGCTAGACAGCCTTTCCTGATTACAAATAGTCTGCTTATTTTACAATTCCCAGATGAGCTTGGCGGGAGATACTTTGCTGAGACCTGTCAAGATGGTAGGAGCTCTGATATGTCCATCGAAACAGCTTTAGTCAGCTAGACACCTGGGTGGAAATGCAGTGTCTGTGGACTTCCAGAGAGTGCTGTGGATTTCCATTTTGGGCTTGGGCACTTAAAATTCATCAAACTGTCACCAGGACACAAAAAGTATTAGAGTGAACACAATTAATAATGGAGTTGGAATAAGAAATCCTTTAAAATGCTCTATTTTCCTGACTCTACTTAAAAGGCTCTGTCCTGACCGGATGGTATACATCCATGTGATATACAATAGATTGGCCTGGGCTTAGTGAAATGGAAGCTTGAATAGAGTCTGAGGACAGGTTGTCCATGTGGTTAACTTCTTTTTCTGCTAGCTAGGTGTTACACTGCAGAGAATCTGCGTCCCACTGGCATAGCAGTGGTATGGGTAGAAACTGAGCATTGGCAGCTGATTTGTGACTTTCCTCCCTGAGTGCAGTGGAGACTTCATGTGCGTCATATATATGGTGCAGTGAATCTTTTCAAGAGAAAAACATGACTCATTTGCCTCATTTTTCCAGTCTTGCAGGACAGCTCAGATTCAGCTAGAGGAAGCGGCTTGTTATTTTTGCGCCATAATCTTTGTGATAAAGAAATGACACGGCAGGTTAGGTTGTAAGGTTGTATTTCTATATACGTGTACCTCTCCTTAGGTGTCATACGGATATATGTATAGATAAATAAAAAGGTCTTAAACAGGGAATAGGTTCATGGTAGCCCAAGCAGTTTTATCTTCCTGTTGGGAAAATTGCCTCGTTATTTGCTCCTCAGCTTTGGAAACACAATTACTAAGTCCTGGTTATGGATTTCAAAGGGTCATTGCTCTTATGCCTCAGGGACTTCTCAAGAGAATAGTAGGAAGACATCATACAGCAGAACTTGTTTGACTTGGTTGCATGAGGTTGCTGAAAGAAAAGTGCATGGCGATTGATGTATGTCATAAATGTCCAAGTTCCATTTTTTTTATGTTTAATTTAGAATATGATGTACCTTATAAAGATGTTGCAGTAAAAATAAAAGCTGTAATTTGCAAATTCTGTTCCAAATTATGTTCACGTCATTTTAGTGTAGCTGTTAAAAGCTGTAATTTGTTCCTAATCATTTCTGAAATATTTAAATACTCCAAAATACTCCTCTGTTCCCTGTCTTCTCATATAGTTCCTATTCTGTACCTTCACAAGAGGCTGCTTCCTGGTTCTTGCTAGAAATATCTGTACTTTGAGGTGGTACCTAATGCCTGTCCTAGGTATTTCCCCTTGTCATATTAGCTGGAGGATCAAGCCTAAGTTTGAACTGCTCTGTCCTGCTTCAGTGATATTCTGTAATTTCAACCCTGTTCAGTGGCCTCGTCTGAGCATCCTGAAGACACTTTTATGTCCACTTTTATGGATGCACCCTTTTACACTGGGTGCATCCATATTCTATGTGCTTACTTGAGAAACAATCATACACTGAAATCAGTGGAGACATTTTGGTTTACTTAAAAAAAAAAAAAAAAAAAAAATCTTGATGAGTCCCTCCATTGACTAATTTCTGACTAGTTGTCTATTTCACTGGAAACACTGAGGTTTTTATATGTATGTTATTGTTCTTTACACTTTCTTTTTTTCCTAATGGTTGAACCATTTCTCCTGGCATAAAAACTACATACAGTTCCAAACCTGGTGATTTTTTTGTTTCCCCCAGTAGGTGTCTCAGACTATCTTTAAAATATTAAGAAAATGAGAAAAAATAAAGGTCTTGTGATAGCTTTCTTACAGATGATTCTAGTTCTGTCTACAGGGCTAGCTGAAGAAGTGAGATTTTAACCTTTCGATGAAAGATGAGGTAACAAAGAAGGACTTAATAACTTTACAGGACTCAATAAATTTAGGTCTCAAAGAGTAGAGAGAGGGGATAGAAGCATGCTGCTTGATCCATCGATATATTAAAGGCTTTGGTAAATTTTGAGGACTGAGAAAATTCAACAATCGCTGAGAGGTCAAAGACATCTGTTATAGCAATAGTTGAAAGATGTTGCTGTCCCTGGTGAAAGATCAGATTGAAATTTTAGCTGAATTTGAGGAAGGGCAGATGCTGAGGTCAGAAAGGTATGTTTGAAGAAAACAACAATATGTCAGGGTCTGCAGTTGCATCCAGCCCTTGACAGATTTGCTTTTGGCTATGTCCCTTTTTGGCTGTGTGTGAGATGTTGCTGAGCAAGCTGATGAATTAAAGTGCCTAATGAGGCATAGCTCGGGGATCTTAATACCTATGTGTGACTTAAACATGAAGTAGCCCTAAACTCAGGTACTGAGCTGAAAATTGCTGTATCGCTGGTCACTCGGGTCACTGGTTTGAACTGGTATGGTGGTCACTAAGATCCTGCAGCAATGTAGGATCCACATGGCAATGTGAATACAAAGCAGATTCTCTCCTGGCCATGATGTGGCCTTAGTTTCCTGCACCCTCACCAGAGGGGACTGGCAGAATGCAAATAAGGACAGAATCTGACTCTCAGAATATTTATTACTCTGGGGCTGAACGAGCCAGAAACTGCACAGTTCGATTTTCTTCGCGGTACTGACAGGAAAGCAAACAAATCCTTTGATTTGAATTTTGTATGTCAGCACAATGGGCTCTGGAGCTGCTTGTTTTCTCTCTTTTGGCTCAGAAGTCACTTTTCCTTAGAATTCCACTTGCAGAATCAGCTGGAGACTATGAGCCTGCTTAAATATAGAAGTATTTTCTAGATGTGGATTGTTTCTCAACTGAATATATACATATATATATCATATGAATATATATAAAGACTAGTTTTGTAGCCTCCTGGAATAATTTCATTTTTATTGTATCCATTTTATAGGTGCTGATATCAATGAGAATCGTACTTGGGACATTAGGAAAATGGAAAATATCAGACAGTGAGCATGAAGGCTACAGCCTGCTGCCACAACGTGAAGTCTGTGAGAAAAACTTGGCAAGCCAAACTGGTTCCCAGCTATGTTATGTGATTATGCCATATACACTGTCACATAGCTGCCACTAGCTTGCAGCATAGCAGCACACTGTACACTGCTATGAAATCAAGCTCTTCATTCATCCTTTGTCTGCTGGAACCTGTTGCCTCTTGTATTTGCCTGTGAGTTCTGCACAGCAGCGAAAACACAGAAAAAATGTATTGGCCTTCTGCAGCGGTTTGGGGGCTATAGATAGCAGAACTTTTAAAAAATGCTGTTGAAAGACTTTGAATCTTTAGGTGATCTGGGAAACACTTTGTGAACAGAGGAATATGGGAAAGGAGAGGTGGTAGAGACCTCATGCTTTAGATGATGTAAAATTCTTGTAAGTTAAAAAAAACCAAACTATGAAAACAACAGTTAAGTTTAGTGCACTAAATGGTACAAGTTAACTCATGTAATTTTGGCATTCTACCTTACTGAAAACTTCTTTTTTTGCACATCAGTTTTGTGGATAGGCTCAGTGCTTCTTTGTTTCTCCCTCCCCCTCGTGGAGTTTTTGCAAGTGGGCATGAAGAGACACTGCTGGAGTTTAGCAGGCCTTTATCCTTTAAGTATGCCGACATTTTTACTTAAGTGACCAATATTCTGAAAGTAGGCTCGGATGTCTATGGAGATTGCTTCAAACAGGTATTGGAGTGTTTTGTGTGTATGCCTTTAGGCAGGATTGAGGCCTGGTAGGATACATGATCTCAGCTGTGGTATTTGGCTTTGTGTCCCCAAAAATCATCTTGCCCTGAATATTTCAAATGCTTCTGATATTGCTAGTGGCAGGTATTGTGGTGGTGTTGTACTGCTCAGAACATCAGCCTCTCTTAATACAAAGAAAATTGGATAAAGCTGTAAGCAGTTAATATGAGTCAGTGATTCTCTTCTGTAAAAAAAAAAACAAACAACAAATGGATCAAGGAGCTTTCTTAAAATTGTCAGGATATTGCGTCTGACAAGTTAATGCAATAACGTGCAGCTCTTTGTAAGGGAACTGTTAGAAGTCAGCGTGCTCTCCCTCTCCAGCCAAATCAATCCTTATGTTTTCCAATTTGTTCTTCCCCAAATCCCCCTCTTTCTTTCCTCCTTTGCCTTAGCTTGTTCTTCCTGTACCATTTGCCTGCATTTCCATGTCTTCTCCATCCATTTTTCACCTGTGTTAACTAACTTAGAATGAGTCAACTTTGTATTCCTGTATTTCTTCTTTACAGTATCATTTTCTAAACTTCAAAGTGGAAACTGGCAGGCTTTTATTTGTTACAAGAGAAATTTTAGGGCTTGGAAAGAAACACAGTTCAAAACCTGTTCTGTCACGAGTGCTGATAGCAGTAAAGCATCATCATTAGAAAATACGGTGGAGTACCGCAGAGAGAAAAATAATCCAGTGATGTTCTCTGTTGTGGAGCGCTGAAGTTATAATAGTGAATGGCCAGTAAGTTTTAAACCTACACAAGGAGAATAAAAAAAAATAATCCTACCTCTCAGATTGTACTCCATCAACTGCTTGAAAGGTTTGGTTTAAATGTCTTGATCCTGCAATAGTAAAACAACACTTTGCAAGTGGTTTCTTCATGTGCCCACACAAGTAAGAAGAATACTCTGAGGTGTAGGCTATCTACTGCAAACACTGTGGAAATATAACAACCTCTTTGTGCCATTGTGAATTTTTAATTTAGACAATGATCAAACAAATCACTTGAGTAGTATGCTCATCCCCTTGAGCTGAACTGGAATGCTAACCTGCTTAAAGTGAGCATGATCTTGCCTGCTACAGTGGATTAGGACTCATGTGAAGTGTTTATACTTTAAACAACAACAATAAAATTAGAAAATTTTCAAATATGCAGTATTATGGGATTTCTTTTTTTCTTTGCTGGGAGCCAGGATATTTATAGTATTGGCTAAAACTTTACCTTTACTGTATGCATGTGAGAACTTTCTCCTTCAGATTTTCACAAACTTTGAAACCTAAGAAATGCCTCTGGCATTGCAGTAATATTCTAGGTATCAGTAAAGCTATTGTTCTTTCAGATATGTGTGCTCCAGGCTAAATGGAATATTCAGCAAAATGTTTTCTATTAAGAATTTACAGAGAGACAGATAAACTCATGAGATGATAGAATTAGAATGAAACAATGCAGATGCTTTTTCTCCTTTAAAAACATTAATATTTTCTGTATTTCTTGTAGTGAGTGGAATGTGGGCATATGCCCATGTGGATCTGTGTGTGCACGCAAACCTGTAATGAATATTAATCGCCAAGTAGAGCTCGTTTCTGTGAAATGGGCAATGTATTTTCCTGGGGGTTTTAGAATTTGGGCCATGCACTTTCTTTCGTTCTTGGCATCTCTCTGCTTGAGTGACAATAACTAGAAAAATCTCAGGGCAGCTTACATTACAAGCCACAAATCCAGATAGAGTTGTGCTTGCACCATTCTTGAAACCTGCAAGGCTTTTCTTGTAAGAGAGTGAGGTTTTTACTGGCCTTGAGATCCCTTTCAGCAGAACTCTCCTAGGATCTAAGCCAAGGTAGTTCATTCCTGAATTCAGCATCCATAGGTAATGGGGCTGGGGAGGGACAGTACAAGGCAATTTCATGGTCATTGCTGTTGCTGCTGGTTTTGCTACACTGTCTTTGCATACATATTCCTTGCAATTATACTTTTCAGAATTTATGGGTAAACTCTCAAAAGTTCTCAGAAAATTTCATTGCTAGCTTTCGGGTTTGAAAATACCCTTGGCTGTATAGGTAGTTTCATGGTTGCTGTTGGCCTACAAAGTCAAGATGACAACAATGCATAGTGTTTGAGGCATAGGCGATATTTAGAATATTTTCTATTAAAAGCCTGAAATATGACTGAAAACTAAATGCAAATTGAAGTGGCCCAGATATCTGATGTGACTCATTGCTAAGGAGAGCCTGGGAACCCTTGATTCATTGTGTTGCTCTGTTGCCCTACAGCAAGTCACTTAACTTGTCTTGTATGCTACCATTTCATACTCTTCTCAGAGCTTAATGTTTGTGCAGCACTTTGGAGATTTATAGCCCTATTCAATGTTATTATACTGTTGCAAAGGGTTGAGAATGTTTCTGTGCATCTGTTAAAGGTCCTATCAGTACTTTAGGGGGAGTAAATAATAAAACTTATGAAGAATGAGTCATTGTGTGTTCCTATTTTTATGCAACCTTTTACTGGGGTCATCTTGTGTCTCTTTTTGACTTAATTCTATTCTTACTTGATATAGCTGTCATTACTAATTACCAAGTAGATTCTTCCATTTAATTTTTGTTCCAATCTCTAATTAATCTTACTTACAGTGTAATTCTGTCTTGATGTCCTTATTTGTTTTGTGTAAGCCACGGCCTAAACGTTTATGCATACAATGAAAGTAAAATGAAAAATAAAATCCATGGCCTCTTGCCACATGTTGAAAGGATGCAGATTTTATTTAACAGATGCAACAGATGTAGCCTGCTTAACTGAACCTTACAGTGTGTTCTTATCTCCTGTGAATTGCTTTTGTCTGCTTAACAAATTTTGAAGTAGTAGGTTAGCTATAGGGTTTTCTTTTAATTTATAATTGGGTTTTGTTCATTTATTTTAAATCTTCTAGGAAATATGCTTCTATAATTCCCTGGAAATTTAAAATGAAAATGCCAAAAAGGAGAGTTCATGGAAGTCATAGCTGTTGGTAAGTTGTAAGCTTACCCATTATATCATGTCAAGTGATAACTGATTTCACTGTGAACTTCTGTCTGATGCGTGTGACTGGCTTTTGACCCAAAAGTAGGGTGTGATTTTTCTTTAAGGAAAAGGAAAAGCAATGAATTAGTGAAACTGTTTGTCTATAATGTTAAAATGAGTGCCGAAAACTCAGTCTCAAATGTTGGATATTTAACAGAAGAACGTGTGCAGAAGCTGGCTTTCAATTGAACCAATAGTTCATTTTCTCTGTGTCAGACAGGATCAGGCATAAACCATGCTATATTTGTACTTAAACTTGAGTTAAAAATATCCCCTTTTCATTGTATTTGGAGCTTTTTCCTCTGCTGCTTGGTGATAGTTTGGAACATGGCTGTTACTCTTGCAAATTACATTCAGACATCTTAATTAAATACTCTTTTTACCATCATCTTTGCTTAGCAACATCCCTTTTGAGATATTCTGGGAAACTCAATACTTGTCTGGTGTGTAAAACAGTATTCGTAAATGAAGGAATGTTGCCACATCCTGCTCGTTTATGTTGTTTAATACTTTTTGTATTACTCTTTTTGAAATAGAAACATAAGCCTTAAACACCCAGTCACTCCAACTTATTGCCCAACACAACTACAAGTGACCTGAGACCTGATCTTTGGAATATGGCTTACCATGTTGGTGTAGGTCATTAAAGCAAGTGTATAGTATCTACATGGTTGTCATGGATCCAAGCAGCAAGTAGTTTTCACATTCCAAAATAACCTGGAATTTAAACAAAATCATTAGGCTCTCAGAAGCTCCTATTTGCATTTTCCATTTCATTTAGTAGCTGAAAACCATGCTATCCTAAAGTCATACAGTCAAAATCTAAATGCAATACCCTAAGCCTGCTTTGGCATAGACCCTGGGTATACTTCAGACCTTGGGTGTGTTTTGTGCTGGACAAAATTAACCTTTTGGACACTGAGCAGTTATTTCCGTATTTACCTTCTACTGCTGCTGTTGAATCCCTTTCTAGGTTTTTGTTTTCTAAAGTTGTATTTGTGCTCTACTCAAAGTGTGCATGGGGTGCTGCTTTCTCTGTGCAGGCTGGACAGTTGTTGCTCTAATCCACCTATTTTCCCACTCCATTAGGACCTCCCACGCTGAAGTTTTCAAGCACCATACACAGTTTCTCTGTTGTACAATGTTGTGTGAAGTCAACCAGCACCTTCCATAAGAAGAGAGCCTCCCTCACCCTAATGATCAAAGAGAACTAACATATGTTTTACTCGAGCAATACATGGTTTAACTCATTCTTTCCAGAATTCAAAACTTGGTCTTCCAAGCTGATCTGAAGATCAGTTGGTTGTAGACATTACTTGTTTTCCTTTGTTGGTCAAAAGTATTAGAACTCCATGCTGTCCCTAACAGTTTCAGAAAATGTTCAGCTATCAACAGTGGTTTTAATTTATGCCCTGAGGTTTGCATTCTCCTCACAGGTTCCTTTCCTTCTCTTCTCTAATAGTGTTGGCCCTGCCCCATGGGTGCTTTTGTGGTATTGTTCAAATACTTCCTCTGCTGCAAACTCTGTTGTCCAATAGCTTTTTGGGGGTCTTTTTGATCAGTTCAACTCTTTGTCTCAATTCAAATTTCAGTGGAACAAACCTCTGATTTCCATGCATTCTTTGTGTTTCTGCCCATGTGTTTCACTATGATTGTTTACATATGGTTGTATTAATGTGCGCTTTGTGCAAGGCAAGCTGAGATGTGTTTTGTATGTGGGATACTGTGTAAAATGTAGGCCCACTGCATGTTGATGGTAAAACTGTGATTGACCTTGCTAGGAGTGGAATCAAAGCCTTTAAGATTTTGTTGCAAGGTCATGAAAGGGAGAAGTTTTGTGGAATCAAAGCTGGATTTGAATCCTAAATTGTTTCTATGAATGCTTGGAGTGGAGAAATAATCCTTCAACTGTAAAACTGCACACCTCCCCTAGCCTCTATAGAGATGAGGAGAAGTAAAAATGTGGGTAACTATAGCTGTCTTGGTTTATTGGGGGAATTGAGGAGGAAAAGAAATGAATACTTTTCTTTATGAAAAGCACTAGGAAGCCTAATCTTGTTGAGGTTAGTTATTCTATGAACCTTTCTTGAATTCAAAAAGGTTTTCAAGACTTTTTATATATTTATCAGTACATTAGTTCTTGAATTCTGTCATTACGCTCCTTGTTAATATCAAACTTGTCACTAACAACATGAAGAACACAAGCAGGTAACTGAGATACCATGCACCAGTTAACACTTGAATGAACACTGTTCAACAATTCTTCGAGATCTGACCAATCTCCCCGATTTGTGTAGAGCCTGATGAGTGACCGAAAAGGCACAGGTTGTTTTCTGAGTGGTAAAAACAAGCTGACAAAAGGAGAGATCTTGATCCAGAGTTGAAAATAGGCAGTAATCGTCTGGAAGAGCTCTGTGGTCTTGCCAGTTCCTGGATGCATGGGCTGAACTTCCAGTTGCCACCTGTGTGAGTTACGTTTTGCTCATTTTGCTATAAATTGAAAATGTCATAAACTGCTGGTGTGTTGGACTGTAAGAAGCGGTATATTCAAATATGTACAAGAGATTTCTGGAGCGTCACCACCTTTCCGTTAGCTAAGGCAGCTTAGGATAGTGCTGTCTGTTTAGTCCATTATCATGTGCCCATTTGTGTCTGGGTACAGGTTCGTAGCTACAGTTGTCTTTTAGTGAGGCCCCTTTGGGCCAGTGGCAGAAAGAGGTATTTTTATGTTCTGTTTGTTCCACCACTTTTGTAGACCATGCTGGCTACTATTTCTTCCTGGCAACTAGTGATCATGAGCTGTTTTAGATGATAGTATCCTTGTTCCTAGCAGACTTTCTGCTGCCTGGACTATGAATCACAACAAAATAAATTTGTCTTATGTTTTATGAAGTGTCGTACAGAATCATAAATAATCGATTGAAAGGGAGCTCCAGAGTTGATCTGGCCCAACCTTCCACTCTGTAGAGGTCAATATAGGTCTACAGCATGGTATGAAACATGTAACACCCAGGTTTAGCTCATTAATGCATAGGAAGCTTTGATCTTTATTGGCAGTGTCTGCAACAGCAGCATATGGCTCTGCTGGGCAGGTGATGCAGTGTCAATATACTCTGTCTATGTTTGTATAGTTCTTTATTAGTAAAAATCTCCCAGAAGCCTAGGGTGAAAGTTCAGCATCCAAAATCTTCCACTGCTGTAACAGTTGCCTGTTCTTAGCTTGGGTGTTAAATGTGTTCTGATTGCTTACCTCCAGATTTCAGCCCAAAATGCTAGCAATTTGTCTCCTGTTTAAAGAACCTAGAAGAAGAAAAGAACATACTGGTGTATTGCTGTATATTGCTATATGCATATATTGCTATGTGTTGTGGCAATACAGAGACATTTATCTTCCCTCTAGAAGGTGGTATTTCTGGCAATTTCCCTGGGTCTGTTGTTAAAAAGAGAATTTTTTTGTTGCAGTAGATTACATTGTTCCTCAGGTACCACTTTCTCATTTTGAAGTTTTTGTTGTCAGGACAAGCAAAATAATGACTAGATAAGAAATGTCTTATGAGTGGGACATTTTACAGCTTCATCCCATAAGTTGCTTGGGCACAGATATGTTCAGATACCCAATTCCTGTAGACACTGTTCAGCCAGGACTGAGAAACCTTGACAGTCTGACAGACAGTACTCTGCATGGAGCAGCTTCCTTTTCTTTTTTTGTAGAAGATGAGGACATGGAGCCTTTCATATCATCAGAATCTGAGAAATCAACCTACCCAGATGCTTAAAAATCAATTAAGGGGAGGGAGTGAGCAAAACCAGCTCCTGGTTCCTGCAGCTGTCAGTGCCCATAAATCAGCTCTGTTTATTCTTTTGAAGCAGGACAAGAGCATGAATTTAATTAATGGGTTTGACTTGCTCTGGAAACACACAGTAGAGAAATTGCCCTACGCACACCTTTTGCAGATGCTGTAAACATCCAAATGTTATTGTGTATTTACTCATGAATGCTTTCCAGCATCATTGTGCTAGATACAGTTGAATGTCTCAGGCAGGTGGCAAGCCAATGACTGCAACAAATCCTTGTTCTTTGGACGCCCAGATCAGAGCCACAAAGGAGCAGCAGGTTAGCTCCTGGTTTCTTGGTTCCACCTGAGTTCTGCTCGACAAAGGCATTAATAATGGCTGCTACAGAAAACTCTAGGGGAAAACAGAAAGAGTGTTTTTTGTCTGTTTTCCATGATTGGGGAATTTAATTATAATATGAAAAAAAAAAATCAAGTAGATTTATCCTGACACTCTGTTTAAAAAAAAAAAAAAAAAAAAAAAAAAAAGGAAAAAAGCTTATTCATTTTAAAACTGTCCCTGCAATGGATCACCAGGAATATCTCTGCATTGTTTGATTTTTTTCTGGTATTTTTAATTCTACCTTAATATGTGTAAAGAGACACAGAAACTGTCAGGCTGGATCAGACCCCAGTTCAGTGCTGTAGTCAGCATCAGATACCTCAGAAGTTGCACAAACACCCTTCGGGGAGCTGGTATTATGCAACTTTTACATCACATCAAACATGGCCTAAGTCTCTGAGTTTGAAGACTTACATTCTCCTAAAACTTTTAACTTTTTAAAACTTACATTTGATTTTGCCATGTTCACTGTTGTGATGCTGGATAGTGTTTGTTGTTTTCTACAGAAACCTCATTACACTCTTCGTAACGAATTTATAGATAGCAGTTGCCCAGACTAGTTACGCTGGAGGAATAATTTTGTTTGCTCCATTCCGAACTAGTCCCTTTTTTGATCTGATTGAATGTTCCCCAGTGTTTATATTATATAATAAGATGGTTACACTTCCCCTTTAGTCTACAATGCAGTGTAGGATTTTGCTGTCTAGACAGCTAGAGGACTTTGAAAAATGTATACTGAGAAATGCAGCTGTTTTTCAGAAGAAAGAGTTATTCAGAGCATTAGATGAGCTCTTCTATACAGATGGGGCTTTTTGGTTAGTGTGGATGTCTCTGAGATATGGAGTTAATCTTTAAGTAAAGAAAATTGGAAAACAGTGGTACTTTATTCAAATACTGAAAAATAAGCTTGAAAATACTGGAAAAAATGGTTGAATGTTGCTTTATATTCCCTGCGTTGCCTACAGGTGTGAGAGCATCCTGGAAACTTTAGGTGCAGAATGGCATCCACTCTCCTATGATTGCTTGAACCCTGTGATGTACTAACAGTGTCACTTCTAGTTTTTTTGGGGGGGTTTGTTTGTTTGTTTGTTGCTTAGGTCCTGCCCAAAAACTCTCTCTATCTGGGGATCTGGGGATTCAAGGAGAATTGGGCCTCTAAATTTCAGGACATTACCAAACCTGTGGTGAGTGCATTTATGAATATTTATCTGGAACTCAAGATTCAGAGTGGGTGTTAAGAGTGCAAGCCGGTGCACATTTTAATCAGGCAAAATCCTCAGACCTCTCTTCCTTTCCCTGTCATGTCCATATCCTGACAAGATCCATGATCCTTGGTTTTTAAACACTCATGCCAAAACAAGAACATCCATAACAAATTTCAGTCAAAAATGCTGCTTCTTTTCTAAGTTTAAATATTTAAACATACTTATAACTGTACTGGCCAGACACTGACATCGGTAATTCTGGGAAACATTCACAAAGAATACCAGATACCAGGCGACTAGTGCACTAGGTCTTTGTGTTTGTTATAAGAGGACATTTTTTCATTTAACTGTAGAATAAATATTTTAGCTTTCTCATCTATATATAACAGCTTTAATCAAAAGACTTTAATAATTTCTTAAATTATTATTAAAGCTATACCTGACCGCATTTAATCATGTAAAAAATCTTCATCAGCTTGATTTCATCAGTACAACTTCCTGTAAAGCCTGTGTTGCATGCTCTGGGGTCTTACGTAGGGATGGCTGAAAAAGTAAATCATCATCCCCAGCTATCTTGCTTAGGACCTGGCTCTGTAAGCGGTATTCCCAGACACCCAGTCATCTCCCAGTCTCTGACTATTTTCAGGCAGTGGTGACAAAGAAACATCTAATTTAGCTACAAAAATGATGAAGGTTTCTGAAGAGTGTAATGCACTGTCATAAACTTATAAGCTCTTCTGTTGGCAAAGAGCCATGGGGAGCCTCCTGTAGAAATGGGATTTCCCTCCATTCACATTTTTGAGGATGTGGAAATGGATGACATTAAATCATGGGCCATAATTTAGACAGTGAGAAGATTGCAGACTGATTCTGTAAGTAGAAAAATCCCTTGAGGAAACACATTATGTCTATAATCCTGTCAGTCAGAAGATTAGAGATTCAGTCAAAAACTAACTTATATAAATGGCTTAATAGTAAAGATTGCGCTAACAGAGGTAAGAAATGTATTTTGCTGCAAGCTACGAAAATTGGGGAACTTTGAGGAATGGTATTTCTTTTCTTTTTTGAGTAGACGTAGTAGCAAAATGCTCTGAGCTATAATTAGTTGACCGTGACTCTTCTATTGCAACATTTGAAATAATTGCCATTACGTAGATTTGTGATTGAAAGAATCCCGATGTGTTTAGCATTCACTTACATATTTGGATAACATATGCAGCCTTTAAGGCCCCAACTTCAGAGTGGGACTTGATCATTATAGTTCGTAATTGTGTGAATACTACACTGACACAATTAAAGAATGAACCGATGTGGAACAGAGGTGCTTCAGATGACATTTTGAATAGTCAGTGCTAGCAAACGCAGGCTTGGGAGCAGGTTTTTCCCCATCACTTTTGTTATATGCATAGATAGATAGATATTCCTGCTTGCTCTGTTAATGTGTAGAAAGCCCTACACTATCAAAGTTAGTTTTTAATAGGGTATATTCCTCTAGTTAGAAAGATAAGTGAGTCACAGTGGCTGCTGCTGCTTCTTTCTCCTGCTTTTGGTAGGGTACATCCTCCTCTTGAAAATGAGTTTTTGTTGAGAGGGTGGAGCTCAATATCAAAGTATGATATTGAGTGGAACAAATGGATGGACCCTTATTTTATAGTTGGCGTACATTTATGTAGCTCATCTTACATCAGTAATCGATGTAACCAATATATGCTCAAAATGCCACATATATTTGTTTTGCAATTTGTTATGAAATACTTGCACCCACAGCATGAACACCCCTGCCACATCTAGGGGATGGGGGCTGCAATCCAGGGGAGTTTGGCTGACAGCTTCCGGGCATCTGCATCTCTCCCAGAGCACCTAGTGCTGGAGAGCCAAGGCTGGAGCTGGTGTCAGTGAGGTGAAGTGTTAGTATTAGGCTTACTGCTTTTCCTGAAGTTGCTCAACTTGTGCGAGGGAGGTGTAAAGCTGTCCCCAAAGGCCAGAAAGCCCCATTGCCAAAGTAGTCAACAGCCCAACCCTTTTCTCCTTATGCTTTCTGTGCAGGCAGCATGATGCGTAAAACAGATCAAGACCAGACTGCAGTAGGGTAGCTCCTCTGGGTGAGAAGCAGAGGCATTTTTGATAAACCTTAATGTGCATATAAGGGCCTAAAAGGCACGTAAAATCCTGCTGAAGCTAGGCCCATTTGAAAGTTCTAGCTTTAATGCTAGCAATATTTTCATCCTCCAGCCAAACAAAAGCTCAGGAGGATGTATCAGCAGTGAGTCCTCTGAGCAAAGCAGGCAGTAACGAAGAAGATTTTGAAAATGAAAACATTTCCCTAATGTAGTCTCTAATGCCCTTTCAAAGTGGGTAGCAAAGGTGTTTTTCAGACAAGCTACTGCAATTCAATTAGACTGACCTAATTTTTATTTCTTCTCTCTCTGCTACAGATTTCCACACTGATACAATTTAACTTTTTTAAGATCATGTTATGGCTTGGATGGGACTTGGGTTACAGCACCATTAACTGACAGAGTTTAAATACAGAAAATGTTCCCTGGATGGTTATCTTGTCTGTATACTCATCTGAGCTAAGAAAATTGAAAAAGGACTTTTTTGATTTGGGCAGATGCAACTTTTTAGAAGGAAAGTAAACGCTGTTGCAGCCCAGAGCAAATGCTACCGGGTATGACTTACGCAATTTATATACTTTTTTATTTAGAAGAAGTGGAGGTTATAGGCCCACTCTTCTATATTTATATCATTATCTTTGTGCTGACTGCTCACAGTGACATACTAAATGGCACAAAACTCTCATGAAACACCTATAAACTCAGTCGTGTGCATCACATCCCACAGTTAGCAGAATTGGTTATGCATTTAAAGCAGTTTTATCTAGAAATAGAAATTCTTACTGGGCATTTCTTCAGCAGCATCTGTTTTCTTTATTTAACTTAATTAAAAGCTGCTTTAAAATGCATTGACGACATCAACATTTGGATAAGATTATGGAGTGATTGTTCTAGGTTCCAAGCCTTTGAAATAAATAAAAGTTCTTTTCAAAGCATGAAATTACTTTTTCTTGCAAGCTATTCCTTAATTTAAAATCGCTAATCCTATGAGACCGACAGTCCAAGCATCTACTTAAGACTGAAGCCTTGTTTGCCCACAGAAACGGCACTGTTGTGAAGCAAGAGTAAACTAATCATGATAAACCAATTTTAAATCAGCACATCATTCTTATGTACAAAATTGCTTCAGTTTAACTATGCCAGTGCAACACCACATTTTTTTTAGAGCTGTGTATGTAGTACACATTGGTCTTTCCATGAGCTGCTCTGAGCCATGGTTTTGCAGCTGAAGCAGTGCTGCTGCAGCATTTAATACAGGCTGGATTCTCACATCTCCTGTGCCGAGACCCCTGCGGTGCCCTGGTGTGAGACTGGCTTCTTGGGGTTGCCAGGTGTTGGTGTTTACTTGCAATCCGCATATGTTGGATTGAAACCAAAGGGATAGTTTTAAGTGATGGGAGACATCCTCACTGTTTGCAGTCTTTGATAACTTCATCTGTAAAGAAGGTCTCAAATTCAGGTATTTATTTTTCTGTTGTAGGTTTAACTTAACTAACTGGCATGATTTGTATGTATTCCTGGGATTTTAAGCAGACAATGCAAAGGTTATTGTTAATCAGTATTCCTTTTGATTTTACACTAACAAATGCTGTGTATGAAATCTTGAATGAGCTTTACTTAAATCTTAGAGTTCCTGAGGATGGTTAAATCTGTAGCAAAGACTTCCTTTTTCTGCCATGTAATCAGATATGACTGATATCAGTCCTTCAGTCATGTGATTTGATTCTCACAATGGATGGTTCCCCAGCTCTGACAAAACATAGTTTTTTAGTGTTAAAATCAGTTAAAATTAAAATCCTGGACCTCCATTACGCATCCCAAAGCCAATATTGATGCAGTGCTTTTCTTTTACAGATCACCTTTAATTGAGGCCTAAGTGATCTATGGGAACTAAAAATGAGTATTATCCCACATAATAAGGACTTTTTTCCCCTCAGCTGTTTAAGTTGTTTCTCAGGTCCTAGTGGCAGGGCTGTCTGTGTGGACTGGGGACACCCGAGCCCATAAAGGTCTGTGCTGTCCCTTGCACTGCAGTGTTCTAGGTCTTTTGTTGTGGTGATTCACCATACACATTTCCCAACATTTCGACATCTAGAGACATTCACATTTATTGTATATATTTTTTTCAAATGTCGTGTGGTAATAAGGATGAGTGGGAAATGGTAACTCTGGTTTACAGAAGCCACAAAAAATGTAGCTTTGTTCCGGTTGAGAAAACACACATTTTTGTTTGTGGTTTCTTTTTAAATTTCTCTGGGAAAAGACCTTAGCTTTATAGGATGATGTTTGTGGTGGTCTTTCCCTATTTGAGAGAGCTTTGAGGTTCTTGTACCCCTGGAAAAAACATCAGGGCTTAGTTTTTGTGCTCCTTGTCAGGCTGCCAGTTTGATTTCCAAAGAACTGAGCTTCTTTCCCTGTTTGGATCACAGCACTGGTAAGATGAGATGGTGAAGTGACAGGAAAGTGGTTGAGTTGCTGATGGAGGCCCAGATAGCTGCTAGATTCTGTCAAATCCTGCCTTGTTCATGTCAAAAAGACACCAGAATTCATTTCAGCTAGGATGGACTGGCAAATCTGCATAAAAATGTAGTTGGTGCTTTCCTAACCCTTCTGCTATCTGATCAAGTTTCAGTCTACATGGCTCATTGTGATGAGGTGAGGAAGGGGTCTGAAGGAATAAGATATTTTTGTCCTTTACAGAAAAGAAAGCTTTTCCACACTGTGCTAGCCGGCATATTACCTCTTGAAATCCTTTAAATATATCAAGCTTATATTTTTATTTTCTCTGTAGCAAAACTTTCTTCCAGCAAAAGTGACATGAGTGACTTGTGGTGTAGTTTCCTGTCACAACTAATTTTCTGTGATGCTGAACTGCTGCCAAGAGATGGCCCTTTTCTCACCTATTCCTTGTGCTGTGCTGTATGTATTCAAAAGGAAAAAAAGTTAATTTGAAGATTCACAATGAAGAAAAGTCCTGAAAAAACCCCAGTCTGCTGTGGCTAGAGCTTAATCTGAGCCCATAAGGTGATAGCCTGTGAACCAGAGATCTTGACACCTGCTGAAACCATTGCATTGTCCTAAGACAGCTGGAGTTGAGGGTGTCTTGAAGGTGACCCCTTGGGCACAGGCTCTGAGCACAGCATCTGGTGGCCCCCCAGCAATGGTGGGGGGAGAGGTTTTCCCCAGAGGTGAGAGGACACAGAGACAGGTCTCTGCTGATTTCCTCCTTTCTTTCTCTAACAAGGGAGTCTCCTTATTCAGGTGGTATTTAATAGTCAGAAACCAACAAGGGAGTTTGCAAAATAAGCTTGCTGTTCAATTTGCAACGCCTGCACTGTTGTGACATTGTCTTAAAACGCCAGCCCTGCTGCAGCCTGTGCAGGAAGAGGGGAGTAGAAACTCTTCACTGTTGTTGCTTCTGGAAAGGAATACATTGTGCATAATGTTGAACAAAAGAAACAAATCTTGGCTAGCGCAAGCTATTTTGAAAAATACCCTCATATTATATTGGTTTTAATTTATTACTTTTTCAGGTAGTAGAAATTTTTACAGACATGAAAAGTGTGGAACCTTGGGAACTTGGGCTTAGGGAAAGGATGTCTCCATTGGCAAAGCCTAAGAGGAAGGAAACAGGTGGCAAACATTAATATTAGGGCAATTAGCTGTGTGGTTTGGGTGGAGCAATGACTGGGGAGGACAGCTTTGTGATTAAGAGGCCTGACTAACACCCAGCAGTCTGTTTATGGCTTTCCTGCTGGTGCTGCCTGCCTGTGCTCTCCATTGCCCCAGCAGTGGGTGGGCTGCAGGAGTGGTCCGTAGGACACAGGTCTGGCTCAGCTCCAGCAGCGGTCAAGTGCCACATCACGGCAGAACAATGCACAAAGGCCCTGCCTAGCTGTGTGGGATATTAGTGCCTGTTATATATAAGATTTTGCCCTGCAAAATCTGTGTAGCTATCTAAAGTCCTGTTACTGGGCATGACAGCAGCATGCTCGTGGCAGGTACCCTTCTGTCTGAGCAAGGCAGCTTGACAGCCACGTTGTCCAAAGCAACTCAAGGTTCACAAACCTGGTGTTTCCTTGACCTCGAAGAGTCCCTGCTGCTCTGGGTGAGCCCTGAGCCCACCTCATGCACAGGGCAGACACCAGAACCTCCTGCTGTCAAAGCCACATGAGGCAGTGGCAACCACACGTGTTGTGATAACCTCCTGATGTCACCCATCACTTGGGATTTCAGGTACCTGTGGTTAAGTGCCTCCTAAATCCAAAGGGATTAAAAGCCAGAGCATTTATTTCTCAGGGATGCTGTATTCTTTACTAGTAAGCAAGATGGGCTTGGGTTACGCTTCCTTATTCTCCCTAAAGTAAGCAGGTGCCAGAAGTCTGGATCCAGTCTGGAACTGTCTAGTTAATCTATAAGTGTTTAAATAGGGTATGTCTTACTAGGTGTCTCTGTGACAGCCAGAGCAATGAGGCCTTTATTGCTTCTGGTGCCTGTAGATGCAGCTGTAACCCAAACAAGGAAATGCTGCAAAACACTGAAGGTAACTCAGAGGCAAAGCACCTACAGCCTCTTTATATGGGGAAATCCTGCAGGAAGGGAATGGTCAAAAGCCCTGAAGTATAATGGGAGCTAGGTAACTGCACACTGTGAATAACAAACAGCTCAGAGTCTTCCAGGCATCTCACCTGAGTACTTCAAAAAGGCCATTCATGGAAAGCTTTGTGGCAATCAATTGCAATCTTTGCTTCCATAAAGAGATCTTCAGACCTCCTGGAAAGCAAAAGAAGTGCCTGGAGAAAGAAGAAAGGTGAAGCCCAGGCTCTCTTTCAGGCACACCTTTGTTACCAGGCCTTTCAAAAGGGCTCATTGACACAAGTGCTAAGTCTTGTTTGCGTTGCTTTTTGCTGGACTAGAAATAGAGTGTTTCTTAGTGGGAAAAAAGTGTATTGGCTCAGTGGGGAGAAGATTTTCTCATATCAGGCTTTTCCTGGGTTTATGATGATCTACTCTTCATTTTCAACATAGGTGTGTTATTTTTTCCATGGGAGGAAAGTAGGAAAGATCTCTCTGTGCGGGAAGGTGGCATGGGAGGAGGGTGAAACTAGTTCTGCAAACAGGCTTGTTTCAAATACCACCCTAGAGAGGGACTCTGCAGATTTTTGGAGACTGGGCTCCATGTGGTAGGTGGGAGGGGATTTCTGTGCTATTGATTAATTCCAAATTGTGTGGGATTTTCTTGGCATAAATGAATGGCGTCTTTGCCAACTTAAGCTTAATTTTCCTTCTGTCAAACGAGCTGTGAGAGCTGTGTGATGAGGAAGTTTTGAGGATGAAGGACTCCTGAATTTGCAGGGCTTGATGGAGTTAACCTTTCCATTTGCTTGGGAGAGGGAGCATGGCTTTTCCTGGGCGGTAGTATATTTACTCACATAGTTTCTTTTGCAAAGTTTCCAGCAACCTTATTCAAGAAACGCTGTATATCTCCTGGAGCACAAAGGGCTTTTTTATGATATCTTTGGATATTATGCTCCTTACCAGGGATGCCATGGAGATGAGGAAAACAAAAACAACTTGCATAAAGTTCAAATCCTGCAGGGCAACAATAGAGATTTGCACAGAAGGCCGAACCTAGAAAACAGGTGGCTCTTGATGGACTCAGTCCTTGGGTTAAGGGAATTTGTACCAGTATCTAGGTGAGCTGTTCAACTGCATTAGCACTGCACTGCATAGTGAGCTCTGCGGACAGAAGAATACTGCAGGCTGTAGGAATGTGAGATAAAGTAAAATTGAGCAGGGCAGAAAAAAATCTGTTTTCCTGAACAAAGAAATCTCAGTCTATGATTAACTTTATTTCATGTCAAGAGTAGAACATACAAATCTAGGCTCTTTCATAGCATGACACTGAACAATAAAAGCCCTGTAGCATGGAGAGCATACCACTACTGGATTATCTGCCCTAAATGTACTTTAGAGAAATTCAGTCAGGTTTACTTTATCCTAACAAGTATTCATTTAATGCAGCTGTTACAGCAGTGCAAACCACAGGTTTGCAATAAGCCATGCTTCTGGGGCTCATCTCAGATACCGGCCTCATGAAGCAATTTTTTGCAGATTTGTCTTTTTGCATCAAGCTGGAATAATACAGAGAATGGAAAACAATTTCATAAGGTTAGAAGAATCAATAGTTTACAGACTTCAAAATGGTGTGACAAAGGCAATTTAACATGTTTGGCACCTTAACAGGTTAAGACAACTCAACAGGTTTAAGGGGAAAACATTAAACTTTAGCTCCTTGAAGGGCAAACAGAACCCACAGGGAAAAGAGTTGATGTTTGTTTCATTGTGTCAAAGGAAATTTAGGTTGATACAGGAAAAAAATTGTATTTTGTGTGGCTGGCAGACTGGAAGATCTTTTGGGAAGATTTCAAGTTATAACTGGATCTTCAAATTGGAATGTAAACAGAAAGAAAAGATACTGAAACCTGTTTATAAATAGCTTCAGTTTGCAAGAGTTACATCCTTGGTTTGTTACTGCTAGCCCAGAGTGAATCCTACACAGAGGAGTAGGTATGACCCACAAAGCACACGCTATAAATTCATTGTTCAGCCAAAACGTATGCTTTCCTGGGAAGACTGAAAGTGAACACCATGAATTAACAACTCAGCCTGCTGCCAAAAGTCATGGCAGCTAGCAGGTCTGAGAATCAGAAGGCTGTGTATAGGGTGCAGTGTTTGGGCTAAGGCGTATAGAGAAGAATGATGTGGAAGAAGTAAATGTAAAGCCTGGACAACAATGTACTTGGTGGAGATGAGTCAGAGGGTTTGAAAGAAAAAACTGACTTTGTCCATCTTAACAAACAAACCAACCAACCTCAAAATCAAACTTTCCTTACCCAGTTGTCCTGTATCGAAACAGTGGTAAAATCAATTTTATCACTTTCACTATAATAATTTCTTATCCTTGTTGCTTTTTAGTGGGATCACAACATGAAATCCAGATAAGTAATATAGCTTGTGTTGGGAGGCCTGAATCCTTTCCCCAGCAGAAGAATTTGACATGTTGTGGGAGCAGAGTTGATTTATTTTGTGAGCAAAATGGTAACATTGTTAGTTATGTCAGATATTGGTTGTCCACAGTTGGGATGAATGCCTAGCATGGAGGAGCACCAAATGTTTATAAACTGGTATTTCAGTGAATGGTAAGGCTGTGGTGTGCCTGGCTCAAGCAGTTATTTCTGAGATGATCTTGTAGCCTGTAAGTAGAACTGCTTACACCCAGTCAGCTATGGGGATGTTTGAGAAGGATCAAATATGTACACTAAAAATAGGAATCCTTCTAAAACAGTGTAAGCCATATAAATCAGTCTCTCTATCAGGTTATGGCTGTATCAGTTCTCGGATCAGACATAGCCTGAAAGATATTAATACACCTCATGCATGTCTTTTTCCTTCACCCTTTTTCTGGGGGGATTTTTTCCCCCAGTTTCGTTGCTCAAGATGCTCCCCCTACATGGTACTGCTTCTACATAACAAGTGTGGGAAACATACTAGGATGCATTTTTTACCTCATTGTTCCTGAACATTTCACATAAAGAATGGTCAGCAGAGAGTAGAAAAGCAGAGGATTATTTGGGCCATAGTTACAAAGTATTATGAAAATGGATAACAAACCTTTTAAAACAGAAAAATACAGAAAACACTAAAAGTCACACTCAAAAATATTCAAGAAAAGACTCTGATACAATACCTTAATAAAGACCCTTTTATGTGATGTGACTTTTTCTCTTACATGAGTTTTTTGACTCAGAGGGTTTTTCTTTTCTTTTAAATACAGCACTTAGATTAATGTGTAAAGCATAGAGATAATTTAATCTGGAGCTGTTTAGAGTGCATGTGAACTTTTCCATTTGGTTATTTTAAACTAATTTCCTTCACAGACATTGCGTGATGATGGGTGGCTAAGGGAATGATTAAACACAATGATTTTGTGAACAAGAGCAAAGGGTTTTTATTTTATAATTACAATAATTGTTTCTCAGCACTAGGCAGATCCAAAGTATTGACCACTGCATTAAAAAGGTCTAAATGTGGCTAAGATATGGTAATAGTGAGATAGCAGTGAAATACAGGTGCATTTCTGCTGTATTATTGAATTGCTTATCTTGATTTTATTTGCAACCTTTTTCAGTCTCTCAGTAGAACAATATCTGAAAGCTATAGAATACCTGTTGTCTGGCATTGAGCCAGTTTAGTAATCCTTTTTTTTTGCCTTCTTTCTTTTTCTTTTAATCCTGTGCAAAAGAATGGGCTGTATTGACCAAAATTATCAATTAAAATTGCACAATTAAGTCTGACTTGTGGGACTGTGTTTCGGCAGTGGAGTACCTCATGGTGCTGTATGCTAACAACAGGCTGACATTTCCAGCAGAACTGCTTGTTCCAAAGAGTTTATGCCATAGCTATAAATGGTGTATCTTGAGTAGCTCTGTTGTAAAGCAAATACCTGCTGCCTGTGTGTTAGAACTTTATTTATTAGCCAGTCTGACATATTGCCCTATGACAAGAAAGTTATTGACACCGGGTTGGATTTTTAAAGGGTGTTAGTCCCTAGAGGCAGGTCTGGCTCTTGGAGCATTTGGGAGACTTGGATTCAAATTCTGCCTCCTGCACAGAGCCACAGGGCTGATTTAGCACCTTGCTTCTCAAACCTGGCCTTCCCCCACATGCAAAATGTGGGCAACAATATGTGCTCTGAGCTAAATAGGTGCTCTCTCACTCTCTCCAGGAGGAAAGTCCAGCCACATTGATTTCAGTGGTGCCACTGTAAAGCTTTATCGTGGAAGGATGGCAGAGAAATGAAACAAAGCTAAGGCTGTAGTTTGATGAATACTTGGTGCTCGTGTTGGCCATGAAAGCAGCAAGCTGGCCTTCCCCTAGCATCCAGCTCTTTGTCCTTGGCTTTGCTCTGTTTTCTTAAACTGTCTGTGGGGTTTTTGGATCATCTGTGCATTAGTAAATCCGTATGTATGTACCCTATATAAACATAAAGTGAATGGAAATGTTTTTATAGAAGGTAATTAATTGGATAATTGCGCTTGAATAATTGCACTGAGCATTAGTTTTTAATGTATATTGGTAAATACGGACTAGCCTTTTAGCAATCTGTGTGCATTCATCCAAAGCAATGGAAAATATTCCCAAGTGATTTTAAATTAAAAAGAGATGTTAAGGACAGAAATTGGACACTGCACATGGCTGTAGCTTCTCAGGCCCCTGGAGGCCTTCAGTTTAGGGCTGATGACCGTAGCTTTTTTTTAATTTACATTGCAAATGAAATCTTGTGGTATTTTTGGTCTTTATCCATGTTTGCCTCTGAAACGGTGCCTGGCAGTTGAATCTGTATCTTTGCTGCACAGACATTGCCTACTCATTACTAAAGTTCAGTGGAGACTTACACGTACTCTGACAACAGAAATGCAGGGCTGATATCAAGCCGAGCAACGTCTGCTAAATTCACATGGGGAAAGGGAATATGAAAACAAACACACAAAGGGCACAGCTACTGAGATGGTAAATATTGTTTTTTCCATGCCACACCCAAACCAAAAATAGAGACAGAGGGGCCCTTAACAAAGCTTTATTCAGGTTCCTGACAGCTGACAGTAACTGTTTTCCCCTGAGCTGTAAGTGAACAAGACTGCCAGCTTGCTTCAAAAGCCTGAATTTGTCTGAGACTTACACTTCCTTTACTGTAAGTGGATCAGAAGTAGATGAGAAGAATAGCTCCATGGAAATTAGTAGCATTGACATCATGCAGATGCGATCACTATCAAGCTTGCACGCCATAAAAGGAGTAAGAGCTGATAACACTTTTTGGAGGGAAAGAAGCTGCCTGTAACGTGGAGCAGCGTGGCTTTGCTAGCCGGGCACGAGGAGCAGCAGCCAAGGGAGCCCGGAGGCTGGCTCCAGGCTGCGGGCCGGAGCTGGTTGTGCCCTGGCATGGTGGGCCGTGGGGAGGGCCCCTGCCGCACTGCTGGGCTGTAGGAGGGAGCACGCAGCCCAGAAGGGAGAGGAGGAAATTCTTGGGCAGCTGTGTCAGGGCACAGGCGGTGCTTTCGGTATTCTAGACTGTTGCACAAAGCTCAGGTGCTTATAAGGTAGATAAAGCTGGACACTCCCAAATCTACCGTTGATAAAACAGTGTTGCAAAGTGGCTGTAAGATGAAAGGGGAAGTGAGTGTAATGAATACAGCTCAGTCAATAAATACAGTCGTTGCAATAAATACAATGAGGAGTACAGGTGGTCGGAGGAGGGACAGGCCCACAGCCCGAGAAGTCCTCAGGACTGTGGGAATGCGGCTCCATACGACTCCTTTGGGACACTCTGTCTCCCCTGCCTTAAAGCTGCCTTCAGAGACTCTGCATCGGAGTGTGTCGTAAGAGGACATTAATGCCAACCTGCCTGGGCAAAGTTCCTTAACGTGCAGATGCACCTGGCCTGAGCACGGGAGGCTGGGCAGAAGTGATTTCACATTTTTGCACAGGCAAACCTGTGCTGCTGCTGTGCTGTTGTTTCTGCTGGCAGCAGTGTGCTGGGTAGCACTGGCAAAGCTTACATTGGGCTATTCCTTTTTTCTCCTGGGCTCTGTTAAATCAGTGGGATTTGATACTATTCCCACTGGAGCCAGTATGAAAAGTTCCCAGAGTGGACTTCAGGTTGAAAATGTTTTCAGTCATTGGGTGTGTGTTGTTCTTGACGTGGGATATTCTTGTCCTTGTTACTCAGCTCTTTCAGAAAAGCAGATTGCCTGCTATAGCAAGGCATTGGACCTGGTTAGCATAAAATCAGACAATGAACTGTTCTTTAATAGAAATACACAACTACGTTAAATAGCTGGCAAATGATGCAACGTTGAGCCAGGCCCAGTTGGTAACACCAAAAAAAGTAAGCCCCAAGGAGATGGCTTACTCCTTGCTATCCCAAATGGAAAAGTAACTTATGTGAATTAATAATAGAACATTCAACCAGAAATATTTTTCTAACCAGAAAGCATCTGTGGCTTTGCAGCAAACATCTGTGGTTAAAGTGAAAAAATGGAAGTTAAATAAACTTGTATAAAAACTGCAGATAGAAAAACATCACACAAAAAAGAAAACTTGGGTGTTTTTTTCACTGCTTCCTGCTGCAAGTGATTAAATGTTTAGTTTCCAAACAATGTACTCGGCTCTTAATAAAATTTTAAAGTTCCTCCATATGTCTAAGTGAAAGTGACTCAGAGGAGAGCTCATAGGAAAATTGCTGCCTTTTTTTCCCCCTTTCCAATAATCCCTTTTGACCTTTCTACAAAAACTCATTTATTTTGTCCATTTTGATATCAAACTTCCAATAAGTAAAACTACATCGTGTTTTATACCTATTCTCTTTAGCAATACATCCTGCTTGCCAGCACTCTTCTTCTGTAGCTCAGCAAAAATCAACGATTTCCATGCATCATTGCTTGGACGTGAAGTTTTGATGTTACTTCTCCAGCAAAATTGGGTGCTAAACGAGGCACTCCTGGTTAAGGAGTGGGGATTTGGCCTCCTGCTCTGCATTAGCTGTGCCCTCCCCAGGACAACTTTGTTGTGTGGAAACCACGGGCATGCTCTGCTGACAGGTGACCATAAATAATTCTCAGATAAACAGGGTCTGAAGGAGGAAATGTAAGTTCCAAACAAGTATTTATTACGTCACTACATTTCATCACGTTTCAGTGGGTTGCGTGTGGTGAGTCCCCCCCACCCCAAGTCTTTTGTAAAATGATATCAGTGGAAGATGTAAACAATGCTGAGGCCATGTTTAGCTAGATACTGTGCAAACATAGTAAAAGACCATCCCTTCCTGAAAGACGTGAAGAAAGGCTTTCCTTGGCTTTCATGCAGTAAAGCCTGAGTGCAAACACTGAAGTTTGTTTCCTTGAGATCAGATACAAACAACTGTGTGGTTAGAGAAGGGCCTCAGCACTCACAAATGTTTACCCTGCTTAGTGATCACTTTCAACCGGGCTTTCCAAGGAAGCCACAGTTCCCTTCACTTGCAGGTTTTGCTCTGTCTTCCCACCAACCTAGAGCTGCGCAAAAATAATCAGGTTGATGATTTTCAGTATTAGCCTTAAATCTGGTACAAGTTTCCTGAGATTTGCAAGCCTTTTGGAAGATCTGGATTGGCTTTTGATCAATGCTTGGCTTAGCTCTGATTTTGGGGTAAAGAGAAAACTATTCCAAACTTCTGGTAGTGTTTTGATTTTTATGTTTGCTTGATTTCCTGCAAGATCTGAGTGAAAAAATCTTTCTTGGGTTTCCAATAATCTCAATTTCCAAGAACCTCTTTCTTTCCTTGTTTATGAGCAGGAAGTATTTGATTTGTGTGTCCTCCCCATGAAACAACACTACATTTGACTCCATATTGATGTGACAAAGCAAGCGAATAGGTTGGATTATTTCATCAGAAAAAAAGTAATAATTAAAGCAGTGCAAATTCCTGTAATGAGTGGAAAACTGTGGGTATAAAGAACATCTGAACTGCCTCATTTGTATTCCTTTCTTTAGGAAAGGAGTTACTGCTCCCTCTTGTTCAACAGCCAGTCTGTCTTTCTGGTCACAGAGTAACTTCAGTGTTTGTCCTACCTTCCACCCTACAAAGATACTTTGCGTAATTAACATTCAACAGATCTAACTACTGAGCTACTAAGTGCTGGTTTACCATGACACACCCAATTTGTACAAAGAGTGTGGCCGTGGCAGGCTGTTCCTGGCGTGCCAGGTGCACCGTTCCTCCTGAGGGAAAGCTTGTGTTATAGGATGGCAGTTTATTTGGGAGCTGGTGCGTTCCCCTCACTCCCCTAAGATTTAAATTTAGCTTAGCAAATAAGCCCCTTATCTACAAGAGTTTCTAAATAGATTTTTGTAAATAATTTAAGTTCAGAGGTTAGTTATAGTAAATTTGGAACAGTTCTTTTAAAGTGTAGTGGCTTTTGTTACATTCCCAGCAGCGCAGTTGTGAGCGACTCTGCTGGGAGGTTAGCGGTACAATTAGTTTGATTAAAAAATCTTTTGATGTCTGAGGCTGAACATACTAGCCCATACTAAGGTCTTGGTCCTCCCCAATATTAGACCTATGATGTTTCGAGATGGTCACCCTGAAAGTGAAGGACAATATTAATTTTTTGAAGCACTACTGGTAAACTTGTTTGGGATCAAATTTTCTCAGATTTATTTTAAGTACTGGTAATGATAAAGCACTTTTTTTTGCAAAGAAAATTGAGAGCTTATCTGAAGCAAGGTGCTGTAGGTATTATTATTCTCCACTTCTTTTAGTATCCCCTAGCGTTATGTGGGAAGAAGAAAAATAGATGGGTTTTATAGAATAAAGTGAGGAAAAAATTCATTGCTTGCAATCACCACCCAGCCATTGCAGGAGTAAAACAATAAACACCGCTTGCTGCTTTTGTGCAGTGGGAATCCCCAGGGGGTGGAAATCTTATGATGCACTAGAGATCTTTTAGTAAATATAGATTCCGTAGCTTTATAGAATGTAGTCTCTAACTAAATTCCTATAAAGGGATTAAAATGCCGAGTATTTAGAACACTGTCTGAAAACAATTACAGTTTAAAGAAAAGTTGTGATGAGAAAAAGATCTTACTGATAAAAATGCTAATACTGTACCCTGGAAAAATCCTTCAGCACAAGTAAAAGAAATGAACTGCAATATTGCCAGCAATTGTCAGTGAAACTTTATCTTTCCATGTGAAAATGCATACGCTTTAACGTCATTTAAATTCTCGATTAACTGGGTTTTAACTGACTTTCCTCCTACTCCCTATTTTGTAAAATTTTCTCCTTTTATGGAGCACTGAAATACCCTCCCCATCTGCCTTTCATTTGCTTTTGTAAGTTTTTTTTTTTTGAATGCGCCAAATTCTAGGAAGGGAAATCAGAAATCGTGTAAGTTCAGCGAGGAAGCCACATCCATTAAAATACTCTTTGACTGAAGTGACTGAAACAATGTGCAATTCATAGTGTAAGTAAAGTCAGAAGAGTTCTAAATCCCTTCATTTCAGACATCAAAGACACATTAACTCCCCCTTCGCCCCACATACTCTAACACAAATGCTTCAATAACTAAGAAATATTTGAAAATATTACTTTTTAAGTAGATTTGGTTTAAAAAGATTGTTTTGTTTGGATTTCTGTTGAGCCAACTGTGTTTCTGAGTATAAAAACAATACTGACTTTACAACAGGTGGAACAAGTGAGAGCAGGTATTTTCAGGATAAAACTATTAGACTATTTTGAAAGCCAAAAAAGAAAGAGAGTGCAAAATATGCCCTGTAAACAGTTTCTCTTGAAAGCACAACGTTACAAGTTTAAAGGAAGAAGAGCTTTTCCTACCTGTAGCTTTTGTGCGGATCAGGAAGTGTAGCTTTTTTCTGATTACAATCTTCCATGGCTTAGCTTGGCTTCTGCATTTGAATGTTAAATATATAAGAATGCCGTGTTTAGCTTGGGAGTTTGCATGACCTCTTAATGAGACACTGTAGTTAGTGTCATTGGGTATTAAGGCATCATGTGACTGCAGATGAAAATAAAATCCTTTAAAGTTTGCATTTAATACTTCCTAGAAGCTGTAACCCTTTACCTGCAAGCTGGATAAAAACCTGATAGAGCTCACTGTGTTCTGGTCAGGGTTAGAAAAAGGAGACGAGGAAGAACACATGCCAAATAATTCCTTTTCCTCCGGGACAGTCGCTTACAACGACCACAACAAAGTCTGAGCCCGTCAGTGTATGAATGATGTCATTTGCATATTCTTAAAATTAAATGCCCCCATGTCACAAACGGCACTGAAAGGATTTGGCAGAAAGTTTCTCTGTTACACCAGGTAGTTTTGCCTAGCAATGACATTTAATCCCCGCTGTTTTGGGTGATGCTCTAGGGAGGGACTCTGCTCTCAGGTATATTTGCAGGCATCGCATCACATTTACCTGTGAAAGTTGCTGACTTTCCTGGCATCATTTTGGTTTGGGCGTGGTGTTTCCAAAAGTGATATGAAAGAAGTTCTGCTGCCACAATCCAGTTAGGAGAGCCTTCCCTGTGCAGGAGGAGAGCTTTAACTTAGGCAGTCTCTGCAGGCAGCTGGGTCAGGTGTTTCCCAGCTGTACTCTTTAACGTATATTGCTGTACCTGGAAACTGTAAAAACAACCAACCAACCAACCAACCAACCTCCTGGAAAGAACTGGCACTAACATTGCATCATCTAACTGCATGTGTCACAGCCGGGGGGTTCGCAGCAGCGCTAACAGAGCCCACTCCATAGTGCTTTGGAAATGATCTGCTAAATCCTTTGTTTGTTTGTTTGTTTGTGGTGTTAAGCCTCATGCAAGCAGTTATATGAGGTTCGGCGGCTGTACGAGTAGGTGAGCTGCTCTCACCCTAACTCATGTGCATTTAGGGTTGCCTCCCTGCCTGGCGGGGGTTGCGTCCTTGCCTTCCCCGTGTGAGGGGCGTGCCGGAGTCCCGCTTGCCTTTCTCATGCGAAGTATCCTCCTAAAACCCCGCTTCGGCAGCGGGCTGGGCTTGCTGCCGTGCGCGGCGGGGAGCGGAGGCCGCGGCTGCGGAGCCCATCCCCGCCGCCCGCGGGGAGCGGCGCCTCCCGCGCCGGCAGCGCAGGCCCCGCCGCGCCGCCCAGCCCCGGCCTCCCGCTGCGGAGCCGCGCACCCCGGCCGAAACAGCGGACGGAGGCCAGCAAACGACTTACTAAGAGCTGCGTTGGGTGTGCTTATTTTAAGCAGAGAGCTGTGTCATAACGTAAAGGGCAAATGCCATTTGCAGTCTGTGAGCTACCGAGCTGCAAAGCTCTGCAACAGCTCTTTGGCACATTGTTCTTTTTTCTTATTCCTGCAAGCTTTTAGCGTTAGCTGAAAATGGACTTTGAGGGCCAGCAAACGTCCTATCACAAAACCTTCGCTAAACTCCCCCAAAGGCTCTTTGATCAGTAAGTAAAGAATTGTCAGGCTAACATATCCCCACGTTGTTAGAGGAGGTGAGGAAGGCGGGAGATGCAAACAGCTAGGGGCTACCTCTGCAGCCTGCTGCTGTGCGCAGGCCCGTGCCCAGCCTGCGCTGCGTCCCCGGCTTACAGCCCTGCCACGCCGCAGCCAGCCCCCGTGGGCCAGCTCCGCATCTGGTGGGGTGGTATTTTGCCATTACCTTCACGGCGGTTGGGCTAATGAGCTGGGCTTATAGGCTGAGAAATATCCCAGCCAAAAAGCTGTGCTGTAGGCCAGGAGGCCACTGGAAGCGACCTCGGGGAGGCTGCCTCCCCCTTTCTCCTGGTGCTCGGCCTCCTCCTCAGACCTCTTTCAGGGCTACCGTATTTTTGGCATTCCAGAGACTATTCATTCTTGTGGTTTCTTGAACCCACACCCAGTGTTTCTGCAGTAGCAGAGAAGGTCTGCCGCAGCCCCTGCAGTCCCAAGCGTGCTGTGCTCCCATAGTACTGTTCCTGAAACCTAACGTTTTCTATGAATGTGTGCAAACTGCTGCGATCTTTTCAGGCTGATAGTTTGGTGATGTTTTCACAGACGTGTCCTGCATGAAATGATCACTTGTCTTACCAATCCATAGTCCTTGTTCAAGAACAGGGGTGTGACAACATTTTTTTTCAAAGGAAAAGTAGTTGAGACATTCAGCCTGCAGAAATTCTCTTTTTCCTCTAATCTCATTCTGGTACCTTAGCTGACTGTTTTGGCTGAGGTTTTCTGGAGAACGTTCCTGCTGAGACAGAAAAATTGAGCTTTGCTCAATTGCCTGCTGAGCCTTGAAAAATTACAGCCCAAAAGGTTAACTTTGTAACTTCAGATACTGTCATCAAAATGATCTTCCAGTGACAAGTGCCAGGCAATTTACTAAGAGGCAATGGAATAATGGAGACAAACGGCAGCAAACTATCCTGTTGCTTTTGGGATGTTCTGTTATCATCTGTGCTACAGCATGTCTGGATTTTTGCTTCATCTCTCACCTTGTAAGTGTGTGTATTTCACTTTAAACATGCTGAATAGATCCATTTTAGTCTAGAAGCTTTCTCGCATGCACCGAAATGCATGTGGAATCAGAGCTGTGGCATGAAAGTGGGGAGATGATTTTATTTATCTCTCTTATATGCTATGTAAAAGTAAGACCCATGCTGGTGTGGCAGTATTGTGTGGTGAAAGTTGTGACAGTGGGAACACGTGAACGTGCCTTAAATCTGCTTTTGTATATTCCCTGCTGAGGCTGGAGAGGGGACCGGTGTGCTGCCAGAAGGCCAGGCGCTGCAGGTGGAGAGTGTACCATGGCTGGGAACACGTCAGGGGCTTTGCTGAGCTGGGATGGGAGCATCACCCACCCTGGCAAGCAGGAGCAGCGTGGGCCTGGGATGATGGAGCAGCGGAGGGAGGCAGAAGAGCTTGCTAGGGGCAGATTTTAACGGTCCCTTTGGGAACCACTTCTGATTTTAAGAGCACGTTCTGCTGGACTGGACATCTTGGGAGAATGTTCCCTCACACTCTTCCGGTTATTGGCCTGTGTTTTCAAGTGAATTTAGCACTGCGTAGCTGGTCCTTGATAGTGAAAGTCCCTTTTTCACAGAAGGATGGTGGTGCAAACTGCCCCTTCTGGAGAAGCACATGATAAAATGCCTCATCCCGCCCTGGGAAGGACCGTGATGACTATTCCTTCAGCCTTTGACCTCCCTGTTGAAATTGAGAATTGAGACTATGATTTAGACCCACACTGAGAGCATCACTTCACGTCATACAAGTCAGGAGACTGCCTCCAAAATGGAGTTCAGTGACCAGGCTAGAAAGGTAAACCATGGGAAAAAAACGTAGCTCATTACTCTCCCTGCAGTGACGTGGTGTTCCAGGAAGAGATATTGAGTAACATCCTTGACACCGTACAAGAACTTTGAAGTAGGTCGTATTTGTGGCATAAATGCTTGATAATGATTCTTAATAACAAATCCTTGATAACCAAAACTATCCAAAGGCCCTAGTCTGCATTTGGATGATTACATAATCCATTTTTGGTTACATAAAAAATAATGTGTGAAAAAGTAAGGTGTCTTTGGTTTTATAATTAGAAGAAATAAAAATAGATTTCAGAATGCTGTCCTTTCGCAGTCTTAATATTTATGTTAAAACAGGATTATGTTTAATACTTAATCAACAAAATAAAACAATGCAGATTGTTGCTAACAGCCTAATGGAAATGACCGAAAGGACCCATTTTATGATGTATCGTATAAACACACGTAAGTTTTTGACAAAGGGCAAAATCTCAGGATTTTAAGCTGATCTGGGGCTGAAATAGTCCGCCCTGCATATGAACGCCATTTTAGCGATGGATTTTTGCTTTAAATTCCCTTTGCTAGATGGCTAAAACTTCTGTTTCCACAGGTTTATGTAGAGGGCTTGAGTATGCAGCATGGAGAAATCAGGGCTGGCGAACCACTGAAACCTGAATGCCTTCTGAATGCCTTTTCCAGGCTACATGTTAACTCACATTTTGATGCTCTCTGATAATAATGTGAAAAAACTCGAATGGCCACAGGCCGTATGCAATGAAGTCATGGGCTGTGCATTCCCCAGCTGTGGTGCAAAGGAAATGACTGATAAAAATATTTTTTCTAGCTGACCTCCGGCTTACCTTTGTCTGCCAAAGAATTTCCGGCTAATTCCCCTCTAAAGCTTTCTTGCAGCTACAGCCTATTCCTAGAATCTTCTGTGTCAGAAAATACGGAGCCCATCTGAGCCTGTTTATTGATACACTTTAGATAAAGAATAAATGAAATCTTTGTTCTAGATACACAAATAGTGCTCCTTGAAAGAAAGTAAATTGCTCTATTCCTATGTAGGGATAGAACAGCACTTGGCATTTGGATGGCTCATTATTAGAGAAACTATGTTGTCCCTGTACCACTGCATAGACATACTTGGGGACAGATTTGTGAGGGGCTGTGGAGTGCTCACTCTTGCCGTAGCAAGTTATTTGGACACTGGGCAGCCTAATGCCATTCAGAAACCTGTGCCTGCTGCTTAGGCTCAGTGTGAGGAGTCTGACCCCTGAGAAATAGATTCAGAAAGCTGGAAAGCTGACTGAGATAGTTTATCTATGTCTTAATAGATAAACTATGAGGAGGGACAGGACTTAAACAGCATCCTTCAATGAGATCAGGAACCCAATACTTGGCTGAAGGGCTTAAGTGGATTAGGAGTCACGTTCATGTTTGTCTTTCTCATTGTTTTACAATTAAGAAAAATAGTAGTGCTGCCCCACTCTTGCTGTCCTTGGTTAGAACACAGAAGACTAAGGTTCAAAGCAGGACAAGAACACCCACGCCTTTTTATATACAGCATCACTGCTTTCATGTGTCAGCCTATTGCTTTGACCAACTAGGCAAGGCCTAAAATCAATTCCCTCTTTGACCTGAGATAAAGGGAAGACTGCTCTCACTTTTAGGCCGATCCTCTATTTTGCTGGCAACTATCTCCTGCCCCAAGAAGCCGTGCCACTGTGCAGAAGTCCACAAAGTTCACTGAGCCAGAAAACAAGAGGAGCAAGTCTGGGTACTCTATCGATAAGCCACTCAGCTGAGCTGGGACCAGCTGCGTTCTGGTAGTGCTTCCCAAAGAGGAAGAACATTTCTCGGTTTCTGTGTTTTGCTTTGTTTCTATGTTACACTGCTTTACTACCCAAAGTTAGCCACTCTCCTGGCAGATAGGAGATGTATTTTTACTCTTCCAAGATAATGAGGGAACTAACTTTCCAACATTATGCAGGTTATGCACAAGGAGTTCAAGGCTGAAATGCGTGAGTCATGCCCAGTATTTGAAAGAAGGTGGAAGTTGCTTACCTTCAGGACAGGATCCTGGGAGGTGCAGCCCCTTCCCGTAGCTCCAAAGGTCTGAAGGGGAGTGGGATTTCAGGTGCTCCCCTCTTTTCTGAGCTTTCTACTGGGTAGGTTACACAAGCCTTTGTGTCTGTTGACTTGCACACTGGCAGTATGCAATCTAGTCATAAGCAGCATCTAAGCATGGATTTTTTTGGGTTAATTTAATTGGTTCTTGAATGCCTGATTTAGTTAACTGAAGTGGGAAAAATACTGGAATTTTTCCTTATGAAAATAGCCCTTAAAAATGATTTAAATAAAGGCTAATGGGAGCTGCAAATGCCTCGTGTCCCTCTGCCAGAGTGAAATTTTCCAAAAATTAAGGGACACACACAAGTCTGTTTCCTTAGTTTATTAGTACAAACAATGCATACACAAGACTGTATATTGTTTGAAGACTGCAATAGATTTCTAATTTAACAACTCTGTAACAAAATTTAACTAAATTTGACATTTATGAAAATATAAATCTCTGATTGGGTAGGTTTTCCCAACAATACAAAGTTTACATAAAAACATTCAATATGATCTATTAGTTGCAAACAAGTTAGGAAAAATCATTCAAGTCACTTAATATACTATATTGGCTTGTACATTGAACATTCACACACTACATTAAGTTCTAGCTTAGCATTCATTTCTTGGAAATTTGTGGCATGGAGTTCCGATTCTAAAAATAAAATTGTTTTGTTTAAATAATTTGAAAATATTTCCACAGGTGTGCCGACTTTAAGATATGTAAGGAGGGAGAAATCTTCTTATCCTTTCAGATGTTGTCCAGTATTGTTTTTTACTTGGGCAAAATGTAATTTTTTTCAAGCATTTGTCATTATTTCACAATTTCTGCCTTGAAACTGGTAAAACTGTACAAAAGGCTCAGAACAGTTCTAAAGCAGAAAGTGAAGCTTGTAAGTATGTGGAAGTAAGAAAAACCCATTACAAATTGGACCAGTAAAGAACCTTTGGACAGCCTTTACATTTAGTGGAGTATTTCTGCACATATACAAGCAGTCCCAGAGTGTTTGGTCATCTGATCTGTATTTATCATGGGAAAGAACGGAAAGGATAGTAAGGCAAATGTTATCAAGATTAATACATGACATGGCTGAAAACTTTCTATTACGATTACTTTGGGGACATAGGAGATACTTTAGACTTTCTTACAACAAAATGGATAGCAACCTTTTAACATAAAGAAATTAATGTTTAACTGTTCATCTGTAATGCCCTTTCTCTTTGAAAAAGTTTTCATTATGACCTGTACTAATACACACTGTGAAGACAAAAAAATTCCCCAAACCAAAAATAAACCCCCAAACCCTATATTCCTTTTATGACCTAGGTTTTTATAATTTTTATCACAATACAGAAACCTGAAATCCCTGCATGCAGTTAAAAAAAAATCTTTCAGTCCATTCATTGAGGTGAACAAATAGTTATCAGCTCACATGTTGACATGTTTGCAGCTGACTGGCACCTACTCCTTTCAACCCAAAGATTAATCCCAATTAAAAAAAAAAGTAGGTATTTTTTAAATGATGATGGAATGTATCAAGTGTTCCAGGTTGGCAGGTGACATCTTGTCATTGCACCATCAAGCAGAAAAACACATTTTTGCGAGTGGGTATAAAGTTGGCTGTTAGCTATAGACCCATCTAGGCGACTTGGTATATAAAACAGTGGTCTGACTCTTCTCACTGATCATATGGAGCTTTAGTCCTAGTTAAAACAGTTTGTCAGTCCCAGATAAGATCACCTAACTTCTGTAATAGCATAACAATTTTGATAGTATTGCTAGAAATTTTTAATCAAGGCCCTGGTGAAATCCTGGACTGAACCTTGTATTCCGAAATTTAAAAAAACCCTGCAGCCCATTTGCTTTATGTTTGCTTTTTTTGTTTACATAGATGTAAGAATATTTGTTGAGGAAAAAACAGCTGGTCTGCCCTCTGCTGTTTCTGTCTGTCTTTCAAGAAATGCACTGATTTTTATGTGAATTCAGAAGACAAATCTATGCATGTATACTATTATTCAGATAAGCTAGTCCAGACGGTTACTCAGTTGTCAGCAGCAAAGCTGTGTCCTCTGCAATCTATGGCTGAGCACACTTTCTCATAGCAATAGTTGTGTTTTTTGGTTGGTGTTGCTTCACTCACCTCAGGTTCTGTAACTGTAATAGGGCTATCCCTTGCAAATACTTCCGTTGATTCCCTCCAAATGCAGTCTGCAGTCACTTTGAAACTATAATTGTGACATTTTGGCCTAATCACTTGGGTTGTGTTGTTGAAAATCTGACGGCTGTTTGAAGTAGCAATTTTGATCTTCAGTGCAGCGTCAACTCGATCCACTACAGTGTAAGTACCTATACTTCCGTCATCAAATCCAATAATAATATTTAAATGTCTCTGTGAGAGTGCAAGAAAAGTGGGAGTTTTATAAAGAGAACAGGCACCGATGTTTTTACCATCCGCTAGCCTCATTACTATTAAACTAGAGACTGCACCATTGTCATCATCTTCTTCACTGCGAAAACAGATGTACACAAGATAGCGGCCATCCCGAGACAGCCTCTGCCGCCAGATGACACCTGGAGCATGAACCACACGAAGTTTTCCACTGTATAAATCAAGCACATTGATGTTCTCATCACCACGGGTTATAATTCCTAGTTTCCCATTTGGGGATATTTCAAAGTCTTCCAGATTTTTTAAGAAATTGGTAGGCAATTGTACGCGTCTGCAGATGACTTCCTCTGTTAGGCTCCAGATATTCACAGTTTCAGTAGATGTTATAAATACTATAATATCTGGGCAGTCTGGTATCAGCTTAATATCCACAATGCTTGCACCATCATCACAGCAAAACTTCTTGGTTATACTGCCTGTCCAGAGACTCACTGCCAACACTTTATTCTTTGCCATTCCGACTACGAATGTATTTGCAGTTGTTATAAATGCATTCTGTAAGGCAACTAAAATATTGCAAACCCTATGTCCTGTAGCCAGTCGCCAAACTCTGGATGCGTTTTGCTCGCACAGAGAGACTACAAATTGATCATTATGGGTAATCATTAGCTCTGAGATTTTTTGTCCATTAATGCGAAAAATATTTTCGCCGCTAACAGTGTGCCATACGTACTGGCTGCATTTATCATCTGATGTAACCATTATCTCTCCAGAAGAGGTCAGCACACAGTTTTCAACAATACCTTCATGCTTGAACACGGCTTCAATAAATCCAGTGCTGAAGTTCCACTTATGGACAGAATCTGATCCATCCAGTGTGTATATTAATTCACCTCTGGCTGGCAACACCAGTCTTTGGATAGGCTTGCCGGATTTGTCAATATTGGACATAGCAGTTATGATGTCTATATCCCAAATAGAAAGGACACCACTGGTGGATAAGGATAGCAGCATGTTATGATGATTGGATTTAATTAGCCTGACTATAGTTCCTGAGATTTCCTGTAAGCTTGCCATACACTGTCCCGTATCTCTTCTCCAAACAAAAATGGCTGAGGTATTTTCCATTGAAGCAATTATACAGTTGCCATTTTTGGACAACACGGCAGATATAAAGCGCTCATTGTGTTTAGCTCTAAACTTTTCAGCCACCTTCCACACACGAGTGTCAAGAAGTTCAATGCTGAGAGCCTTACAAATTAAAATTGCACTTTGGTCTTCAGAAAGCTCTATGCTGACAACTTCACTGTCTTCTCTCCTGCAGTCAAAGTCATCCGTAAGCTGGGGATTCGCGATTTCCTCCGTATTCCAAACAGAGAGGCTACCCTCGTTGTCCACCATCACCATTTCTTGGGCTGTGTCCAGAATGAGAAGGAATTTCACAAATCCACCAGAAAATTCAGAGGTCACGGTGGCCAGCTTCTCTCCGCTGCCCAAGTGAAAAATAGTCGCGGTGTTCAAATACTGTCCGCAGAATGCATAAACTCCGTCTGGAGAACACTGCACGCAGGTAACTTCGTACCAGCAGTGGAAGTGATAGAGAGGCCAACCGTAAAGCAGATCTATTACAGTAACGTCTTTGCTGGCCTCCAGCCAAGCAAGCGCATGGTTGACTGATAATGTAAATCCATTTATAAAACTGGAGCCCCCCCCAATTCCACAATGCTTTGACCCCTTAATTTCCACTTCAGACAGAAGACAGGAATTTATGTTATCGTATATCAAAAGAGTGTTTTTTGTGGTAGCTACTACAAGATACTTTTCATCACTAGTAAGCTTCATCCCTAGGATAACAGATGGAGCTGTTGTAATCTGCCTTAGTAACTGGCGGGTCTCTACATCCCAAGTGCTGATGGAGCCATTTTCTAAAGCAGCAATAATTGTGCTGGGATTAAAAGTAGGCAAAATCTCAGTGACGTGCATGCAGCTGGATGACAGCGGCAGGCGCTCGGGGCTGTAAGTCACATCCATGGAGGAATGCAAAGGGACGATAGAGCAGTACTTGGGTCCGTCCTTGTCACATTCTAAGAGGAGATGTCTGAGTTTGGGCAATGAACTTACTACTGGGAGAAGCCTCTGCTGCAATTCAGCGGAGAGCGAACCTGGGTATTTTACTACTTTGAACTTTATACTGCGGAGGGTACTGGCCAGAAATTTCAGCTCCTTTTCTTGTGAGTAGGTGTAAGCCAGTTCTATGTCAGAAAGCGCTTTATCAAACTGCCCTATTCTAATCATGGTGTACAGCCAGCTGAAGTTCATAATGACTCCGTACAGAAGATCATCTGTTTTTCCACATCTTGTCAAGTGATGAATAAGCTCTGTCATTTTTCTGTGATTGATAAAAAAGATATCAGGCTCTAATGGATTACACTGAAAGACCCATGGCTGATCAGGTGCCTGCCTGTCAAAAGCAGTCTGATCCATGCAGTGCTTTTCATCCTCGTTCAGGCCTCTACTGTCATGGTCAGGACAACCATTCAGATATTGGTCATTGCTGTAAAAAGGTTTTCTTCGTCCACCTGACCAAACACCAAGGAAATACTCTGCCATGACTGTGTGCATTTCATGTAGATCTTCTTCATTGTGCAGGTACAACTTCTGGGCAATTAGGTGCAAGTGCCTATTTGCCCAAAGAAGCAGCGTTACATTTTTCACCTGTCGCTCTATCAAGTACCCCTGTAAGCCCTCCTTAAGCCTTGCAATGTATATATATGGAATTCTCAGTGGGTTGCTTTCTCTGACACTCTCACTCAGTTCATACATAACACTGTTGTCAAGGGCTAAAATATCTTCCAGTTCCATTTCACTCAGGCCAGATTTGGACATAGTGATGTAGCCAAGTGCTCTTGACAGTAGTCTTGAACCACATTTGTTTTCCAGTGACCAAAACAACTGCTCTATGCTTTCATGGACAGTGACACAGAGGGAGGACTCATCCACATCTTTGTGAGATCTCCAATTCCTGACCTCTCTGAAGGTTAAGTTCACAAACATAGGCAGTGTGCACTTGGAGAATGCTTCATTGACATAGATTTGTTGCCCTGATGTTACTTTCCTTTTAACTCTCAGCAGCTGATGTTTCAGTACTTGGCTACACATCTTTCTGTCCCTTGCAGTCAATTCAATGTAGTTGTCTTCTTCATGAATAAGGCACCTCAGTTTTTGCAGGATCCCATACTTATTTGGCAGTGTTGACAAAATTATCCGTACTGAACGGGGAAGGTGAATGGGAAGCCACCAGAGCTTCCTACCATCATCACTATCTGTTAGCTGTTCTAGGGCATCGAATATTATCACCAGCGGCCTGTGGAATGAAGACTCATTCAAGAGATTGATGAACAAGTCCCGAAGGTCATGAATCTTTTTTGGGTAACTTTGTACGAGGCAACGATAGTTGACTGCTAATTGTTCACAAATGCTTTGAAGTATATTCTTCAGATCTGTACTTGTTTCGGTGGATCCCAAAAATCTTATAACTACCACAGGGTCAGAATCTGGTCCCATCTCTTCTTGCAACCAGGAATAAGACTGGAATATAGAGCATAATTTAGTTAGTTAATATCTAAATGAAGCACAGTAACAGAGTTTATAAATAGTGATTGCCTATATATAAATAAACATTTTAAAATGTTACTGGTTGAATGGAAATGCTTTCCTGGCAGATTTGAAGGCTGGTTTGATTTATGTGCACTGAATGAAATACATATCATGTGTCATCTTTGTTTAGCACAGGTAATATCCCAAAACACTAAGACCTAGATCCACAAAAAGGCTTAGGTCTAAGGGGACAGGAGTAGAATGTAGTCCATAAATCCCAGGGTACTCTTTGCAAAATCACTTCTGAAAGTCAGAAGGTAGACTCTCTGATTAATAAACTTCCTTAGACACTAAGCAATGTCATCCATGGCCAGGCAGACCAGCTTGCCACCTAAACTTGTTTAACATTGATTCCCAGCTGAGTATAAATGCACGCCCTGACGGTTTTGGAGGACAGGGATCAGAGTACAGATTGTCCTTTACTAGCAGGTTACCTTAACTAGCAGGTTACCTTAATTCCTGGACCACAGAAGTACGCTCTGTCTTGGTGTACCTGTGACTTTTGCTCTTACAGTGCCGCAAGGGGTAAAAAGTATCTCTTGCCTTTTTTTTTGGTTAGCATACTCTAAGCAAGTGAGGAATGTAGCTTTAAATCCTCTCAGTCTGTGCAGGCTAACACACTCAGTTCTCTTACTTGCTAAGTCTTTTCACGTCACTTTAAGTTATTACAGAATATTTTAAAAGAAAAGCGTAACCAGAGTCTCTAGGTTAACTTATGTACTCAGAACTGAAATGAGATCTTGAGTTGCAAATCCCAATTTCATATACGCAATTAATGTGAATCTACAGGAAGTCACATTTGGGAAAGATACGGGATTTTAAACATTATTGTTCCCTTCTCCATTTCCTTCTAGCTGATACGGCTGTTTCCCAGCCCACTGTGCTAAATTCTCTGAGCACCCTGCAGGGAACTCAAAGTTGTGACTCCCAGCTGGAGAATTAGGCTTACAGATGCCAGCTTGGAAATTTTCTGCATCTGGTCCTGCCTTGCACATCTCATCTGTTTCACACATCTCCCTGTAGTACTCAGCTCAATTACTTAAACAGCATATGTCAGATAAATGAGTACAGGTATTTTTGAAGGTTACTACAGATAGATTTGTAGCAAGTGTATTTGTAGCAAGTGTATCAGACTAATTCCGGAATAATTTCTGATGAGAACATAAGATGGCATGACTTGGAAAGACATGTTGTATTTGTGAATAAGACTAAAAGCAGCATATGATGTTTAGATGGTTCCAGATTCATAGGACCTGAGTGGAACAGGAGGGAAAGAGATCCTTCTAAAATACATGTTGTTAATTCAAAAATATTATTGATTCCTATTAGGTTTTTAAGAGCTTTGATAAAGTATTTTTGTTTTGGCTAGGCACATGATACAGACACATTATTGAAAGGTAAGTCTTCTCAATATGTGTACAATAATATGCAGAATATACTTTTTATTATTTTTATTTTATATATTGAGGGCTGATATCAGATCTCTTGACAAAGGAAGAATGAAAACTAAGTTGGCCCTTACACACTAATGCTCCTAACATCACCATATTATATAAAGTATTTATTTACCTTCTTCGCCACTTCGGCTAATAAAAGAGTCTTCCCTGTGCATGGTCCTCCGTATATGATAAGAGGGTTAATGTGTCCTATTTTGCTAGGTAGAATGTACTTGTGAACTATGTTTAATGCCTCACATCTATATTCATAAAAAGTGGAGTACGTTTTACATAGCGATGAGTGTTGAAGAACTTCATCGTACAGCAAGTCTGTCTCGGTGTCAAAATTCTGCTGCACTGTTGCTTGGATTATATCAATCATGTCTTCATAGAACTGTTTACCAAGTCCTTCGATGTAATGGTTCTCCACTTCTTGGGAGTAGCCCAGTTTCATGTCACAGTGAGTGACGGACGTGTACACTCTCAGATTGGATGATGCGACGATGGTAGGAATGAATTCATCCCTGAGCTTGATCAGTTTCTCATGGGCTTCGGGATCTCGTAGAAACTTCCCAGCTGTATGTACCACATCCATGTACTTTCCCATCTCTGGAATTTTAACGAAACGCTCAATGTTGGCAATTTTCCGAATGTAGCAAACACACTTCTTTAGGAAAGCTGGTGTTTGTTTACCCAAGGCAAAATCAAGTTCATCTTCAATAGCTGAGGATGAAAAGAGAACACAGAGTCTCTGTTATCTTTTCTTTATAAACAGCTCAAGAACATCCCCCACCCCCAACATGCAGGCTCTGAAATGATTGCATCTGTTTTCTGTAAAAAACAGAAAAAGCACAGAAAAATTGCTGGGTGCTTTCATATGGTTTTTGGTCTCAAGCAAGCACAATGAACATTTTTTTTCTCTTCAATTATATGAGAAATGCCGACAGAAATGTATTTTCATGTTTGTGGAAAGGTTGATAGAAAAGATAATAAATGAATATACAGAAACAGTTAGTGTGAACTTTACCAGAGGAAAGATATCTCTTTGCTTGGCTGTGTTTCATTTTTCCTTTCTCATACAGCAATTTCACAGCAGTCTTAAAAATCTTCTTAATCTCTTCTGATATATCTTGCCATTTGTTCTCATTCACAGAGTTTGAAGAAGATTCCATCTTTTAAAAATATCCATAGTTAAACAGTAGCTGTAACGCACACATCTACAACTTCAGAAAGTAAAAGTCTAATATTCAAGGTCATAAATAACATGGTAACAGAGAAACACATACACTAAAAATAAATAAGTAAGAGTTCAACTTTTTATACTGCAGATAATCGTAATGTATTCCATTTTAGAAATATAAAAGTTAGCTACTTCGAGTATTTTCTGAATTCTTACTGTACACAGCTAATCAATATTATTCAACAATAAGACCAGTAACACCTTTATAGAAAGAGGGTTTTGAGAACCAAGCCTGAAATAATGATAATAAAGCAGCAGTAATACTGCTAAAATTATTGCTCCTTTAATGACAAGTAAGAATATTAATAATAATTTAAACTTGGATCTCAAAACTGAAAATGAGGTTCCTGGTACCTGTAATTAAGCACCTCATATATGCTACCATATTTGAAAAATACGGGATTATAGCTGACATTACTTTCATTCATTCATTGCTATAGTAACAGTAATCTTACTGTCATCAGAGAGGGACTCTGATATAAATTCACCAATCCTTTTAGGTGGTATCTTGCAGATGCCACGGTGGAGGTTTCTCTAAGGCAGCTGGTAGTCACTGCTGCATTACTTACTGCAGGTGAAGTGTTTAAGGGGTCTCCAGTTTTCCTGGAGGGTGTAATAGGAAAAAAACCAGCCTCCAGGATAAGCTCTCTGGCAACTCTTTCTTGACACGTTCAGAGCTTTATATCTTTTATTACTTTCTGTAAGTTTATGAGATGTAACTCTATGTTAGCTTTAAGTTATGAACATCTTTTTACTTACTCCTGTGTATCAGTAGCTTGAGGAAAGGTACAAAGTTTTAATAACAAAAAAGCCAAGCTTTATTCAAAGGGATACTGTCGGCATTAGCAAAACAATGAAAAGCTACAAAACTTGCTTTCTCCCTTGTGATCAATACTTCAGAATTAGCCACATTATACTGTCTTCAACTCATTAAAACTCTTTCCGTGTCTCTTTTTCATGCTTTCAATGTTTTTTCATGCAACAGAGAAAACATTCTGCTACATAATAAGTGAATGCAGTGTAATGGTTTAATTTAATTTCTTGTATAATACACTATGCACTCAAAATGAAGTGAATACTCTGTTAAGGACTTCATTTTTTGTAAACTGAAATCTGTCCTTGGGTATATAGGATGTGTAGGAGGGTAGAACTGAGCCCTGAATAATATGCAGTTTTTATTGTCATCAATTAAATACAAATGCCTCTCTTAAAAATGATAATTAAGAGTGTTCAAAAATCTTCTGTTAGAATACAGTCAATAAGTTGAAAGTATGAGATCTGACTCGGGACAGCACTAAGCACTTGTTTGACTGTTAAAGAGCTTTCTTGTATGGGGATAGAAGGGAAAATGTGTATTTCCTCTGCAAATCCTGTTCATTGAAATTTAGCAAAAGCACAATACCAGGGCAGGAGAGCCTGAGCTCTCCCTCTTCCAGCATCAGGGAAGGGAAGATAAATCTGTACAACTGTCCCACTAGCCCCAACAGGTCACGAATGACTAGAGTCCGCTTGCTCTAGCTGTTATCAGAGAGTGCATCAATGCAGGAGTCATGACCCGTCGTGTTCCTTGGTGTTTCACAGCTGCGCCCTTCACCATGTATGGGAAAGGAGCATCACAGCACCAGTTGCTCAGGTGTGGACAGGGCTGTGGAAGCTAATTCAGAGACAGCAGCAAGTGCCTGGCCCTGGGGACCGCCCGCCACTGTAACTGATAGAGAAGAATTTTGTAAGGAGGTGACTATGACTTACCGTATTCTGGTAGTTCTTCAGCATTTCAGATTTTGGTCTGAGGTAATATGCTGGTGGCACTGCATTCTCATCCCTGCAATACCACTCTTCTAAAATCCTTGTCTCTAGCTTGGCCTCTACAGCAGCATCCAGGATCATTTCAAATTCTGCTGACTCAACTTCCCCCGGTATTCGGATGTTCCCATACTTCTCTCCCAGTAGGCCCTGTGTATTTGCAGGAAAGTAGGGATTAAATTTTTCTTTTTATTTATGCAAAAACCTTCCTCAGGATCTGAATTTCATAAAATTCAGTGTGGTAATAGTTTAATGACTTTGAAATTACTAGGAAGGGAAACAGATACAGTGTAAGATTAATTACTGTTGAGGGTACTGTACCGAGCTGCATCCTACTATGATGACTTGGTAAAATTTCAAGTAGATGTATTGTCTTTCTTAATATGAACTGGTAATAAAAATACAAAGGCATTCAAAAGAAGAAATTAAAAAATACCCAACATACTTTCTTAGCACAGTATTGACTTGTGTATTATTGATTCCCATTAGTCACAGGTTGGCATTAATCTCACATGCAAAAGCGAATGTGGAAATCCTTTACTCTGGACTCAGGATAAGGATGCATCTCTGGATTCTTTACCTCTTGGCTTTATTCTTGGTTTCCACAGTAATGGAACAGAATTCTGTTTGATGAAAATTCACATGATGTTATGTACAGCTCATACTGATATTATTAAAAATATGGCTTATACCAGCAATACCAAGGATCAATGTTGTAGAACGACAGGCTGCTTTGCTGTCTCATATTCCCTTGTTGCAAAAATATTCAATGTCTTTGCCCCGGTAGCTGTCCACTGAATGAACAGTGGGGCAAGGGAAAACAGTTTTGATCAAATACAAAAAGAAATAGAAATTTTAGTACTTAGATGCACATATTTGGTATACTGGCAAAGGTTTGTGGAAGTCAGTTCTTAAACTGTGGCACGGGAGATTTTTCACCTTCAAAACTGAGGATTAAAATATTGGTTGCGATGCTCTGAAGACATTTTTTTGAATTTATTTCCATAGTTTGCTGTCCATAAATATTTTATTAAAAAAGGATAGGGAAAAGCTTTATAGAAGATAGAGTTGCAGGACATTCCTGCATTCTTTCGACAGAATTTTTCAAATTTGTGATAATCAGCTTAATTCTGCATTCAAATCTTGTCCACAGAAGTCAGTGAGAACTCTCACTTCCTGTAAGTAGGATTTTTTATTTCTTTCCTCATTTAAATGTATTCAGTAAAGATTTTGAGTTAATGAGGAGTAGTACTTAATGTGGAGAGGAACCAACAGTATCAGCATCCTGATTTGAATCAGAAAGATCTCTTAGTTAAGTAATGCTAATGCAAATACAGTAGTACCCTAAAAATGTAAATGACCTTGTTTGTAAATAATAAAAATCACAATATTAATTTTTTTAAAGCACTCATCATAATGAGAAGCTGTTTTAAACTTTACCAGCTGTAACTAAACCCTGAAAATCAATAACTGATGATGATGAAGCCTGCTTCACTGATTATAAAAGCGTGAAGCTGCAGACCCCTTTTCTGAATCCAGTTGTGTTGGCAGAAGGTACTCAAGTGGCTCATCATGCTCGATGCTGTAGCCTCAGAGCAGAGACGTCAGAGCAGTGCACGTGAACACTTCCTAACCTCTTTCAGGCAAAACCACCTCAGACCACAGTTCACATTGTGTAAACTAACCTGGCTGATTTTTGCCTGGAGCAGATTAGGAAGAGCTCACATGAACTACAGTGCTGGCTCTGAATGCAAGTGGTTGGCATCCTCCAGCAGAGGAGTAATGACAAAGAGCTGGTGGACAGGAACAAGTCAATGTCAGTCTGCTGCTCAGGAGAAATGAAGGAATGTAGGAACTGTGATGGTTCCTATAGTCCAAGTTTCAGCTCAGACAAGTTCCAGCACCCAAGTCCTTCAAGAAGCTGCTCCAATAGAGGGGCATGAGGGGAAAGATGGGTTTTCCTGGCTGCCCATTCATAGCCCACAGTAGCTTCATTCAGGGTGCACATCAAGAAGTCAGGAGAAAGGAACAAATGTGTTCAGTAACTAGAATTAAATAATAATAATTTTAATGAAATGATCCAGTATTTTTACTATGTGAATTTATTTTTTCTGTGTGATCATTCTAACTAGTAGCTCCCCTCATAGAGAGAGCTACATTGCTTCACATAATGAGATAACTGGGGAAAATTTCTAAGTTTTTACCATTCTGATCTATTCATAGAGCCCTATAATTTTGGAATTCTGAAGCTGCAGAGGTTAAACAAAATATAGTATTTTTTTGCTTCTTTATTCAGGTAAGGTTAATAACTCATATCATGCTGAATTGCAAGCCTTTGCACATTCAGATTGATGTAGAAATCTCATAAATTTCTCTCAGAGGAGCTTCGCTATGCAAATTTTGCAATTACCTTGTATAGCAATTATTACTTGAAATTCATTAGGCTACACTTTTTCCGAATTTAAGTTCAGTGGATTCAACAGACAGTTGCCCAAGCAAAGATCAATAGCTGGGCCCTTCATTAACAATACTAAAATGTCAACATTAAAATGTCTGGTTTCAATGTACTGCATTTAATCAACTAAATTTGTTTTGGAATTATTCTGTGTACTTTTCTGCTTCTCTGGTACAGTTTGTGCTGTTCTCTCTCCACTGTACTATAGGTAAATAACAAAAGGCAGTACTTTAAAATGAAAAGACGGATGGCTTTTTTCTTGCATCTTTGTCATTGCATGTCATAATGTCATTGCAACAGATATTATGTAAATAATTCTGTATTAGGGATCATCCTCCTGCCTACTAAAGCAAAACACAATAAAGAGGAACTGTGACGTGATCAGAATACTAGAATCACTGTGGATGACTGTATCATAAGCTTTTACATAAAAAGGAGCCCTATGCAAATATTATTTGAAAGCCTTCACATTTTTTAAAATCAAATGTTAAACAGTAGAGGACACACATTTATCATGGTGTACCTTGGTGCTATAGATGACATTTCTAATATTTTGCTAGAACTCTAGCATTAGCTGAGGGAAGAACAGACATGCATAGAAGAAGAATCACACAGACAAAGGAGTGTCCTCCATTTGGATGATGGCAGTGAGCATCCGTAAAGCTTAATAAACAACAGAATGAGCCTTGGATCATTTTGCTTTGAGGTATTTCTCCTCTTCTTGTTTGGTTGTGGTTTATGGAAAAATTTTAAGGTTAATCTTAAAAGATGAAACAGGCATACTGCTAGGAAGAAAAGGAATGAGGAAGTGTGGAGGAAAGAGAAGACTGAGCAAATATACATTGCACTGCAAGGTGAAAACTGAGTCTAGCTTGTTATGGTTGACATCTAGTGTTCAGGAGAGCCTGAAGCTAACAGCTGTACCAAGAAAGGAACACATCAGTTGAACATCACGTAAGGATCTAAGTGTGCTAAAATATTTTGTTTTAGAACTTAAAAAGTGGACCATGGCAAGAAGGAAGCTGCAGAGGCCATGCCAGCACCCCACTGCCATGTATTTTTTTCCCTGAGAACTGCTCAGGGAACAGCAGGCAGCACGGTGCCAACCAGTCTTCTGCAACTGTGCCCACTGCCCACCAGAAAACTATGGTAGGGATTGTGGTAGAAGTCCTCCATATAAGCTGCATGAGTTGGCCAGGCCCAGAGCACACCTCTGAAACTTGGCTGTGTTTAACTCAGGAATACTGCTTCACGTGGCTGGTGTGAGCAAGGACTCCATGTTTTAGCCAAAACTTAGGCATTTCTGCAATTAAAGCAGACACCTGTGGCACCTACTTGGTGAATATGTGCATTTAGAAAGGCAATTAAATGAGTTAGTGTCTTTGACGTTCTAATACAGTAGAATTGACAAGTAAACAAAGAGAAATAGAAATAGGAACAGGATAGGGAGTAAAAAGAACAGTACTGGAATGAGGAAGGGAATTGACTACACAAGAAGAACAAGCAAATCATAAATACTGTGCTGAGCAGGTCTATCATTCAGAGCAGGGCAATCCCACGCACTGCACTGCAGCTGTGTTCCTCTTAGTGCCCCAACAGAAGTTAGCTGAGGTTCTGGTATTACTACCTGACTCCATGTAGCCATTTGAAAAATACTCTGGTAAAAAATTTTATGTGGTAGAAGACTTTTCATGGAGTCATTCCTGTGCTTTCTGGTAACTCCAGACTAGCCTGAATCTACAGCCCAGTTTCACTGGCCATTTAACTGAGGTACTGAAACACAACTTTTCATTTTTCTGGAGAAGACTAAAGTAACTGACGCTGTTTTTCTAAAGGACTGTGGTATCACACCCCAATGCTGGAAGTAGGAGGCATGCTGAGTAAATGCAGCTCTTCTCTACTGAGAGACTGATGCTTGAATGCTGGGTTAGGTCACATAAACACACCAGGTTCCTGGGGAACAGTTCTTCACCTAAACACACCTTCCTCCAGATGCACTGCATGTTTTCCATTAACAGGGGTCACTACTAAAAAAAACCAAACAACTAAGGACTATAAAGAGACTATGTGTGTTTGCTGGAATCTTAATAAATGATTTGTTTGTAAGGCTACATCAGAGCCTTAGGATGGGTGCATATGCATGCACAGGCTGTGAAAGCTGCATCTTCCCATGTTTAGACAGAGGGGTGAGGCTTGGAAGTATCTCCTTCTAGCTGGTACCAGGGAACAGCCACCTCCCCTCCACTCTTTTGGTGTCATTATGGTTAAATTTATATCTGGCTGTGTAAGTGTAGTCTATCAGGGTACCACAAAACCACTCAAACCTTTAGAGACCTAAATGAGAAGCTCTGAATTGCACTTTTCCTCCAGGGGCTTCAGTGTCTGAACTGCATCCATGCCAGAGGCTTGTAGCAGCCTCTGGAAATATCTGCCCCCCTCCCCATATTCCCTATACATTCAAGTAAATGCAAATTTCTTCATAGAAAAATGAAGAAAAATGAAGCAACAGAATTGAAAGAAAATATAATTTCTCCCAATCTTCATGTTGTTTCATACCAAGTCTGCAAATAAGAATACTGTTATTTCAGACCTTTATGAAAAATATCACAGTACTCTACAGTAATAACCTGAAACTTCAATTTGTGATAACAACATTGCAGCATTTTGATGGTTATTATAGGAAATTATTTTTAAAGGGAACAGTAATGTTTACACTATGTTCAGTACCAAGAGACAGTTTTATATGCAGACTCGTGAATCAAAATCTCCCACCTGATGAGTCATTTTCCTTTAATAGTAAAACAACAAATTAAAGATTCATTAGATTGAAGGTGATTGAACTGTTTAAAGCTACCAGGCTGGCAAACATGTAGAAACCTCTCAGCAACCATTTGTATCTAACAAAACTTTATAGAATTAACACAGAGCAACCTCAGCAGTAGTCTTGTTAGCTTTGTTGAGCCTGAGGCTGAAGTTACTATTAAATGAAGTTTAAAAAATTACTGTTCAGATCCAGATGGGAAATATTTTTCCCTCTGATCTTCTTGGTGTGGAAAGGTATTAAAATTATAGGCACAGTCACAACAGTGACCAAAAGGAGGAAACAAAGCAGATTTGGATTTGATCTTGATATGATCGATTCATAGTGCATCTCATGTAATTAGTTCAGACATCATCATGAAAATGTTCATGAACCCTAATACCATACCTTTTATTAATAGAGAACAAGTTGAAATTTTAGATACATTTAATTCCAACTAAGATATTTAGTGGTAATTTTAATAAAAACAAGCTGTCAAATAACAGCAAGTTATATTCATTACTGATTGGTTTCATTAATCTGTTTTTTTTTTTAAATTGTATGTTAACATCTGCAAACCAAGTAATTTGAAAAGTCAGATTTGTAATGTTTTGTGAAGTGATTCAGATACTTGTCAACTTAAGAGCAACAATTTTTTTGCTGTTTTGCCAACACAGAAAGTGTCAGATTCATTGAAAATATAGTTTTGTAGCTGGTGAACGACCTGATCCAATGATCTTTTGCTGGGCTTCATGGGATCAGTCCTACCACTTCTACTTCTTGGTCTTTGTCAAGTTCCACATCTGACACTGAAGCGCATACAAATGCCCTCTCTGCTTCTTCTCAGAACAGTCCTGGATTGCCAACTTTTTGAAGAATAAGCATTCAAGAAATCATCTTTGAAGGAATTAAATCTAACCACAATTAATTTTTTAACCTAAGATACCTCTGTGTGTCCAGAGCTAAGCACCTTAAACAATTTGTTTTTGCAAGATCCATGAGGGATTAGGAAGTATTATTGTCCCCATTCGACATAGGAAGTAGGTGCAGGGAATTAAGCCTGGGCAGGGATTCAGAGCTGTGACAGGCATGCAGTGGTTGGCTATAACTGGGTAGTGGAAGCTGTTGTTCCTAATTCTCAGCCCTGTCCTTACAGAAACTGCTCGCTACTAAAGGAGGAAAGCCTTGCCCACTCATGAATTAGGTCTTGAGTGACTCATATTTCAGCCTGCTAAATTAATGTAAGCTTAAACTGAGATCACTTATTCAAAGTAGAACAGCTCCATTAGGAGAAAGAGAGTATCTCACATTATTGAAGATGCAAGCGCGAAAATTCTTCATGCTCTGTGCTGAAAATTGCCTGCAGGCACCCAACATCAGCATTCAGGTGCCACTGAGATGCACCAAGTGGTTTTTCAGCAGCTGCTTGACTTGTAGGGACTTCAGTGCTGTTAAAATGCCTTGGGATGTTATATCGTTCATCTGTTGTCAAGGGTTGGGAAATGATGCTCCCACTGATGTCCCGGAGGTGTGCTTCTACCATCCTCAAGGGAACTGTGGATTGCAGTCTGGTAGAAGCTCACGCCATGCCTCACCAGGAGGCCTTGGGCAGAAAACTGGAGAGGAGCAGGCTGTAGCTAGTGGGTCATAATCTAAAGCAAGACAGGTAATGAGGGAGCTCACCTGTGGAGCAAGAGGCCTGTTTCAAAATCCTCCTGAACTGGAAGAAGGACAAGTCTGTGGTCACCAGGTATGTACCCTACTGATCGGGCTTCTGGGCATCAATGATGGGGTAACAGTAGCGTGTCAAAGCTCCTGCTAGTGCAGCTCCTCTCTGTATATGAAATCGCATAGCTTTGTATAAGTAACTGAATATTAATTGTAGCAGGAACATGAACCTTATCTTTCCACAGTTTGCATGAGTGCCCTAATCAAGGGCTACAATGTCAGTCCTCTGGATCCCTGACTCTCCTGTGGTCACTTGCTCTTCACTGCCTTCTGTGAATCCCTGGGGTTAGAGATCGAACTCTCTGCTTCCTCAGCCTGCACTTCTAGGCTTCCTTCCTCTTGTAGTTAAAACTTTCTTATGAAATAAAAACTCTTTTCCTCTTTAAAGCCATACATTTCAGTCAAATAGCCATTTTACTGAGAGAAATGTGGTTTTTGCACTACTGCTTACTGTGATGTTAACACATCTATTAGCTGATAAAAAGTATGTTACTCAGTAATAGATCAGACGGCTATAGACAAAAAAGATACATAAAGAAAAATACAGTGAAAGGCTGACATATCTATTTAACTTCAGTTTTAAAAAACCTCAAATTTCTTATAAATGTTTTGTCTAAAAAGCATACTTATTATAATCAGATGCTAATACCCATCAATTTCTTTCAACTGATATATATGTATGTTCGAATTGAAGTCAGAATCACTTCAGCATAACTACAATAAATGCTCCATTGTTTTCAAACCTTACTTTTTATATATATACTGGCTACATTCTATGTCCTTCTTTCATATTGAATTTGGATGTGCTAACACAGTGCATTTGCATGTGCAAACCTGCCTAGGTGGCACATTCAATTCAGGGAAGGCACACAGGATTTGTAACATGCAGGTGTATTTACCCTCCTGGTCTGCAGAAATGTGGGCTTAATTGACATAACCAAATATATAGGTAAATCATGTCTTCAAAATCTGGAACAAATGGTCAGGATACCAATTTTTAAGGGCCTTCTATTTAACATCCTGTTCAAAGAAATTTAGTACAACTATGGGTCTTTTTGGTTTGTTGCCAGTAGATTGTAACTCTATTGTAACAGTATCCTATAGAAGTTACTTATGCGAGGTAAGATGTTCAGGTGCAGCCAGAAACATTTTGGGGAAAAAAAACCCCAACAAAATAACAGGATTAGCTGGAACCTTGTTTCTGAGAAATAAATATGATTTGAATTGAAACTGAGAACTTTACTACCAGAAACAAACAGAAAATAATGTCCTATATGTTTTTTTTTTCATTCCTTAAGGCAACAATAGCCAATTCTTCTCAAACTCAAAGCAAAAATACTAATGGCTAAACAACAGTGAATCATCTGAACTGAAACTAGAAAGGTATATTTACTTAAATTTATTTTCAATGCACTAATGATTTCAGTAAGAAGAAAAACAAATATATGAATTAATTGAAAATCTCAATGGAGTATATATGTTAACTGCTTGTTAGGGTAAACTCCAAGACACTAAACTGAACTGAAGTAAACAACTGAAACCAAGATGGAGAAAGCTATAGTAAGGCACTTCATCTAAACCAAGTTTTAGGAAGCTGGAGTTCCAGAGTAGCTGGTGCCCAAGAGTTGTCTTGAAAATAGCTGTTTCTACTCCCTTTTTTTCCTTCTAGCTGCAATAGGGTATGCTGTGAGGGCCTCCTGATACATTCAGAGAGAGAATATTCTTCGTAAATACATTTGACTGCTTTTCTTGCCTATTCGTGGTAGTGATCAAAGGACAAAAGTTATGTTGCACTGGAATTAAGTCTCCCCAAAATACTTCCATTGGAAATCAAAAATATGAAAAAAAGGCCAAAAAAGTTGTAACCTGTGGTTTCTTGGATGTACAAGTCAAAGTGCCTTCAGAAGAGCATTTTTCTTCTACTGCCAACAGTTGTAAGACAGTGCAAGTTAGCAAACAGAACATCAGAGCTGGTGCAGAACTCTTAAATCTTCTTTCCACTTTTGCTTCATCTCAGTATGGAAACTGGTAACTTCCTGATGCTTTTGCCACTGCCTCAGATTGCCTATCTATAAAATGAGGCTAATGATAGCTTGCAAAATAAGCATTTCTATTTTGAGTGTTGATACACAAAGGATCTTGTGTATTTATGTATCAGCAGGGATGGGACTGTTGCTTTGCATTGTTTGTCCTGTTCAGTTTTTAAGGGAAAAATTATACCACAGAGCAGTATCAAACATTGTCAATTGATTTTTCTCCATACCTAGGTGATAATAATAGTGTCCATACCTCAATCCTTTGGTTGAAGCTTATGGGTCAATACATTTAGTTTTAGAACTTCAGCTGACTGTACAAAACATAAAATAAGAAAATTTTTAATAGAAATTATTGAAGTGAGTAGAAAACTGAAGGCATAATAAAGTAATTTCTGTGCTGAGAAATAGATGTATTTTTTTTCGACCTGCCTGGATATGCATTTATGTTTCTTGGCTTGAGAAATGTTGCTGTGCATTGTTTCACAGAGCCATGCCCTAATTTCTCTCTTCCTTTTTTCCTTGGAGGTGCTCCAGAAGTACACTGGGGGGCTATAGGTTTTTCAGAAACTTGAGATGGGTATTGGTTTCAGTTCCATGATAAACAAAAACGGGCTGTTGAACTACCTTGTAAGAAAACTGACTGGAATTGGGACTGGAAGGATGAGGTGCAAGTGCTGAAGTCTTTTGCTGTGAGTAATTTTCCTGAAACTGAAGCACCAGTTTAGTTCATTTTGTTGCCTCTTCCTTCACTGTTTGTCATTGCTGGGTCTTTGATCTCCCTGAGCATGGCTGCAGGTGAGAAAATCAGTCAAAAAGAATAAAATTAGGAAAGAGGTCTGTGAATAAAGGTAGGGTAGAGGAAAGACTGGAGAAGATTTTGCCTGCCTCTGGCTATAGATTTGAGCTGCTCACTCACTGATTCTCCTCCAAACAAATGTATTATTCTCGCGTTGCTCTTTTTGTGAAATTGGGTGGGAGATTTCCTGATGGGCATGTACATTTTTGCTCTCATATAAAGCTCAGGACCTTGCAGGTAACTTCTACTGCAGTCCAGATTCCTGTCAACTCTCTGACAGGTCCTGTAACACTTTATAACAGTGGAGCTGGGTAGAAAAACAAACTACAAGGGCTAGGTTTAATAAAAGACTTTAGCACCCAGCCCAGACTGGAGTCAATAACCTTGCCTGTGGAAATCACTACCCTTCCTACAGGGACTGGGAAAGGTACCTTTCCTGGAAACAGCAAGGAGATCAATCTTGTCTTTTAGAGGAGGGCATGGTGGTGTAACCTCCCCTGCTTTGTAAAATAATCACAACACTCACCCAAGCAGGGAGGAACTGTGAAAGGGTTTGAAATCCTGTCTTGCATCTCATAGGTGAAGGCTGGCTAATGGAGAAAGGCTTCTCCTACTGTTGCTGTTTAATGATGTGCCTTACTGAGCATGCAGGGATGCTGGCATCACAGAGCCAGAAGGGAAGAAGATAACTCTGAGCCTATCGGTGTAGTCAGCTGGGAGGACAGGGCACTGGCTTCTGGACACCAACCCCAGGAGTTAAAAACTAGGACTCCTGCATCCTTACTGCCCTCTTTGGTATGCTTCATATGTAAGAAAGGATGCTGCCTCAATGCTGCATCCATGCACCCTCTAAAAAGAAGGGGCCATATCTTTGTTTTCTGGGAAATATGATCTTGCTAGTGTTTATCAGAAGGGCTGCTTAGTTTCTAAATTCCTATTTTGGGATGGTATTTAAGTGATAAATGATGAGCCAAAGAACTTAGATTAAGGTAATGTTGACCACGGCAAGAAGAGATGAATTCTGCCTCTAAAGGATTAACAGAGAGGCATCTAGTCTGTAGTCACCGCCAAATGTGCAGCAACGGAGGAGGGGTTTTTAGGACTGCAAAACCTATCCAAATCCTACTGTAAGCACATACACACACTCTTTACTGGAAATAAACCTACATATTTATGCTCTTCTGTAACATAATTAAACTGTGTTTCTCAGTAACATATATAGCCACTATGAAGGTATTAGAAAGTGTTAATTAATTAGCATTATCAGAAGAAGAGATCACTGATGGTATAACAGAGTTTTTAACACCCCTCCTGACTTTAGGAAAACTGAAGCTAGTTGTAACATGATATGACATTTTGCTACAAATTTCTTTTTGCTGTTTTTCTCCCCTTCTTATTAGAGCTAAACAGATTGGTATTTGTTGAGTCTACAAATGAAAACCTAATTTTGTAATTAAATGTCAAGAAAATGATTTCACAACTTGCATAGAATAATACAGTCCCCATGAGCCTGATATGACCCAAGACTGTGTAGTGTGTAGCGAAACACCTAAAACACCATTAATAAACATGTTTTGCAGGGATATAAAATAAATGAAGGCCCAAAGGCAAATTGTTAGTATAAGGGACATTAGCTCTAGCAGATTATAATGCCACCTCTCTACAGCACCCAGAATTTTGTGTTTATCACAGTATGCAAAACAAGTAGCATAATGTAACATCAAATCTGCTTTGCAAGTACACGTGGAATGGCCTATATTATTTATTTTGACTAGTTCCTGGATTTTGATGACTTCTATTTGATTTCTGTATGCTTATGTGCCAATTGTAACAAAACATTCTTTTCTCCAAGCCAGCTGGCATAAGTTTCAGGGCTTGTTATTTGGGACAGTTGGTGGCTGGTACCCTCTGAACAGATACTTTATCAATCTAGTCCTTCAATGAAATGATTAGAGAAGAAAAGAAATTATTAGATAATTCCTTGCACAAGAAGAGACATATAGACAAAGAGTATAATTTTCCTTCCCCAGCAATGCTAGCGGTATGATGGCCCAGTAAACTTAAGACTGATGTGGAACTATCAGTCCCTTCTGTATGTTCTTAAATTATTTGTATGTGTTTCCTACTTTTGACACGCTTGGAGGGAAAGAACTGTTTTTTCTGGTTTATTAAATATTATAAATTTGTAGGGGGCTAGAAAGGACAGTAGCATAGTTGCAGGATGAAAGGAACTAATTCCTATGCAAGGAACTAATAATCTGAACTGTAATAACAGTTCAGGAGAGAAAGAAAAATGTAGAAGGGATCTTCAAAAAAGCTGAACTGAAGGAAAAAGACTAAAGCAAGCACTGTCACAGTAGACATTAAAGTTTTCCTTGCCTTCCTAAACCACACCCCTTACACACTTGACAAAGATTGTGGCTGATGAAGAATAGCATTACTTAAGGTATTCAGAGTGTCAACAATCTTTACAGTTAATTCACATCACCAAATACTACGGTAAGAATGTTAACCCTGATAATTTAATTTATATTAAATATCAATCCATATTTTCATAAAGTCACCTTCAGGAATGCCACATTTAAAAAACTTTTTTCTTCAATATTACCCAATATTAGTTTTCCATTTATAATATAGATTAAAAAAATCACCTTTAAAAATCCTCTTAGCTTTCACTTACCATACTTCTTCAAGAAGGGAACAGGTTAAAATAAAGCCTTACCCATAGTAGCTTTCTATTGGGTATCTTCATGCCTTTTCTAACACTAATTTTTAACTAAAAGGTAATCGGACCTTAAAATAATGGTAAGTGTACAAGGACTAAATACTAAATACTGCTTGCAGGTAATAGGTCAAGTCGTTAGCTAAATGTTTAAAAATTCTGTAGCAAATCCCCATGGGAAACGAATGAAATATAGCAAAGAACATCAGGTCATGACACTTCTCTCAATAAAAACACGATCTTGCCTATGCCATGCAATGGCATGACCGAGAGGCAGAGTATACGCTCTGCAAGAGTATGTGGCCAGGCGATGCGCTGTTTTTCCAGCCATGGGTAGCACTACTATTCTAAATTATTTTTAAACAGTTTTAAGCATTAAAGTAATTTCTATACTATGCAAAATAGTTAACAAGAAAAGAACATGTAGTTTACTCATGATAATTACAGTCTCCATAGCATTCTAAGCAAGTATTCTCCACTTCATTTTTTAGAGGTGGAATGGAATAAAAAGTTACTCTGTGAGGTCTTCCAGTTATGAAAGAAAGAAGCACATGATAATTAGCTGCTACATGGCATGCTAACAGAACAGTAACTCCAAAAAAAGCACCTAAAAAAGCACCTTGCACTGAAAGCAAATATTTTAAGAGAAAAGAGGTAATACCTTATGGATGCATACCAGCATCACTATGAAGAACACTGATATTGTCTCTTATTTTACTTCTGTAAATTAGTATCTTTCATTGAAGAAAAAAGGATCCTGTGAAATTATACAGTCTGATTATCTTAAAAAACCAGACCCAGCTACTGCTAGCTGGATTTAACAATAATCAGACTGAAAAGTGAACTAGTTACTTTGTGGGTAGGTGTTTGTTTCTGGGTCTGTTATTGGAGAACCAAAGGATCACTGAAGTGAATCTCTGTATTTGAGAAAAGGGAAGGTACATACCCTAGGTGCAAGCAATAGCATTAAGAGTTCTCTTTGAACTTATCAACTGCCTGCTAAATACTGTAAAGTATGCTCTTTCTTTACACAGAAATAGAATTGCAAGGTTTAGGATTAGGATACCCCCCCTCTTCTGCAGAATAGCCAATGTTGGCTTTCTGATTTAGAGTTTCATTTGTAGAACAGACCATTACATCTAGCTGATTACAATACTAGCCCAGAAGATGGTTTGGTAAAGCTCTTGAGGGTCAAGAGAAAATAAATCTCATAAATCTCATGCAGCCTATTTCTTCCTCTACACATTATACATAGAATGATGGAAATTTGAGTTCATGCTAATCTTGTTCTCACTAATATGGTCATTTATATTAAATATAATACTTAACCTTTCTGGACGGCAGCACCAAAAATTCTATTTATGTCAAGAAAAAGAAATACAGTGACTTAGCAGAAAATATATACAGTCTTCTGAGTGTAGGCTGAAAATCCAAGCTATTCTAAGACTACATCAAAAACCATACAATTTCTATGTTCCATGGAAAAGCTGCCTGATGAATCTTGTAGCTATTTTCAATGGGATATGTTTAAAAAATCGGTAAGCAATTTTAGACCCTAGATTTTAGATTTAGAGAATCAGAGATGATTCACAGGAAAATACATTCCCAGCCCTAAAGCAGATCAAGGAACTCACTTACAATAGCTTAATCATATAATATCACCCTGTGCTTGATTCCATTCTGTGTGCATGTGTGTTGTTCAGAGACAAACAACATGGAAAGGGATATACACCCTTTGCCTGTTAGTCTGGAGGCTGTGAAAGATGACCAAGGCTTGCTGAGACAAGTTGCATACTACGTCTTTAAAATTGAATTACTTTCTTCTATTTTGAAGGATTTAAAAAAATATACAGAGCTCTACTTTGACATTCACAGAAAAATCTTTCCTGTTGGCCAAGTCCATCTAAACCAGGATTAGTGTCCGCAGGCATATACTTCACTTCAGATTAATGCCAACAAGTCCTATGGAGCCATTCCTGACATGCTGTATGACCCCAACCCCACTTATGTTAGAGGAAGTTCTTATTTGGATTGTTTTGAATCAGATGTGGAGTGAGAAGAAAATTCATAGTTGATATTTGTTTCTTGGAATATACTTTATTGGGAGAGGTGGGCTGTTGTGCTATGTCTGGTTCCAGCTATTTCTCCTCATTCACTTAAAAACTATATATAGAGCTGCTTCCTTGAGGAAAATCAAATTCTGAAATGTACCAAGCACATGTAACTTCTGCTGAATTCCCAAGGAGCACTGGGTGCTTAGCATTCCCCCTAAGCTGGCTGTTTTACTATAGACACATTTGACTGACTTTAGCCTCCCTAACTGAAAATGTGTGGCAATTTTCCCAGGACAGCAAAAGTGAAATGTAACTCAGGTGTTCCAGAAGCTGTATATATTCAGTTTTCACATTAGGAATAAACCCTAAAGTAACACCAGAACTGAAATGGGAGTCGAGGAGATTCAGCACAGCTGGAGTAATATAATTTGGAATTTTCTCTGAGCTGGAATGCGCTCAGAATTAATTATCAACCATTTGTACTAAGCAAAGAGAACCAAGTAGCAGTGTACTTCATGCAATGATTAAAGCATGCATTATCCTGTAGGAACAAAAAGATCCAGAGATGTAAAAAACATTTCACTCCTCAATTTACCATATTTCATCTTCAATTTCAGGGTGATTTAAGGACATGCCAAATACTGTAAATTCCTAATATTCTTTTAAAATCCTACTGGAATCCCAATTTTATAATGCTAGGTCTTTTTTAATAGTTCATAAATGCTGAAATTAACAACAAGCTGTCAATACTTTGAGAGGGATAATGTAAATTACAATGTCTGTTCAGAGTAGGTAGAAAATGATTTTACTATACTTTGGACCAGATGATTTGAATGATGGGTGGGGAGATCTCTTAGGTTTGTACAAACCCAAACATATTTAATTGAGCAAACCCTTACAGGCTACAAACTAACATTTCATTTCCATTTCTCCCTTTCATTTTACAATTTTTCAGGACGTAGTCATGCAAGAACATCAGTTCAGGCAGAGACTGTGTGGTGCCGCACAGATGGAAGAGAGCACCCACGTGTTATAACTTGCAGGGTGTGTTTGAAGAGAAGTGCAGAGAAGCCTGCCAGTTCTCTCATCTGTACTAAGGCGTAATCAACAGCAGGTTAGTACTGGAGTATTAGTTAGGGAACCCCAATAAAAGGGCAGTAAACTTATGCTGCAAATAATCACTATAGACTAATGACATCCTAAATAGCTCAAGGCCTTCATTGATACCAAGCACTGTACTTGGGTTCCTAAATTAGCAATCTAACTCCTAGTGGCTCCTTGCTGTTAATGGAGAAACAGTCATCCAGAAGATGACTCAGATATTACTGGAGGTACTTATATCTTTCTATTAGTTGTTGAAGGTGTTGAGACTAGATCCGTAACAGGTGAATCCTGTTCGTGATCAGTACTAGTTGTGGGATGATAATATAACCTTTATTGTCACTCTACCATCCTGTCTGTATTGCCACCTCTTATGAATTTACTAGGAAATGTAACCCAACAATATGTAAAGGTTCCAGTGTTGCACTGAATGTATTTTGTCTTTGGTATCTTTATGCAATGCAGAGTTTAAGCAGTTCACAATGTAATAAATATACTGCATTTCTGTCTCTCCATGTAGATTCCAGAGACAACCAGTATGATTTCTGCATAAAATTTGTACAGAAAGTATTTTTCCCACAGAAACAGTACTTTTTGCCTCATAAATAAATCTTGATAAATTATTCTGTAGATCAAAAATAGAATGATATGTATTTACCTACGGTAAAGGCTATGAGTTTTTAAATGATCACATATAATAAGCACTGATTTTACACAGCAAAAACCCAACCAACCAAAAAAACCCATCCTAACCAAAAACCAAACTACTCCCCTCTCCCTTAATTGGATCAAGTGTTGATAGAGCTCAGGCAGTAGGTAATAGGGGGACTGTACATTCCCAAAGACAGTATCACAGGAAATGAATTACCCAGTTTTTTCAGAACTGCTTCCTCCTTTGTGTTTATGAATATGTGTTCATTTGGATTTTGTTGTTTTGTATCTGAAGAAGAGCTTAGGACTTCCAACTTACGCACTGCACTAATTTAAGAACTGCATTTCATGTTCTCTCCATCTGATATCACAATGCAGGTACAAAGTGCCATAAGGAAACACTTTCTAAAATCAATCCAGATCTGCTAGTTAATTCTGAGTAGTCTGATTTAATCCCAGATCTGTGTCTGAATTAAAAAAGCGGTAATTGAAAAGTAAAAAAAAATACCCAGCTGAATGGAAGTGGCACATTTTATAGAACTTTCTCAAGAAATGGGAAGTTGCCCAAAGCCTGCAGTGCCAAAGTCAGTTTTTAATTATGTTACTATAAATTAAAACTAATTATACTTGTTGGAGTAGAATCATCTTCCATTTGTGTTGTAAATTAAATAAATCCCATCCCACTAAGGTACAACAGAGCAAAAAACAAATGTATATAAAGAGATTTCTGTAGTTTTGCCAGTCTAGTCATTGGGAGAGCTATTACTCTGGCCCATACTAGGAAAACCTGGAATAAATATTGAAGTTGTTGGCTCACTGCAACCTCTTTGCTAACTGTTTTGTTCTGTTTAAAATTTCTGATTTGGCTTGATTTCTTTCCTTAGGAACAATATCAGGCAGGCAGTTCTTAACAGCTTCAAAATTCTGAGCTGCTAAAATATGCAGCAATGGTACATGACGAGGTTTCCTTCACTGTCAGAGATTTTAGAACATCCATGTCTAAGGACACTGGGTGTTGCTACAGGAAACATGCCATGCCTTTCTGTTCCAACTCTGTTTTTTCATCAAAGGGAAGATAAAAAGTAGAAAAATAAACCCAGAAAACTAAATTTAGTCACATAAGATGGAAGCTACCCAAACTCTCTAGAGATCTGGGCCAATGTGTGCTTGTGAAAAGCAGTGTCATGTCAGCATCAAACCCAGCCCAGACTCAGTACTCCAAGTCCCGGGCTCTTTACAGTCAAGCGCTGAGGATGGCCTTTGTTTCCCAGGGCTCTGAAGCTAAATAACAGAGTGAGGCAAGCAGGTGAATGAAACAGAGCCAGCAAGATGGTTGTAAGGGTGTGATAAAAGTACAGAACAACACATGCTACAGCTTGCTCTTTGTCTAATGTTTGGCATGGAGAGAAGTGATTTCCAGCCTTCACAGCAGGCAGTGTTTTGTATCCCTTCCGTCACCATGGGATTCTGTGATTTCAGTTCGCTAAATCTTTAAAATTCTTCCCTTAAAAAAAAAAAATCAAGAACTTGCATTTTTTTCAGAACTCTCTCTGCCTTATTATGAGAAGTCTAAGAATTAGAGTTCACTTACCTACGTTTAGGTATAGAGGAGAAATCTACCTTTTCTAAATTATTTTCTTAGCAAATAGACTATAAGAAAGAAAATTTGGAATAGCAAAAGCATGGTCTTAAAATTGTTTTCCATTGAAGTCTAACATCAAAACACAGGTTAATAAGTTGTAATTAAAGCTGTCAAAGGAGAGTGGCAGGTGTCCTTTGATGTCTGAGCGACAAGCATTTCCACTAGCCTTCCAGTTGCAATAAATGACTATGGAGAGGACAATCAGTAGGATATCAGTAGTAAATAGAAGCAATGTTTTTTTACTTTCAGACCAATCCTTGAAAACTTGTAGTAAAGACATGCAATAGCAAAATGCTTGCAATTTAGTAAAACTTACATTAATGATTAGTATAATAATTGACAAAATTAGTTAAGTAGGATTAGGCACATTTACTTGAAAACATTCAGGCTGATGGATAGATACTGAACAAGTCTGTCTTTTGCCCTGTATGCTCTGGTACTTATACAGCACTAGAATGAATCTGGAACTGAATTTATCTAATGTAGGCAGGATATCTATTTTTTTCTCTGCAAGCATTTTGCCTTAAAATAATGTTGGTTGTCTTCTTGGACACAAATGAAGAGTTTTATAGAGGTTAATTTAACTTGAGACTTATCCTAATATCTCCGCAATCCTACAACTATGCATAGAAAAATAACTGTCATACCTCCCCCATTTATGTCTCACAAAGATGGAGCCTCAAGACAGCTGATAAAGAATGAAATATGTTTTGGAATAACATAAATACTTATCTTTTAGAGAAGTATCCTTGATCATAGCAAATCCTACTCATTGTGTCCGTTTCTGTACTTTCACTGAAGTCTCCCTTGCACGTAGTACTTCTCATACACAAAATAAACCCACATGCTTCCCCAATCTTGTCTTTTGTTTTGATGCTTTAATAGATGCTGTTACGTATGCAGTATATATTGCTGAATAGCCAATCTCATTAGAGAGATTCTCTATCTAGATCTATCCAGAAAGTTAAAGAACAGCCTTACTCTTCACAGATAAAGAGGGTATGCTACTCTCTAAACAGCTGGGAAAAGGCATTTATCAAAAGTCATATATTTTTTGTCTATGCACTGAAAACTAATACAGTCAGCATACCATGCACTAAACTGGTCTTTAAATATTTTTCAAGTTAACTATGTTCATCTCAAAGCATGGTACAAATCTTTCTAAGCACAGAAGAAAGAGAAAAAAATGCACTACTCTGAATTGTATATTTAATACAACATCAGTGACAGCAAAATCTATTGTATATGATTCACTGGAAGGGAGAAAAGCATACCTGGCAGAACTTTATATACACATCCTACTCCCAGTGCCTCTCAGCTATTAGAACCCTACACAATGTTTGGCATGACTTCATAAATTCATACTGCTTCAGCTGTAAAAGCTGTGAGGGGTAGCTGAAGACTGTTGAGCTTGATGTAAAACAAAAGGTTCATCTACAGAAAAAGACCTCTCTGACATTAAAATAAACATGTAAAGCTTTATAAATCACTCCTGTAAAAGTGGTTTGGTCTCTCCTTTAGGCCTAATAGGAAAAGCCAGTGAAGATCTATCTTTTTTTGCCAGCTTTACTGACTCTTGAAGAATCCTAAAAGCAACGCTTGTTCTGGCAACCGTAAAGAGAAAGAGTAGGAAAAACACAAAGACTCAGAGCCTCCTCAGGTTGTCACTGACCTCCAGCCTTTTCACACTCTAATACCTGGCACCCTAGCTTGCCCTGGGTTTACGACACAAAACAGCAAAATGCAGATCAGAACAGAGAGTTCTTTGCTGCTGCTGTGCTTTTGTAAGTAAGTCCTTCTAGGCCAGCCAATAATGCATGTGTGAGAAGTGCAAGAATTAATTAGTGGTGGCCTCCTTAAAGAAGTAGTCCCTACTTCTGCTGTGACAGTAGTACAGTCATACCCTGTGGTTTCTAAACCCATCTCGCTGTGGGGACTGATCATGAAAGATCCTTCTTTCCTCTCCACTAATACTACGTAATCACTGTTAATCTACAGTGCTGTATAGGGAAACATTTGGATGCAGTATAGCAAATGTACAGCGAGGAATATCAAATATTTTAGAAAGAAGAAAAGTTCATTTGTTACTGAATCATGCATGTTAGGATAGCTAACATCATATTTTTGTTGTAAAGTAAAACATTATTTTTATACCCACAACAAAACATGGACCTGCAGAACTTTTCAAGCAATCTTCTAACAGCTTCATACGAGTCTTTTGCAGCTCAGGACTGTCCCATTCGTCTGCTTCGACTCCCCAGTATAAGTCTATGACCTGGAAAACAGTATGCAACATTGTTACTTTATCATATGCCCTTTCTACCTACCAAAATAATAATTAGCTTTGTCAACATTTGGTGTCCTGCTAAGCATTGCTCTGCAGTGCAGTAAAAGGCAATGAGGTCTATAGCCAGTCCTTACACAGACGAGCAGGGTTTCCTTAGGTAAATGACAATTCAAGCCTCTTATTTTCCCTCCCAGATAGTCCCTCCTGGGACAGTCTCTCATTTCATATTCATATTTTTTTTCAGAGATTAGCATGACAAGATCTTGATTTGATGTAGTCTTTATTTGGTACTAGATTGCATATAATGGATAGGTAAGAATAATGACAAAAGCATTGATAAAATCCTGGCTGCATGGAAATTAATGGGAGTTTTGCTGTGGATCACAGTCAAGACCATGACTTGACACCCTGTGTCACTTGTATCCACAGGATATAAACTCATCCTGTGCACATGGCTCAAAAGAAAGAATATGTGCGGTTCTGTAATATTGTACTTCCTTTGTTAGCTGGTCTTTGTTACTTTGGAAGCAGAGATTGTATAGATATGCAATGGCAGACAGCTTGCTGTCCAGCCTTTCATCTGTAGCTACAGACTCAGTTTTGTGATGGTAATTAGTTGCAAACAAACTCCTGGAAGAAACTGGAATATGGATGTTAAACTTATTTGAAGAAATTAAGTGATGAAGTATGATTTCACTACACATTTTAACTAAAAGGCTGAATTCTTACCGTGGGAAATTGAATTTAAAAGAATAGGGATCATATGTATGCATTTCTTTTGGAATAAAACTTATGGTACATGCTACTACTCTCTCATTTAAGCTACTATTGATTGTTAGCATCATGTATGTAACTTGAACAAAAAAAAGTCCAAATGGATAGTTAAAAAAAAAAATCAAAATTGTATTAAGACATGAATATATTACAGTATTGTTTATTGTAGTATTATTTGTACTGTGGATGCACTCTGCTGTTTCCATAAGAAACGGAATCACAAAACTAGCTGTTGTCTAAACAGATCATAAAATCAGCCTGAAGACCTAATATAAGAACTAATAATGGGTTGACGTAAAAGTAAAATTCACCAGTTTACAGCTGGTTAATCTCCTGGGAAAACTTCTCATAACAATAAATGCCAAGGTTTAAAGACCTAATCCTTGAAGTATTTATGCCCATGTTTAATTTCACTACCAACAGTCTCGTTGGTTATTTCTGCCAGAAAAGTTTGGGATGCGTGTCAGTGTTTGCTGGAGTAGGCCAAACACGAGAGGTAATGTGCCATCTGACTGATGATGAGTGAAATAGCCCAATGTATAGAATGCGCTGTAGCTTACACTGCCACGAAAATACATTTAATATCTTCTTTTTTTACAGAAACTCTGCTCCAAAATTTTGCTGGAACAAGCAGCTTCTGCTTTACAAAACTGCATCTCAAACAGCCTTCCTATTTCCCTCATTTGCACTGATTTCTTCTCTGTCCTTTTCTCTTTTAGTCTCATTAGGAAAAAAGTGTTCCCTTCGTCCTCTCTCCCTTCTGTTATTTATCTATACAGCTTCATTATTGAACTTCACATTGTATTCAGCTGTCTGATTACTTGAATGATGTATGATAGAGCTTAAGTGTTCTAGTCATAAAATTAGAGCATCTTAGCATACAGTCAAAAATATTTGAATTACTGGTTGAATGAATTTATTGTGCTGCTCAAGTTCATCTGAAACATAAAAGCAATTTCTATTTTAATTAACTGTTCAGAAATCACATTAATTCTGTAAATGTGAAGAGGAAATTCTCTAGACTAGCAGATATTGTAGGGGCTCAGCGGCTGCCTTCTGTGTGTTATAACGCTATAGATTATTTTTATGGAGTAACACAATTTTGGCACATAGTATCTTAACATGTTATAATTTTGCCCTGCAAGAGGAAATATTTTAGCCATCAGAGCTCTGAAAACACCAAGAATTTCAAAATGAGGGGCTTATCGGTTGTTCTTTACACTAACTAAAATAAACAGGATTTACAAAATTAAAGAAATGGAACAAGAAGACAACTGTATTTGATGCTGAAGTACATTTTTACTTACTCTTGGAAAAAGTGTGTGACAAACAAAACGCCCACTCTAACGTTCAGTAAGGCTGCCAAGGTGAGATGACAACCAGTGCTCTGTGCGAGAGCTGCTTACACACAGTGGACTGACCCTGGTCTAGTTCAGTTCCACACTAGTCACCTAACGGAGACTTTTCATTCATAATTCAGTGTTTCCTTTTGCTTATTTTAGTTTTTGTCCTACCAATCTTACGGTTTCACAGATTTTTCTATGGAAATGAAATAATTTTATCTTTATCGCTTCCAAGTGCTTAAAAAAACACTAAAAAATGTCATTCATGCAAAATTCCACTTTCCTTCTAGTATATATCACATGGTGAAAATTATTTGAAACAGTTCATTGTTCCCAAGAAGAAAAGAGTATGCTGCTACTTAACTATGGTTAGTTATCCTCCAAAAATCTTCTATTACAACTACTCTCTTTAACCTCTCTGTCCTCCCCTAAAAAAATACTGTATTTCAGGTACAAAACACTATGCACTCTGGAAGTCGTCTTCTCAGCTTACTTGCCTTCTGTCTTCACCAATACCTGTTTTTCAGAAATATCTTCTGATTCAATGGAAAAGGAAGTCCATCGAGCAAACAAATTCATAGAGTGATTGCATATATTCAGTTCTGCTTCCACACACATGGCTGTTATGTTCCCTAACAGCTCCCACCAACTTGAGGACGCCTGACAGATCTCATGCTTTGCAACAACTGAAACACTTATCGGTGCAGCCAGATGACTCAGCGGAAGCTGGAGCAATGAATGTACTCAAATGCATTTCATTTGGGTCACAATTTATCAGGAAGAGGGCGTCTTCAGGACACCCTATATTATAGTGCATTTGTGGTAGTCACACGCAAGGTAGTTCTTGTTTGGTCAGTAGAAGATTACATATCAGGATGAAAAGTTATGTGTTCTGCTCTGTACAGGGAAATATAAATTTATCCCTGCATCTGAAAAGTACATAATACTTTCTTGACACCACTGCACTAAAACCTGTCATCTTGATTTTGCATGCTAACCTAAGAAACTCAATGTATCAGGAATGGAAAAGGCAAAAAAAAAGTTTTGATAAAGTCTAACTCAAAGCCTCCTCCAAAATGCTTTACTACTTTCCCTTGGTAATTTTTTGTACGAATTTTCCTACTTTGCTTCCAAAGAAATGTGATAGCTTTCTAGCTGTTTTCAGAAATGTGTCAGTGGAGCTGTCTCTCAGACCTCATATCATGTAAGGATGCTCCTGGTGTGGAAACTACATAATAAAATAATTTGCTTCCATGAGTATCAACTAGAGTAAACTTAATTATTCCTCCCCTAGAGACCACATTGCAATCCATTTGAAGAAAGACATGTTTCCTCTCACAAACAATTCAGTGGATTATGATCTACTTGGAACAGACATTTCTCTCCTGTCACTGAATGTCTCCTCAAAGATGACTGAGAAATAAAGAGTTTATATTTTCCATTAATATCACATCGTAGTAACAGGATATCTTTTGCTATTCCTTGCATGTACCACTGCAGCTGGGACTTCCCAATCAGCTGATGAGCTAGGACCTTCAGATGAAATTCTTTTATAGCCATAATCAAAAATCACTCTGGAATTTACCACCATGCAGATTCAGCAACTCCACTGTGACTCAGGGAATTAAAACCAAATATCCTAATTTAAGAACTTGTTATTTTGATTAAAAACCAGCTGCATGTGCATCAAGAATAATACACTGGGAGGAACAGGATGTTGCATAAAAGGCAGTAGCTGTTTCCAAGTAAGCTACACTCTGGAGACCTGAGTTTTTGGGGTCACTAAGATGGGAGGTTAATACTAGTATGTGAGGAAGGCTTGAGGATGTAGAACCAGAATTTTTGAAAAACTGAACAACATTTTTACATCGCACACTGTATTTGTTTCTCTTAGCAGCGAGCCAGTTCCAGGCCTGCTGACATATATGGGACTTTACTGGATGACTTTACTGGACTGTGAATTAGGATATACCTGACTTAAAAGTACCAGTGACTTTAACTGTGATGCCAAACTCATGTGTTTTAAGTCAAATGCAACTGTATTTATTACCAGTTGGCTCTTACCAAAGATGTGGATGGGTCTGTGTCTTCCGTAACACAAAGGAAAACATGAACTGACTGAAGCAATGGGCATTTTACAATTGACATTAAAGCAAATTCCATAGTATATAATCACAATAGAAATGTTCCACATTCAATTCATTTTGGTAATCAGTTTCAATATTCACCTGGTTAAATTATTTTCCACATTACAGTGGAAGACAAACCCGTAGTTAGAGTGGATATAATACAACAATTGTGTGAATATACAGATGGTGCTACTTCAATGATGATTACATGAAATTAAAAATAAGTTGCATTAACTTAAGTATGGCTTCTGGAAGTACAACATGGTAATTGAGATGTAACATTATTTCTTCTTAAATACTTTGAATATCTAAAATAGGGGTGGTTTCATTAAGTTTCTAATGTGAAAGCCGTCAGTTTGTTGCCATATTGCTTTTACCACCAGTGCAATGTTGCATTGTAAAACCATGTGGTTTTTTCAGAATTTACCTCAAATCTGCCTGTAAAATAATTTAAGTACGTCAATTCAGTACAATTAGTATATGAAATACATTTTTTTGCAATTTTCTATTTTACCAATGATATTTAAAAATGTTATCTGTTCTAAATAGAGTTAATTTCAAGAAAAAGTAATGCAAGATTCAACACAACAAAACCTACCTGAAATTCCAGCCCATAGTTTTCCCTGCAGAATTCTCTCAGCTTAGGATACACATGTTCTCTTAGGGCGCTCCTTTCTGCTATTGTATCTGTGTCGGGGAAAAAGATGTTATTAATATTTATACGAACTCTGTTCTTTTAGTCAGAGATACAGATTTATCACATAAAAAAGAGCCCTTAAAACACACACACACACACAAAAACCTAATGAAAATCAAGTGCTGAGATTTGATCTCCAAACTGTACGTTGTACAAACACATAAATGTGTTTGTATGTGCAACATTAGGCTTCATACACATCTTAATATTGCAGCATATTTCCATACAGTGCAGCTGAACTGATTTTGTAATTCAGCAGTCAGAATTTATCATCAGTTTGACTTCTATGTAATTTTCAGGAAGCTGAATTTTACGAATTAGAAACACCATGGAACAAAGAGATATACCAAAGATGAAATAGATCACTATACTTAGAAATAAATCAATAACATGGCTTAATGACATTCTGTCAAACACTATCACTTTCTTCACCATCTTTAATCTGATAGTAAAAGGAGAAAGCTGTTAATAGCATCATTTATAGTATCTTTTGGTCCAGGTGATTCCTGCTATCATACTAAATGTGCACTTCTGACATCATGTTATTCTCATCATGCAAAATGACATGTGTTTTGATAACGAAGTACAGTATGGCAATGATGCCAAAATTATTATTAAGTTCTGTCTGTCCAAGTTAATCTGAACACATTTATATAAAACATATCGCTCAAGAAACATACTGTCAAATTTGCAGTAAATTTGGTTAGTAATGAAATCTTGCATAGATAATACATTTTATTGTCTCTCCCAGTAAGACTAAGCTACATCATGGATTTTGCTATGGCTAGATTGTGACCAGTGTCAACTGAGTTAAGACACCGAGGATGACACTGTTGCTAAGTTATTTTCAAAAATAAAACACAACTGTTGTAAACTACTAGATCTGAGCGCCACGTGATGAAAAATAAAAAAGTAGAGTGTTAACTTATGAATGATGAAAACATCTACTGCAGTTAAAGCAATATTTGTATAACTGTGCTGAAACAAAACAATAGGTTAAAACTGATTTAACAATCACCATATTGTTGTAAACCAGAGATATGTGTGCAAATCTAACAATGTTTTTTTTATCAGAAGCCCAGCTGATACATCTAAGTCAGAGGTCTGTTCATAGAATCACGGTCACAGATTTATATTCTTTATTATTTTGACAATTCTAGGAGAGTGTGAAATCCGTAATTTAATTAATTACACAAAAATCTTAATATCCTTCTTAATATTTAAATATACCTTTGAAATATTACATAAATGTGTGCTATAATTACAATTTATCTTTATAAACAGAAAACAATCCAAAACACCTCCAGAGAAATGACTTCTTATGAAATCTGCATCAAGGTAAAAAGGCTGTACCACAAAGGCTCAAAAGTACAGCCATGAACTTAATCCAATTTACCTGAATTACCACAGTTCTTCCTTCACAAACTTTTGATGGGGAAAAAAGTCAAAGGCATAGTAGTTTTCATAAAACATCCTCTCTAAGATCATCAATATTATGTATTTACAATTTCATGTTTTAAAATATACTAACTATGCTAATCCGTTCTGAAGACAAAGAATGGTCCAGAAGCGTTAGTCAAGTCCTTGCTCCATTGCAAGCCTTCTATTTGACTGTGGGCACGCCACTCAAAGCGAGATCCTAAATCTGGAGTGCACAGCTTTTATATACCCAGTTTGAACTCTGCAAATAAGACAGACCCTCCTCTGGGTTACATTTGGAGGAGTGTGGCCTCACTCCCTCTCTCCTCACTTCCCTCTTGGGAAGTTACTACCCTGCTCTCCGGGGCACTGAAGAGGCTGCACCAGGAGTGCAGTGCCCAGCTCTGGGCACCCCAAATCAGGAGGATGGGGAAGAAACTGGAGAGGCTACTGAGATGGTCAGGGGCCAAGAGCACATGGCCTACAAGGGGAGATTGAGAGATCTGGGCTTGTTTAGTCTGGCAAAGAGTGTAAGGGGGACCTAACTGCAGCCTACAACTACTTCTAAGGCACTTACAAAGATGATGGAGCCAAGCTCTTTGTGGCGGTGTCAGTACGACAAAGGCAATGACAACATATTACAGCTTGGGAAGCTCAGGCTGGACACTAGGAGAAGCTCCTCTGTCCTTGGAGTTCTTCAAGACTCAACTAGACAAGTTCATGGTTGACCAAGTTACTGTTGGCAGCACTTCAAGAGGAAGATTAGCCCAGATGACCTCCTGAGTCCCCCTTGCAACCAGCAGTGGTCCTGTCTCTCAGAAGAACCTGCCAGTTTGGCTTGGTCATGCAGGCCCCTCGTACAGTGCCTGGGAAGACTTTGCTACTGCGTGGGCCAATGGGAGCAAAACTGTAGGGTAAAATAGCTGGTGCCAAGGACCCAATGTCCATGCCATATGTATGTCATGGGATTTTACTTTGGATTGGGCTCAACCCCCACAAACATTTGGAGTGCATTAGGTGAGATCCTGGAGTTATCTTCCTGGTTTTCATCCAAAAGGAACCCAGTTCATGCACACCAAGACCACTCTATGATGTGAGTCAAAGTATATTAGATAGTGATGAACAAGAGATTCACCTCAGAAATGTACTCTGGATCTGGATGAATACAGACGCATCCTACAAATATTTAGGAATGGAGTGCAAACACCAACGCTCTCAGCCCAGAGCTGTCTGAGTTAGTACATAAGGAATAGAGGGACGGATGAGTTGCTCCCTCCTTAGGATCCACAGTCATTAATTTTCTCTCATACTTTAGTGCCTAAGTCAACCTTTTCTTGCAGAATGTAGCACACAGCTAACAAGGCTAATTAGCCGGAGGGTTGCACTGTGCCGACGCAGTATTATTCTGGCTCCAAAGCAACTTTTCTCAGTGCCGGCTTGGAGTCACTGTACTGCACGGTGTTGCTGTACCCTGTGATAAAAGCTACCTGCGTACTTTGCTTCATTTGAAATACTTCACCTTTTTTTTTTAGGTTCACAGTAACTGAGGCCCTTAGATCAGTCAGTGATAGAAGACTATATATTCTATATTCTTTGCCTTAACACAGGTTCATTTTGGCATGCAATTCTACGAAAACAGAGCATCATATCGTCACAATTGAACAGAATAAACTCTGTTGAAAACCAACTTACTACTCAGTTACTGAGCTAAAACAAAATTATTCTTGCCTCTCTAAACTCAAATTAATCATGACTACAGCTTTGTTATTAAGGAAGCAACAATTCACAGTTACGGTTTGCAGTTACGTAAATGATCAATGTGACAATGGACAGAACAGTCTTACTAGGGAGCTAAAATAGGCTAAGTTGCAGGAACAAAAAAAAAATTATTGGAAAAGGGCAGAAGTTAAGAGTAAACATGATTAAATAATAAATGGGAAATATATTGTCTGAGGTATACAATAGATAAAACCATATTCTGCTGCTTTCCTTTTATGCCCATAGGACTTACCCTGCAGAACCCCACTGGCTCTAGTTTTAGCACATGGTGCTGTTCCCTGCAGTGTAACTTGAAGAGTCTTGTTCAGAAAATGAAACAACACACTGCAGGAGTAGTGCTACATTTCTAATACCTTATAAATGAAAGAGAAAGAGATAAAACGTTTCTTCAACTAGAACTGTGTTCTGGATAAGACACTCGGCATACCCATCCTGTATTTTTATTCCGACCTCCAAATCTAATGGAATGTGCTTATCTAATTGGAATTTGAGTCTGGTGCTTATATTAATGAATTTTAAGAATTCCCATATTTGTAATAAGTTGTGAAACTTTAAGGAAACAGAAGTGCATATAGTTAAGATGAACTACAGTAATTAGTATGGATGGCAGATAAGCTGGTTTAATTAAATAAAATCTAACCTGATTTACAGTGACAGCAAATCTGTGAAGCTGGCAGATCCTAACAACAAAAATGTCACACAGGCAAATTCCACCTTCCAGGCTGCTTCTGCCGGGATTAACTAAATGACATTCTTCTAGCAGCCAAAATGTGACAGTAGCTGTGAGATGAGCTTTATGCACCTCCTAATGTTAGTTAGCTGAAATCCAAATGATAGTCCTTAATAAACTGTGGGAATGAAACTACATCTGCAAAAACGTTAAGACAAGACTTAAAAAAGCCCCAACCCTAAATTCATCTCCAATATTTAAATCAAACCAAAAAACCACCCTGTCTTGAGCGAGGCAGTGACTTGCTGAATGCATATCTACCTTGCAAGCGCTAACTCTTGCAGACGGTTGCCTCCTAAGCCAGTCCATAACCACACCATCCTGCCTACCCCTACACTTTGAACTGACTGAGAACGCCGCCGCAGCCCTTCCTCTCTTCGTGCATTCCCAGTGCAATGCTGAGGACAGAACTGAATTAGCCACGTATGTATTTATGCCCTTTCTGCCAAGTAATAGGCAATCGCTGTTTACACATGACTGTTTGTGTGAGGTGTGATTTCTGAAGGCTTGTAGCTCAGTCAAATCACTGCCAGTTTTCATTAGAGTACTCCAAGGTGCTGCTTCTCAGCATGAACTATTTCCATGCCAAAGTCTGACCTTCAAACACAAGCTGTTCTGCTATTAAAATCACTTATTTTATTTTTAATAGGGAAAGTACATTTTACATTCTTGTGTTAGTAAACAGATGACGTGTATTTACAAACAGTTGCCAAACATTAATCTCTGGGATAAAATAAGTCAGGAAAATAGCCTAGTTGAAGAAAATTTCAAAATGTGTATGGAGGTGAACAGAACGAGTTAACGTGGAAGCCTGATGGAAATCGCCCATTTTCAAGCACCAGTTATTCTGCCCTAAGACCAAACAGTTTCTCTTCTTGCTGGTGGTCGTACTGGTCGGAGTTCAGCTACAGCGATGGGAATGGCTGTTGACGCGCGTCGGCTGCAGTCACACGATGCCTCTTATTCAACCAAGGCTCGACACAGCTGAATAAGCAGGGTGCTCAGCCCCATCCTGTTATCGTGTGTTGCACAGGGGGTGCCAACGTGGGGACAGTGAGCCCCCCTCGACCACCCTCAAAGGAGCAGCGCATTCAAGTTGAGAGTCTGTTCACAGAAACGTAACCCATGAGTAACCTCACCCAAGCACGATGCAAGCTAAGGCCCTCAAGCAGAGGAAAGTCCTAAGCAGGGAGGGTGTCCGAGCTGCCGCAGTTTGACTGACAGAGGAACGCGGCATTACCCAGCTCGCGGGAGCTGGCAGGAAAATTGCTGACTGACGTAACAGGTTGAGGCAGGCAGCTGAACCTGGAAGGACCAAGGCACAAAAAGAAGAAAAGCTGCCCTTGCAGCTGTTCAAGGTACCACAGAAATGAACGTCATACGGGGTCAGAGAGCTGCCTGCAGGTTTAATCTCCAGCCCGTCACCCAGGAAAGAGCAGCTCCTTGTATGCACAGAAGAAACAATTTCTGTTTCACCCCCCTATGCTTGGTGTTCCCGTGCTTGCAGTGGCTCAGGACAGAAGCTTGCTGGGGGTCTTGACCTCACCTCTTTCACAGCTTACTTCTCTGCTAGCTTAGTCTCCTGCACAAATGCACGTATATATGTTTATTATCACATAATGTTGGAGTCTTCTGTGCAACTATGGAGGTCTGAGGCCCTGGATGAGCAGAGAACATCTTCTAATCTAGTCCTAAATGCATATCCACTAAGATACCCAGCTATTTGCTTCCTCTAAGTTTTCTAAATGCTTAGATTTACCAGATGGGTAGGACGGATTCTTGCCATAGGACTTTTTTTAATGCATTGCAATATTAAAAAATGTGGGTATTTTATAACCATTGTCTACTAACTGCAGTGAGAATTTCTGTACTTGAATTATCTAAGGATATGATGCAAATAAGGTTAAAAATTACTGAGCAGCAATACCAGGTAAGGAAGTGGCTGCCAAACCTCTTAATGCTAGTATGTTCTTGTCACATCGGACTATTCAGCTGAATTATTCCTTTTAAACTGCCTTTTTCACTAATAACGCACAATAGCATTGTATATTATCCCTGATACTAAAAGCTTTGAATACCAGTAGGTAACAAATGTCCCTAAATATTATGGAAACCTTGTCTCTGAAAATAATACCATAATAGTAAGTCATTTGCATTTCTATAGTGCCTTTCATCTGAGAATCTCAGAGCACTTTGCAAGCAATGAGTTTGAATCACATAGCTGGTAAGAGAGGGAAAAATGACTTGAGCTACCTAGTACCCTTGCCTTCCTAGAAAATTAACTCCATAGACTCTGTTGTCATTTCCTTCCCTTGGGGTTTCTGTGAGTAGAGAGCATTAGGGTAAGCATCCAAAGCTCCCCAAGACTCTTTTTCGGGAATGGGAACAGACTGGTCTGGGTCACTTCTCCCGGTGTGCCCTCCCCAAACAACACTGCCAACCTTCAGGTCTCTACTGGCTCTCTAAGAAGGCAAAGGAGAAACTGGACAGACTGAAGGCCATTCATTAATTAAACTAAAACCCAGAACTGACTGCAACCCTTCAAATAAATTCTGACTAGCAAAATACTGCAACATTACTGTGATGTGCACAGCTGTTTGTCCTCACCCAGCCTGACGGTGGGAGCTCTCTCGTGGATGTGCAGAAAGTGTGCGTGACCCTGCTGGACCAAGGAGGACCTAGATCACAGCCCTTCAGCTCAGAGGTTAGCCCTCTAGCCACCAGGATATTGCATAGTAACGTTGGTGGTATCTCCCTCTCCTCAGCCTTCTCGGTTCTTAGAAAGATAAATACATCAGCAGTGGGCTGAGCATCTGAGCCCAAAGACATGGCCGCTTGGCATGAAAATCAGAAGAAATAACGAAAAACAACATTAAAATAGTAAGTAATCCTGAAATGTGTCTCTCAATTGTGAAGAAATGACAGGATGGGACTACAAATTTGTGGCCTACACCAGAACATTTAAACAAACACATTTTCAAAACAAAAGACCTAACTATCTGAGGCAGCATTCAAAATGTAGGGCATAATTACAAGCCTAAAACTTCTAGTTGCAGCAATTAGCTCTTCTTTTTTAGTCCCAAATCAAACAATATCCAATTTAAAATGAGGTGTAGTTTTAAAACCTACTTCTCTGAAATGTTTCCTACTGTCAGTTCTGCAAGATGACAAATTTAAAACAACACATCTAGAATATGTATTTATTATTTTTTTAATTATAAGGCTTAATAGCTGGCCACATTTCACAGTGACATCTTACTTATAAAATACCCTGCATCTTGACTGTTAATATGATTAACCAGTGCCACCTATTGGCTTAACAGTAACACCCAGCTGTCAATTTATATACGTAAAAAAGTGAGGCAACTAGTAAAACCAAAGGGGTCAAGACTCCTGTTAAAATAGAGAATTTTTGGGAAATACCAGTATGGAACTGACACAAAAGAAGGGAAAAGCAGTTCCTGTATCTAAATATCAGAAGACTTTTGATTATTCCCACATGATTGTGTTCCCAATTTAAAACAAATGTTGGTTTCTGAGAGTTCTGAGTTTTATTATGCGTACAATATGCTTACATGAAACAAATTTGGATTCTGATCCAAAGGTTGGTGAAGTTAATGGAAAGATCTGTTAATCTCAGCAGATCTTAAATGAAGCTCTACATTTGTGGCATGTATTGAAACCCAGTACCTTTTGATGCCTTACTGACTTCCACAGAGTTTGGATGAATCCTTCAATCCATAAATAAATTAATAAATAAAACCCCACTACATCCTCATTAAATCTAGTGGGTATGGTATGAGTAAGGACTCTGAAGGAGAATTTTATCTCATAATGTATCCTAATAACTAACCTCACATTGCCCTTTGGGAACATGGCACCCTTACCTGTAGATATTCTTAAAGAAAAAAGAAGAGTTAGGTTGACCTGGAATCCTTTCCCAATCCTGCAAATGGTGCCCAGATTGCAGCTTGGGTGCCTAGGTGTCCTTACGTCCCTCGGCTATGATTTGTGGCAAACACTGCAAATGCAAATGCATCTGTATGCAAATGCCAATGCACAGTGGGAGCCTTACTGGCACCATGGGTTGAAGGCAAAATCTCTACAGGGGGAGAATTTTGCATTCTGCAAACTGCACAAGTGGAAGAATTCAACAAAATCTAATTCTTTCATTTAATAAAGCAAACTAGGAAAAGCTCTTGAAAACATGACAATTTACAAACAATTATTGTCATACAATTAAATGATGTGACAGGAGAAACTGAAGACACAGCACATTTAGAGACACCAAAATTAAGTCTGAAAATTATCTCTGCAGAACACCAAAGCTTATTACAACTAAACACTGGAAAACAGCAAAGCCTGCAAGGACAGGAATTTGCAACGATAATCAAAATTAACGTGAAAGAAAAACTTCTTGTGAAATCTAAAAGAGGACTTCTGAGTGAGCTGTGCAAAAATGCATAACAGAAGACATAAAAAGGGCCAGTGCAGTAACAAAGATACGTGCAAAAATCCTACTAATTCATCTAAAGGTGTCAACTCAGACTTCAAAAAATTATGGAATTACCTGGAAAACAGAAAAAAAGCTGTACAACACTGGGAAATATTTTTAACAATTAAGTTGTGTGTACTGCAGTAGCTTTACTATTTTTTTCTGACATCACTAGACCAAAGAGAAAACAATCAGGGTACGTTACTAAAGCACTTGAGGTAATGAGGCAGTGGCAATCAATAAAGCAATGGGATGTCACAGACATTTTGTCTCCTAACTGAACTGCAGATTCAAGTGCTGGAAGCAAACGAAGTAGTATGTTGTAGGCTTTGAGAAGGCATAAAGCAGAGGCGAGCCATGAAAAACCACGAGAAAGCAAGGCTCATGAAAGCACACACGTATTTCACAGTACAGGCCCATTAAATACACCTCGTTCTGAAGAAATTCCAATAGATGCTCCTATGTGACTCTACGTCTGGCAGCGCTGCAAAGCTATGGAAGAGCTCTGCAAGCACTGTTGGCTCTCCAGTAAAGTTGCCCTTCCCTTCTCTATAAACTCTCTATTTCAGTTCACAAGTCACAAAGTTCAAATCCAGGTCGTATTCTTCCTTAAGTCTGGTGGCACATGGCCATGGTTTGGGTCACTACAAAACTGCTGAAGTCAGTCGGGCCAGCTGGAAAAGCACAACTGATATATGTAGCCTACTGTATTGGCTTCAAGTGAAAGACGTGAAGACTTTTACACCAGAAGATGAAAAAGTCTTGAACCTGACACTTCAGGGTGTGCAGAGACACCCACGGAAGAAGTGAGAGGTGCTGCTTGCTCTCAGTGTAGTAAGTCTGCTTCAATAAAGTAGGAGTTTTCTTTGCAACAGACTTTTTTTCTTGAGGCTAAATGGAGAGGACTATTAAATACCATCACTGCACAGTAAGAATAGTACTTGGCTGCTGTAGAAACAGTTATCAAAGATGAAGAAACTAAATGACAATCCTGGCAAAGGAGAGCAGCTGCAAGAGGGCATTAAGCCCAGAACAACAGGACTACGTAAGGGAGGGATGCCAGAAACTCAACCACACCTTGCCTAAATAAGAGAATCTCAACTGATTTCTTACAGGACTATTTCACAAACTGACAGACAACTTCTACCTAGCTATAACCATCCACTTACAGGCACTGCAGTACAACAGTTTTTGAAAGCGAGAATTCCAGGTTGGGTCTGTACTAAAAGTCATTGGGTATGACCAAATAATTCACAAAACTGGCTCGTTTGGATGGATTATGTAACACGCGAGAGGAAAACAGTGATTGACATGTAAGAGAAGAGTGATTTATCTTACCTCCGTTCTCCCTTACCCTTTCCCATTCTAATGACGCACCTAAGCATTATTTTCAGTGGAGATTATATAATCCAGTTGAAAAAGCCATTTTTTATAGATTTTCGAATGTATCTATTTTTATCAGTAAAATATTTTTGTGATGACTTGATTTTACTGTATTTTGTTTACTTGTTCCAGATTTTATTAATTTTCTCTGCTTGCTAACCACATTTAGTTGATGATATATATTAAGGTAATAGTAAATTTGCAGTTTAACAATCTTGAGGAGTTAGCAATTGAAAAAGGACAATACATATTCTAATCACTTACTCCATTTGGGAAGCAGATGTAGTTGAAACAACCAAGTTCAATTTCCCACTAATACATTTCACAAGCGTGATACAGAAAATAATATTTGAAGAACTTCCAGAACTGGCATACCAATTTAATCAATCAGTGACTGAACTACAGACTGTCTTCCAAATTAGTATTTTCAAATTACTTTAGCCATCTTCCCCAACTCTTTGCTCTTATTTTCACAATAATGATACCCAATGAGCTACAATGACCTTTAAAGGAGGATAAAGATCTTCTATGATGCTATACTCTCAACAGCAGTGTAGAAGATGGCTGAAAGTGTGGACTTGACTTCATTTCCATTTCTTGCACTGCCAGACACTATCAGTCTTTCTCAATGCCTGTGAAGGTATTTGTCCCTTGGCTATAGAATATCTAAAAACATCTCCAAGTCATCTTTTACCTTCTACACCTACATACGGGTAAACACAACTGAATCCACAAATAGGGATCTAATTTATTTTATTTGGAACGATTTTGAATTTACATAATGACTATGAGGACCTGACTGTGGTATTAACAGTGGAACAATACACCAGCAATGGAATTGCTCAGTAGAATTATATAGTATTATAGATGGTTGATTATAGAAAGTATAAAATAGAAAATTCATAATTAAAACAGGTGGACTGTAAGGAGATCATTTGCATTTTTAGCTCTGTTTTCTAAAGAAAGGAGGAATATATGATGATCTGTGTGTCTTCTACATGTCTTCTGTTCTCTTCTGAAAAATATTTTTAACTCATGACTAACATTAAGCAAATCTGACAGAATGATATTAATCTCAAATATAATGAATATCCTATATGAGAATAAATCAGCAGATAAATAAGAGAAATCCTGTAAATGAGTCTCCTCCTCCCATTCATAAATAAACCATCAAAGGAAACGCTGTAACACGAGCTATTAGACACTTCATAAATGCCTTATTTGCAGGAAAGCTTCACCTGCAACAAGCATTCCTCTGCAGGACATACATACATGGTAAAATAATCTTTATGGGAGTTTATTGCTTTATATTAGACGTGCTTTTCTTGGGATGCATGTATCAGCTTCCTGACATGGTAAAAGGATGAAGAGGCAGAAACTAGATTTGAGAAATTTATGACTAATGACATAGACTAGTGAAAGTTACTGAAACTCATTCTAAGCAAGGAAATTCTCCTTGGAATTTTTTACCTTTGGTAGTTTCTATTGACTAATGAGTTTATTTAGTGTCTGTGTATGTTGCAGTAAGTACTACGAGTAGTGCTATGGAAGACATAGTGCAGCAGTATGCTGTACAGCCTGTTTTCCTACGTATTTTCTTAACTGGTTTGGAGGCAGCTCGTGAAGAGCTAGACTATCTTCTGTCAGGAATGCCACAGGTATCTTTGACCCTGCTTCAGGCAGGAGGACAGATCTGAAGGCCTCAAGAGGTCCCTTCCAGCCTTCTGGTCTGTGATTTGCACAACAATAAACAACTGCCTAATGAAATAACTGCCTAAGGTCCCTTGGAAGTCTGTTACAGCCATGTCTTTCTGGTTTAAATGGCATGTCATTTAACTCAATGGCACTCATTTTGCTCACCACAGATTGCTTAATTCTTTATAATCCCATGTTGTAAATGACTTGCATTTCAAACATCATACAAACTTTGCTAGTGTCTTGATATGCCAAATTAGGGACCGCATACACAGGAATGCTTCAATAACTTGCTTCAAGAGCATTGCATAATTTTAATGTAATCAAATAAATATATAAGTAAATCAAGACCATTATCAAACAATAATATGATTTTATAATTTTCCTAACATTTACCAGTAGCCACTCCTAAAAAGAGGATCAACACTTACTGCTCACTGCTCTCGGTATCTGAGCTATCAGAAATATTATAGGATGGAAAATGAAGCAGAAGAATAGGCATTTTCTTCAGAACAAATAACTTTGTCTTGCCAGAACAGTACAGACTATGAATCTAGCCACCAGGATTATTATCAAGTAAGAAAATATTTTTCCTCTGATCTCCTTTTCTAGAAATTGTGGGGCCTTTATTAAACAACAGTAGGTATGAAAAAATAAAAAGATTAAGTCCTTCATTTTAAGAAAACCACTTATAAAGCACTCACACATGATTTATGTTATGTTTGATTATGACAGTAAAGCAAGGTCCTCTAGATGTGTCATGCTGGCATAGGTAGGTATGGAAAATTCTTGGTAATAAAATAACCCTTAAATTAGAGTCCTGCGTGACACGCTGGACTCCTTTAGATTAGACTCCATACCTTAGGCTCCTTAGATTATTGAACACTGTCATTTCCTTATTTGTTTCTTAGTATGGCTCCAGTTTAATAACCCCATGGAAATAAGAACATTCAGATAACTAGGTCTTCACAGTTAACCTCTCTTTCTATATACAGATAGACAAAAATGGATCATTACAATGATGGTTTTGGATAAAGTTACTCTTGTAGGGGGATCTGCTTTTAGGTACTCCCACTCTACAAATATTTCCACTTTTGTTTTTTGAGATCTCTTCTTTGGCTGAATACGCATGGTCTTGTTCATACAAAATTCCCACTGAAGTTAGTAGGATTAGGCATTTCACTGGGCAATAATGTATCTCAAGACTTGGAAAGGTTGTTACAAGTACCAAGACTATTGACTAATTAGTAAAGCAACTAGACAAATTCACGGAAGCAAAGGACCTCAGAGATTATTAAACACAAAGATACAATCTTTATCATTTTGTCCCTGCTGTGATCTCTTACTCTTTCGTCATGCATCTGAAACTGCCAGGGTCACAGGAGGAGTATTGGGCTCCTTTGGTCTAACTCACTATGTCCGATCTTACTGCAATTGCTTCTCATTTATCTTATATATAATAGCTGATGTGCATGACTCTACAAATATGGATAACTCCTCTTATCTAAAAGTAGTAAACGCACATGGTTATTCAATGGTTCTCAATCATTTAAAAGTAATCTTAATCTAACAAACTACAGTCAGTGAGATGGCTTGTGAATAAACATTGAGTGTAAGCTCAGGCAGTGGCAGGGATTCTGTTATAAATACTCTAAAGTGCCAGTCATTTCTTCCTACATTGCATGGTCAGGCATCAATCCTGTACAGCACAAATAAACAATACTGACTAACAGTTAATATGTATTGAAACCACTATGGTAAAAAGGGTTTTTGGAGGGTTTGCACAAGCCCTTTATTTTGCCAATGATTTTTAACTTTGAACTTCTATATGCTGCTGAATGTCTATTTTGTATTTTTATGAAGTGTTGTAGCTTGTAAGAAATGCAAATGCTCTTTAGTAATACGAACACATCAAAGGGTCTAGGCTTCAGAAATGCCTGCCAACAGCAAACACTTCAGTTGGGGAGCTCTCTGAAACGAAGGCTGTCCAGATAGAGCTCTTAGTCATTAATTCTCATTTCATCTTCATGCTTTGTAAAACGTTACTAATTAGAGACTCTAAATAATAATTTTACAAATAACATTGCTATGTATCATACATACACTATAATATCAATACCTGATTCAGGTAACAGAGAGTTGGAGGACAAAGATGGAGATTTATAAAGCATAGGTGAGACTGCAAAGGTACTCAATTGCTAGTAGAGTGATATGAACTCTATTAATAAACATTTTTGAGTGTTTAATCATACCAAAGACACTATACTGAAGACTGCAGCTGTGCCCCCCCAAGCAAACGCTAGGAGCAGGTTGTACAAGACTGTTTTTCAGGCCCTGACAATTTGAAATCTGATCTGTTCAGCTATTTGATCAGTCCCAAAGACCGACACTTAGCAACAGCATGACTCTGGATTAAGCCCAGTGTGGAAGTCCTGCCATTTGCAGCTTCTGGCACCAAGTGTATTTTGAACAGCCTGATACATCTAGTCTGTAAAGGTGACTTCTTTTTCCCTAGACCCAGATTCTGCACAATTATGACTGTAGCTGGTCAGGCATAAGGTCTGTCCAGCACAGCATCTTGTCTCTGACAATGGGCATTAGCAGATGCTTATAGAGGGAGTTCAAGACCTGGTCAACGATAGAGGCAGGCATGTAATTATGGTGGTGATGGGGTGGCTTACAAGAGTTGCATGTGGTACATCTCCTCCTTGCCTGACACAGCAGCATGCACATGGCACCCTGCACTGACTCGGGCTCCCTCCTCTCTACCTTGCCACACTCCCTGCTTTCAGCTACCTGTGATTTAGCCCTACTGCCCTTTTGACTAAAGATTTTGGAACTAAAAACCTCTCTCTGATACAAAACCTAAATTAATAAGAGTAGCATCAGGCCAGTGGAGTTATTTTAGAGTTGCACTGGCACAACCATGATTGAATTGTTCTCTAATTCTATCTATTACTATTCTTCTTTAATTAAAATTCCAGTAAGGGGATAAAGCAGTTGTCTTGAACAGCACTGCCTATATTAAAAACTGCCAGATTTCTCTGTATTCCATACACACGACTATCTATGACTACATTATATTTATATCTACCACCTTCAATATATTAAAACCTTAAATTACTGGTAGCTAAATATTACTAATGGATTATTATTGCAGCCTGAAAAGGTATCTTATCACAAAATACTCTTTCAGCAGATGAAAATTCAAAGAAATTTCATTTGCTTCAGATGAAAAAAATTGCCGCTCAGGCACTCCCCTCATAACTTATATTAGAAGTTCAGTAACTCCTTGAGCTAAAGTTTTCTTTCCATAATAAATATTTAAAAATTCTCCAAACAAAACTTAGAAGTCTAATGTAGGATTTTCTCTCGTGTGTTTACACATCTGTGAACACATGCATACGTCTACATTGTCATGCATGTAAGCTTCTTGAAAGGAGTTATTTCACTGCATAAGCTTAGAGATAGGATGCCAAATTATGTACCCTTTGTAGTACACTGTTCTTACGCCATTAGAGAAATCCCACCACAGAATACACGTGGTCTCCTTGAAACGCAGCCTCGGAAATGCTCGTTAGTTTGCTGCACAGCAGACTGTTGCTCAGCGGAGAGGTCACCCCGCTGCCCTTGGGCGGGCAGGAAAGAAGCTCCCCTGTGCTGGTGGGGGAAGGCACGGTAACGCTGCCTGCGCCGTGCTGCCTCGCGTTTCAGCCTAGGTCTCGTACGTTGCTCAGGGAACGATTCACAATAAGGACTCCATTCAATACTGCTGCTGTCCGTCATCTAACACGTTATTACATGGAATTTGCACAAGTGTTTCGTTGTCCCTGTACTTAGAAACTGTGTCAAATGTACAGGGGCCGCCAGCTCCTCTTTGTCTGTCGCTGAAAGGATGACCACTCTGCGCAAGAACGAGGCACGCTCCAGTGTCCTACGCACATCTCGACTGCTCTGTATTTCTAGTTTAATAAAAAGGCGCGTGCATATATATGCATGTATATATACACAAACTACAATATATGGAACCAGTCTAGCACGCAAACACATCTGAAGAAATAAAGTAATATTTGCAAAGTTAGAATGGAAGAAAAGAAATTGTAGGTTCTGCTCTAATATTATTTCTTAAATGCTAAGAAAAACAGTCATAAAACCTAAGCTGCAGGTGCATACAACCCTGACTGTTTACAAGTTTACTTGTGGATAAAATCTAAACTCCTCTGTAAAGCTTTTACTTTTACAACGGCATTTAACAAAACCTAGGCTGTTCTTCAGTAATGCTAGAATTACAACCTTGAGGGATGCCCTTTGAACATAAATACCTAGTTCTCACAAGGGGTCCTAACAGCAAGTTTGAAAATTGTCTATGATAGTGTGGCTTGAGTTTTATACATCCATTTATACCATTTTATACAGTTTATATTATTTTATATAATTTGGGTATATGTGCGCATGTGTGTGTATACACATTATTAACACATATACAAAAATTATAGAAAAATAAAATTTTAATAATTGTTTTAAATTAAAAAAGAATCTTCATGTGGTTAAAAATTTTAAGTGCTGTTTTTTAAGTAGATAGGGTAAATACCTAATCCAGACTTTTGGAGCTGATAATTCCAGATGCTGCTTAGCAGGGAGGTGACTGGGTTTCAGGTAATTTTGTTTATTTCTAAATATCAAGAAGAAAGAACAAACACAACAAACTAAATAGCTTGCTGTTTGAAAAAAAAAAAAAAAAACACCAAAAAACCACCAACCCACACCTCTTGATCCTAGTCTTGTTCCTCAAATGCACATCCTAAGTACGTGATGAAAAATTTTGTTGAAAATTAAACAAAAGCTCTCAATGTTTCCACTTGCACATTTGGTACATTTAGAGCAAATCCTTAGCCCGGTCCCCAAGCCACATAAGCAAAGAACCCACAAAAAGAACAGGGGGACATGAAGAGCAGTTATTTTCATACAGTTTATCAACAGTTTCTCAAGTTTATCTGTCCGGCAGAATAAACTTCAATCCAATTCAGTCTCCATCTTAGCCCAAAATGATCATTTCCTCTAACAGGAACAAAGGCTTGAGGATCTGCTCAGCAAAAAATAATCTCGTACTGGTTCTGCTTGAGATCTACCAGCCCTGCCTTGCCAGTAGTTAAAAAAAAGTTAAAGCCTACACGAGACTTGCTCATACAGTCTCAAGGAGAGTCAGATCTTGCTTTCTGCTCAACCACACCAACAACAGAGTTGTTCTGTGGCACAAGAGGAAAGAGAGAAAACTTGACATAGAGGCAGAAATACTGAAAAGGTAGGCTTCTTTCCAACCTAATGAACTGACCTCTGGGCCTCCTGAAATAAGACGTATTTCAAATCAAGGCCCATACCAAACCCAGGTACTTGAACCATGTTGCTCTCTCAAACGCTGAGATACTCAACTTTATCTCTAAAACTATTGAACTTTCTTTTTTTCCCCAAGTGTAGCTTGGTTTGTAGCTCTTACACACTACAGTGATGTGCGTCACATGAAACCATAAATAGGTACAAAGTTAGGTAACCAGAACTGACACTTAGCATAAAAAAAGTCCTGGAGTTATTTGTCTCCACATCTCCGCAACACCTCCCTTGCAATTTCATACACTTGAACATCTGTGTTTTCCTTTAGCTAAGGAATAAATTCCACCCAGATTATATAAAATTGTCTTTAGAAAAAGATCTTCATGCAATGTATCCAAGTAAGGACACCATATGGTATTTTGGGGCTGGCCAAAATGGACCATCATTAACTAAGCATTATTCTGGCTTTTGAGTATTTCTCCACATTAACATTTCCTCAATTATATTTTTCTTAAGAGAAACAACATTTCAGGCAAAAATAATATAATACACCTGGAATATGCTAAGAATGAAAAGTTATACCTTTCTTTTATCACATATGCCAATAACTTTGTACTTAAAGCAATCATAATTCTTCATCTGTTATGAGTTATTCACCCTTATGTTCAGTAGCACTAAACTACAAATGTACAGAACATTTTTTTTCTTTCAGATGTACATCAACATGCATAAAAATACATGTAATTCCTGCAAAGCAGCCTACAACAATAGGTCCAAACAAAAACATTAGTAAGACACATTTCTGCAATCATTTATAGGAATAATCCTTATCTAGTCAACAAAACGAACTGCAGGTGAGAATTTTGCTTTATGTATCATGAGAAAATATGTAAATTGGACACCAAACATTTGTGCTTTATTAGAATCGAGTGTTTTTCAAATTAATACAATGTTCTGGATGATGCATGTCAATGGAAACTAAACTAAGTTGAACAATTGTATAATAACTCAAGAAAACTCCAACTCATTCAATAGTGTGAGACAAGGAAATCTCTCTCGAGCAGCCTATGGGGAAGCTGGTGAAGTTCTAACTGTACAGGTTCGTTTTATACCGTGCTTGTACAATGGAGCCATTGAAGTAGTGGTAGTATCAGCAGTATCTTCTATTAGAGTAAGATCTTCACTTTACATTTCTACATGTATATATGGGACTTCATACTTAAGATTGTTAATCATGCCAAAACTAGTATTAGTTAGGTTTTTTATAAGGAGTTTGGTTTATAGTTTTAAAAAATGGGTACTTGAGGCACAGAAACCATGAGGAACATGGCCTCTCTGTATTAAAAAGGGCTGTTAAAACAAGGTTTGTTCATGATCTCATCACAACGGTTTCTGTTTGTACAATATGTCTTGAATGGCTGAAATGTTTGAATGGTTTGAATGTTCTGAATGGCTGAAATGGCATGAAATGTTTTGAATGGCTAAAAAATGGCTAAAAAGTATGAACTGTCAAGATCCAGTAAAAAGCAATCCTGTGTTGGAACTGAGGAGGTATGCAGAGGTGCTGCCCAGAGACGAGCAAGCAGTATGCAGCTGACATAATGGAGGGAAAGGGAGCATCCTTAGCATGTGAAGTGTTAAGTGCAACCCTGTTCACACTTTGAGGTAAGACTGGCTAACACCACCTATGCCAGGACACACTCAGATGCTATATAAAGGTTATTATCATCCTGTCTTCAACGAAACCACCTGTGTGTAGGATTTGGCTTTATACGTATCTCTCTTCAATGCCTTCATTTGTCTCTGCTAAATGACAGACATGAAAGGCACCTTCACAACCAAAACTTAAAGAGCTCAGAGTAAAAAATTATCAATGTCTTAACTAATCGAAGCAATAACAAGACCTTAAGTCAAACGAGCAAAGGGCTAACTTCCTCACTTTCAGAAGAGCCAAGAGAATTTAAAATTATCAGAGTTTTGACTGTATGTTCCAATTCATAGGGTTTCATTTTCAAGACGAATTCCTAACTCCGATTAAGGCATCGGTTTCAACCAGGGCTTGTAATATTGCCTTATATCACCAAATAATTTCTTGAAATAGCGAACTTTGCAACTCAAATAATTTTCTGCTTGAAGGAGTGATGAGAATCATTGGAATGTTCTGAACCTATATAGGGCTGATGTCACAGGTCCATATAATGGGACCGTATGGAAGTCCATACATGTTGTATTTAATAGGACCTGTATGTTAATGGCAGGCATCTATACAGGCACTATTGAGTAGCAGAGAAACTGTCATTAACTAATTGCTGTTACAGTCCACAAATTTCTACATGTAACAGCAAAAGCACTTATTACAATCAGGCGAATATAACTTACTTTCCTTGTCACTTTGAAGCAATAAACGTATCTTGAGAAAACCTATAAATTATTTAAAGCAAAATCTTCAACCTCTCCTAGACAAAATACGTATTTAAAATATGTCTGATTGCTTATATCTACTGACATGAGAAAACAGACTTATTTATATTCAAATAATAAAGCAACTTCAATGTTTCTAAAGATCCCATCATCTTCAGTGATATGGGCATTGATTAATTGATATCAACAATTTGAAGAAGACAATACTGTTAACTACTAGGGGAAAATACGGTTTCACTTATCTACAAAATTTCATCTGGAAAACAAGAGACTGTAATATGAAGCAATTTTGTTGCTATTACCCATGCTCACTGTCGCCACTTACTGTTCTTTTTAGGGATTTCTTTTTCAGAAATTTTGCAAATAATAATTTTCCTTGTTGCATAATAAAACCATAATATATTTCAGTCATACTAAAGTACGTTCGTAAAGAACAGACCAAACACCGATTCACTAGAGTTCTCCAATATACACTTATTAAATTGGTATCATTCAAGAAAAATACTTTTAAGATGGCACACTAAGTTGTAGATAAAGTTTTCTTGTGACTGCTAGCAGGATTAATCCCTACGCTCCTCTGGCACCACAGTGCTGATACGTAGAGAGCACAGCCAGGGGGTAGTCACTTCTGCCACTGGGAGTTTGGGCACTGCCAGCCCCTTTCAGGAATGCTCAGCACCAAGAAGAACAGGTATCAAGTGCTTTCATATGCTGAAAATTAACAAGAAAGGCCTTAATCATGCAAATATACATTGTAGTTTGGGGCTCAAATATGCGAAATAGTTTACTAAGTTGGAGGAGTTTAACCTTTTTTCCCAGAACTCTTGCACTGTGAACGCTTCTAGGTATTTTGCAAACAGCATTTTTATTTCTAAGTACTTTACTAGATGATATCTAAATCCCTTGTAGGCTACTTTTTCTTGTTTATGCATATATTCTTTTTCAAGGTCACGTGCAGCTAGTAATACTTTTGTGTCAGTGATATCACTGATAAATAGTCATGGTTGTTTCTCATAATTTAGAGTCCCTAAATGTTCATATAAGTGACTCATGTTGGTAATAAAAATCTGTAAACACTCTGAAATTTCTGTCCCATACTATCACTTCTGAAAGAAGGAGCAACATCGCAGATAAAATTTTGGGCACGAGAAGTCTTAATCGTTGTGCTCACATGATGCTACAAAGAAGCTAATATAAATAACCCTAAACTGACCAAATTATTTTCTTCCTCTTGGTGTTTTTTTAAAGCTGAAATTTTGAAATAACAATGCAAGGGTAAAATCCTGCAAATGGATTCAAACTTTTAGAATGAGTCTAATGGGTTTTTTAAATTACTTTATGAAATATCTAGCTAACATACCAAGCTATCCTGATGATAAATGCCATTCACGTCAAATACGGAGGCATCAGTAGCTCCACAGTTAAGGCGATGCTGGCAGAAATCCATTTCTAATGAACAACATGTCTTCTAAAAATCCACAGCAATTTTCTTTCAGAGCCAAATAAACATTTTTTCAATTATCGCTATTTATATGTCTTTGCTTAGATTGCAACAATAAACTGCAAGCATTTTCACGCCCTCCTTAAAGAATGGCATCTTTTCAAACAAACAGGGACGTTGGATGTGAGAGCTGAGTGTTTCCTTGTGTCGAGAGGAACTCAGAAGACCTGGAGGTGTGGGAATTCTGCAAGGCAGTGCTATGCCCACTTTTTGTGCTTGTGAGCGCCGTTTCTCATACTCGCGTAAGTATTGGTGCCAAGACAATTTTCACTTCAAAATTCAAACTATTTTGTCATTTCAGGCATGATTTTCAGATCTCTGATGTTTGCAGAAAAGGTGACAGTATTGTTGAATTAGAAGTGTTGGGGAGGAAGGTGGTGGGTGGTGATGTGAGAGAGAATTGTGAATACAGTGGGCTCATTTTTACAGAAATGTCATAGGTGTGAACGCCTAATTTATTATTTCCGTGCTTCCAAGTAGGAATATGCTTCAGCAACTTAAATCTTACGAGTGGGAATGACACCTCCTGAATGTATGCAAATTCCTCGTATCAAAGGGTAATTTTAAAAATAGGCTTTAAGTAGCAGGAGGCCTAATTAGTTCAGACACCGAGTATGCGATCCCGACTTCATTAAGCTAAAATTGCAGGTTTCAGTGCCTGCTTCCTTGGAAGCAGAGTATGACCGGGATCAAAGGATCTCATTTGCTGCCGCCTCAGCCGGCGGAGCCCTGCTTTCACCGTGCTACGAAATCAATCGGAAACTCCCCAGGAGAGCTCCACAAAACATCCCCCCGGAAAAGCTTCCCCTTCGCTAGCAGGCAGCCCGTTTCCAGGTCCGAGACCCCCGCGTACCCTGTGCCCCGCTGCTCCGACACCGCAGAGAAGAGAGACCCCCCGGTGCCTTTCAGACGTGTCATTTACAGGTATAAAACTTCAGGAGCGGTCTGCATCGGCGCCTCCAAATCCCCTCCAAGCCGGCACACCGACACCCGGCAAGGCGAGCCCCCCCGAGCGCTGCCACAGGCCTCGCCTCGCCCCGCGCCCCACACCGCCCGCCCCGCCCCGCCCCGCCGCCCCACACGGCGCCCGCCGGGGCCCAGCGGCCCCGCTGCCCGCAGCGCGCCGCCCTGGCGGCCCTCGGGGCCGGCTGCGGGGGGAAGGACGAGGAGCCGGTCGGGGGCCGGCTGCGGGGCAGGGACGAGGGGCCGCTCTCGGCCCTCGGCCACGCCGCGGACCCCCTGAGCGAGGGCGCCCGGCGGCGGCCGGGAGCAGCGGGAAGCGCCGCGGCGGCGGCCGGGCCCGGGGAGCGGCGCGGGCGCTGCGGGCGGCAGGGGGAGCTGCGGGGCGGGCGGCGGGAGCGGCGGGGCCCGGCGGGCCGCGGGTTACCTTCGGGGTTGGCGCTGATGAAGACGCGGACGCTCCTGCCGCTCGGCACCAGGTGGGACGGCAGCGCCGAGAGGTTGCCGGAGAAAGCCGCCCGCCGCAGCGCCGCGTCCCGCGGGCAGGGCAGCCTGCCGCCCGCCCCGGCCGGCCACATCCCGCCGCGCTGCGGGGCGATCCTCGCAGGCGGCCGCCGGGCCCCGGCTCAGGGCAGCCCCCGGACCGCCGCGGCGGCGGCAGCGGCGCTCGCCAGCGGCTCGCCGGCAGCGGCCATGCGGACCCTCCGGCTGCCCGGGGCCGCCGCCTGCCTCCTCGGCGGCGGCGCGGCTGGGGCTGGGGCCGCCGCCCGGCGCCGGAGCGCGGGGGCAGCGAGGGGGCGAGGCGTCGGCCGCCCCCCGCGCCGCTCCCCGGCGGCGGCCGGCGGCAGGGAGGGCGCGGGAAGAAAGTTTGCGGCGGAGCGGCGCCGGGCGCGGCGGAGGCGGCGGCGGCGGGACGGCGGCCCCGCGGCGGCAGCCTGCCCCCCCGGCGCCGCCCGCCCGCGGCCCCCGGCCGCCGCGGAGAGCAGCGGGAGGCCGGGCGGCGGGAGAGCCGCTGCGCGGTCGGGCCGGCGGGGCTCTCGGGTTCCCCCTGCGCCCACGAGGGTTTGCGGTGTCCAAAGCAGGGACGTCTCCGGCGAGGCTGACGGCGCCTTCCCTCCTCCGAGTGTGTCACAGCCCCGCGGTCGGATTTTTATAGGAAAGCTGCTGCCGGCTCATCCTTCGGGCCCCGAAGAGTTCAGAGCCCTTCTTGCGTTTTGTTCTGTAATCGCCTGCACAGGAGTCCCACCTGCTCAGATACCAAAGAGGGATGCTCTCGCTGCTTTTTTCTTTGTGGTTTTTTTTAATCAGTTATTTATTTATCGGAATAAATGAAAAGCCCCGGTTTGAAGAATGAAAGAGGAAGGAAGCAGCGAGACCAGCAGCCGGCGGGATGCGGTCCCTTTGCAGCAGTCAGTGGCGGGGCATCCCGTCGGGCAGCGCCGATGAAATATTCAGGAGGGCGGCGGGCTCGGTCCGGGGCTCCGCCGTGCGCCGGGGCGGGCGGGGGCGGCGGCCGGTCCCCGCTGGAGGGTGGCGGCGCGGCGCGGTGCGGTGCGGTGCGGTGCGGCGGCCCCGGCCCCAGCCCCAGCGGGCGGCGGGCCCTCGGCGAGCCGCAGAGTTTAGAAACCTCGCAGGGAGGGGCGGGCGGGCAGGGACCTGGCAGCACAGCGGAGGGGAGGGGCTGGGGGGCAGGGGAGGGGTGGGCCCGGGGGCTCGGTGAGCCCGGTGGGTCTGTTGGCCCCGGGAATGCCTTCTCGGGAGGAAGCTGCAGACTTCGACAGAGGGGTTTGCAGGTGTTTCTGCATGCTTAAAAGGCTGGAGAGGAAAGTCTTTAATGCGGGTAGTATCTGTATAGGCTATTTCATGTGCTATATCTGCTACAAAGCCGCTTGGTGCATCTACACGTATTAAATATATAATACAGCATGTATAACGTGTATAAACCAACCTTCTCGTGTGTTCATTTGTACACAGCATTTCAGAGCTGCGGTCTTCCTCCCCCCCGTCCTTTCGGTGCTCGGTTGCTTTCCCCCCTGCCCTGCTGAGGTCCCTGCCGGAGGAGCTGCCGGCTGTGGCAGGCAGTGGCAGCAGCAGGGGAGGCTGAGCTGGCTTCCAGGGAGGTAACGCTCCTAAAGTAGGCACAAGCAAACTGCTCTGCTCTCTTTCAGAAACGAAGGTGACAGCCACATGGGTTCCTTAGGTGTTGCTCTGCAGAATTTTTTTTTTAATCTTGATGTCTTAAGGAAATAAGGCATACGCAAAATTGCATCCCATGTGTATTTGCATGTGAGTATAAGGGAGTGATTTTGCTGCTGTTTGCTTGCTGGTGCTTTGAGTTCTGCACCCCATAAATATTGGGCCGATTTCAACCAAATGAAACAGAGGGGAAAATTTTAAGATACTAATTCTGAAAGAGAGAACATTCCTGTAAGTTCTGTGAACATAGCTGGGCAGGGGAGAGTGCGCTTATCTGCAAAGAGGAAAAATATGCAGCGTACATTTCAACCATTAATATTGAAATGTCAACACTGGACAAAGAGGTTGTGCCACTGTGTTGGGAACTGAATGCCTAGGAGTTGGAAAATCCCCCTTTCAATCAAAATGTATATTCCTTTAGGATTCTGTAGTGTCCGATAAGGAGCAAATCTCACTTGAAGCCTTTCGTGATGGACGTGCATCTTTCTCTTCTCTGTAGATTCTCTGATGCTCCATTTAAGACAAGCCTGAAGCTTTGGTATAATTTGGTTAAAAAATCTGACAGTCAAGAGAAGCAATTCCCTAGGAAATGAGGGCTTCATATACGTCACTGCTTACAAAACTGTCGGTCTTATCTGCACTTCACTTACCCTTTGTATAGCCAATGTGCTTAGACACGCCTTTTTCTGGCTTGTGTCATGAACAGGTAATTTCTCTTATACAGAGCTGAAAGGCAGCTCCTTGAGGCTGCAGACAGTTAATGAATGCATGAAGGAAATGATTTATAGTGTAGGCTGAATTACGTCTTGCGTACGTTGCTGGGACTAACTCTCAGCTGGGCTATCTCCTTTGCTTCTCCAGCATAAAGTACTAGGAAGTTCTTAAATATGAATCTGCTTGTGGAAGCAGCTCCTGGTAAGGATGCAGAGACTCTCACTTCATATTGCTGCTGCCTTACTATTATCATCAACAAATTTCTCAGACAGCTTCTTTGGAAGATGAGGCTCGTTGATCTACCCCTTTACATGCCAGCCATAATGCAGTGGTTTTTTAAGACTTTTTGGCAGTCATCTTTACTAAGTTGAAAACTTGAGTTTGCATCATTTGAGTTCTTTTGGAATTTTGTCTTTGACAACATTGACAACAGCATCAGCTTTTAACTGAATATACTGTCTCACGAACCCAGGCTGAATGAAATGGGACCAGGCCTATCATTTCCAACTCTTCACCATGTCTGTTTGCTGTCTGGGTGTTACCGCTCTTTCGGCAGGGATAGTTGCATTGCATATGAAGCAAGTAGTCCGTGCAGCTTGCAGGCTCCCACTACTTCTATTTTGATCTGTAAACTGGATTGCCTTTATGCATGACTCAGCTTCCTGTCACGGTAGCTGCCACCTCTGCGAAAGCTGAAGTGGACAGATGCCTCCGAGTGGTAATCTCTTCAGCTGTCCGGCTTCAATCTCTCTGCATTTGGGGCTCAGCATCCTCAGATTCAGCACCTGTGAATATAGAATGCTGGGAATGAGGTACAATGAGGCTGAAATGGAGAGGATAAAGAAACGATTACAGAGAAACTCACTTGGTGCTTTACCTGAGATTTTATCAGTATGAAAGCACTCTGGGTTAACTCAGTTTGGAGATTAGTTGGTAGCTTTACTTAAATTAAAAAAAATATTTCGTTAATTCAACAAAAAGAAAAAGAATATCGAAGAATGTTATGTAAACCCAAATACAAATCATAAAGAGGGTACTGCTGTGTTCATTATAAAACATACATCAAAAATTGCGTGTTTCATATTGAATAACAGATTTTGTAAATTTTTCATTTAGCAAATGTACTACTTTAGAAGTGATATTTTAGAGTCAGTGTCTGTATTTGAGTCCCAAACTAGTTATGTGGAAGCCGCCTGAGCAGAGGTTCTCATCCTGTAGAAAGGATCGCGTGCCTGAAGGCATGATACCCAAACTTTCACACTGACTTTACTGTACTTGGAGCAGATCTTTAGTGTCTGTCATTAAAGTTAATGCAAGAAGTATCCTTGTGCTAACAGGAGTAAAAACAGATCTGGAATTCTGCAAGTGACTTCATATAAACATGGCCAGTAGCGTGATCCTGAACCATAAATCAGTAAAGTACCAGGGAATCTTTACTCATATGCATTGGGTATACATTTTTCCCCTTTTAACCAAATGTTTCTTGATTATCATTCTGGCCTCATTTGCTCCAAGTTCAGATATATTTATACATCCCTTGGAAAAACACATGAGTAAACCCAAGTTATTCCTGATGGCCTGATCCTGCTGTAATTCAGACAGAGCAGTGCTTTACTTCTTCAGCAGTCCCACAGGAGTCCCAATGGTAGGACACTGGAGGTATGAAGTATAGCTCAGTAGTCCTGATCCAAATCCATGGAGGTCAATAAAAAATGCACCAAGTTGTTTGGCTTAAACCCAGCATGAAGAAGGGTCTGCAGTTTACACACAGCTTTCTGAGACATGTTATTCTGCGTTCAGTTTTGTATGAAGGTGAGCATTATAGTTCAGCTCTAATAGACTGAAGAGCTTGGGAAGTAACTTGAGTGATATGCTATAGGCAGTGTTGTGATACAAAGTTAGCTATGAGAAATATTTATTCTGTCTGCAAGCTAAATTTAGATACATGCTTTAATACTTTAATACATATTGTGGGGTGTGCAGAAGTGCTTGGTAGTGGTCTAATTTCAGTCTCGCTGCAATCAGTGGAGACATGCTCAGTAATTTTGTTGAAGTGAAGGCATACCTGTAGTTAGCACTTCTGGAAATCCTGTACCAAGTATGTGATGGGGTCATAATAGCTGAGGGGTTTTTTTTATATCTTTCAAGTAAAGTGTTTTGCCCTGCACTAAAATACAGCCACCAAGGTATGACCTAGGTACTTAAAATACCCATCAGTTCTCCTCAGATGTTTAGAGCCTGGTTCTGCCAGGGGCTGCACGTTCAGCCTTCCTATTGTCTTCTTTCCAAAATGGTAGCTATTTTCAGGAGTTGGGAAGGCAAAGTTTTAAGATCAGGTCAAAAATCAAAGTTTAAGGGTCAGCAAATTGACCAGCATCTCCCCTTTCACATAGAAGCTAAAAGACTCCTGTGTGGAGTTACATCTTCTGATTGAATACTAACTTAAAGCTGAACGGTTTTTTGCAGCTCCCTAGCAAGCTGGCCCAGTTTTAGGAGCAGGCGAAGCAGGCAGTTGCCTAGAGCGACAGACGAAAGGAGGCAATAAAATCACATTTTAAGCAAGAAAGAGACCCTGTGACTCTGTGCCTCTTTCTGCCTGTTTAACGAGGACTCGGTGCGTCTCCCAGCATCATTCTCCCCAGGCTGCTGAGGTGCTGAGAGTGAGCAAGCTCCTTACCACAGGAACCGTGGCCATGGTCCTGTTGTTTGGACACCCCGTCTATTTGTTCTTGTCTCTGCTTCTGCTTGCTGTTGCTGCAACTGAGGGGAGAAACTTTCTGTGCTCCTTCTCTGCTTCTTTTTCTTGAGCATGCTGTATTACTTTTGCCGGGGTGGTTGGATTGGCAGGAGAGCAGGGGCAGATGTGCTGAGACTAGAGAGCTCACAGAATTCATGCTTCACTAAAAAAAACCCCTGTTATTATTATCCTTGCAAATTAGGAATGACAGGCTGCCTAGACTTACTGAGTTTATATTTATGTCAAGAAACTGATTGCAAGAAATAAGAGATGTCTTAGCAAATCTTACACGGGTACTGGGTTCCTATAAGGACCTTTTACAGCCATTTCAGGGCTCAGGTAACTCTGCTTTATGTACACTTCACTTTTCCACCCAGTTTTGAGTGCTAAAAATGTTTGTTCCCTTCCTTCTCCCCCCCCCCTGCTCCCCAGTGCTTGTGCTCTGACACATCTAGGCTTTTGGGATGAATCTCTTCCATGCTGTGAATTGGTTGCTGTATCAGGCTTTGCCAATAGATAGACTCGACGGTAGCCTTCAGTCTCACTGACAACATGGTTACAAGCTGTAACAGAGAACCCGTCCGGAGTATTGGTCATTTTGCTCTGCTGCTCTTCAGAGGAGCTACTTGGAGCAGCAGAGTTTTGTGAGCTGGCTGCAAGGTCTGAGAGACGATGCTGTATTGGTTCGCGTTAGGTTCACAGGTTTTTTGTGTCACCCAAAGGCGTACGCTGAAAGCATTGGTAGGTCAGCCTTCACCACACATCAAGATCCTTAATAGCAAGGTAGGAAATGTATATGGGTTACAAAAAAAGACAATCCAGTCTCATCATAAGTAATAAGAATTTGGGAAGCATATTACATTTCATTAGACTTTGCAACTTCACTCAATCACTGCGTCACCTCAAGAGGAGATTTATGGGAGGCAGATTATCCCACGTTGGCCCACCAGAATGTTCTTACGCTTTCTCTGAAACACCTAACATTACTACATCCAAAAGAGGATGCTCAACTTTGGTCTTATAAAACAAGGACAGTTTGAGTTTCTGCGTTTTTTAGTCCAGGAATGTATTTTTCCTGTGGGTGAGCTTGTAATGAAATTCTGGTACCTTCTCCATGTTCTCTGCACAATTTAATAATAAAAAAGTTTTCTTCTTCCATTTTGCTATTTTGCTTTTGAATATACAGTAATGGAATATGTGTTAAGTCTTCAAACCACATCACTTTCACAAGAGCTAAGGAGGGGACTCCAACCTGGAATAAGATTTCCAAATACAGAGGCATAAGAGCAATCCTGGTTTTCAGGAGCTGCCAAGCAATGTAATTATGCACCTGTACAATACACAGATTAATTTATATTTCAAGGGAAATGGGGAAGATAATACCTCCAAGCTGGTTAGGTTTGTACCTTTGTAAGCACAGCGGTACTTCATTCTCACCTCCAAGTCCCAGTCTTATTTGCCAGCTGGCGTTGGCACAAGGAATTCTACTTTATCCTAAAAACAGTGCACCACCAGGAATCTGCCTTAACCCCTGGAGTGACAATGCTCTGCAAATGGAAGAGGTCTTCATGGGTTTTTCTTCTTTTTTTCCTTCTTTTTGAGCTTCTTTAGAAATTTTCTGTTTTCTTTGAAACCTAGCAAGGCAAACATAGCCTTTTCTCCTAAAATGTTGTAAGTGGCTAAACCACGTCTTTATTTTTATCTCATGTCACACTTGATTGAAAGGTTCTTCGCAGCTAAAATAACATGATGAAGGCATGGAAATTATTTTTGTCTTAGTTTCTACTGGAAGTTTAAAAGAAACCTGTTTCTTCATACAGAATTAGTGTTCTCTTGCACACATACATAGATGTACGCTCCCCAAGGATAGGTGCATACACACATGTACACACACACTCAGAAGACACACAAGGACGTGTGGATTGCTAAATTCACACAGGGAGTACGCAATAGCAAGATTTCCAAGTTAGTAATTCAAATTTGCCCATATAGCTTTATATTTTGCCCTGTTGCACATATACATTACCGCAATCTTTAACTAACTGATCCAGTACTCTATTTTACCATCCTTTGACATAACGCAGGGCAGAAAAGAGGGGTGTTCACTTAATGAACAGCATTCAACTGTTGGTCCGTGTGCATTCGGTGGCATACTTGTGGCTCACCATTCAGACCCTGTCAGAAGACAGATGCAGTCTTTTTCTCTTGAGCTCTTCCATATAATTTCCCAAGCTAGTAAGTATATAAACACTTCCAAAATCTGAATAACACCCAAGCCAGAGAAGATTTCATTATTGAAGCATACTTGTTCCACTGAAGCACAGGAAAATTAACATCTGAAGTATCTGTTAATTTTGGATGCCCTCTCTGAGATACCAAGGACTGTGTTTTTTTCAAACTGGTATTAGATACTAAGTACAAGATACAATTTTTATCAGCTTCAGTTGTAGCTGAGATTGTTCAGCGTTTTTGTGTTTTAACCTTCAGACTTCAAAGTCAGATGCCCCGAAAATGAAGAACATACAATTAATGACCACCCCTGAAAAATTTAAATGACTTAATTAGCATCCTAGGGAATCTGTGGTGCAAGCCAGGGTAGAATGTAATTCCCTCCCCCTCTGGAGCAACATTCACTTTCTTAGCCATGAAATGATCTTTTCTTTTCCTGTAATTCCTTGCCTCATTCCTGCACCTCCTAACCTCAGCTAAAAATAAATCGGCAATCTGCTTTGTTTTACGGTCCTGCATTATACTTAAAGGTTACCCATAGTTACAACAAAATAGGTAAAGTATGCTCCCATGTGTTTGTAACTTACTCAGTAAACTGTAATGTCCCTCCAGCCCACCATCACAGTCTTCCCACGTGCTTAGTCTGCTTCTCTAGGGACTTTATCCTACTTCACTCTCCACTTCTTTGTCCCCATTCATCTTGTCTTACCCAGTGCTTTTATCCTTTTCCCAGATTCTTGTCCAATGTGCCTGTCTCTTTCCATTGCCCACCACCTATTTTTTCCCTCTTTTAGCTACTGGTCCTAGTCTCCCATTACACTCCTTTTATGCAAGCTCAGTGTCTTTCATTTGTTTTCCACCTTGTCCTCATGTCTTTGGCCAACCACTCACTCTTAGCTCTGCTGTCCCTGTGCTTTCTAGGGATCATGACTTTGCATAGCTGTTTTGAGCTCCCCTTCTCCGCAGTTCCCCATCCGACTTTAGTCCTCCCTTTCCCCTCCGCCTGCTCTGCTCTCTCCCATCCCCAGGGCGGTGGGATGGCCCCTGCCCATGCTGCTCCCTGACAGACACTTCTCCTAGGGCAGTAAAAAGGAGCTTTAGTCTTTCAAAAGATATACTGGTAGTGGTGACAAGCATGGTAAATAAAGTTCCATACGGTGAGAACATTTGAGGTGGACCTAAAGGCTTCTGGGTCTAGAAGCTGCTTATGGCAGCAAAGATACCCATTGCACTCCCTCTGAGGAAATGCACTCCAAATAATACAAACCAGAAAGTAAAGGAGGAGGAGGGACAGAAGGCTGAGATGTTTCTCTGCGAGTCTGTCCAAGTTTCTGTGCTGCTGATTTTGCATGGATTGTTATGGCAAGTAATCTTGGAATCGTATTCAAAACAGCAATTAGGGAGAGGCTGAGCCTAGTGAGTATGTACATGTCTGCAGCAGAGTTAAGAGAGGGCCATCTGCTGTGCAGGATTTTATGAGTGTTTTCTTCTTTTAAGTGGACTACACCTGCTGCACATGTGGCAAGTGAATTTTAAATAGACGTGTCAAAACATTCACGCTGCAAGGTTGCTGATGAATAAAGCTTAACCATCTGATTATATGTGTGTGTTTATTTATTTGTGCATGTTACATGGAAAATAAAATCACTACTCTCTTTTTGTGTGTTTGTGCTAATAGAAAATGAAGCCATTTACACTCCATTGTTAAAGTGATTTTATGGGATTTATTGACATGGCAAGTTTATTTTAGACATACGAAGACCCAGGGGAGTGGGATTATAATAGCAACATTAATTTGTCGTCTTAGTGCTAAGAAAGAAAAAAACCCAACCTTGCTGAGCTTTGTTTTACCTGCAGGGGTTCTGAAAAAGCAGCTGTCACTTTTTTTAGTCTTATTTAGTATACGCCATCATTTTTCATCTGGCTCTTGAATTGATACTGCAGCTCTGCTGGGGGAAAAGGAAGCTCTCCACCTGCTCCAAGTCCAGAACAAAGTACTTAATCTTGGAGACAAGCACTGAGAGCAAAAGGGAGTTTCTCTGCATGAATCTGGTTGTTCTGCCACAGAAATGATGGCAGTGGATTTCTGTCTCTAGTCTACTGTTGCTAATACTGATTTCTCGAAGTTGATGGAGCATGGAGTACCTTATTACCAAATGCCATCATAGACATGTTTTGCAACCATTGCTGTGCCACAGTTGTACAGTGCTGTGCTCTGAAGTGTTATGAAGGCCCTTAGGCAGCCTGAATGTAAAAACATTTGCTGAAGAATCATGAAGACAGCTATCATCATCCAAGGGTGAATTTTAATTTGAAATAATCTTTATCCCCAAATAAAATCTGTCATTTGGGTCATTGCTTCTGTAAAATTATTATTTTTTTTTTTTTTACAGAAGCAAGAATAGTTTAGCTATTCTTGGCAGTTAATCATATTTGGTAAGCCATTTAAATAATTCAATAAGTCTCTTTTATGAGTTATGCGTTGCTTATTGTAAAGAATGGCATCAGCATCTGCCCTCTCATCAATGTAGGTATGTATAAACCAGCAGATGCAAAAACGTTTCAGAGCTCCCAGCTATACAGTCGTATTGAAGGTCTCTGTCAGGGTGAGATCATGTACCAGCCCCTCTTGCGCATTGTTTTTCTGCTGAAGAAAATCTGCATCTTTGGGCTCGATGGGAGCAGCAGCAGGCACCATACAGCGGACAAGTGCCCCAACACTCACCGGCTGCTTCCTCCAGGCACCAGCCTCCGCCTCTCTTTGCCGGGTATTCTGCGAGCAGGTAAGGGTGCTGAACGTGTGAGTTAATATTTCCTATTGGCTGAGCTGCTGCACCTGATGGGTGCAGTCACTCCTTTTTTTTAGTTTTCCTGCGTAAGAGAGTTGGCAGCTGGTCTTCCAAGAGACACGGTTTTCTCTTTTTTGTCTGGATGCCAACTGAAACCAGTTGGACAGCTTTAAATCTTTTATAAAAATGACTGTCTAAGTAAAAGCTTTGCTTTGAGGTGTCCAACTACCCACAAAACCCCTAAAAATAATGAATTCCCTCTTACTCAGAAATAGAGCTGTTCTCCCACTAGGAGTGCGTGAATTTGCTTTATTGGCTTTTTTGTGGCCCTCTTCTATGGACAGAAGTGGGGCCTGGCGATGCTGACAGTTCAGGCATGTTTGGGGAACTGAACCCCAAATTCTTGAGTCTCAGTTGAAGTGACTGAAACTCCAGTTCTTACGCTTTTTCTGTTAAAAAAAAAAAAAAAAAGAATGAAAGCAATTTTATCACTCCCCCCAGAATTCGTTTATTCATGAAAGCACATAAAAAGCATGCAAGCTGAGGAAAAGTGCCTTCCTCCGAGGACGTGAGTACGCCTCCTGATTTCAGTAGGAGACAGCGCACAGCTAGAGCGGGGATGAAGCCCTTCGCTTCCCTCTAGGTTGTGTCTTGCTTGTGCACACGCAGTTAAACAAATTGCTAAATCTGCGTCAGGCAGAGGATTCCCTACAGGCCAGGTAGGCTAGGACTGTTGTCTATTTTTGCTACCCACTGTTATGGGTGGCGTGATCTGCTTCGAGCAGTCATTGAGCATATTCATCCCACAAATTCTCATGCCTACATTAATTTTGTGGCTTTGTAGTGTTGTACAAGGTATGCAGGCTTCAGTTTGTTCAGGGTGTTGGAAAATGTGTTCTAGTGTAACTAAGTAAAATGGATTTCCTTTTAGGTTTTCTTTGCCCCAAATATATGTTATGTATTCTCTCCAACTCACTGAGAGAATTGTCTACTGAATGAGGCATGGTCAGGGTGTCAGGAGACTTAGATTTAACTCCTAGGCCTGTCAAAGTTTACCGTGCAATGACTAAGCAAGTCAATTAGGACTAGATCTACTGAGAAATTTAAGGATATGACTCCAGGCGACCACGATCCTTCTTTGGCTGCTGCTGAATCCTTAGTTCCATAATTGCTAATTTAGGTCACTCAACCTTATGGCTTCTGAGAGTCTCTTTCCTCAGAAAATAATTCTTCCCATGGATGTTCAGGAGCCAGGGAGTCAAAGCTGGGGCTGAGGGCTGAATAGCTTTACCAGTAAGTTTACATACATAATTTCCTCATTTGTAAGCTGTGAGGGAGCTAAGATACAAGCTGTAGTATCTCCTCACCTCACAGGGATGCTGGAAGCATTAGAGATCATGAGGGAAACATAAGCATGAGACCCTCCAGGTACTACTGGATGTCCTTACAGATTTCAGTGGTTGCACTCCTTAAAAAGGAAGAATTTAATTTAGATAATTGAAATGATCTGATTTACCAAGTCAGAGTTTGGCCAGGACAGTGGACTTAAATCTACTGCTCTTGGGAGGATTGCTTTTGGTAGTCTCGTAACGCAAGTGCATAAGACATCATTTAGCTTTTCGCCTGGAAAATAGCATTTCGATCCACATCCTGTGCTAAATTCATCCCATGGTATTGAATCAGTGAGAGCAGATAGGCGTTACAAGTTACCATGGCACCTCCTCGGCGATTTCCACTTCATGGTTCCCTCGAGGAGCAGTGTCTCCTATGCGACTGCTGAATTTTTCACGACAGTGCTTCCTGGGACAGTGTGTTTGTATTAAGTGTTCCTTTTTCTATTTTTGTTTTCAGGTATAACACCAAAACCGAGCTTTTCGGACTGAACATTTTTCTTTGAAGATATAAACTTCACGTGTGAAACGTTACGAGCTTAAACCAGGTACTGAGGCTATTTGCATTGCTGGGTCTGTGCACCTCTGCAGAGCTGCTTGGCAAGTAATGTGGTCACAGTTTGGCGGCGTTTCGGGGAGCCAGCACCACAGAGGCTTCTTGACATAGGGGTGTTCTGTATTTAGGAATGAATTAAAGTTTCATTCTTCTTATTAAGGGTGTCACGGAGGTTGCTTGCTGCTCTCCAGAGGAGACGGGCAGCTGAGCTGTTCAGAAGATAAAAGCTCACTGCCAAATAATCTGTTGAGCAAATAACTGGCTGTGCCTTCGGAGTGCAATGATACCGTGACTGTTCGGAGAAAACAGCACTGAAAATGTCTGACAGTGGTAAAGTCTCACAAACTTTAAACTCGCAAGCTTATTAGTCACAAACATAATCAGGAATCCCAGTGAAATGCATAAAGCTGTTTACTTCTGTACTCTTGAGGGCTTTCGTGACGTTTTGCAACGATATAGGAATCGGTGGCACCTTACAGCTATTACATTTCAGAGTCTTGCTGTGTTTTCAGGAGGCACTAAGATGGTCAATGGAGGTATCTTTTCTCTTAGTTGTAAAACTTTAATTTTATGTGTATTCCAGGTAAACAGGATTAGATTTAATTAACTGTAGTTTTCTTAAGTGTGAATTAATTTGCTATCATGCCTATGCTATAATTTAATTAATGTCTTAGTGGATACTTACATCAATATTTTTTGGTCCCATCTGCCCTGCTTTCCCTTGCAAATAAACATCCATGTTGTAGTTAACAAATTAGTGGCTGCTGAAGAACAGAATTGCCTTTCCTACTGTGGTGCAGATTGATTTTGAAACCCAGAAGTGACAGCAGTGGAAGGGCAGGCACCACTAAGTTACAGGGAAGTGCATCCATATTCAGTTTGGGTAGAAGTCCACTTTTGAGATGTCTCTCCCAGTTGTCCCCACTTACTGGGTTTTGGCTGGCATCATACCGTAGTCTTGGAGTGCATGAACTGCATTCTTTTCAGGTGATACTAAACTGAAAGACAAGCTGTGGCATTCAGCCCGTGGGGCCAGACTGGAGATAATTTGAAGTAAAATGTCAAAACCTAAAATGTGCATGCTGTTGGTGTCAAAACCTCTGCATCAACGGTTTTACTCTACAGAGTGGTCCACACTACTTGCTAATGTAGACCTAGCTAAAAGGTAGCACAAACTAGAGTCTTTTTCTGTTGATCATTTCCAGAAAACAGGGAACAGAAAATATCCCTCGTCTACAGAAAGACAGACCTCAGGGTTTGTCTTTTTTTCAGTAGTCAGAAAAGAAATAGCATTCTTGTGCATTATTACTGACTATTTAAATGGCACCATTTGAATTCCTGAGCAATTGAAAGACCAGAAATAAGGATGCCAGGAAATAGTTTAATCTGCTGCTCTAGTTTCTCTCTACTGCTAGATAATCAGTTTTTGATGGAAAATGTGGCCAATGTATTGTCTCCTTTATAGTCAGCACCTTTGACTTCTTTAATTTTAGTTTCCCCTGTTTCACTGTTCTGAAAAAATGAAATCACTTGTAATGAAACTTAAGTGAAGATGCTTCGAATCAGCCCAGCCATGTGCATTGGCTGCTTACAGCTGTGATAAACATACTATGTGACGAGGACTACATGATACACCAACACATAAACTCACTTGTATATACACACAGGGCTCATCCAAACTGATTAGCAACATCCATTCCAGTGCTGCTAATACCTTTAAAGCCCTGAGTGCCAGACATTTCTCAGGTAACTTCTTATAAGGTAATAATATAAATATTACGGCAAATATTTAATAACGTTTAATAACATGTAATAATGTATTATTATAATACTATGTGATGATAATAATAATATAATAGTATAAATATATGAATATATTGCAGTGAATTAGGTCAGTGTTTAGCCTAATAAATGGCAAGTGTTTTTCCCTGAAAAGTTTTTCACAAAACTTTCAGTTCTTACATTCTGTAACAGAGTGTCCATAATAGAATAAAATGCAGAGAAAGCATATAAGTATACAGCATAGTCTGTGTATTTAATTCCTAATGAGACAAGGGAGAGCAGGTTCCTTAGTTCCAAACCAACCAACTTTTCATTGGCTTCAAAGCGTTTCAGCCATATAGATTCAGCTCTTTGGAGCCCTTGCATCTGCCGCACTTCCATCGGCTGGGGCTGACTCCCGTCTCTGGCAGGATGTACTGCAACTCGAGGAGGATTTTCGTTATGCTCGCTCAAATGGCCATTTCTTCACAGGACGTGTTCTTTTCTCTGGAATCCTCCTTTCCTGGACCCTGCAGGAAAGCATTGGAGTGAGACATACCATGAATTATTTATTGGAGTGACTGGGTCAGTGTTGTGGCAATAGTTTATTCTAAGTGCAAAACACCGTGCAGTGAATAGAAGCAGTTTTCTGTGATTTCTCAGCTTATAGTGGCTTTTCAGTCTCTAAAAAACAAAACTGAGAGTATATACTGAAGTGGAAACGAGTGTTTTCCTATTTTCTGAGTTGGTATGAGCTTTATGTGTCTTTAAAGCACAAGGCTTGGGAGACGCTCCTGTTCTGCGGTGACTGTGTTGGTACATCCAAGCATTCAGCTGTGCCTGTGGTTTCCAGAGAAGCACACGACTGAGGAAGAGGGAGACCTGCTAGGAAAACAAGTTGTGGGAAGTCCAAGCATTCAGGGAAAGAGGCTCTGGACCCGGAACCTCCTTGTGGCCTCCTCAGAGAGAAGGCCGTGTGGGAGGACTTGCAGAGGAGGATCCTGGCTGTGGTCTACAAGAGGTCTGTCTGGGCAAGGACAACAGAAGAGGCCTAAGAGTATGTACTGCTGGGAGGGTTCCTGGGAAATAGTGAAGCAGGTCAGGTTTACCACTGGAAGAGATGGCTTGCCATTGATTTAATAGGCTAAGTCTCCAGTACTACATGGATAACGTAATACTGTTCTACTGATATTCATCTGGAGGTGGTGGCAGAGAAGGAGTCCTAAGCTTTAACAGAGGCTACCAAACCTTGATATGACAGGAAAAAGGGAGCCCTGGAATACGGACTTACTGGGAACAGCCAACTTGCTCTGCTTGTCTAGAATGTTAATTATTCCTTGGAAAAAAGGGAAAATATATTTGAAGACGCTGTAAATCCAGGTAGCATATAGCCGTCATGTATTCATCAGGAAAAAAAGGAAAGGCCTATTTTTGTTCTTCAGCAATCTTTTCACTTTCCTTCTTTTAAAGCACAATGACAGTTAATGATTAATAGACACAGTCCGCAGTGCTGCCAGCAGGAAGCCAGCCTAAGTGTGGGGGAAGTCTAAATAATTGAAGGGAAAAGGTGATGGAGGCAGCCATTAGTTCTTCTGGATAAGAAAGTATTCGTTGCCTGGCTATTTGCCTGAATAAAAGGGAAAATTTGCCATGTGAGTAGTGCAATCTGTAGACTTCATGATGCACTTCCCTTGGGGGCAAAAGAAACGACAGGGCTCAGTGTTTCTAAATTGGTAGAAATTGATGCCAAAGCCCCTCATTTTTAATTGCGTTACAACATAGTAGCAGGCTTGCAACATAACCAGCTTATCAGAAAAAAACCGGGCAGCATTCCAGAAAAAAACCCTGAACGCCCTATAGCAGCATGAATGATGTTGCACTGGGCAGTTGCCTTCACAGAGTGACTCTCCTCCATGGACATCCTGGTGGTCACAGGAGACCCTGTACATTTGCAATGAAGGTCAGTAATTTTAGGGCTGAGCAAATCAGAGTGGCAAATGTTAAGGTCAAAACTAGCTCCAGTCTTCCCAAACTGGGTGATTAAAAAACAGAAGTATCCAAAATAAACAAAGATTTTTGAAAGAGCAAGCTTTAGTTTGCTTGCTGAACTGTCCATTCTGGAGCTCTGTGTCGTGGAGATAAGTGGAGAATATTATTTCCAGTTCTTATCAGGAGAATAAGAGGATCCTTTCTGGCATTTTTTGAACAAACTATGGACTACTGTCTCATCTGACACTTCGCATAATGTAGTTTCCTTTAATTTCTAGGCATAATTTGACAAGTGCAATATCACAGGCTGTCCTGTCCTCTACAGAAAAAGGTTTCTAGAGCCTAATTAGTCCTTTCTGCACAAGCAACAACAATAAGGCAATTGTTAAATGCGTTCATTTAGCTGGTGATGTAAAATGAGAGGGTGGAATCAGTAGCTGCATCCAGCCCTTGAGAGCATTGCATCCCGGACAAGGCTATCCAGGCCTGTGAAGTGGTTACAGTAGTAGCCATACCCTGCGCAATGGAAGAGAGGTGTGTTGACGCCTATCCCTGCGGTGTGACAGCTGAGCTTTCTGTCAGTGGTGGCACTCTGGGAAAAAGCGGTGGTAGCATGTATAAGGAGAATCATTCAGCAAAGTAAATTTGAGATCCTTGACTGTGGCAGGATTTCTTGAAGAATTTGCGTCTGCTACTATCCTGCCCTCTTGATAAGGTCTTGGTGCTAGTTCTAGGATGTTGCTTGCATTAACTGATTGTCCTACTTCTGTATAACTTTTCTAAGAAGAGGATGGTATTGCTCACAGTCTTCTTTTGGCTGACTGCTTTGGAAGGAACGCGTAGAATCTATCTAAATTAGATAGACTCAGTGCAGCTGTGCTGGCCAGGTGCATCCTTGGTGATGGGATGGACTCTGTTAAACACTGCAAAGATTTCAGAAGTTTGTTGCACATGTATACTTGACTACAACTCAAGGGAGCCCCCTAAAAAATCTTTTTTGTTTAACATTTTTCATTGCGTCTGTCACTTGCAGGTGGCAATGAGGTAACACCTTTTCATGTTGAGATTCTCACTCTTGAACCATTTAATTAGGATCCTGATGCACGTGCTGTGTGGAGAATAAGAACTGGAATTAATTTCTAACACTTTTTTCATACAGTAACTCCTGAAAGAGTTACTTCGTGTAAGATTAAGTGGCTCTCCACAACCAAAGTTGTATGTCTGCTTGAAGTATTCCAGAAAGGTACTGAAACAAGTAAAGGAGGGTAGTAGATGTTAATGCCCTTTTCGAGGAGTTTTTAAATGAAGGGGAACCACAAATGTGTTTTCGTTTTTTTTCCTAGAGAGCAGAAAATACTAATGATTCCTTGGACGCCAATGAGAAGGAAAGATGCCAAAAGAGAGAAAAAGTAGAAGTAAAGTAACAAGCAAAGTCAAGCAAGAGAAGATTATGGAGGAGGAAAGAGGCTGTGGCTGTGGCAGGAGAAAGATGGTTGAATGCACAGGAATAGGGAGAGCTCCCTGATCCAGACTCAGAAGCATTTAGCTAAATTACAGACAACTCTTATGTATGAATGAAAGTCAATGATACATTCTGTTGCTTATTTAAATGTGAAACATCTATAATAGTATTTCCTGGAGGCATTTGGCCTGCAGAGACTCAGGATGTAGCAGCTACCTTCCCACAGTGACAGTCAGTGTAGAAAACTGCAGAGAGGCCGTGTCCTGATCCCACTGCTATTTCCCATCTGGTAACGCCGAGATGATTTTCCCTTCCCTGTTTAACAACCTTGCAGCAAAAGGCGGCTGCAGTCAGGTACCAGACCGGTGCCTTAGGGGAGGGTCTCAGGCGTTACAGGAGGATGTGAGGCAGGAGCCCTGCTCCTGCCAAAAAACAGCTTGGAGGATGGAGAGACCGGAGCCTGAGGGCTTAATCTGAGACCATCCGGGTATTAAAGAGGGGGCACATCTAGTCCTGCTGGAGGGTGAGCTGGAGACTTTTGTTGCATGGGGTTTTCTGAAGCAAAACTCATGTGTTTACTGCGATCTTTTGGAGGAAGCGGAATATAATTATTTCTTCTGAGCAACAATTTTTATGCGGACACTTTGTATATTTAAGCTGTTGACAGCAGTTCTAATGGTATTCCTAATAGAGCTAAATTACAGAATAGAGGCTTCATTTTTATTCATCAAATAACGCATTGTAAATCTGCAGTGATTCTGAGTGAAACTGGGGAAAAAAAAAATCAACATTTTATGTGTGTGACCTGTTGTGATTGCTACATCTGTCATGTTTCTCCTCTAATCCTGATTTTTCTTTCCACTATTTTAATATCTTTGAGTTTGATAAATTATTTCTAAATATAGAAATGATGAAAACTACAAGAACTGGCTGTAAGACTAAGACTGCTTAGATATTGTACTTTGTGAGGACAGTTTGCATTAAAACCCCACCATATTTACAAATACTCAGAAGATGATTTATTAAGTCTCCTGGGCACTCTGCACTTCTCAATGGATATTTTCCTGAGCTCCTGTGACTTCTGGAAGTCTGCTCTCATTTTGGCACATGAGAAATTGATATATCAACCAGCTTGCTTAAACTGATGAGAAAGTCTGTGTTATAGGTAGGTACTATCAGATTTCAAATCCCAGACTAATATTTTAAACCCACATTTTAAACAGGTCAGTGCTCAGCTGGATCATCATGGTAATTTCAATCTGACTTCCTCACATGAAGCTGACTAAAGTAATATTTTCAGTGCATTGATATCTTTAACTTACTCTATTCTCTTGTGCTTTTCTGAGGTAGGAAAGGTGCTGCAGGTGCCTTCTACTTCCATTTTTCAGTTGGCTTGCAAAGGAGTTTAATCAGCTTTTATTCACTGAAGAGTATCTCCATCTAAAGAGTTCTCTTACTGACAGAAAGGTCAATGAAATCATAAGGGAGCCATCAATGTTTCCGTTCCACGTCCATGCTGTAAAGTGTAACGGCACTCTTACTCTATCTGCTAGCAAGAATATCCTCAACATTGCTTAGAAGAAAAGGACAGTCTTTTTCTCTGTTCAATGGAAGCACCTGTCTTTCAAGCTTTCCTCTCTAGATTCAGAAAAGCAGGCGTAACCGTAGGCTTTTCTGAAGATCAGGTACTCATAAACAGGTATGCAGGTGTGGATTAGTTGTTAATAAGCAAAGTCACTGGTGAAGGCTGAGTTCTTATCCTCTGTAAGTATATGGTGATGGGTATTTTTTTCAATTAAGAACTGGACCGCAACCGTTTTGGTTTTGAAATTTTCCAAGTAATTTTTTTTAAACATTCATATATTTTCAAAATTAAATATGCTTGCTATATCTTGGAGCTATTCTGTGAACCTGAAACCTGTGTCTAACTCATGTTGGCCAATAAAAAGAATGCTGAATTCACTGAGCTGCCATCTAAAATGCCAGGGTTTGTGTTTTTGGCTAGAGGTAGAGATTTTTAGATTCCCAGCTCCACTGCAGAGCTAAAGTCCTGCGTTATTCATCAAAGGATCCACCCTGAAAGTGTGGACCTTGAAAGAGCTGTGCTCCTGACTTTGGGAAGGTCCTGGGGACAGGCACACTTGGACCATTGAGGGCTCTTGATTCCACTAGGTTCCATGTCCTAGAGCACTCAGTCAGCATTTGGCAAAAGCTTATCAAGCCTGAGATATTTTTAATAAAACAGTTTGTGTTCCACACATTGACGTTTTCTGACAAGCATTCATCAGAACATTTCCAGCGAGTTTAATTCCTGAGTAACAGGAGCCATAAGATTTCACCAAGCAATCCTACAACAATAGGATATATTTGGGTCAAACTACAGCATGCACCTTCAGTGCTAAATTAATATCCTCTCTGCTATTGTTAGTCCAGGCAGCTTATAGCTAGTCGAAGCACAAGAGAAGCTGATATTAAAAATTACTGAGCAGTGGCTAAAACGGCCAGAGAAGTGGTAGTATGTCATGTAATTATCTTGATACTTGAGGAGGCACTGTTACTACCTATTCAAGTTATATATTTTACATATATATAGAAAGCCACTATACTATGACTTTGGTCTGATTTAGGTGCCTTTTAGTCAGAATTAAATGCAAATTTTATGAGAAAAGTAACCTTGAAATATCCAACAAAAAATATTCAGAATGTTCAAGTATTCAGAATACAGCTTATGAACAAGGATGATTCTCTATTGAATTAAGTATAAATGATGTGGGCAATAACTCAAACATGTTTCCTTGAGGCACCTAAAATCAGATTTTTTAAAATACTTTTATAGTAGATAGCTGTAGGTTTTCTGAGGAATTAAGCTTAAGTTTCATATTGTGTTATCACAGCCATATGGATTATCTTTGCCTCACCCACCTAGACACCACAAATTGTTGGTGACAACATCCATAGCTCCTGCTCTGATTCTGTGCTAGATTATTTTAAAATAGAGATAGCGATGTTTCAGAATTACTGTCTGTAGATGTGATTCTGCTGTGGGAGCATAGCCTGACATAATAGCATAGCTACTTTACTACATTGCTAGAAGGATAAGATTTTAAACACCTGTTCACATATGAGTGATACATTTACTTCTCATATCTCTACACTGAAAACTCATTTTCCTCTGAAGATAAAAGTAGTTCCCCCTGACAAATCCCTGAACACCCTCATTTCCACCCAGGAACCTGCTGACCCCTCAGAAGCAATCTGTTCCTCCCAAACTCAAATCAGCTGGTTCCACATGGAACAGGTCCATGCATTGGAGCAAGCTTTTGAAGATGGTGATTGGACTAAAACTACATACATGCTCTGGTTGCCACTCTTTCATATTGCCCCTAATATATCAATCTGTTTAGAAAAGATACTTACAGAGTAGTTGTAGCCTGCCTGTGTGGGGAAAAAAGTATTCAAGCTTTTTATGAGAAGTATGTCAGCCCTGTTAAGAGGTTATAGAACAGGATGGAAAAGGTTTATTTAGTGCCCAGAGAGCAAGCCACAAATATGATGGAGGCCAACTGCTAGGTGAAAAACAATCTGGCTTGATCTCAACTTAGTTTTTATACTATGCGTCATATTTTTCATTGGGTGCTTGGATGACTGCCAGTCTAGTACGTGGTAACGCTGTGTGCTCTGGTAGGCGCGTATGAATATGGAGTTGTGATACAGATAATGCTCAGAGGCCAGTTATGGGGAAGAGCATACAATGCCTAGACTAACGAAAGCGTGTTTCTTGATCTTACACTGGAGTAAGCTCTGCATGTAATAGGCCAGACCAAGTCATCTATAAATAATATGAAAATGCCTGCTAGGGAGATATTCAGTCTGTAGAACTAATTGATACTCAAAAGTCCAGAAAGCAGAATTTAAGAGGCTACAAGAAAGTTTCATTCTGCTAGGAATGTCTTTGCTGTTATGAAATCAAACTTCATGTTGACACTCAAGTTTCTTTTGTGATTCTGTACTCTAAACACAATTTTGAGTGAGGATTTTATTTAGAAGTCAAAAAGCTCTGCAGAAGATAGAAAAATTATCATGGGCAAGTTAGCTATTGTTAAGCTAAATCATACTGTGCAGACCTTCTATGAAAAATTAGCTCCAGAACTTACTGTGCTGCTTAAATGAGGCCTGTAGTAAAAAGCAAAATTATTTGCACTATGAGCAGATTAATTCATTTCCTATTCTGAGGGACATGCCTATAGTGGGAGTAATTCTTCAATGTCAGTTTAGCAACAATATTTATATCTGTCTGTACACCTCTTCTGAGATAGAGATGGTAATCCATCCCATTAAAGGCTTAATTACTTCTTTGATACTAAAACATTTTTTTTTATTCCATAAATATCTGGTGGCACTTATTCTAAACTGAGAATAAGAAGAGAAGTGGGATATACTGCCTAATGTGACATAGCGAGCTATGAACTTGGAGCCAATGAGCAATGTCAAAGTGTGCCTTTTTCAAAGCAATTATTTTGATAAAACTTTCTTTAACCCATTCTGTAAGCCTATAAAAAGACCTGTCGACATTGTAGATGCCTGGCGTAACTTCTTCATTACTACAGCTGGCTTTAACAGATATAATGGGTAATTTTTAAAATTCTGTTTCAGAAACTTTCAGCAGTGCTGATCCCAGCAGAAGAATGAATATAGTGCCGTGTAGTACAAACACTTCTCTGAGCGTTTATCCACCCACCATTTCTGTCTTGACCCAAATCCCCAGCTGCGCTGACCTCTGCAGGAACGGGGCCTTTAGGATTACCTGAAAGGGAATTCAAGAGGAAGTGACCAGGAACTGAGTGTCCACGTAGCCATGGCTCTTCTGAAGAGAACCTGTGGGACTCAGCTGACCTTCTTTCGAGAGGTTCTCATTAATTTCAGTGGATGTTGGTTCAAAATCTTAAAGTACTCATCTCTTTCTCCTCCCAAAACTGGACCAAGCCTTGTTCCTCCCTCCGCCCCAGTATCCCAGAACCAGGGGAAGTAGTGCAGATGGGCAAACTGGCCTCCTCGATGTTTCTTGGGATGGGTTTTGTCCAGTCAGGAGAAGGTACTTATGTCTTAGGCTTCTTAAGATAAAATACAGAGTGTCAGTAAAAGTAGCATCATTGTGGTAATTGTATTTACATGCTAATAAATGCATTGTGCACTTGCTTCACACTAAAATAGAAGTTTTATTTTAATTTGGTCTTCTCATTTTAATTTGATATTCTTAGTATTGGTCAGAGGAATAAATGTGTCTGTTATTCGTCAAGCAGAAATGCAACAGAAACAAAGTTAAATGACATTTGAATGCACTGACTTTGTATTTATCTCATAGGATTTTACCTGAAGAAAAAATAAGTGGATTATATCACTGTCAGATTGCTGTCCTATGTAAGGCGTGAGGACAAACTGGATCAAGGTAATATATGTAAAATACAAGACAAATGTTATTTCAAATACATGCTGATATTTATTGAGCCCTTGCAGAGTCATCATTAGATTTAATTCAATATAAAGGTCTTTGATAGAAACAGCAACAGCAGCAACTCCTGCAGTGCTGGTATCACTGCTTTGAGGATTTTATCAATATTACAAAACTTTTATGAAAACTCCAGAACTATTGCCAAGGAAGAGAAAAACCTGGAGTACTCAAATTGTGGCATTGAACCAGAAGAAAATAAATAGAAATTGGCAACTTTTTACAAAGCAATCTTACATTTCAGCTGGGGGCGGGGGGGGGGGGAAGTGTTAACATGTATCAGTATGTGCTAAGTATGCTATATAAAAGTAATTTTTACTTGTCATCTATTAAAGGTTAGCAGTAGAGCAAAATGAAGGGGAATTTACCAATGACTTCACATTAGAGATTGGTTAAGTCTGAAATACTCCCTTTATCTGATCTATTTGACACACTATGTGTACAAAATTTATGGGGGGTGTTTTCACATTATTCACTGTGTATTATCTGTTTAGAATATAAGACATCACCTCAACTGGTGTTACTGTTTGGCAATCTAGGTATATTTCTGAATGGAAACTCATGAAGCTCATTTCTTTTGGAAATTCTGTAATCTTGGCCTTTGTGGAAGACTCTATATAATGTTAGGTATTTTTTTAATGACACCAACATACATTAAAACATAGACTGGTATGACATAAAGGATCTGTTACTGACTGCATACTTTCAAATGAATGAATGTGAACTCAATACACACGGCATGCCATTTTCCAGCAGATAAGCCAATTTTTGTGTGTTTTAATTCACCAAGAGGTGGCAGCCTTCACTCAATTCCCTCCAGACTTGCCCTCTGATGCAGGTTGACCAGATGCGTATCTGGCATTGACAGGCGCGTACAATGGGTGGTGGATGTCTAGAGATGTGTCCTCAGGCTGCCTCAACACTGTTGGTATTCTGTATTATTGATTTGATAATAAAATAACTGGAAAAAGACAAAACGTGTAGAAAATTAAGTTAGTTTTGAAGAAGACTGAGCACTACTTCACCTTTGCTGCCATTCCCAGTCCCTGCCGAAATCAGGATTGGAAGGTTTGTTCTATTCTCCCTTCGTTTCGGGGAGAAATGTTCATCTGCTTGTCACTGGAAGTTCTGGACAGTGATAGGTACTCGATGCATTCGTAAGAACATGCATACAAAACATTATTAAAAACTGATTTATGTGCTCTTGTGTTGTCGCATATTCATTATTTTTAATGCAATTAAAGTTATCAGCAAACACATCATGTAATGATTTCCTCCTCTCTGGAGGAGGAAGTGTGATGGCCACTCTGCAGTTGTAATGGATGTGTCAGGATGGCGTCTGCATGCCAGACAGCTATCCAAACTCTCCAAATATGCCCTTCTTTGATGACACACTGACAATATATTGGTGATAATGATTGTTTGTAAATGATTTCTTCTCTCTGGGTAGGTAGTATGGAAAATACAACATGAAGAGTTTAGGTAGGATTTTTGTAGGTTAGTTTTCTAGGAGTTAGACATCTAACTTAAACCAATCACATGTGAATGAAAAACACACAAACAAGATATTCCTGCTGATCTTTGTTGCCTCCTATTTATATTAGGAAGAGATGGTGGGAAAAAGCACATCCCAATTTTTTTGGACATTTTGCACCTTTGAGAAGATGGTGTTTAGTTATTTCATGAAGATTCTGCGAAATTTATAGTTAACTGAAGTTGCTAAAACATGATTAAGGCCAAAGAGTATCTGAGGTAGGACTATATCTCATGATATTTTGATTTCTTATATTTTGCCTAGTGAAGCATGTAACAGCTTTGATTTTAGATTTTCTGACCTATGAGGAAGAATACTGATAGAAACCAGATTGAGATATGATGCTCTGTTTGTGGTTTAATCTCCCATATGCCTTTTGAAAGCAGATCAGTAATTTCCATCATCATTTGCATTAATAAAATTCTGGAAAAAACATGTTAGAGAGTGATTTCTCTCTTGGTCATAATAGTTCTTGACCTTTGAAGAATTTCTTCGGTGACTGTAACAGGAACATCACAGATGAAACGATGGAAGGGCCGAGGAGTCGGCACAGATAAACCAGATGCAGTGACTGTAAGAATAGCGCAGCTGTGCGAGCGTGCCGCTGGTGTCTCATTAGATCACAACACTCATCCCCCCTTTCTGTGACCTACACTGGCACCGTGCTTTAGCACATCACTAGCTTCCATGTCATTGTGGATGTCCTTAGAAAGGTGATTTAAAACATAGGGTGCAGTCTCCAGCTTTTAAACTATTCCTCCATTCCCCGGTTTTAACAGTAGCAGTTTTAAGAAAAGTAGATGTGTTTTATCTGTGATGGGGATGCTCCTCGTAGTTTTCTTATTTCTAGGAATAAGATATGCAGTATGTGTTTGTACTAAGAAACTCTGAAGGATGTTTATAATGTTCTTAGTCTTATTTGTGCACTTCAGAGGCTTCTCGTTCTGACTGGAGACAACATATGCATGTCTTAGGCTATTTAAATAAATGAATGTCTGGGCTGGAATAATCTGTGCAGGGATGAAAAAGAGAGGAAGGTTAAAAGCTAAATGAGATCATTCAGAAGATTTACAATCAGCTGTGAAAGATGTTTCCCTGCACTAAAGCTAATCAAGACAATGAATTTTCATGTTTGTCTTGTAGTACAGAGGAAATTGAATCAGACGTCTCCTGGGGATTCCTTTATTATTTGGTATTCACACACTGGCACCCACACTTTTTCAGCTGCTGGCAATGAGATAACTTCAATGCAAGAAAGTGAAGAAGCAACATTTCCCAACAATCCCAAATGGATGTTATCTAATGAAAAGAGATCGGGCGCTTAGATAAGGAATGTGTTCATTTCCTATCTGTAGGGCAGTCCAATTTTGTCAGCTGCATGGGACAGATTTGGGTTTTAGGATCCCTTGTGGGCTGTGCTTTGTTCTCGCTGCTGGGAGTAGGAGAATGGCTGTTGCCTGACGCAAGAGCTGGTTTGCGCTGTGGGTTGTGGATGGGGCAGTGCTTGTGACTAGTGGCGAGAGGCGAAGGCTTCTCATCTGCAGCAGTAGCCGCACTGGTCCCGGTGGCAAACCACCGCTGGGGTAAAAACAGGAGGAGGCACTGTTTGGGCTGAGTTCACTGAACAGGCTGGTTCCCTTCTCCTTTGGGTAAGAGGAAGCAAGCCAGGGCTGCCCGTTAGACCAGGCTGTATAAGGATTGTGTATTTGTAAATCAAGGAGAACTCAAAAACCGTACACAACAGCATTATGCCTTTTTTTAGACATAAGCCTGTTAGTCTTTTGCTGTTTCAGGGTTTTTTTTTTTTTGAGGGGCACAAAATGAAAAGTGACCCTTTAAGCGCCTTGCTTTGGGTAAAGAGAGAGACTACAAAGTCATAATTCAGCTGAAACGATAATGTACAGGTCCAATGAGAGTTAAATCTGGCTCAGGTCATCTGTTTTAGAAGATTAGTCTTGGTTGGGATTAACTTGCCCTGGTGCTAGCACATCATGTTTTGGTAGTGAAGACTTACTCAGTCAATTCCTTTCTGGTATCTCAAGATTCATAAACTGTAAGCAAATAATTGACTTTTCAGGATATACGAAAAGTCTAAATCAGTAAAAGACAACTGTTCAGCAATTCCTGGCACATGGAAATGTTACAGACTAACTGTCCTGTTTTTATTAGGTCCAGAAGAGATAATTAGGACTTTTTTTTTTCTGCAAAAAGAAAGTGAGATACTATTTGATTAAAGAAAATGTGTTCCAGATTGCACAGATCTTTTCATAGATCTTTTAAGAACAGCTAAAAAACCCCCCAAGCTGCTACTTCATAAAAGACAGTTACTCAATACAAATATTTTTTAAAAAACAATGCCATTAGCTTTCTCTAAGTGAAATACCTATGGAAATCTTGCAGTGTTTCATTAGAATTAGCAAAGTTACTGACATTCCAGCTCTTTCTAAGCTATGAAAACTAAAGAAGCTGCTATGGACTCATTGCATATAAAGAAAAAAAGTGTCAGCCCTTCCTGCTGCCCCATGGACCTGGTGTTCCTCATCTGGCCCTGACAAGGTGGGCAGGCCAGGTGGCACCTGCACCTAGAAATGAGGAGAAGAAAGCCACGCTAGTATTTGTATGGCTTCCTGGGGGTTGCCTTGTGTTCTTTGACTCTCCTGCAGTAACAGAGGTAACTGGAGGATTGGTTTGCCGGTTGTGTTTTTTTGAAGGGAAATGCAGTGGGATGTAAGCTTCTGTCTGCTTGTTACCTGGACATTGAAGGAGAAAAGGGTAAGTGGCAGCTCACTTTTCCAGGAGCTAGGGAAGAAAAAGAGGCAGACAAAAGTTCCTAGGAAGGGGCTGTGGGGCTTCTTATTGAGAAAAGCTCTAGGAGGTAGGGTTAGAAAAAGTAATTAAAAGGAGAGATCCTGAAGGTGCGGGTATATTTGTGTTGTTGTAGTGCACTTCAGCGTATTCTGATTTTTAGTGCTGGACATAGGAGAGGTACCCCATGAATGTTCCTGCCCCTTTATATAAATTGAGAGGGAACACATGACTCCATTAAGAGAAGTCTGGGAGAAATGTAACTAAGTGTGCAGCTACAAGAGAAAAGAAGCTGTAGCTTATCTGTAATAAAGCAGGTGTGATCTGCTGGCTTGTGATGAGGAGTTTTCCATGGAAATAAAAGAGGAAGGAGGACAGAGGGAAGGTTTATAAAGGGATTCCTGGGTAAAGTTTTCATGATTTCCCACCTGAGATGAGCTCACTCCATAATGCCCATCTTCTACAGGAATATTGCAACGCTGTCCTAAAAAAGGAATATGCAAAGGCTGAGGAAGTGCTTTCCTGTGTTGTAGGTTTTGTAAAGTGGTTATTATTAGTAAAAAGGGTCACACGACTGCATATCTGATACCTTTGTCAAGTGGCAGTGCTAGAGGTATTGCTATGATTCAGAAAGAGGAGTCTATGCAAAACTGTGCAGTTCAGTCTGAGAAATGTGTGTGTGGTTGTTTTTTTTTTTTTCTTACAACAGCTGGACCCCTAATACAGTAGTCATATTTGGACAGGCGCTCCTGTGGAGATGCTTTTTGCTAATGTGCATAATATTCTTCTTTAATGGTTGGGGATATCTGTAACTTGTGGGGTATTGAACAATCTCCTCCTCCTCTGTATATGCGCCCTGTGCACACTGGTGTGCTGCTGGCATGGAGGTGACCTTGGATGTCACTACTCCTTCCTGCAAGAAGGGTTTGCGTGTAAGTGAGTTTGGCTCTGCGGTATGCTGACAGCCTCTTTGCACACGGCAGGAGAGAAAACAGATCCTTTGGCAGGAGAAGGTGAGGAAGACTTGCTTGGTTTTTAAGCAAGTCAATGGTGGCTGAGTTGTGCTGACCAGCTAATTATCCCCACCTGACTGTAGAAACGAAAATGTTGTGTACTTCTCTCTGGCTATTCTCTCAGTTCAGCATGTTTTATTTTGTATTGAAGTCTAGTTTTCCTCTGAAGCGGGCACGGTAAACCCCTTTCTAGTGTGAGTGCTGTTCTTGTCCTGTTGGCTCAGCCATACATCTGACTGAAGCTTATACCTAGGTTCTGGGTGAGTGAGCAGAGCTAGTGATTAAAGTTTTGCAACAGGGAATTGCAGCAACTTCTTGAAGAATGGCCTCTGTTTTTGTAGAAGAGACTTCTCTGTGAGGTAACTGTGAGCTTGGATGAAACAGTTGCTCAAAATCTGTGGAGAGAAATCTCTTTAAACTGTTCCTTGATGGAAGAGAATTGGGGGCTTAGCAAAGCCTGAAAGTTGTCTATGCAAGTATAATGGAAACGCTAGCATGCATGGTAGCAATTATGAATTTCAGGAATTGTAAGCGGAACTTCCAGCTCCAGCAAACCAACCTGTAGTTGCTTATCTTGTCTTTGAATGCCCATGTGTTTCCTACGCCTCTTTCATATCTGCAAAATAGCTTTGTGTGGCCTACAGGTGTTGGAGTTGAGGAGTACTTGGCTTTCTTGCTGTAATGGCTTTCTCAGGTGTCTAACATATGCTCTTGCTGTAACAGGATGTTTAATGTTATGAAGTGCATTGAAATTAGCCGGGTGCTGATGTAAAGAGGTGCTGTCCCCAAGTGCTCTGGATGTACTTGAGTGGAAGATGGAACAAAGAGTTTCCCAATAAGAGGGGGAGAGATGCCATTGTTTAGATGTCACCCTGTCTATAAGGGTTACATTATGCTAATGCTGCCTTGCATTTAATTGCATTTTGCTACATCACCAATAAAACAAATATTTATCTCAACCTTTGTGCATCTCTTTGCCTGAAGTTGCAAAGCATTCAAATGCTACTTATGAAAGCTTCTTATAGTATCAATAGTATGAATATCCTTTTTAAAATAAGGGATGAACCATACTCAGTACATCAGGGAATATGGTGATCATTACCTTTAGTTTCTTATGTTAAGGCATCTAATTGTGATGTGTATTGATATTAATGGTAAAGAACTTTATCTGTGAATTTTCACGGAAACTGTACACTTTTGGAAGGTCATTAATACAAAAAAATAATAGTACATCATGGATGTCTTCCTCCCCTTCAAGATTTTTTTTCAATAAAATCTTACTTGTATGATTTTTAAACTTCAGAACACAGTAGAAAATGTTAGGCCTGTCTGGAGACACCTGCCATGAAAGTATTTTTGTTGGGTTTTTTTGGTTGGGGTAGGCAAATGTATGTAGCTATCTTCTTTAGATTTATTTATTAAGGTAGGTGAAGTGAAAGCACTCTAACTTGTATCTTGCTGCAGGTACTCCTGTGACTTACTGTACTTCCAGGGTATGTAACTGCATAGGAACACTGCCTGGGCTAGATCTCTTCCTAAATAGGATTTGTGCAAGGGGAAAACGTTAGACCTGACTTTTGTTTAATCTGTTTCTGGGGAAGGATTTAGTCGCTTCATGAACACCCACTGTATCTTTCCAGCTCTTCCTGTCTTTACTGCAAAGTATTTCTAGGGAATCAATGACTTTGGAGTGCTTTTAATGCAGTGTGGATTAACTGAAATAAAAATAAGTTGAAGACTCAACCTTAATCAGGCAGGATCCTGAGATCTAAATTGAACTCTGCAGTTACGTACAACATGAAAGAGAAATGAGCTTCATACAGTCAGTTTGTGTAGTTCTTCTTAAACTGACACAAACTTGAATAAAACTAAAAGTCTTCCATATCTACATATCTCATTATTCTTGGGAAATGCCTTATTTGGTACTCTTAGTTGATAATTATGGATCTTATCTGTGATGCTAGTTGATGCAGTAGTCGTATTAGACTTGAACAGACAGGATATGTCATCTTTGCAGGATGCTTGAGGAACCCTCCTGGGGGAAAAAGTCACAAAGAAGTATCATCTTGATTTCTCTCATATGAGTGCTCTAATGACCATTGAGTGGTATGCACTAGGAATACAAAAATCATTGGCTTATCCCCAAACAAAAAATCGGGTTACTTGGAATGCTATGTGAAAAAGATTTATGTTCTATTTGGGGGAATATTCATTAGACTGAGCATATTGATAGTGTTTTTTGGAACACTCAGAAAGACTGAAACTGTTTCGAAATTTTGATGCAATGATGTATGATATAGAGAAGCCTCTTCAATCACAAGAATTGACATGCTATGCAGGCTGCATTGTGCTGGTCATGCAGTGGTAAATTTTTATCAGTTTTAAAATTTTCCCCAAATGCTTAGAACAATATATTTCAAAGCATTCCTGAGGCCTACTAATGAAGAAAATTGAAATAGGTCACAGTGACATTGACCTTTGAAGAAAACTCAAATTTGATTTGAAGAGGAGCCTTAAGGCTTTTTTTCCAGCCCGTCAAACTTGACCTTTCATCGTAGTCTGTCTTGTTTTGAACACAGATTTTCGCATATCTACATATTCATGTCAAACAAACGCTCCCGATGTCAGTTACTCAGTCAGGTATTCAGAACAGAATAGCAAACACTTTTTGGTAGCTAGCAAGCATTTTGCACAAGATGCAATCACCTAATACAGAGTAAAATCTCATTTTAGCATAACGCCTGTTGGGTATCGTATAAGTGATAAGTAATGTGCATGTTGGGATAAGTAGTCTTAAAAATAGCTTCAGGAGTAGAATAAGCAGTTTTAACTTTTTTTTTCTTGCTATGGGCCTAAGCTATGGGTTTGCGTGATTTCTGTCTCTGTAAGGCTGCTTTTACAGGGCTAGATGGTAGCCTATGAAATGTCGTGTAGCTAGGGAGAACATAGGCCCTCATCACAAGCAGCTAGTCATGAAAATTTAAGGGCTGTATTAGCCTTGATATAAATGTGCAAATAAATCTGAAGTAACCGTAGTGCTGATGGGTATAATTGTGCTGGCTCCAATACACTACCTTGTTTGCTAAACAGTGAATTAGCTAAGGGTGAAGCTACTCCTTGTCTTCAAAAAGATGATTTTGTACTAGCTGGAGTAAAGCAGGTGTGCTTGCACTCTTAGCAATTAAAAATCTTGACTTTGTGCACCTGGCATTGTGCCAAGTTCAGTGGTGAAAATTCACTGATTTTGAATAGTTTTGCACATGCTCTTAGAATTTCAGCTGGTAAGACCACTTCTGGGTGGATAAATGGACATTTATTGCAAATGTGAGCACTTTGAGATTTAAAGGAAGAGTGAAATTAACATGTTGCATACAGTGGACTCAAACAGCAATAATCTGTAGTTTATATTCAATTTCTACTTAGATTTTTATGGTAAACTGTTGAAAGAAGTTTGCAAGAAGGTAACATGCATTTCGAGTGGTCCTCACCCTTGTGTGTTGTTTTGTGCTTCCGTGCAAATTCTGTGCTCTATTTCTTGAGATTTTGCTAACATGCTCAAATGTAAACACTTTTGCCCTTGCTGTGACTTAGTGTGCCGTGTCCTGTGCTGCAAATCCAGAGTTTATATTAGAGATGTGTTTTCTCTCATTGATGGGGGGAAAATGGAATTGTGAATTCTTTATACAGGTTTATTGGGGTGTGCTCTTTCCTGATAGTTCTAGCTGAATTGCCTTCCAACATAGTTAAACATTCTATGCTCTTGTAAAGAGGTAGTCTATGGAAGTCCTCTGAGAAGTGGAACTACCTAAGCCTCGAGTTGTCTGCCATCCTGGTATCTGGGGGAGAAGGGTGAGCAGAGAACTAGATTTTTACCTTGCTGCTGACTTTCCTGAAACCTGAAGGGGCTTAAGCTTTCTTAGATGGCTCTCCTTTGTCAAATTGAAATTGGTTGGGGCTCTAAAGCTTACCTTTTCTATCTTCCAAGCACTTGCAACAGATGTTGAAGGTAGAAGTTTAAGCATGCTGTTTTAGTCTTTCTTCCCCTTAGGAGATATCAAGGATGTATTATGAATGAAATAACCAGCTTCATGCTATACATGATAGTCCACTAACTATAGGGGGAGCAGATCCTGAGGTTTAAAGCCATGCACCTAAAGCTGCTTGCACCTGTGCCAGGGAATCAGAATCTCAGCAGCTGATGCTACTGTCTGACAGGTATGCAGGCGGGTTATTTTCTTTGGTGTCCTGAAGCCACTAGAAGATTAATAGAGGATACTCCTGTCTGTAGGGAAACCTGTGAGCTTAAATGAGACAGCTTTTGAGCTGAAGGGTTACTATATTTGATTTGCTTTTAGGATTAAGAGTGAAGACAGGTGAGCACTAAAGCATGTATAGCTTGACAGTTGTGAACTGACAACTCTATGTAAGAAATGAATTGGAAACAGGAACAGACTTGACAGAATGGGTCTCATGCACAATCTTACCAGGGCCTCCAAATAAATTAAGGGAGATCTCTGTAGGCAGGATTTGAGAGGTCTTAGAGCCTTATAATTTTATTTTGTTATTCTAAACTGGAGCTGAAGTAGTAGTCCTCTCTGACCTTGCATGGATTAGTTTGTCAGTACCTGGACTCATGGTTCTGGCTGGCTGGAAATGCAATGGGGATGCATCATTCCGCACATCGGAAGCGGGAGACCAGTAACAGCCCAGTGCTGTTGCAACACAACTTTGGCAAGCTAATTTATACTACCTGAGCAGGCTTTGGAAGCCATGCTGAGCTCTGTGTTGCTAATAGCTAGTTCAAAGCTATCTACCATGCTGATTGCAGATTATTAATTCAGGGTATACCTGTATTGTTTTGTCTGCATCTGTCTGAAAAGTGATGTGTGTCTTGCACTTGGCTTATGTGCATATCAAATACAAGGTTAATACATTGTGACCTACAGAGCAGAGGAGGAGGAAGGAAATAAATAGAAATGAGAAACCGGTGCTTTACCTATTTTGGGAAGGAGCACCTTTGGACAGTGATGTCCTATTTTGAACAGGATATCAATCAAGAGGTCATTCATGTGATGAACGAGGTGTAAGGAAGCAAGTAGTAATAGTCATACAAAGTATGACAAGTAGTCATACAAAGTAGGATGTAGTCATACGAAAAACTTCATAGCTGTGGAAATAAATGCAGATTCTGTGAAAATGAATGTGCTTGATATCAAAAAGGTCATGTGCTTATTTAACTGATGATATAAAAATCAATAAATTGGACAAGAAAGCATATCAAACTGGAAATATGGAGATCAGTAGGAATAAAAGTATTTAAGCTCTATTTCATAGGTCATCATTTCACTGACTTATTTTTGTTCAAGAGTTAAGAAGCTAGAAGAATTATTGATGCATACACAACCACAGTGCTTTCCAAGAAGAAACAAGTTCTGTATAAGACAATATAGCAGCAAATTTAAATACAGCTGCAGAAAAGGAGAGCTATATTAATCCTTTTTTGTTGGCAGTAAACACTTGTATAAACTGAAACACTTGTTAAAAAAGTGCTAATTAGCATTTCAGTTCCTCTTCATGAAAAGCAATCACTTATTGCTTCCAGTATATTATAATTAAACTGGTGAGAAGTACTTATACTCTTATGTACAAAGAAATGCATATTTTTGACTTGTATTTGTCCAACTGGCAGTTGCTGTATGACTATAGTCCAATAAAGAAAGTTTTTTTTTCAAAATAACAGTAAAAAACAATAGATTGGGTGAAAAGAGATGTAGCTTAAGAGCAAATGATAAGTCATCTGAGAGCTAATTAATATCACAACTAAATTTGCAATATGTTTATAAGCAGATGGAGACTCAGTTGACAGGCTAGTCTCTTTTCCTGACAACGTACAACTAAAGTTACAGTAAAACTTCCATGTTAGTCTTTCATCTTGCAATTAAAAATAACCTTGTAGACATTAAACAAGAGGTGTGGAAAAATGCGGTATTTCTGCTACTGGTACTTTTTTTATTATGGTAGCATTTGAATAACATGCAAGTTTAATCTTTAGGTTGTATCAGGCAGCACTTGAATTCGGTGTTTAAAATGGCTTTTAAGTGACTTAATCTCTTCCTGATATCTTCTGCAGTTGTTGAAAGGATATAGGAATTAACAATTTAAAACAGTGATGCCCTTATTCTACGGAATGAAGCCATTTCTGGACTAACTTCAGTGGCTACTGAATCAGTCCCCAGGAAAGGCATTTAAAGAGTGTTGGGATTGTTTTCCTTGTTTTTCTGTAAAATAAATCCTCTTTCTCATAGACCTGTGAAGAGCTATATTCACATACTATATATATATATATATATAAAATATATATGACACCTTATGTTCATTTAACCTAAGAAGCCATTTTTCACAGATCATGTTATTGGTTGATGTGAGCATCTTCAAAACTGAATTGTGAAGAGAGCTGGCTGAAGATTTATCCCTACAAAAGAAAGGAAGAACTATAATTCTGTAGTACTACCGAATAAGGAATGTATGACTAGAGATCATGAGCCTGGTCCTTCATTTGTTTGCACCTGGTAGTCATTTAATTGGAAGTTAAAGTGGGTATTTGCCACTGTTGACTTGATTTGGTCAGTTTGCACAGTCCATCTGCATAGGTGGTAGTGGTACACGTCTTCATTTAAAGTGATTTACAGTGCATGTGGGTAAATCTAAACCAAGTTTTATCATGACAATTCTGGAGTTTCTGTAGTCAAAACTGAATGACAACATACCCCCACAACTACTGCCAAGTTCCTCTTAATAGCTGGAATCTTCCTTCACTGTAGGTTTCCTGCTGTGGTGAATTTACTTAATTCTGTGTCTGTACAGTACCTCACATGGCTATATTCTGAATCATGCTGCGGACTAATAAAATTAAGTAGCAATCACTAGCTGCTTTAGAATGAGGCATTAGTTTTTGCCCGTACTGTACCCATGACATCGTGCAATATTTTTCCAAGAACTTATTTCTGACTTGGCTGTGATGAGCTCATGACCTAATTTTAGATATGGTTAGCTCTTGTAACTTTATATCATTAGTATAACTGCAGCTGCTACTGTTGTTTGTGTCAATTGCAGTTTTTGAAGAAGCTTCCTTGCCACTGAATACACTGCATTCTTGGGAGGTCATGGTCTTTGCAAGAGCTAGAAGACCATACAAGCGTGTGTCTGTATGGAAAAGCAATAGAATTCTCAAAGGTGCTTCCAGATGGCCTGACTGCATTTGCTTTGAGTAAATTAAGTAGTAAAAAAAGTCCAGTTAATTCAATGACAGCAGACTTTGAGGCATTTTTAAAAATGGTTGGAATATTCAGTAGGTCAACAGGAGTGTGCTGTAAAAGCCCTGGAGCAAATGAGCGTAGAAGAAGGATCAATAGTACAAAAAGTATAGTCAGGGAAATGATCAAATATTGGTCATTGTACGTCCTATTTGTGGTATTCCCGAGATCTCAAAATGGGAATTTTTTTTTTTACATAAGTGTAACTGGTGCCTACAAGCAAGCTGAGTTTGCAGATAATGTAAATAGCAAAGTTCCCATTTGAATGCAGGTTTTCTTGCACCTGTGATTAATAACAAGTGGTGATGTATTGGAAACTCCCCATTAGTATCAGGCAAAAAGAACAACACCCTGCTTTTCAGAATTTCATAACAAAATCCCAATGTCAAGGTTTTTTAACCTAATGATATCATGGCTGGGTTGTCTCAAATGTAGCTGCAAATGCAGCTTGACGTGGAGGCGAATGAAGCTACAAACCTTAGCTGTGTGAAAGTCAAGTAAGAGGCAAATGGATGAACAGATTTTTAGAAGCAATAAAAATTGAATTACCCAAAAACAGTAGGCTTGCCTCTTCCTATTAGGTTTCTTACTGTAGAAAATGCGTCGCTGCTCTGCTTGAGTCAGGAGCGTGAATTGCTTATAGGTTCAACTTTTAGTCTAGTGAAGGGGTATTATTGTAAGAGACAGTTTAAGCAGGAGGAAACTTGCCTGTTTTCAGTAGTCTTTCAGATATACTGCTTTAAGTCTTCATAAATGCATGAGTAAAAGGGGTGGGGGTATGTGATACAGGAGACAGCAAGTCAGGAGAAAGGGCAGATGTAGACATTTTGGGCTTTTCACTTTTCTAATTTTTGTTAAAAACAAAATGAACAAAACCCCCCCAAAAAACCAAAACCACAAAAACCCACAAAAGCTTTTGTACCTGAAGTGCTTTTACCTTCTGTGAGTAGTTTCCTCCCTGGAATGGTGTGCCATGGCAAAGAAGTCTTGAAGTGTGTGTCCCATAATTTTTTTCAATCTTTGGAGCTGCCCTTTTTTTAAAGGTGTAAAAATCCCTGAAATTCCCTGGAAGTTATTTCACCCTGCATCTTAGCAAAAAAGCAAGGTAGGTGTGAGAGGCCACATGTGAGGTAGAAGCTACTGCCCGGCTATATCTCCTAGTTGGTGTGAAGGTGCTCCGGTGGTGTGTGAGCACCTTTCTGTAGGGTCAGTAAAATTAGAGGACCTCCAAAGGGGTTGGGATTATTGCTATAAGATTGGGGGCAAAGATAGCAAATCTGTTTGCTCATGCTGAACTGGAGGAGGGGAGGCCTAAGGTTCACTCCTTGGACCTGTAGCTATCTTCTGTTGCTTCTGAATTTCTTTCTTGTTATGTATATTAATAAACTTTTTCATCTCTATTGAGTAAATATTGCAGGGAACTTTATGCTTTGATAGTGTCATTTCTTGATTTACTATGTTTAAAGAGGATAAAAATATTGAAACAAATTGGAAGAAGGTCCAAGTGTTTAGGACTTTTGGAATAAAACCTCCTTGATAGATTGTTAGAAGCCGTGCAGGCTGTGGGTCCTCTTAAAGCCCTTACGAGTGTTCTGTCCTGAAGGTAAAAAGACATTATTTTGAAATGTTAGAGATGTGACATCCGCTTAACTGAAATATCAAAGAAGGCATCAATGGAGCATTTTTAAAATATTTGAATTATAACCTGTCATTGATTGCATTACAATAGACTTGCTGTGAAGTGACAAAGAGGGATAATTGTAGTGAAGTTGATATCAAAACAAATATTGCAGACTCATCATGAGTCACAGATGGAAGACCAGTTTTGACTAATGGGAGGCACCTGTATCTGAGAATCTAGTTGGTATCTGAACCTTAAAGTGTGACTGGATTACAACTCTGGACTGCATGCTGAATCTCAAAAGCTGATAACCTTAGATTATTAAAAAAAAAAAAATCTTGTTGCTCTTTCAGTTGGTTTTGTCTGGGTGTGCATCACACAGGATCACACTTTTAACACAATTTCATCATGTATTGTAACTGTAATATACTACTTCTTGACACATCTGGCATTTTCTTATCACAGATTTTCTAGCTGTTCAATTTCATGTATATGGGTGTGTGTATATATATGTGTATATCTAGTAGCATTTTTACAGCCTGAATTCTCTTTTTGTGCTTCTTTCTGACCTCTCCTTGGGCCTTTTTCTAACAGTGTAATTATTGTCTTTAAAGATAGTATTAAGAATTAATACTGTTTTTCAAGGAAGTCAGAATTAGGCTCCAAGAACTACATTTTTCTGCACTGGTAACTTTTTCAAAGGGGTTAATGCAAATATGCAAACTTAATAAAATCTGTCAATTTAGCAATTTAACTGACAGTTTATTACTGTCTCGATACTGAGAAAGTGACATGCATGCCCTTTCACAAATCCTTTCCCAGCCAGAGAAGGAACTGTAAAATAGGTCACACAGTTTTATCAGAGAAGCTGCTTTATGGCTGTGGGATGAAGTTTAGTGTTTTCACCTCAAGAGATACTACATAGTCCTGAAACACCTTTTATAGGTGCTCAGATTCTTATTAAAATTGAATGAGGAAATTGTCTCAGAAGAAATATAGTGAGTAATTTGTATTAAAGAACTGAGATTTAACTGAGAGATAACTTAATCCAGAATTTCAAGTTCATTTAAACCAACAGCCTGTTTGATTTGCATGTTTCCTGCTCTCTGCAGAATTTTACCCTTACAGTCAGTTGGGGGAAAAAATACCCCAACGAAACACAAAACCCACAACAAACCCACGACATGTACAGGTTGGATGAGCAACCTTTTTCTTTTGTTATTACCTTTCTTAATTTGCCACGGCCCTCAGAGAGTAGGTTTACTCAAAGTAATTTTTCTTTTTTTAAAGCAAATGCAGAACAAGATGCTAGTAGTGGTTACATTGTAAAGCAAGGAGACATTGCAGCAAAGTAGGTGCTCTATTAATGAGGGAAAGAGACAGTGTTTACTGCAAGGGGAAAGGTGGCATTTTGTTGCATGAATGCACTCTAGGGGTCCTGATGACATTTGCTGCTTTCCTGCCTGTCTCAATAATTTAAAATCAGGCAGTGAGTAACGGTGCTGTATTTATCAACCCTCTTTAGATTGCTAAACAACAAATCACCTGAAATTGAGGGAAATCCTTTAAGTTGATCAAAAGCAATGCAAGTCTGGGTCAAATGTAAGCATATATAGATCTTAACTGTGAGAGTACCTGTATAGATAGGCTAAGTTTCAAATTCCTTTCAACTGACAGTGATGGCAAGAACCTGTTATTTCCTTGAGACCTAGTCTGTAGTCATTGCCTTTCACTATCTTAGCTGATTTTTTTTGGGGGTGGGGTGGGGTTGTTTGTATTGAATCTATACATTTCTAAATGCTCCAGGACTTGCTTCTCTGATAGTCTTGCAATTCTTAACAAATAAAGAGACCTTGGTCAAAGAGAGCCAGAGTAACAGTTGAGGTATTTGTGTAACTAACCTTGAATGCTGGAATTCATTCCAGCCTCGTGTAAATTTGCATTCTTTGAATGCTGACATGCCAATTCCTCTTTCCAGGATTGCAAGCTGGGACTGGAAGGCTCTTCTAGTATTATTGATGTCACCTAATATCTCAACTGATGGGAACTAGAAGACCTAAAGGAAAAGGTTAAACTAAAAATGTCACTCTGGCCTCGCTGAGCATGTTGCAGACTTGTATAGTTCTGACTTCACATCAGCACGCTCTCTTGTAAGAGGAAATAGGTACACAAGTGATACTGCAGTATCGTTCTCATTCCCCAAGTCTTCTACCTTCATGTCGCTGCTCTTCATGCTATTAGTAAGGTTTGAATTCCTGAGAATTTTAACTTTGCCACTGGCAGCAAGGTTAATCTAGCCATAAGAATGCTGTGGAGAGAGGCTTTCAAGTTTCTGGCAGTTATAATTGCATCATTTCCCCCCTTATTTCTTCTAGAACTCTGACATTCTGGATGTGCACATTGGCACATAAGGTGGTTCCTGCGTTGGAGCTACTCTGTAGCAGTAGAAGCTGACTTGAGAAAGAAAGGGAGGAGTGGATTTCTTCTATGTCATTAATCCAGAATTGTTGACTTCTGTTTCATTTATGACTTCCTTCAAGAATGATGGTATCGATCCAAAGATTTCTGGATTGAATGAATCCTGTTTACAGTAGAATCAAGTCTTAAATGTAGGCCAAGTAAAGCTTAATTTAGAGATTAAAAAACATTAAATGATTTGAGATGTGCTGGTACTTCACTGCAATCATTGAGATTCAGGATTTCTTCACATTCAGGAACTGAATGCATGTATATTTTGGAATCTGTTTCTGGGTTTAAAATGTTTTCTATGGCATACTGCACTAATTGTGGAGGTTAGAATGATCAAAGCTGAAGTTTGAAAGGAATTAATGACCTCTGTTTCAAAGAGGCTAAAGAGTTTTTGAAGATGGTTTGTTGGAAAGATACTTTCAAGCTCTTTGCCACTCAAAGTGGCATTTGAAAGTTAGCTGCCCATACAAATGTGCTAGACAGGCTTCTTCCAGGCAAAATAGCACTCACTTGCCTAATTTTCACCTAAGAGAGATACGTTATGTCCAGTGTGCTTGAAACTACTGAGACTCGCACAATAAATAATGTAGTGAACAATGCCTTGGAGCTTGGTGATTACTGCTAGGAGAAAACAGTTGGTTGCAATAGTCAAAGGTAATCTTAATGGTTTGTGTGCTCTCAGGAAGCTCAGAAACTAATGGGGTAGGGGGAGAGGAATCTTGTACTTATGATTTTTTTTACCAAGCCAGAAATTAAAAGCTAGAGTATATCTTGTTGGAATGCTTCATGTATATTAATCATAAGGTTTCTGCATCAAATTCTTGTTTCTTGTGAATGTGTGGAATCATGGAAGATTTGTCGGAAGGGACCTGGGTGGGTCATGAGTCCAAACTTGTGCTCAGTGCAGGACTGTTGTCAATGTTAGGTCAGCTCAGCTGTGGTTTTCTCTAGCCAAATCTTGAGAGCCTTCAGGGCTGGAAATTCCATGACATTCCTGGGTAACGTGTTTCAGTGCTGCAGTAATGTTAATCCAGAAGCTGTGTCTAATGTCCAGACTGAACCTTCAGAAGTTGGCAACTGATCCAAGTGATTTATTGGAGTTGCATCTAGTGAACTGTTTGCTCGGAAAATATGTTGTTTGGTTTAGTTTTCATTCAGGCTTGTAGAGATGTACACTAGAATGGAAAGATGCTTCCAACTGCTTCTTTCACATGCTCACACCAAGTGTGAATATACAGTTATGGAACAGCCTCTTGCCCCAGATAGAAAAATATGTTATCTATTTAGCGAATGCTATGGTTTCAGAAGGTATGTATTAAATTTGCTATTCTTTGAAGTTACAGTAATAAAAGATGAAGTGAGCTTTTCCCTGTCACGGGAGGCTCACACCATGTAAGCATTGCTAAAGTTCTTAATTTTTGGATCCTGTATTATCAATCTCAGTTTAATGGTTTTGAGCTAATTTACAGAAGGTGACAGAGATGTTAGGTAAGTTGTCACACAAGCTTGACCAAAGGAGCCTGTAAGGAAATGTAATGTAGCATGACTGTCAACCACAATGACATCTTAAATACACTGTCTGTTGACAGTATCATAATCGCTGTAGATTTGATTCTACTTTTAGAATACCAAATATTATCTTTTAATGTACTCCTTGTTCTCTTGCCACTTATGGAATGCTATGTATGGTATCTTAAAGACCCTGGAGTCTGGCCACTGTTCTACTTTTCAATAGTTCATATCTGAGGAACTTAGTGTTTCTACTGTTCTATGGCTAGGAATAATCATTAGTTGTTATCCTACAACTTCATATTTGCTATATCATGCATAATAATAAAACCTGCTAATTACTGTGGCTATTGCTAAGAACAGAGACTATAGGCATGTTTAGTTCTTGCAACTTTCCTAAAAAGCAGCAGGTTCCAGCCTAAACCCAGTGCAAGACACTTGTGTTGGTTTAACAGAAGAAACACAGTGGATGAAGCTGCTGTTCTGTCTTTTTACGAGTATCTGTAATGTGTTACGTTTTTTCCAGATGCTGACATTTAGGCTATATCTACATAACATGATGCACTGCCCCTGAAGAGCTTTAAATGAGGGTGCTTAGATTATCAAAGTTGCAGATGCATCACAGCGGCATAACATTTGGGATAAATAGCCCTGTTGAGAAGCAGAAGGTATTATTCAGAGGAGTGCTGTGCTAATTTTGGTTTCTTGTTCTGCCCTAAACTCTTCTTTCTTCTGAATGATATTTGAAATATATTTCTATTCCTTATCAGCCATGAAGCTACACATTTTTCTAGCACTTTCCCTGGATCTTTCAATGAAAATCTGATCCAACAAAAGAATGCTTAAGTATGAGTCCAGCTTAGCCCAGGAGATCACCAACTTTAAGAGCTGCTTTGGTGTCACTTTTTTAAAATAAGAGAAAATGTGGCAAAGGTGTATATTTTTTCCTGCTGTGAATAAAGGCCCTCTTGTGCTTTTTCAGAGCAGAGTGCTGTTCTGGTCTTTTTGAGAAAGACAGTGCGAGTGTATGGGCCAGGGAGACTCTTTCTATTGATGAGCAAATCCTCACTTGGCTTTATTTTGCACAAGTGATAAATTATTTGATATTATGAGATGCAATAGTAAATTAGCAAGTCTTTGCTTATACTTGTACTAACTACAGTAAATGGATCAGTTTTAAATGCAAATGGGGCTTACGAAGGTCACTTCTCTCCACCATCCCCAGATGTATATGCATTTAAAATACTTTTTTACGATTTCACTAGGATTTGTTTGATTAAAAATAAGTTTATTACCTTCAAGATATTATGTTATTGTTGGTAGCGTCCTGGAAATGGTGTTGGAAGCAATATGAGAATAAAAAAATACACATTTCTGATGGCTGCAAATAAATTCTTGTAATAAGATTTAATTTTTAACATGTAAATGGATTCCTATAACTAAAGCTCTGCTGGCTTTAGTTAAGCTAGATTATATTAACATAGATGTTCTATATTTGTGCAAAGCTCCTTAATGCAGTGTTAAGACTGAAAATGAACTTTAGATAATCTAGTGTTAAGGTGAAATACACATCTACTCCTCACAGTATACTTCTTCATAGCTTTAGAAATTCACAAACAATAACATGCTCTTACAGTTATAAACAATTCAATATTATTTTTCAAACTTGATTTGATTTCAGGTTTAATAGAAATCACAAAATGAATATTTATCTCTTTCAAGGAAAACAGCCTTCAACTTGAGTCTTGTGTAGGAAAATGTCACCTCTGAAAACAATTTCTGTTGTTCTTAGTAATGAAGTAGGCTCTGTAAAGTCTTTCATGCATCACGTGAGCATGGGTATTTTGATTTATTTGGTTTTATCGGTAACCAAAGAGCAAAGTTATTTATGCTTTGTTTTATTTGCAAAACCTTTTGGGTGTGTTCATTCAAGGCTTGTCTTTATTCTGTGAGTCTTGGACTTTGATACTTTGACACACTTTTAACATCCTGAATGTTCCTGTCTGGAGTCTGGCAGTTGTGGTTGAACCCATGTGAGTCTGAGACTACTGGGACAGGCTTTGTCCAACACGGAGCTGGAGGAGTGTAATAAACTGTGGGTGGCTGTACAGATTTCTTTTGACTTTACGATCCAAATCTATGTGTCTTGTCTGGACAGCTTAATATTTATTAGCCAGCAGACTACTGCTTCGCAAAATGCAAGCAAATATTTTGGGTGGGTAAATGAAAACGTGTTTAGTGTAAGACCACTGTACCCTGAAAACTTCACTGAAGAGCACTACATAGATAGCTGCATCCAAATAATTTTGTATGGGTTTTAAGTCAAAGGCTTAAAAGTGTGTTTTGTTTGTTAGGTATGTATTGAAGTGCAGTCTTTAGCATAATGGCACTGGGTAGAATTAATTCATTGGTTCATGTGCTCACTTGGTAGGAAATAATGACCTGATGAAGTTGCTACATTAACTTCAAGCATTTGATTCTGGCCCGTGTCTTTAACTTAAATACCTGTAAAAACCAGAGCAATGTTTGTTTGTAACACTTTCCTCTGTAAAAAGACATACTTTTTCCCCCCCTTAGGGTATGTTTTTAGGCTTGCTTGTTTAGAGAATTTGATTTAAAAAAAATAAATTGCTGAAACCAGATGAAGACTGTCATTAGGTGCAGGTTGCTTTAGAACTTTATCTTGTGGAAGTAGCAGACAGTGAGGGAACAGTTTCAAAATCTGAGCTTGAATATAGACTGAGATTAGTGGTTCGTTTTTATAGTCTAAAGATTTGAATGTACTCAAATTTGGAGATGCTCAAAATAACCCCCCTCAGATTAAGTTCTGTATCACTGGGATTATACTTACATAATATTTCATAAGCAAAAACCATTCACTTCAAAATAAGAAATGAGTTAACATATTACTGAAGCTTCCTGAAGTGCATGCCTGAGTCAGTTACAGTAAATTCATTTTATGTTTGAACATTTAATCCATCTAAATGTTTTCTTTCAACGTTCCAGAAGTTAGTAATACAAAATAGGTTTTTTGGCCTTGTGCTGATTTGCAATCAATGATATTAAAAAGAAAGGGAAGCAATGTGTATTTGTGTAATTTTTGCTGATTACCACCATTACTGTAATTATTTTGGTCACCTATGAAAGTTATCTGCTTCTGTGTATTGGAATGAAATGCACATCACAAGACTTCAGTTGCGTGGAGTAAAGAGCATTTTCCAAAGGACCTTTTGCCTTCTGGTGGCCTTAACAGTGACTGAATATTGTCAAAATATTGTGTGCTTGGAGCTACAAAGTGTAAATGCCAAAACCCAGAGTACAGATAGCTCTGTGGAAGGGTTATGAACAAGTGGCACCCAGGATGCAACAGGAGGACAGAGAGGTCTTCTGCCTTATGCTACTTTCTGAAGCTTACCGGGGCTGACAGGAGGCGATGGCTGTCCCACTTCCCTTCTCCCACTTACTCTTCAAGTGGTATGCTCTCTCCTTGTTCAGCTGCTTCGGGGAGACTACGGGAAGGACAGGTTCCACCTTGCTGTTTCCACGTCATATCATTAGGATATGATGTGGATTTACCATCATCATTCAAGTTTACTGAGTTATAGTGACTCTGTAGCGTGGGATCTAGCTCATCCAGTTTTGGGGATCATCTCAGATCTTGGAGAACTGGGAGTTAGGCCACCTCTCTAAAGTCAGAGGATGAGCAGTTAACTTCTCTTAGATTTTTCTTAGTAGTGACAAAAAGGACAATTCATATTAATTCACCTCATTGCCCATGGGGCACAGAGTGTGTGTAAATCTACCAACTAACATAGTGGGGAGCAGAACTTTGGCACATATTAAGCCTGTGTGTGTTCTGGCCCAAAGTGACACCATGTCTTTCTGACAGACTGTGAAACTGTTGCAAAAAAAAAAAGAAAAAGAACAGAATCCCAAAACGACCAGAATACTCTTTAGAAGAAAAGGGAACCTGTAGTGGTCCAGGAGGAAAGACTGGAAAGAGGATCTGAAGTGAGTCTAAAGAAGTTGCTCTTTGAGCATAAGACTTGAGGAGAAGTAGCTGCGTACATAACTGTTTATTGCCTTAAATTTGAATCCATCATCTCTGTAATGATGTTGGTTTTTTTTTTCCTAAGAAACACTGCTTTGGGAAGTTTGTTTAGATACTGGGTGTCACTTTGCTTTAGGAAGTTTTAGGGGCTGGATGCAGTTGTCAGCCCTCCCAGAGGGGACAGAAGAGAAGCGGATCTGGAAGAGCAGTGGGTCTGTTGTTGGGCTGTGGCTCTGCTCAGCTAGCTGTGCAGGAGAGCAGGACCGTCACGCTCAGAAAAAGAAGCTGAAGACTGAGATGTGCAGTGAACAAATTCAAATGCTACACTTGCCTTGTTCTCTTAGCTTGCGTTCACTGTTAACCCGTTACATCAAGTTTGTATTGTCTGCACATTGACCTTCAGTCTGGCTTTAACTTGGAGCCAACTGGCTGCCTTAGCAATATTGCGCAGCAAAAGCAAGTGGGGGGGACTGGCGGGCTCTCAAGCTCCGTTCCTATGGCAATATGAAAGAAACTGGCTCAAAACGTTGGCTATGCACAGGTATTGTTGCAGTTCAGACAAAAAGATTAGAAGGGACATGGAAGTAAAAGTGTGTGTGTGGAATAAGTCAGTAACAGCATTTTGTTTCTCCTAGTCTCTTAAATTCATTCAACTTCCAAAGTAATTCCTCACAGAACTTTGAGAAAATGTTTCTGTAACCTTTTTTAATCTGTTAATTTTTAAGGGATTTATCATCCAATATTGGAAAGTGGTGAAACCTTTTGTTTAAAAGAAGAAAAAGATAAAAACCCACCAAACCTGTTAAATGTTCCTGAGTTTTAGATTAACTGAAACAAACCCAGGTAACTTCTTGGAGTTACCTGTTGCCAACAGCAATCATACTTTTGTGTTGTGCTCTGCCAATCGAATTTTCATTCTCAGCATAAGCAGAAGGTAATGATAAAGTTCTTCCTCTTTTTTTGCTTTCAGAGATTAGAAAATGTGGATTAAATCTCTTTGTGCTTTGGAACTCCTCATGGCCTTATAATTGTGTCCCCGTTCTAGTAAAATATACAATCACAGCCTTGAGGAAAAAGCAATAAATATGTTGTTGAGAAAGGCACAGAAAAGCCACAGGGTGCCGAGTTTGAATGCTCCAATGCTAATTAAGACACTCATGCAGATCTGGAAGCAGCTAAAGAGAAGATTGTGCCTTTCCATCGCTGCCACTAAATAGAGGCAATTTTTGTACATTGTAATCAAGTCATCGAATATATGTATCTAGAAGAGGACTGAAATTTGTGGTCTAAAAGAACAAATTCTTAAGAATTGAGGTTCTTTGAAGATGCAGTCCTCTACTTACTGTCAGGAGGGTCTTTCCAGGCTTTAGAGAACGTTGTGATTCCAAACATCCACATAATTAATCTCCTTTAACTCTTGTATTGTCCTAGAAGAGGAAAGAGAAAACAAAACCAGAAGCAGAAATCCTACTTATCCTAAACACGGCTGCTTGTTTTTTACTTTTGTCTACCTCTCTTTGGTGAACACCTTAGAGGCGTACCTTAGGGAGGCATCTGCTCAGAGGACAAAACTGGCAAGATTTTTAATACCTTCTATGTGGATAGAATATCAGTTAAGGACCAGTATAGCACAGATGGCTTGATTCATTGTATAAGGGAACAAAGTGAGCATTCTTAAAATATTTGCTTGTTTTAACATGATTTAGTTATGACAGCTGCTCAAAGGCTCCTTTGAAAAAGGCAGGTCAATGAATCACCCTGAAATTCCAAATTTAAATTTGCTGTTTCTTTTTGTTATGATTGGCTCATGCTGCTTTTCTGGGCATACATGGGCTATTCTCTTCAGTGTGAGAAGTGATTAGTATTTTAAACTACAACAGCAACATCTCATTAAAATCATTAGCTATCTTTGAATCTACTGGCAATGCCTTAACAAGTTCTGTCTTGCCAATTGCGACTCAATCTTTGTTATACTGCAGAAAGTTTTGGGCTGGGCAGTGTTTGTTCTTTGTTCAACTCAAGTGAACGGAGTTTTTGTAAGATTGCAGGAAAAGTGCTGTAAGAAGTCTGAGACCGAGCCAATGAGATGATATTTTCAGCATCTGCATTTCCCTCAACTGTTGTCTGACGTGCAGCTGCAGGTTGGGGTGCATGGAGTACCAGCTGTTGGATTTCTGGAGTGCAGGTGCTCACCCACAGCTCCCAGCTGTGTGCTCAAGGACTTGTTTCCAATCCCACTTCTTCTGGGGGTCATACTTATGCAGCTTTGCTCAACTACAGAGAAAATTCTAGTATAACTTTTTTTTTTCCTGGCTGTGAAAATGCTTTGTTGTATAAACAACCTCACCATTTGCGTAATAACCTCACCATTTGGTATCAGGAAATGAGTATGTAGGTGTTGTGTACTTAGGATCTTATATCTTTAAAGGGGATCATCATTGCAAACTGCTGAGGAATTACCAGCATCTATCTTGTGAGAGCAAACATGAGTTAAAATAACCAACACCATCTGCAAGGCACTTTTAACTTCTGTTATTTGAAAGCTGTGGAGTACTTAATATATTTGACATCAATAAGAATATAATGAAAGATGAAATGAAAGCTAACTTGTAAAGAAAGCAAGCCCTATGGTCTGATTTCAGAGAGTGATAATGATGTCTCACATGTGCTGCTCTTTGAAGGATTATGAAAAAGGTACATTTTCAGGAGTGTCCAGCTTAAAAAAGAAGAATTTGACACGCTGTAGCCTGTTCTTTACTTAGATTGTAGTAATTTGATTTCTTTAGGGGCCAAAATGGTCCTTTGACTTACTTGTCAGTTACAGAATTATAGAATAATTTAGCTTGGAAAGGAGCTGTGGAGGCTGCTTAGAACCTCATTCAAACAGGAGGTTGGAGATGCTGAAAACTCACCTGGAGAATCTGGGGTTTGTCCGGACGAATTCTGACTATTTCCAGGCATAGAGTTTCCACAGCCTCTCTGGGCAACCTGTCCCAACGCTTGACCACTGTCATGGTGAAGTTTCTATATCTAAACAGAATTTCCCTTGTTGTAACTTGCCTGCTGCTGTGCACTTTGCAGAAGAGTCTGGATCCATCTTCTCTATACCTTCCCATTAGGTAATCGTAATGTAATTGCATCTTAAAAATAAACAAATAAATCAACTTCTATAAAGCAGCATAACAAAAAAAACCCCCCAAAACCAAAGCAGAACATGCACGCTTAATACAAGATAGCTAAGGCAAACAGCATCTTAGGTTTTGGAGTAGCCATACTTGAGCATGGCCAAACTGATTTTGCAACTAAAGGTATGTGTTGGTTCTACTGCTACGTTTATCTGTAGGTAGGGGGGAAAAAAATTAAAATGTCTGGTATCTACTAACTTAACCTGGACACAACGAAATAAACATTTATCTTTTACAGAAGATAGAATAGTCTAAGTCTTATGTATGGAAGAATGTACAAGTATTTCTTAATGTTTGGTAAGGGCCCCAGCAGACTTAATTTTAGAATGTACCTAACCATTTTTCACCAGCAGTGAGGTTCATCTGCTAGATGCTGTACTACTGTGGTGTTGCATTAGAAGTGGAGCTCAAAGTAGGGATTTTGCCTATTATCAGCTCTAAACACTTGGAAAATTGACTGTAATTTTCAAAACAGGGAAATATAGGCTTTTAGCTTTCTTTGAAAATACAAGATTCTGTTGCTTCTGAGACTCTGTAAGAGACATAAAAAAGAAATTATAGCATGTTTGAACTACTGTGAAGCCATAAGTGTAATGAATGTGTACTGTATTTCAATACTGTGCACTCTATTCTAATACTCTTCCAATTTGCACTTTGAATAATCTCATCTCACAGATACTGTATGTCAAGCCAAATTTTGTCATAAGTTAGAGCCCTCAGGACTTCTGTGACTTTAGAATCTCTGATTCTTGATTCGTGTTGTGATCGCTCCTGTATTTATTATAAGTTGAATAGTTTGATTGGGTTATGTTCAGTAATGTGCAGTATTCCTCTTACACAATTTTCTTAAGCCAAACTCGTCTTGAGATTTATTGTGTTTACAAGTAAATGCTTTTTCCTTCATATTTCTTGTTTTTAGTCTCATTTATTAAAATGTGTTCATTGTTTTGTAACAAATATAAAGAACACCACAGTTTGTTCTCTTGTATGAAGCATTTTACATTGACTTTTCTGACAGATTCCTCTGGCTGCTCTCTGAATTGAGACTTTTTTCACAATTGCTCTGTAAACTGCAAACAAAAATGTTGCAGCTGAGATCCTTAGGAGTTATCTGGATCACCAGTTTTGCCTTGCATGTGTTTCTCTGATTTTAACAGTGACATTAAAAGTTTTTGCTGTAATAGACGGCCTCTTTAAGCAATGTCATATTTAAAATATGAGTAAATAAGCATCCAAAATATATGAATTTATTCTGGCTAAAACTTTTTGAACAAGTCTGCTGTTAGCATCACCACTGGAACTTGCAACACTAAACTATGAACCTCTTGGGCTAGCAGGACTTGGACCTTACTGTACATTAGCACATGACTGGGTTCTTCCCACCCTTGTCCCCATGTCCTTGAGACTTCATGCTGATGTTGGTATGAAACATGAGCTGAGATGTAATATGAGGATTCTGTGAAGGCTGTTTTGCATTCTGAAAATAAAAGCCTTTTGTGTCTGAAAAACCACAAACTATGCACCTTGTAGATAGAGCATAAAAATAAGGTGAGGAATGGGAGGGGAAGAAAGAAAAATAGTTTCTTCTGAATCTAAAATTTTCCAATGCAACTACCACAGACTGAAAAGGAGAAAGGAAGAGTAGCTCACAGGAGTGGAGCAGTAAAATATAAAAATTAATTCTTGGAACATTCATAGCTATGACCATGAATAAATGGCAATTAATAAGGATACTGTGAAGCATCTGACATAAAGGTCAGGCTGACATATGCTGTAATCAGTGTATCAGTAATTGTAATGCTTTTTCCAATTTCTGTAGTCAGATGACTGGATTGTAAAAATAAGGGGTTTTTTTAAGATTGTTGGAATATGCTAATATTGTTGAAAGTGAAAAATGCTGTGGAAAAAAGTAAGAGTCCAAGTACTGAATACAGAATATGAGGGGAGACAGGGAGAAAGACATGGATGCATGCCTTGAGGTTGCAAACTTCATAACGGCATGTATAGAAATACATTAGTTCAGGAGATCAGTGCAATCTAGCTACCCAAATACACTAGCAGGCTAGAGACGCTTACTGTTCCCTGTGAAGTCAGTACACGTTCTGCCACGTGTACACTTCTGCAGCTCATAATTTCTCTCCTGCATAGGATATGAACCTCCTGTGGGCTCACATCAGCTGAGGAGCAAGTTTTGCATATACTCTTTACCAAACTCACGTAACACAAAGTGAATTGCTAGCATGGGGGTAGCTGTGAAATTGGAGCTGGGAACAGAAGTTCCCTGGTAGGAAAAACTGTATTATTAGTGCTCTGCAAACCTTTTCAGAGTGATGCACAAGGTAATAGAGAAGCTGTATTGGTAACGTTGATGCCAGGTGCTCTTGCTGCAGTGGGTAAAAGGCTAATAAAAAGGCTTATGGAGTCCTGGTTATAAGTTATTTACACATTAGCGAAGCTGAAGGGAAGACACCTTTTCCTTTTGCATTTGAGCCCAATACGTTGCTCTAACAGATCAAAGCCATTTGAATTTACACTGTAGGGATAATGCTTCTCATACAAGAGATCTGCTGTGACATCAGGCAGCATTTGTTTGTGTGATGTGAGCTGTGGCAGTAGTTGTCTGACAACTTTTTTTTTCTTTTTCTCATATTCCAATGGCTACAGGATGTGACTGTAGCCATGTGATATAGATTTTGCTGTCTCTGTTGCCAAGAGCAATGTTATACAATGCCTTTGTATAAACATGCAATCTGTAACATCAGCAATGTTACCATGGCATGTCACTGCTGAGTGCTGTCCTCCAGTGTGTGCATAGCTAATGGCCTAAAGCATTGTAGAGAAGAATAAACAAAATATGATTAATTTTGTTAATAAATTAGAATATTTCAAGTGTCAGCTCTTGTGGAAGCTTGGTGCATTTTTATTAATGAACTCGCCTCAATTTCTAATTACCTTGGCTAGAGAGGTGTCCGGTACCTGTTCATAGGTATGCTCTTAGCTCCCCACACCATGGCCAAGGGCAATCAAATCATCTCATGTGGCTCAGGCAGCATACAGTAATTTCTTAGCCCATGGTAAAGGTCACAAATCCTAGCCCCCACCAAAAAACCCTGATAATCAGTGTTCTACCTAGTTAATGCTGCTTTCTCTGTCCAGACCTGCCACCCTGCATATTACCATAAGCTCCAAGGAATAATGGTGGAAAAGTGGCTGTAGCTCTACCTTCCTTGCTCTCTTCCCCAACAGCACTGAAGTCAAAGTATCTGACGAGCTGTAGAGCCTCTCTTGTTTGAGTGTAAGTTGTCTGGCTTTATGATCAGAGTAACAGATTCGTTGTTCTAATGTAGATTCACAATTACAATGTTTTTTCATTTAATATTGTTGCGTGCTGGGAGGAGGAGGAAGATCAAGTCATTTTGACTCCACTGCCTGCTGCTTTCAGGTCCTACTAAGAGCCAGTCACCTCACAGAAAACTCCATGCTGAGTCTTTAAAATAAATAGCAACCAGCTGCTTGCACTTGTTTAATTAAAAAAAGCATAATAAATGCCTGTTCACTGTAAATTGATGTGAGCAGGAATATGCAATTTTTTAAAAGAACTGTTGAGGTTCCTGCTCTCTTATTTATACCAGTATGGTGATCCCAGTCATGGAGCTGTATTGTCTCGTTCTGCAGATAACTTCTTCTACTAGAAAAATCTCATTAGGATTATGGCTGTTTCTCATGACTTTGAGGTGTCTCAGACCTGGTCAGGAAGAGGTTCAATGGGTAAATGAATAATTCTGACAGTTTTCCTGGCATTTCTTTTTTGCAAACCACTCGTAGCCTCAGCACACTAGTGAGGGGGTTATGAGGTGGGTAGCTTACACATGGCAGACACTCTCATTTTGATGATAAAAGACCAGCCTGGAAAATGTGCTTTGCATATCTCCATGAGAAATAGTACGTCTTACTCAAATGGAGTTACTCTGAATGGACTATATAGCTATGAAATGAAGCCAAATCCCATCTTGTATCAGTTTTGATGTAGAATAGCTCTGTTACTTCTGAGTTTTTCTGTGAAAATGAGGTTAACGTGTGTATTGAATCCATGTGTTCTTCACGAAGACCCCTCTTAAAAGGGGTTCAATGGCTGCAGAAAACTGAAATGCTTTCCTTTGTATTGACTCTGCCCACAGGTAGTATCAATTTAATAGCTGCTATGAGATACTGATAATTTCTGAGTATGAACAAATTTTATATGTGCGTTGAGACTCTGTTCAAATGACAGTTCTAAAAGTGAAGGAAAACATTTAGAAGCTATTTCTGTAACGAAAGGTGATGTGCGTTGCTGTTGATTTTCAATCCTGTTGTTACGCTTGTTTTCATTGTAAAATTTTTGTGATACATGAGAGTAAATCCTGCTGAGACTTTAAATAAGGTCTCAGCAGCTCTTCTGAGCTAGAAGCCAGGAATACTGAACTAACAGCATTTATTTTTTTTCAGGATCAAACAGAAATATAGGCAAAATAACTTCTCTGAAGTCACCGTGTGATTAAAAAAATTCATGAAACCCTTTCTTTGGAACACACTGGTCTGTATCTCTTTGGTCTGTATTCAATTCCAGTGGGCTGTCCATCCAGGAAGGAGAAGTAGTGTGTGCTCATGGGGCAGCCCCTTCTGTACCTCTCGAGAGAGCCTGTGGGAGGACTGAGGTAATTCACACTAATAATTCTTGCTGAGATTAAACAGGAAAGTAGTTTCTAATTAGTTTTAATTAAGAAATTCATAGAGAAGTGATAGAAAGATCTTCCAGAAACAGTGGACTTAAGTACTGAACTTTGGTTGTAATATATAATAAGACTTCCTATTTTAAACTGGGTTCTAAGTTGTCACTTGAGTAACACTTCAGACTTGCTTCTCTGAAGTGCTGCAGTGACAGCAGGCGCTGAATTTGCTGCAGCAAGGAAATCTGTTCTGAATTGCTATATCAGGTTTCCTCTTGGTGTTGGTTGTGGGAATAGGCTGTGTGCATTTACAATGCAAATGAGAAAGGACTTCTTTCACTTTGCTCTTAGTAGACGTAAGTAGCTTTCACATTTGAAGACTGAAAATCATTGTAGTCTATACATTGTAGTCCAGTGGTGTATCTTACTTCTCATTGACCAGCTCATCGTTTACTACAGTATTTTATTCCTATATAAAACTAACATATAGTTACTTAATCTAAACCCACTGTCTACCTTTTATTGCAGGAACATTTGCTTGTTTCTGTTAATCTTTTTGGAACATTCATGGGTCTGACTTTTAAAAAGCATCTGCCTCTGCAGCTGGGAATCTCATTTAATTTGTCTCTTGTATTATTTCTTATTGATTACGTAGTAGATGTTTGGCTCTTAAAAAAAAGTTTAATAACTATACAGTACAAAAATGGAGGGAAGGATCTAGACATGATTGACTTGAAATGCACATTGTATCTCCCTGATCCCAACAGAAATGAGGATTTGTCTCTGGTTTTGAGAACTTTCAGTACCAACGGTGGGGGTGAGCTCTATAACAATTTAACTAATTCACAAATCGGTTTTGAGACAGAATAAGCAGCATGACAGAAGTATGTCTTTTAGAGAGATCTATGTATTGGCACAGGAGTGACTGCACAGAAGAGGTGAGAATTGCATCATCTGCAGAGGGCATGAGGATGGAGCAGTGATTTTATGAGAAGCTGACTATAGGGAGGAACTCTGGCAGAATGGAAATAGAAGCATATTTGTAGCTAATTTTTCCCTTTAGATCTTCAGCACCCTCTCAGCTAAATATTGGGGTTGAAGAAATGTGACTTTTATTTAAGATTCACCAAAAATAAGTCTCAGGAGGAATTTGAATGAGAATGCGTGTGTGTGGGAGGGGGATGGCATACTGGAGTGAGAAGGCTTTTTTTTTTTTTTTTTTGCAGAGTGGGCAGCACGGAGGAAGTGTGAAAAAGTAGCAGGAGAAGGAGACAAATAGGCATTTCTGACTAAGTTGTTGTGACAGGAGGCAAGGTCCAAGAAATAATTTAGGATGGTAAGCCTTCAAGACCAGACCTGGTCTGATATGGTAATGTGGAGGAAAGTACTGTGGAGGTTTGAAGGAGGGATGTGAACAAAGAAAGTGGTTGAACAGGTGTTTGTTAGAGTTACTAGAAAGCAATGTTATGAGTACTGAGATGAAGTCATAATGTTTAGAGTATGGATGAGTGCTAAAAGCCATTGGACAAAGAAAAGCGTTAGATAACCATTATGCTGGTGAAAGTTCGGTGAATGAGATATGAGCGAAAGCGCAAGGCTTTGTTGTGCTGCGAGAGTGAATAATGGGCAAAACAGAGGGTTTGCCAAGAGGAATGAAAAAATGCAAAGGTGCTGATGTGAGAAGAACAATAGGTCTATTTTGTCCATACTAAGCTTTAGCTCGCTATCACTCATTCAAGACATGTGCTAGCTTAGAAAGGAGAGAACAGATGAACTAATAGGTGTGAGAGCATCAAAAATCTGAGGAGTAAAGCAGATGGGAGACTGTCAAATGAGAACAGGTGAGAAACAGCAGACTTGCAAGTTCTTAGGACAGAGATACAGCAAAAACTGAATCTCAAATGTTTTGCTGCCCAGCAGCCATTGTCACCTACCTCACGCTTTTAGCATCTCAGTTCAGGCTGTTCTTTCCTTGCCTTATAAGTGGTATTGTGAACCCCTCATGCTCACATACAGGGGAGATGGATCTGTCTCGTGTTATATTAAGATAAATAATGTGCTTTAAATGCAGTTTAATTACAATAATTCAAAGCTAAACTCCTATAGCTGTTGAAACACTGAAGACCTGAAAAATGTACTTTGGTGTATTATAAACTCTGTAGGTAACTTCAGGCCTGGAGATCTCATAGGCTCATATTTCTCTACGGTAATGGAAAATTCTCCTCTGACTTAGTTTTTGCAAGGTTAGTGCTTTCTTTCCATGGAGGGGTATATAGACACCTTTGATCCACTGGAGTTGCACAGAGGTCCCATTGAGAGGTCTAGTTCTTCCTAAGGCATCTGCACCGGAACTGCGCTGTCTTGGCTTCTTGTGGTGCTTGTGACCTGGCACATGGGGATATGTACAGGTTGTCAGTGGCCCTACTTCAGACTTGCTGGTATTTAACTGTGGATTCTTCCTTCTAAGGGGATCAGCTCAAGCTAGGGGCAAGAAGATGAGTACCATTGATATCTGGACCTTCCCTTTCTGCACTTTAAGGATGCTATCTATCAGGCTTTGTACAGGGCTTTGTATACAGGGCTTTGTATCAGAAATATCAGCCGAGTGATTTGCCTCAGTCTGACACTTTCAAGCAGCTCGGAAGTACAGCTAAAGCCCTGAATAGAGGATAATATAAAAGTGCTCTTTAATACAGCCCTGGATGATATCGGGGGTTACGCAGTACTTGCTTAAAGCAATCTGGCTCTTCCTTGTTTGTTATACCTAATTATTTGTGTTTCACAATTCAAGTTTTACATACGCTTTTCCCTTTCTGTTTTGTTTTTAAAGATCTTCAAAGTTAAGAACGGCCTACCTTTCTAACTGTTTTCTTGAGTCAGGCATTTCTGCCATTTAATTTGAATACAAAAAACTGTATGTTTATCTCATTCCATTTCTAGACATAAAGCTGATGCAATTTCAAATATGATTTAAATGGCAAGGGACTGAAGGCAGTCAAATAAACTTGGAAAACATATCTATCTCAATTTTCTGGGAAAACAACAAGCCTACCAAAGGCTTTTAGCAAACTTTAAGAGATGCCTGTTATAAGATTAGGTACTGTAATATTCTATTAAAGAAACATTTTAAAATAGTGTTAGGAAACCATTAAATCTTATTAGACAATTTCCTTTGGACTTTTGTGTATATGGTTTTTTAAAGTGAACTTAGAGATTGACAAAAAGTTTGCAAGGCAGTGCAAAGATTTGGTGCTACCCTGATAGTCCTGTACCACAGGGACACTTGGAATTGGATGAGGGCCAGGGAAGGCCTGCTACTGTGTACCACGTGAAGGTACGAATGATGGCCGAAACAATCCCCGTGGCTGTTGAATTCTTGGACACTGCATGAGTAACAGTGAAAAATCTGTGCCTTGTGCTTTATATTCCTCTGAAACCAATGAAAATTGGACATCCTCAGTAACAGCTTTCTTCACATACTTCACTCATATATACCCTATCTTGTTTGTAAGAGTTACTGATGGAAAAGAGAAATCTAAAATACCTGTTCTGCCTCAGTCTGGCAACAACATGCTTTGTCAAATGCCATCTGAGAGTGTGCTGTGGTACAGACACATCAGCTTTGAATTCAATAGAGATCACTGGTGTGCTCCAGAAAAGCCACTCAACGGATGGTAAATTAAAACAACTTCTGCCCCCTAACAAGGTGGGATGGCTTTAAATCACTGACCTGAAGGTTAAAAAAAAAAGTCAGTTATCCAGTCTGAAGTAATATTTCATAATAGCACAGTTTGCATTTCTGGACAGAACCTGTATTAGCTCTGAGGTGACCAACACACAAAACAGCTTGATCAGAATAAACTAATTAGTTGCAATATTTCCTGTGCATCTTAATTTTTTTGGTACTTTCTTTTTGTGCTCATTCCCATGTTTTTGGTGCGCTGCTTAAAGACAGTTAAAATAGGTTTTTTGCAAACAATAGAAACAACAGATAAATCTTCATGGAGATTTGAAGTATCTATTATAAACGTCTAGCATCAGACAGGAGGGAGACTATCCTCCCTCTATCTGCTTGATGGAAGTCCTTCCTCTTATGCCTGATTTGAATTTGTTTTTTGCATGATTACTGCTTACCATAATCAATGGATTATTTATATAATCACCACTGTAGATTATAGAGGGATAATGTTTTTCATTGGTGTTTAAGTGCTTGTGTGAAAAGCAAATGTTTTAGAAGTTAGGTACATGTTTCCTACTCTTCTAAGAATCCACTGTCGTCATGTTGTGAAAAGGCAATGAGAAATCTGAGAAGAGTGGGAGACAAGATCTGGATGCTGTAGGACAGCTAGGAATAGGAGACAGACTTTTATTACAGATCCTGTGTACTTTACTTTCTTCTCTTTGACACTTGACCCTATATAGCTCTGTTACAAAAATATGTAGTTAAAAGCCCGAAGCTGTCAATTGGTTCTACTTAACTCTGCTAGATAGCTACTGATTCATGCCAAAACACTGTGTATGCAGGTACGTGTTTTGTCCCTTCTTCAGCCACAGTCCAAATGTTATAGTCTTGGATTAAAGAGTGAGTGACACTTTCAGGGTGATACCTATAAGTGGCCCTAGTTTTAACTTTTTCCCCCCAATATTTTGCATACAACTTTTATTCAACTAAAGGTTTATTCAACTAAAAGTTTATTATTTTATCCTGTAGAATAAAAGTTCTATTTGACATCCCTGAAAGCTCAAATTGGGACCTGTACTTTTAGAGTAAGAGGTCCCAACTTTTTCCTTGTGCAGAAAATAGTTCCAAATAGTACTCAAATTTCCTTAGACCTACATATTTTTTCTAAAATATTGAATCATGAATGTCTGGGCAGAAAATCAAGCATGTGGCAGTGGTAGATACTTAATTTATCTACATTTCTTAAAAATTATATCCTGGAATGAAGGAAACTTGGAAAGGCAGAAGTTTTTCCTGTCTGGAACACCAGCTCTCTTGGGCACGGCAGAACAGCTGTTGAGACACTGCTGGAGGTGCTGAGTGGGCTGTGGTGCCATGCAGTGACCTATAAGAAAGGAAACATGTTGTGAATAAAAATAAACATAAATGTCAATGCTGATGAATAGAATTAAGGTTTGTTTGCAGACCACATGGGAATGTTTACACACATATATATTTTAATATAAATATATACACAAATACACTTGCACATGGAGAGGCATATTCAATGCAGAAAGGAATGTGAAGAGTTGTATAAAGAAGCATTAAGAATTGTACAAACACCTTGATGATTAAGTTAATAAAAAGGAGACCTAATTAAGTAGTATAAAGTGTTTAGATTATTCAGTTAAAGGAAGAAGTCAGTATCATAGGATGGTTTGGTTGGAAGGGAACTTCAAAGATCATCTAGTCCAACTCCACTGCTGTGGGCAGGGACATCTTTCACTAGGTCAGGTTGCTCAAAGCCCCATCCAACCTGATCTCGAATATCTTCTAGGGATGGGGAATCTACAACTTCTCTGGGCAACCTGTCCCAGTGTCTCACCACCCTCATAGTAAATAATTTCTTCCTTATGACTAATCTAAATCTACCCTCTTTTAGTTTAAAACCATTACCCCTTGTCCTATCACTACAGGCCCTGGTAAAAAGTCTCTCTCCAACTTTCCTATGAGCCCCCTTTAATTATGATGAGGGGCTGCAATAACGTCTTGCCAGAGCCTTTTCTTCTCCAGGCTGAACCACCCCAAGTCTCTCAGCCATTCTTCATAGGAGAGTTGTTCCAGCCCTCTGACCATTTTTGTGGCCCTCTTCTGGACCCACTCGAACAGGTCCATGTCTTTCCTGTACTGGGGATCCCAGAGCTGGATGCAGTACTCCAGGTGGGGTCTCACCAGAGTGGAGAAGAGGCGGAGAATCACCTCCCTCAACCTTCTGGCCATGCTTCTTTTTATGCAGCCCAGGATATGATTGGCTTTTGGGCTGCAAACGCACATTGCCAGCTCATGTCAAATTTTTCATCTACCAGTATCCCCAAGTCCTTCTCCACAGGGCTGCTCTCAATCCATTCATCACCCAGTCTATACTTATACTGGGGATTGCCCCAATCCAGCTGCAGGACCTTGCACTTGGCCTTGTTGAACTTCATGTGGTTCACACTGGCCCGCTTCTCTAGCCTGTCAAAGTCCCTCTGGATGGCATCCCTCCTCTCAAGTGTATTAACTGCATCACTCAGCTTGGTGTCATCCACAAACTTGCTGAGGATGCACTCAATCCCATGTGTCACCAATGAAGATAGTAAATAGTATTGGTCCAGATACAGACCCCTGAGGGACACTGCTTGTTACTGATCTCCATTTGGACATTCAGCTGCTGACTGCAACTCTCTGGATGAGGCCATCCAACCAATTCCTTATCCATAAAATAGTCCATCTGTCAAACACATAGATCTCCAATTTAGAGACAAGGATGTTGTGTGGGACAGCATCAAAGGCTTTACAGAAGTCAAGGTAGATGACATGATATCAGTTGCTCTTCCCTTTTCCACCGATGCAGTCGCTCCAGTAGCTGAAGTTCTTTGTTGCTAACCAGCAACTCATTAGTTGGAAGGAAAAACCTGATGTAGTAGTCAGGACTGTAGGCATTAATATCACAGAATCACATAGGTTGGAAAAGACCTTTAAGATCATCAAGTCCAACCATAAACCTGACACTGCCAAAAACCACCACTACACCATGTCTCTAAGTACCTCATCCAAACGTCCTTTAAATACCTCCAGGGATGGCGACTCAACCACTTCCCTGGGCAGCCTGTTCCAATGCTTGATAACCCTCTCGGTGAAGAAAAATTTCCTAATATCCAGTCTAAACCTCCCCTGGCGCAACTTGAGGCCATTTCCTCTTGTCCTATCACTTGTTACCTGGGAGAAGAGACCGACCCCCACCTCTCTACAACCTCCTTTCAGGTAGTTGAAGAGAGCGATAAGGTCTCCCCTCAGCCTCCACTTCTCCAGGCTAAACAGTCCCAGCTCCCTCAGCCGCTCCTCATAAGACTTGTGCTCCAGACCCTTCACCAGCTTCGTTGCCCTTCTCTGCACACGCTCCAGTACCTCAATATCCCTCTTGTAGTGGGGGGCCCAAAACTGAACACAGGATTCGAGGTGCGGCCTCACCAGTGCTGAGTACAGGGGCACAATCACTTCCCTAGTCCTGCTGGCCACGCTATTTTTGATACAGGCCAGGATGCCATTGGCCTTCTTGGCCGCCTGGGCACACTGCTGGGTCATATTCAGGCGGCTGTCAACCAACACCCCCAGGTCCTTCTCTGCCAGGCAGCTTTCCAGCCACTCTTCCCCAAGCCTGTAGCGTTGCATGGGGTTGCTGTGGCCCAAGTGCAGGACCTTGCACTTGGCCTTGTTAAACCTCATACAATTCACCCCAGCCCATCGATCCAGCCTGTCCAGGTCCCTCTGCAGAGCCTGCCTACCCTCCAGCAGATCAACACTCCCACACAACTTGGTGTCGTCTGCAAACTTACTGAGAGTACACTCGATCCCTTCGTCCAGATCATTGATAAAGATGTTAAACAGAACTGGCCCCAACACCGAGCCCTGGGGGACACCGCTTGTGACCGGCCGCCAACCGGAGTAAACTCCATTCACCACCACTCTCTGGGCCCGGCTGTCCAGCCAGTTCTTTACCCAGCGAAGAGTACACCCGTCCAAGCCATGAGCAGCCAGTTTCTCCAGGAGAATGCCGTGGGAAACCGTGTCGAAGGCTTTACTGAAGTCTAGATAGACAACATCCACAGCCTTTCCCTCATCCACTAGGCGGGTCACCTTGTCATAGAAGGAGATCAGGTTGGTCAAGCAGGACCTGCCTTTCCTGAACCCATGCTGGCTGGGCTTGATCCCTTGGTTATTCTCTACATGCCGTGTGATAGCACTCAGGATGATCTGCTCCATCAGCTTCCCCGGCACCGAGGTCAGGCTGACAGGCCTGTAGTTCCCCGGGTCCTCCTTCCGGCCCTTCTTGAAGATGGGTGTCACATTCGCTAATCTCCAGTCAGCAGGGACTTCCCCAGTTAGCCAGGACTGCTGGTAAATGATGGAAAGGGGCTTGGTGAGCACATCTGCCAGCTCCTTCAACACTCTCGGGTGGATCTCATCAGGCCCCATAGACTTGTGAGTGTCTAAGTGGTGCAGCAGGTCACTCACCATTTCCCCCTGGATAATGGGGGCTCCAGTCTGGTCCCCATCCCTATCTTCCAACTCCAGGGGCTGGGTACCCATAGAACAGTCGGCCCTGCTAATAAAGACTGAGGCAAAGAAGGCATTAAGTACCTCAGCCTTTTCCTCATCCTTGGTCACTGTGTTTCCTCCCCCATCTACTAGGGGCTGGAGATTCTCCTTAGCTCTCCTTTTGCTGCTAATGTATTTGAAGAAGTGTTTTTTGTTGTCTTTTATAGCAGCAGCCAGACTGAGCTCTAGCTCAGCTTTGGCCCTTCTAGTTTTCTCCCTGCACAGCCTTGCTACACCTTTGTAGTCCTCCTGAGTTGCCCGCCCCTTCTTCCAGAGGTCATAGACTCTCCTCTTTCTCCTCAGTTCGAGCCAGAGCTCTCTAGTCAGCCAGGCCGGTCTTCTTCCCCGCCGGCTCGTCTTTCGGCACCTGGGGACAGCCCGCTCTTGTACCTTTAGGACTTCCTCCTTAAAGAATGTCCAGCCTTCCTGGACCCCTTTGCCCATAAGAGCTGCCCCCCAGGGGACTCTCTCGACCAGTCTCCTAAACAGGCTGAAGTCCGCCCTCCGGAAGTCTAAGGTGGCAGTTTTGCCGACCCCCCTCGCCGCTTCTCCACGTATCAAAAACCCTATCATTTCATGATCGCTCTGCCCAAGACGGCCTCCAACCATCACATCGCTCACAAGTCCATCTCTGTTCGTGAACAAGAGGTCCAGCGGGGCACCTTCCCTCGTTGGCTCACTCACCAGCTGTGTCAGGAAGTTATCTGCCACACGCTCCAGGAACCTCCTGGACTGTTTCCTCTCTGCTGTATTGTATTTCCAGCAGACATCCGGCAGGTACTCATATAATATGAGTAAACCCAAAAGTAATTCTAAATTTTAGCAGGCCATCTTTGATATAAATAACTCTAAGAGAAGGAAGTTTGTAAATTGGTATTTAAACTAAAAATTATGCTCTACCAAGTTTTACAGTGGCTACTCTTTGTTATTCAGGAACTAGCAAAAGCTGTCTGCCTTGCAGGTTCCCTATCTTATAAGCACAGACCTTAACAGAGTAATTTCAAATCCCAAATATATCGATCATATTTTCAAATACTGGAATCTGGCATGGCTCTGCCTTCAGTGAAGTGATGTTCATTTAAAACAGTAAAAAATTTTAGCCTTTAGTCTGCAATAACCTTTAGCACATCTGCTTCATTGTGCTTTTGGGATAAAGGCCTTTATTTACAGTTACAGGCTATAACAAGAGAATGCATGGAATAATAGTGCTTTATTTATACTTAGTTATTTTTCCTAGTCTTTTTCCATGAAATAGCAAATCTATGGAGACACAGAAAGCAATGCAAAGTACTGAAAATTGCTTTTCACTGTTGAATGAAATAAGTGAAACATGCAATGCTTTGGCAGCAAATGAAATCGGTTTTCAGAGGTGGTGAGGAATGATTGCTTGAGTGTGTTGGTCTGTGTACTACAACTTATCTTAAATTTTAGTGAGTAATAAACACAAATATAGTACTTGATAGAAAATTTCTAATTGCCTTTTTTTTTTTTTTTTGCTAAAATGCTTTTTGAAATAGATAGGAAAGACTGGTGGTGCAAACTGGTAAAAGTGACTTGAAGTTATAGAAAGTCTGCCTGGGATTATACCTTTAAGCCTTAATGTTTTCCAAGCTCTCATCTTGTCATGCATTTTCATTTCAATTATTGAAAGACAAGGTTTTCATAATATAAACCTTTTTCTCTAAAAATATTAGTTATTTCTTGCTGAAATGATAGTCTATTCTATCTCTTTGAACTCTGTTTTAGAAAAGCATTTTGTTTAAAGATGCTAACAGGTGCTCTTAAAGTATGGTTATATTTCTTCCGAACTCCTCTATGATGTTTGCTTTGTCTGCAGCTGGAATGAGGAATTACTGAAAATAAAATGGAAAATAACCTTAGGTGGTAAATATATGCTTATTATTCTGAATACATATTAATTATTTTGTGATACATGATCTAAATCCTGATCTCTGCTGGAGAGGCTCTACTAAAAGGGGAAAAGATGGCTGATGAAAAAAAGAGGCCATACAAAAATGGGAAAGTCTATTCCAAGAAGTAAACAGATGTCTGGATCATTTTATCATGGTTTCTAGGATGTCGTGCTGATATTCATCTGAATAATTGGATTTTTTTAATTAAAAATATCTATTCTGTAGCCTGATGTGTAGCTGTGTTAATTTTAGCAATGCAGGTATATTAATCATTCATTACATACACTTGATCTGGATAAAAACAATGTTATAAAGGAGGAAAAATTACATGTGGAAATGTACCAGCTATCCTGATAGTGTGCATTTCAGTAACAGAACTTCTTTAAACTTATTAATATTTACAGTTCAAATCTTTCTTATTACTTACATTTTTGCATGGAAAAAGTATTAAAATAAAATTCATAATATATTAACTTCTTGTTTAGCACATGTTGATTCTTATTTCCTGTGTTGCTGCAAATTGCACTTCAGATTTGTGGCCATAGAAACTCTTGTAGCTTTGTTTTACAAAACCAATGAAGTTACAAACCTCAGTCAATCTGAGAATGTCACGTCAGGAATTTGGTCCCTACTAGAGAAGTATCATCTTTTGCTACAACATGAAAAGAACGGTGCTACTGACACATGAATTTTGACTTTTGCAAACATTTCTTTACCTTTTCATTGCAGAACACCTGCAATTTACTGGGGGTGGAATTAGAAAAGATGTTATCTACATATAAACCTGCATCACTGCAGAAACAACTGGAAATGGAAGTATCTGTACAATGCGTTAAAAAAGGTCTCAAGAAGAAAAAAATGTCTTAAATCAGTTTACAAAAAACATATAAAAACAAATGGTAACATTTCTTTTTTTTTTTCTTTAGAAAGATTATGCTGGAAACTGTGAGGCTTATGAGGTCACCAGAGCATTTTGCTTTTACAGTAGGCAGGAAAGAAAAGTGGCTCTCACACAAAGGAACAATAGAAAAGGAAAAGAAGAAATAGCAAATTAAATCAATAGGGATTAGATCTCAGTAATTTCTTCTATTCTTATTACCAGCTGCAGTCATCTTGAGAATTTTTAGTCTCATAGGCATGCTAATTACTCATCTATAAAAAATTGTACTGTTCTTGAAAATACTCAGTTCCTTTCCAGTATAATGTAAGCCTTGCTTTTATATATGTGTATATATACGCACAAAATCAGATACATAAAACACCTTTTGTATGGGTCTGAAAACAAATTACTGGGGTGGCTCTTATTTTGGCGAGGGAGCCAATCTGCTACTAATAGAGCTTTTGAAACTTTGCTAAAGTTCTTTTTTCTGTCTTAATATTGGCCTGATGCTGTGGAAATGACAAGAGGTGACATAAGAGGCAATACGTAACAAGTGATAACACATAGAAACTTGGTAAAACCTGAAACAAAGCTCCCTATATGTACATACAGATGTGTGTATATGAATGTGGTTACTATTAATTGTGTTAGAGTTCTCATGCACTGATGTGCCATTACAGGAGTGAGGATTTTGCTGGCTACTGCCAAGCTCACAGAGACAGGAATATAACAGCTTGGTTTGAATATGAAAGGAAGTGCGCGGAAGAAAATTACAGAGCTCTTTGCAATGTAATGGACAATTTTCTGTTTTTCGATGTGTAACAACTAAATAGTCTTGTCCTGGTAGTGTTATCTTAATAATGAATAATCTATATTGTTCTTGTTTTCTACAGTAATGTTTGCTTAAATTTCTTGTATGTGCATGCAAAATTTTGTGCTGAAACCACCACCAGCTTAAAAAGTCAGAGCTGCTACTGACTCAGTTCTTGGATGCTGTTTAGTGGCTCGTCCATGACTAAACTTCTGGCTAAGGTTGAGAGAGTAAGCCCAGAGCTATGAAAGCAGTTGAGATGGGAAAGGGACTGCCGAAGCAAGCTGATGGCTGCAGAAAGAATCCATCCCTGAGGAATTTTTTGGGTTGGGAAGGGTTGGGTTTCCTTGTCCAGCCTAATTGTGAGAAAGGAAACCCAGAGCAGCAGTTGTCGGGGAGCTGGAAAGCAGTTTCTGAAGTGAACTGAGGGCTAGTGCTGGAATTTTCCTTTGGCTGTGAATAGTGGGGAGCTGGGATTATTGCTCAGGCAAGGTTTGGGGTTGAGAGGGGAAAAACGAGTAAGATTTGAGCTGGGCTGGAAAATGGCCTGTCATGGGTTAGGCAGAGTAAACTTACAGTGGATCTAGATACTGGGGTTTATCTAAGAGCAGACGAGATGCGAGCTTTCACCCTGCTTGACTAGCTCTCACGTGAGCTCACTTGCTTGCACACAGCACTGCATTCCCTAGGTCTCGCCTTCCCTTCCTGGCAGAGATCGCTGCTGGTCCAGGGAGGTTGGGCAGAAAGTTGTCGTTCCCGCTGTGCGGCTGCTCGCAGTTATGCAGTTACAGTCTCTGGTCCCTCTCAAGGTCCCTGGGCACCCCTGGCATTTGTCTCCATGCATCTTTCATCTCCAGGTTTTTCCCCAGCACAGATAATTTTCTTTGTCTCTCCGAGTTTTCCTCTTGTTTTCTAGACAATGTTTTTTTGGATCTTTTTTGGATGTCCTTCCTTTTTGCATCAGCTCTTCCTTACAGAACCTCAGCTCCCTGGTTTTCCCTATCTAAACAGTCAATATGCAGAAGCACAATGCGTGAACAGCTTTCTAATCTGTCATTATGTCTCATCTTCTTTCTTTTTTATGAATTGAAGAATTCAGGATGTGCTGCTTTTGTTTAGATGTTGTCAAAATATGCAATCATCCCATACTGGTTGCAACTAGCAAATAGGCTTCTGCTTGAGTTTAGAAGTTGTGTTTTGGATGTTCACCCCTGCCACAGACACCCACACCCACAGAGACTCCCCCCCCCCCCCAGTTATCTGCCCCTGTGTTTGCATTCACAGCTTAAGCTACATGTTGCCTATGACAGGCAGCTAGAGTTCTTCCCTGGAGAAAATTTAGTCTCGCGATGGAGTACAAGTTCAAAACTGCCTGCTCAGTTTTGACTTGAGACCAGGGCTGAAGGTTCAGTACTATAGCTGAAATGGAGACAGTATACGATTCCCTTATTTTAAGTATGCAAATATCCACTGCTCTTTCGCCAAGGGAACAAGCCTTGTGACAGGCTGTTGCTCGTTCACGTTGTAATTGTCTTTCTAAACTACAGGTACAGGACCTTGGTTTAGTGCTGCTTTCAACAGTGTTAAGTTTACTCTGGTTTCACAAGTGCACAAAACTGTTTTCTAGATTAAGTTATTTTTGCATCTCCTTGAAGGTAAAAAGATATTTTTCAGATAAATACACAATAAATTGCAAGTCAGGTGAGCTTGTTAATTTTTAGCTTGTTAATTTTTAGCAGAATATTTCTGCTTGTGAGGCATCAGCTGTACTGCAGGTGAGTGTAAAAGTCTGGCTGGAGTTAAAGTGAGTTCAAGCAGAGCCGGTGACATTTTTGCTTTGAAGCCAGACTTACTGGCAGAAAGTACCATGAATTTTTTTTTTTTTTCTTGAAGTATCAGGTTTTGCTTTAAACAGCTTGAGGTTGATATTGAACAGCTCTGAATTTCCAGGTAATTAGCATAAGTCTCTCAGCGGGAAGGTTGTCCTTCCTGACAAAGATGTCACTGTCAGTGATACTGTCTCTTTGACTCGCATCCGCTGCAACTGCTGTGTTTTTATTCTGACAGGTCAAACAGGTGGATATCAAACAAAAGCTCTGTCTCCCAAGGTGGTATCAGATGTGATTCTAGGAGCAAGTAAAATTGCTAGCATTTCCTTGCTTGTTTAATTTATCTTTCTGGGTATTGTGTGCAGAGCCCGGAGCGCCACATTCTCCAGGCATAGCGTCTTCCTGAAAACTATTGTGCTTATGGTTTCAGAAGGATGCTTTCATAGCACGTACAATTTATTCAGTGCCCATGAAAGATCTTAAGGAAATAAGTACTCCTTTCCTTTGCAAATGAACTGAGTATGATTTGAAATGTTGACCGCTTGTACAGAAAGCACAGAGCTCCCCGCTGTCCTGTTATGGTTTCAGATTGACGGTCCTAAAGGCTAAATCTTACTTCCATCCTGAGCAGGCACAGCCTATGTACAGTATTGATTTTCCAATGTGAATTTGTCTGGGAAGATGATGATCAAATTTACATGATCTCCTTGTAGAGATCTCCAATTAGAATGAATTAACGTGAGGGTAGGTTTGGTGATGAGCACCTAAAGAAATGCACTTGGTCCATCAGACTGTGAGAAGATGATGATTTTAATTAAAACCAGCTACTAGGGGATCTAAATGTGAAATGTCCTACATCCTCCAGAAGTTATTTCTGCCTCCAGGTCTTCAGGAAATGGGGCATTAATAAATGCTGCGAAATTATCATTAGTACTCTGGGTGGAGGTGGAAGAAAGCAACAGGAGTTTCCTAGGACCTCACAATCTCAGGAGGTAAAATTAGGATGCTAAATTGGTAGAAGGTATCAGTAGACTATATTAGAGAAGTTTAAAAATTCCACATTACTGAAATAATTTCCATTTCACTTCCATTACAATTAGCAAAGTCTATTTCAATAACAGATTTTTAAATTTTTTCTGTTTCATTTTAAAAACAACCTAAATCTCTGTGTAAGGCTTTCAATTGCAATTGTGACCACTTGAGTAATTAGACAATTAGAAAGAGAAGGAAAGCTTTGTGATCAAACCAAGAAATTCAAAGTGCTTCTTGAAGATGGACTAGTTTCTTAAGTACATACATAATTAGGGAGATTTTTTTAAAATGCTTAAGGAAAAATACTATTTGTGCAAGTGACAGTAGTTATTTTGAACATTCTGGTCAGTTCTGCAGTTATTTCTCAAGGATGCAATCTATGTACTTTAAGACCACCCCCCAAAAAAAAAAAAAAAAAAAAAAAACAAACAAAAAACAAACAAACAAAAAAAACCAAAACAAAAAAAAAAACCCACCCAAACCAAAAAACCAAACCATAAACAAAAAAATGGCTAGCTGCCTAATTCAGGTATCTGAATGAGAAGTGAATATTGAATTTAACCTTCTAATCTTAATGTCCTGGGTTATTAGTCCCTCTGGGTCTTAGTGTGTAAACTGTACCCTGGATTACTTTTGTCCTTTTTGAGTGGATTTCTTTGGCAACAGGCCTTACTGTCTTCATTTCTCTCTGGCTGATACTGCCTGGTGTAACACCTTGTGGCTGGAGATGTGTGGCAGTCCTCCCTTTCCCAGCTGTGCTAAGTCTGTTGGCCGGTTGGGCCTTCCACTGTTTCCTGCTGTGAATCTGACCAAAATCAGTGTTTTTGAAGCAAAATGTGTTAGTCTTTCTTACAGTTACACTGTGAGAGTGTTACAGAATCATGGTCACGGAATGGTTGAGGTTGGAAGGGACGTCTGGAGGTCATCTGATCCAACCCCCTGTGTTGGATCCAACCCCCATCTGATCCAACTCCAGCAGGGCTACGTAGATCCGGTTGCCCAGGACCACGTCCAGATGGCTTTTGAATATCTCCAAGGAGGCAGAGTCCAGTCTCGCTGGGCAACCTGTGCCAGTGCTCAGTCACCCTCACAGTGAGAAAGTGTTTCCTGATGAAAGTGTTTCTCAGAGAGAACCTCCTGTGTTTCGGTTTGTGTCCATTGCCTCTGGTCCTGTCACAGGGTACTACTGAACAGAACCTAGCTGTGTCCTCTACATACCCTCCCTTCAGGTATATCTATACATTAATGAGATGCTCCCTGAGCTTTCCCTAGGCCAAACAGTGCAGCACCCTCAGCCTTTCCTATTATGAGAGATGCCCCAGACCCTTCATCATTTTCATGGCCCTTTGCAAGAATCTCTCCAGTATGTCCATGTCTCTCTTGTACTTGGGAACCCAGAACTGGACACAGCACTCCAGGTGTGGCCTCACCAGTGCTGAGTAGAGGGGCAGGACCACCTCCCTCGACCTGCTGCCGACACTCTCCCTAGTGCAGCCCCGGACACTGTTAGCCGTTCCTGCCACAAGGGCACGTTGCTGGCTCATGTTCAACTTGGTTAGTCTTCCTTTACATGCACGCTATGGTTTGTGTCGCTCTGCTTTTTCTGTCTCTTGGTTGGGAAAGTAGGCTATTGCCAGCAGTTATTTCAGCCTTGCTGGCATGGCAGTTCTCACTGGCAGGACTTGGATAGCTGTGTCCTTGTTTTCCTTCAGGAGGCTACCAGCTGAGCTGCAAAATCCCTCTTTAATCCAGTTCTCCTAGGCTTGAGAGGACTAACCTATTGCTTTGGTGCAACCCAGGAAGAATAGTCCCTTGTGAACAAGACTAGTGTAAGGCAAATCAGTATTTTTATTTGTCTTTACTGTTGTGGCTTCTATAAAAACCCTTTTGTGTTTGTTTTTCTCTGGAGGTTCAGGCTGGAGGATATCACATCTGACCTGACAGCTATTGCTATCAGACATATGATATAAGCAAAGTTGTTTGTATGTCACTGTTCTCTTTTGCCTCATCTATGTCTTGCCAGTTAAGAGAATGAAACCCAAGGGAAGATCCAGATCCTTCTGGTTCCTTTGCTACGTTTTGTGTATAATTGTATTAATCAATTCAGATTACTGGAAAAAATACTGTTCAAATCTGTATTTATTGTTCTGCAAGGAGAACTGTTAAAGAGCCCATGGCTATTTCCAGGATGTCGTTATTAGGAGTAGAGGTTATTTATTGTCATTAACGCTAACTGTAGGTAGATGAACTGCATGAAGTCTGCAGTTTTACAAACCTCCCCTTAGGAGGTTTGCAGAAATACTGAAAATCAATATAGCTTCCTTTTTACTGTATTTTAAAAATCCACAATTTTTCCTCTTCCTTCAGGGTAATTCATCCTTGTTTTCCAGCTCAGAGAAAATCTTTGTGTAATGGAGATGTCTCGTACAAGTGGGCACTGTAACTACCTCATCCACTGTATCTTTATTGGATGCCTAATATGAACTCGTGCGTGTGTGCTTCAAAATTGCTATGAGTTTAATTCCTCTAGTGTAAAGAAGTTCTTAAACAGTTACAGATTCACAGTCTAAATTTTATTTGTATCTCTAACTCAGGGAGAATGAATGAAACATGCCAGAAAAAGGAAATGGTGCAGCTGTTGGCAAAATATCTGGCTAGCTATAAATGGGAACATCTGGGATCTCTCACTCATCACAATGGACAGTACAAACAGCCAGTGCTATATTTAAATCTTAGAGATTTTGCTCATTCCTTTCACTTTCACTACACTGTGCTGAAGGTGTTAAAATTCATTCAGTTCACTCTTTTGCCCAAGTCTGGATTTTCAGATGACTAATCACATTATTAATCTACTTATCTATGTCCTTAGGGAAGAGCTGAATGGAAAGGACTGAGGATTCCACATTTTTGAATTTTGAAGAGTGGTTCTGATTTACATTTAATTAAACTTTCCAGATACTTGCAAGTGCTTGGACAGATATTTGCTAATGTCTAAATTTCCTGGTAAGCATAAGTATAAAGTAATAAAAACCCATTAGTTAATATAAATGTGCTCTTCCTATCAAGATGACAGAAAACAACACTGCTGCACCTCCAAAATTATTGCTGTATGACTTAAATTGAAGATAAGAAACTTTGAGTCATATCTAACTATAACATTTTTTTGGTACTGCATCTTGATTCTACTTCTAATCACAGAATGGTTGAGATGGGAAGGGACGTACTGGAGGCCATCTGATCCAACCCCCTGCTCCAGCAGGGCTATGTAGATCCAGTTGCCCAGGACCATGTCCAGATGGCTTTTGAATATCTCCAAGGAGGGACACTCCATGATCTCCCTGGGCAACCTGTGCCAATGCTCAGTCACCCTCACAGTGAGAAAGTGTTTCCTGATGTTCATCTGGAGCCTTCTGTGTTTCAGTTGGTGTTCATTGCTTCTTGTTCTGTCACTGGGCACCACTGAAAAGAGCCTGGCTCCATCCTCTTTGTACTCTCTCTTCAGCTGTATCTATACATAAATAAGATACCCCCTGAGCCTTCTCTAAACAGTGCAGCTCTCTGACTTTCGTCATGCACCAGTGTCTTCATCTTCATGGCTCTTTGCAAGAATCATTCCAGTATGTCCATGTGTCTCTTGCACTGGGGAACCCAGAACTGGACCCAGCACTCCAGGTTTGGGCTGACTAGTGGTGGCAACACTCCTCCTAACACAGCCCATGATACTGTTAGCCTTCTTCAGGTCAAGGTTGCCTTCTTCAGATCAAGGTCAGGTTGGATGAGGCTCTGAGCAACCTGATTTAGTTAGATGTCCCTGCTTTTGCAGGGGGGGTGGACTAGATGACCTGTAAAGGTCCCTTCCAATCCAAAGCATTCTATGATTCTTTGCAGCAAGGGCACGTTGCTGGTTCATGTTCAACTTGGTGTCCACCAGGACACCTAGGTCCTTTTCTGCTGAGCTGCTTTCTAGCTGGTCAGTCTTCAGTGAGTACTGGGGGACTGGAGTTATTCCTCCCCACGTGCAGGACTTGGCACTTCCCTTTTTTGAACTTCATGAGGTTCCTGTCAGCACATTTTTCCAGCCTGTTGAGGTCTCTCTGAATGGCGGCACAACCCTCTGGTGCATTATCAACTCCTCCTAGTTTTGTGTGATCAGTAAACTTGCTGAGCGTAACTCCTACCCCATCATCCAGACTGTTAATGAAGATGGTGAACAGGATTGGACCCAGTATTGAGCCCTGGGGTACATTGCTAGTTACTGGCCTCCCACTAGACTTCATACAGTTGATCACCATCCTCTGGGACCAGCTGTTCAGCCAGTTTTCAGGCCACTTCATTGTCTGATTGTTCAGCCCATACTTCATCAGCTTCTCTATGAGGACCTTATGGGAGACAGTGTCAAAAGCCTTGTTAAAGTCAAGGTAGACAATGTCTAGTGCTCTTTGGTAGTGGATAGGGGAGAGGAGCCTCATCTACCAAGCCAGTCATTTCATCATAGAAGGTTATCAAGTTGGTCAGGCATGACTTCCCCTTTGTGGATCCATGCTGACTAGTTCTAATCACCTTCTTGCCCTTCATGTGCCTGGAAATGGTTCCCGGGATTAGTTGCTCCATCACCTTCCCAGATATTGAGGTGAGGGTGACTGGCCTGCTGTTCTTTGGGTCCTCCTTCTTGAAGATAGGAGTGACATTTGCTTTCCTCCAGTCCTAAGACACCTCTCCCAATTGCCGTGATCATTCAAGGATTATTGAGAGTGGTCTCACAATGATGTCAGCTAGCTCCCTCAGCACTTGTTGGTGTGTCCCATCATGGCCATTCATTGGATTTATGAACGTCCAATTTGCATAAGTATTCTCTAATCTAATCCTCTTTCACCAAGGGTAAGTGTTCCTTGCTCCGGACTCTCCCTGTGGTCTCTAGGGCCAGGGATTTCTGAAGGCCAGTCATGCCTTCTGAGACTGAGGAGAAGGTGGCATTCAGTACCTCAGCCTTCCCCATGTCCTGTGTCATCAGGGCCCCTGGTGTACTTATGCGCTTATAGAAGCCCTTCTTGTTGTCTCTGACATCCCTTGCCAGAGTCAGCTTCAGGTGGGCTTTCATTTCATTCAGAGTGTATGAACTTCTGACCCTTTTAAATGAGGGACCTGTCCTGCTTTTATCACTTGTAAGGAAACACCTCTAATAAAACATGTATGTTACTTCCTTGTACTAATATTAAAGCTAACACTTGCTTTATTGCTCCTTGTAGACATAAGAGCTGTGATTATGAAGAAAAAATGTATTATGAAGAGCTTTTAGTCAAATGAACCGCTTTGACAGATACTGATTTAACATAATGCATTTATAAATTCCATATGCTATTAAGAGGATGTCTGTCTTCAAAGAGGGGAGAAAAAACAAAATCAAAAAAGATGTAAACCTGTAGAGATGTCATTTATGAAGCTGAAAAAAATCATAATGTTTTGCTGGTCAGCAGCATTAAATAATGTAAGTCACCAAATAAGTTGTGGTTGACAGCCATTTCTGTTACTGTTCTCGTAATCTGATTCCCAAAATTTGGAAATAAATGCACTCTTCAGTGTTTTAAAGCATGTACTGTTGTTCCCTGAAAAAGGAGATGTATTTATCAGCAGTAGTTGATATCAGGAACTGCTGTCTACAATAATGAAAGTCTTTTTTAGTGTTCATTATATGCACAGTCACACTGCTGTTCATTATATTCATAAAGTTCTGAAAAGCCTGTTTTTCCACATAGGAAGCATATGCATGTTTTTGATATATTCGGTAGATATATTCGGGTAGAAGGTCAGAAGACTTATCCGTCTACTTCTCCCAGTGAATCAAGAAAGGATTTGGGAAAAAAACATTGTCGCTGAACATAACTTTAGGCAGAACTGCTGATCTTCTAATGCATGCACAAGAGAAGCAAAACCCAATGCATTTGCTCTAAAACACCATTTACAGTGTCTCCCAGTCTACTTGTCAGACAGAAAAGCATAAAGTTATGTTTGAGAAATCATTGTTCCTAAAATGAACATACCACTTCCGCCTCTTGAGATTAAACTTTTGGGAGATTGCTGATCAGATGCCGAGAGTGATAAAGACGGAAGAAAACTGTCTCCTCTATTTGCTACATGTGACATTTGCTGCAGATTTCCCTTTTGGTACTGAAGTGTGTTGGCTATTGTGATGAAGTTCAGAACATGGTATTTGGATTTTTAGTGACTCTTGCCTTTTATCCCATCTGCAAAAGAAAGAATGTACAGAAAACAATGATATTCTAGAAAAAACCACAACATAAGGTTCAAGAGACTTAATTCTATAATTAAATGAAACATTTAATGGTGCTGAACTTTCTCTCCCTCCCACACTTTTACAAACTACTCAGTCTGATATTTGGAACTTTCCTATTTTCATTTCTTTAATGGGGCTTTATACAAGAAATGTACTTTTCTGTATTGAAGAATTGCTTGCACAACCTATCATGCCAATGTTGTCTCTGCATAAAATTATATTCCTTAGATTTTTTACATTAGCTAAGGTGCTAGGATTAATCAGTTTATGCTCAGTGATGGATCCATCCCCAAGACAATGTGTAAAATGGGTATGTGTACATTTAGAGCTCTGACATGTAAGCTTGAAGAGAAAAGATAGGTATGAATTAGAAAAAGGTTAAATCCAAGAGGGATCAAAATGCTATAATTGAGCATGTGCACAAACTGAATACAGTGGAAATTTTCTCAGTGTCATGTGTATCTATGCCTCTATATATGAAATTGAACCATTCACTCCAGCAGATGCTTGCTGTATCATAAACTTTGTAATATACGGAAGAGTCATTCTGGGTGATTTAGTGCTATTCTGAAGAGGGAGAAGAGTGGAAAAAAAGGTGAGGAAAAACCTTAGACGATAACCATCATAAATCCTAGAAGCTGATCTTTGAGTCTATAGGGAAAAGTAGTCTTTTTCCTAATGAAAGTGAAACCAGAACAAACGTGGTTGTTAACTCTGTTAGTGTGACTACACCTGTAGTAGTAAGAACAGGAGAAAATATACAATAACGATAGATATAAATTCAGAAATGGTAGAGAGAATGTCAGGCCAAGCTACACTGTATGGAACTCCTTCTGTTTTCCAGAGTTAAACCACTTTACTGTCTTTTTTCAGATACTAAGCTATTTGCATCTACAGATCAGTAAATTACATATTTTAAATAAATAAAAACAATTGACTGACTGACTGTGGTGAAACATTAGACTTTCTTTATGGTGGAAGAGTTATTTTTTTATCTGAAATAAGCATGAGGAGGGGATCAGGCCCAGTCAGCATGGGTTCATGAAAGGCAGGTCCTGCTTGACCAACCTGATCTCCTTCTGTGACCAGGTGAGCCGCCTAGTTGATGAAGGAAAGGCTGTGGATGTTATCTACCTGGACTTTAGTAAAGCCTTTGACACTGTCTTCCATAGCATTCTCCTAGAGAAGCTGGTGGCTCATGGCTTAGGCGGGTGTACTCCTTGCTGGGTAAAAAACTGGCTGGATGGCCGAGCCCAGAGAGTTGTGGTGAATGGAGTTAAATCCAGTTGGCGGCCGGTCACAAGCGGTGTTCCCCAGGCCTCAGTTTTGGGACCAGTCTTGTTTAATATCTTTATCAATGATCTGGGTGAGGGGATTGAGAGTGTCCTCAGTAAGTTTGCAGGTGACACCAAGCTGGGCAGGAGTGTTGATCTGCTTGAGGGGAGGAAGGCTCTGCAGAGGGATCTGGATGGGCTGGATCGATGGGCGGGATCTGGTCCCACTCAGTGGGTTGCGAGATGGGTGAATCTTTTGATTCCCTGGGGGTTTGTGTACTGACAAAGGTCGATCTCTGCTTGGCAGAGCCGCAGGCCAGTAGAGTCACGTCAATGACTCAGAGGAACAGTCAGACTAGCAACTTTATTAACTAGCGAATTAGACAAATGGATAAACTTAACGAACTAGCAAGCTCAGCAAATGAACAGAGGCAATTTGGCAATGGAGCTATTTTCCGGGCAATCCATCACAATTCATCCAAAACTCATATAGTCACATGGTGGAAGAGTAGAGGAACAGAGAAGTGAGAAAAGGAAAAGAGAAGAGAGGAGGATAAAGAAAAGGAAAAGTATCACCACCCTAAGAGAGGAGGATAAAGAAAAGGAAAAGGTATCGCCACCCTCAGATCCCGCGATGACGATGACAGACGTGGCAATCCTCCGGTGATGGGCGCGCGCCGTTCCCTGGGGAAGGTGTCTCTTTATACTCTAATCCCTGCCTCAGGTCACGCCCCGTGAGGACTTATGTCGTTCTGGTCCTCAAAAGTTCGCAGGTACTGAGGGAGGGGGGTGGTCGTGAGGAGTTTCATTCCGAGTTTTGGGTGGTTGCAGGCCCATTCCTTAGATAAACTCTATGTGACCTCTGGCCATAGATGGTAACTGTGCATCCTCCGACACGTTCTTCTCATCCCAGGTTAGCTGACTTGCTGCACCTTATCTCGCTTCTTTCAGTGTCTCACAAGCCAATACCTCTTTTAGTCTCTCCTCTGAAGAGCTCTCCCCATCCCAAGCTAGCCGACTTGTGTCGCGGATGGAGTGAGCGTGCACTTCACTCGTTAGAGAGAAGTAAAAATATAGTTTATTGATACAGAATAGGGAGTTAACAAAGTTCAATGCGACAGTTTTAACAAGATTCGATGGTGAGGTACACTTGATTATTTACTGCATAGAGGACAGGGTCAGACAAAACTGTCAGGGAGGCCCTCCTGTTGAGTCATGAGGTTTGGAAAAAGATCCCCTTGCTTTCTAAACTCCTTCTCAGAGAGGAGTCTAGGTGCGGCTAGATCCAGTCCTAGTCCCAGACTTGGTCAACAGTTTATATCTAAAGGATTATATGTGCGCAATCAATCCTTTATATCACTTAGCTAAGATTTCACAGTTTAGCATGCTATTAGTCACTTACCGAGGATCTGTTGCAGCAAGGAATCTCTCAACCTCGAGGAGTAACCTTGAGAGGCGTCCCTGCTCAAGGGGAGATCCTGGTGTGCAGCCCGCTGCCGTGCAGGAGAGCTCAAAGGGCTCTTGGGCTGCTCACTATTTATGGGGGATAAGATGATTGACTCATAGTCATATTTGCATGCCGACCACAGGTTTTAGTTTCTTCGGTGGGTGCATTGCACAATAGCCCTAGGCTCTTGTGTTGTTATCTGTCTCCTGAATCCACTTTGAGCCGATGCAGCCATCCTGACCAGATGCATCCATTACAATCACCACTGGTGGTTATCACCTAAGCAGGGTTGCAGGAGATAAAGGTCGGGAGGGGGGGAGCACACCATCACAACTTGCTGTTGCCGTGCAAATCGCGCCTTATCTCTCCACAATGTTTGAGACATTAACTCTTTCAGTCTCTCCCAGGGCCGAGGTCAATTGCATGAGGTTTAACAAGGTCAAGTGTCAGGTCCTGCGCTTGGGTCACAGCAACCCCATGCAATGCTTGGGGAATTGGGAATCCCAATTCCCTACCAAACAGGCTTGGGGAAGAGTGGCTGGAAAGCTGCCTGGCAGAAAAGGACCTGGGGGTGCCGGTTGACAGCTGGCTGAACATGAGCCAGCAGTGTGCCCAGGTTGGCCAAGAAAGCCAATGGCATCCTGGCTTGTGTCAGGAATAGTGTAGCCAGCAGGACTAGGGAAGTGATTGTGCCCCTGTACTCAGCACTGGTGAGGCCGCACCTCGAATACTGTGTTCAGTTTTGGGCCCCTCACTACAAGAAAGACATTGAGGTGCTGGAGCGTGTCCAGAGAAGGGCAACGAGGCTGGTGAAGGGTCTGGAGAACAAGTCTTATGAGGTGCAGCTGAGGGAATTGGGATTGTTTAGCCTGGAGAAGTGGAGGCTGAGGGGAGACCTTATTGCTCTCTACAACTACCTGAAAGGAGGTTGTAGAGAGGTGGGGGTCGGTCTCTTCTCCCAGGTAACTAGCAATAGGATGAGAGGAAATGGCCTCAAGTTGCATCAGGGGAGGTTTAGATTGGATATTAGGAAAAATGTCTTTACTGAAGGGTTGGTCAAGCATTGGAACAGCCTGTCCAGAGAGGTGGTGGAGTCACCATCCCTGGAGGAGTTAAAAAAATGTGTAGATGTTGTACTTTGGGACATGGTTTTAGTAGGTATGGAGGTGTTGGGTTGACGGTTGGACTAGATGATCTTAGAGGTCTTTTCCAACCTTGATGATTCTGTGATTCTGTGTTCTGATGTCAATGGAAATTCCTTGCAATGGTAAATTTGAATTTGATGGACTTTTTAACTGTCTATACAGCAATCTCACACGTCCAGATAAAGAGGTTTTTGGTCATATTTGTTGTTTGAGCTAGATTTTTATATCTTTGAACATCTTAAGCTTTGTATATATGTATATAGATAATCAAGGGAAATGTATATACCAAGATATAGAATCTGCAAAATGAATAGTAATTCCTGTCAAATTAGATTATATTTTACAGTGGCTCAAGAAAAATATTTTTAGTTGATGATGATTGGAAGCATAATCAGAATTTTAATAGACCCAGACAAGATAGACATTTCTGCACAACTGCTGGGTTTAAAGTTACTAATACTTTGAAAATCAGTAGTAGGACTAGTACTCCTGATCTAAAAATGTTAACTCAAGAATGTTCTGCCACTGAATATTTGAAAATGTCCACTTTAACTTGGCCACATGGATGGTTTTCAGTGTCTTTGGGTAATGATGCACACAGTTTAAACTGATACTTGCTGAACCAGCACTAATGCTTCCAGAAGTGTTTATTCTGTCCATGCCCTGAACTGTCTAGAAGCAAGTCTGGAAGCCAAAGGGAAGTCTGCTATAACAGTGATCCTCAGTTAAAAAGCACTCTTTTTCATGATCAGCACCTTGATAATATGGACACAGCCCCAATATGCAAAATACATCCAGTCAGTTGAAAGTGGGGGGAGCATGGGCATGAGAGCTCTCACAGGGTACACACCTTCCTGTTGTCATATCAGGATTGCCCTCCTGTGGTGACTGTTCAAATGCTACTAGTGCATTATAACTGTGTTGTGGCCATAACCCCTTTTTTCAGGTTGAGAATTAGCTTGCAAATGATGCTTGTTGGGTCATTTTGCAAGTCAGATGTTATAATGTAGATGAACATTTTCAAGCCATGAGTAGATGCAATGAACTAGAAGAACAGACCCATTCTCTCAGGGCTAAAGAATTCTGGATGCTTTCCTGTTGTGTACACTTGCAATGTCTTACATGTATGTGCAGATTTGTGCAACATGTATATGTATTTTAAAACCAGGTTTTATTTCCAGATTGATTCAAAGTAGATTTGCCAAAGAATCAAAGTGCAGTTCTGACTGTTAAGGTTAAAGTTCATGATAAGGGATCATTTATGTAAGAGTTTATTTGCATGACAACATTGTGTGTCAATTTTATAGTGTCCTGGAAACCTTAATTAGCTTATTTCGGAGGTTTGGTTTTGAAAGCTAGAGGAACAAGTGCTGAGCCCGCTAACTTAAAGCAACTTTTCATGTTGGTATAGTAAATCTATTGTTCTGCATGTGATTTATAATACAATGGTTTCTTCTTTCATAATCTCTCTCCTACTGTCATTTCTCCCAACATAAACATATGTTCATATTAAGGATTGTAATCAGTTTTGTTGTGCAGAGAGGACTTCAAATTCAACAAATGTGAATGAGAGCTAAAGGAAAAAAATATACTAAGCCACAAAATAATGATAATCAAAATAATTATATTACCATGTTACCTGATTTGGCATTGAGGAATTAATTGGCCACTAGTTAGAATTGAACGGACTGAACAGGTGGATAATTTTTTAGTCTTTTCTACATATTAAAAAAAGTCCAAATATTTTGTATTAAAGCATTGTGATATTGGCCTTGAGACCAAGAAGACAGACCCTCGTCTATAGTTCTAGTTGTACTGCTTCAAGTTAATGGCCAACTGTCTTACTGTGTACGTGCGTACTTGTGTGCCCCAAAACCACTCCCTGAAATTGTTTTGGAAGTAGCGACAGTGGGAGAGGCAGATAGAATAACAGATGGTAAGACTCAAAATGTGAGAGTAAGAATTTAATGTTATAATTACTTGTATGTTGTAATGTTGTATCTTGTTTTAGTGGATCACTAGACCAAATTATTAGTTTTTGTCAATCTCTTCAGCATATTAGTAATTTCTGTTGAATAGTATGACTCTTACTGTCTAGTTCAGCTGCTAGCAAGTCCAGTGCAGTATATAATTGCTTGATGGGCAGTTCAGCATTTGTCTTTTTTGTTGGCAATATTATGAAATGTGGAAAGTAAATGCCCAGGGATCTGTAGGACCAATGTGGGTACTGTAAGCTGATAATCAATCTGCAGAAAGCAGATGCTGGAACAGTTGGGACCTTGATCTTGTCCTGGGTTGAATGAACAGTCTGAATTCTTAAATCCCAGATAGTCTTGAATTCTTCTATATCAGCAATGTATTTTGTCTTTAGGCTCCAGCATTAATCTTCTAAATAGACAGTTTCAACCTTACATTTCTATTTCATTTTTAGGATCTTCTAATTCAACTTCCTACAACTGCATTAAAAACTATTATTCATTTAATTCTTCAGAACTGCACAAGGAAACTAAATTTGACTTTTTTTTAGTCATGAGTGATCAGCTACTGATAAATACTCCCTTCACAACCATGTTTATCTGCAAGTGGTTTTGACCTCTGAAAACTGGAAAATATTCACACTCTGTCATCCTGCCAATGTTTCACAGTCTTTCTTGTATCACCACAACCTCATCTAAGTCATATTACAGACATAATAGGGAAGACTGAGGAAGGCTGTGGATCTTCCTGCATTCATTGTTGCTCCTTGTCTTCTCATGGTTTTCTTCCTTTCCTTGGCAAATTTCTCTTCAGCAGAGCTGAGTAGTAGGGATGTTGCAGAGATCCAGACATACAATTATTTTCCATCAAGGTTGCATATCTTCCTTGAGCTTGGATAACTGGAAACTTTTTCTGAAGTTTGCCTAGCTACCACTTCTATACGTGGTAGACAGAATGTCCATGGTGAGAGAATGCATACATACATTTAAGAATACAAGATAACAGGAGAACCACACTATGGAGTTTGTAAGACACTAGAAAATTTCACTAAGAAATTTCAGGTGAAGAACTACTGAGAAAATATACTTGCCTTGAAAATAACACAAATGCAAGCCCCCAAGTTCCGAGTTCTCAGTTACTAAAAAAAAAAAAAAAACCAAAACCAAAATAATGCCTTAGTTTATCTTTGCTTTATGGCAGAAAGGTGAGTTAGAAGGGTCTTATAGTAGAACAAAAATTCTACAGAAAATCTACTTTGAGTTACAAAAACAAGCTGGTAATTGATGTTCTTTGAATTACTGTTTCCAGATTTTTTTTGCTAAAATGCTGTAGCATGCTTATGATGGAATGTTTTCGAAGATGTTTATTTCAAAGTTGCTTAGAATCTGTGTCTTGGGGGCATAGGGAGGGAAAATGAATGAGTTCTGTATCTCCAGCATGGGGCAAAAGGTTTAGAATATTAAATATATAATTTTTTTTCCCCCCCCCAGGGTTTTCTGAGATGTGAGCAGATGGAACTTTGATTTCAAGCATAAGCTCAATGATAAAAGATTGGAAATCACACCATTAAAAAATTATAAGCAGTAGGTTATAAATTTTTATCACTCACTATTGTTAATTAACCTTTAAAAGCTGATCATGTAGAGAAAGCCTGCGGTTTGGTTTCTGTGGGAACACTTTTTACTAGTAATGAGCACCTGAGGATTCTTTTCTCTCCTAGAGTGAACATGACATTTCAATTCTCAAAGATGCATGTGTGATGCCAGCACCTTTCAGTGTTTTAAGCATAGCAAGAAAGCTTGGTATTTTCTATATAGATGCAGAAAGGGCAGTGATTTTCTTCTGCTTAGGCTGGACGTGATTCCAAATTTTCGACACTCAAGAATTAGTTGCATGAGCAGCATTCATTTTCAGAAGTGTTGCTGGGAACCTTTTGCTGACATTTTGCCATCAGCAGGAGTGAAAATGAAGGCTTGTAATGACTTCTTCACCTTTGCTTATATTTATCCAACTGGATATGCTTGCATTTTTGAAGCCGTTTAAAAATACTTTTTTCTTTCAAAAAAATTGAATTGCACTAAAATAGGCATTAAAAATAATGGCAAAAGAATACTATTTTAGGATCTTGAATCAAGTTGCTTCAAATGGTGCAGAAAGATCATTGGACTATTCCAGTTGTATAGGTAGCATGACCTAGATCCTGCAAATGCTTTGCATGAACTTGACTTTAAAAAAAAAAAAAAAAAAAGTCTTCAGAATGAAAAGGACCAGGGGGCAATGCCTGTAACTTGTTTATGTACGTAGAGTCTTCTGTGCAGGTGAGAAGACCCTGTGCTAACCTCCTACTGCCACCCATAGCCCCAAATCTCAGTTTGACAGTGGAACCAGCTGTTCCGAGGAACACTGATGCTTTAAGTGTTTAGCAAATATCTGATGTTGACTGCAGATATTAAAGACATGAAAGTGGAGAGCCATCTTGTGTGTCTATATACATATATATAAACACATACATTGGCTTCTGTTTTTTCCTTTGTTGCTTATTATTTTTCTAGGCTCATTCATCTTTCATCTGGAACCCCAAGGGTGGACAATACAGTGAATAAGATGCTTGAAAATGGTTTTGAAATACATTTTACTGTAAAGTGATTACAGTTTAAGAAAGTTGCAGATGTTTTTTGTGTGTGTGTGTGTATGAACATAGTGCTCAGCAGAAAAGTATAAGGAAAAGGTTGAAAATACTTTTCATTAGTGAGAGGGATAAAATTATGTATCATGAACATACTAGTGATCGGTATTTTTTCATTATGTTTAAAACATGCATTTTTCTTTTCCATGGAAAAACACAATCTAGTATAGCTAGTGTGTTAAGAATTGGGAGTCGTCTGGAGGTAAGTTTAATATCTTCTGAATCTGTATGGCTACTCTGTGGTGTCTTTCCTTCTCTTAAACTTCACTTTAGACTGAAGAGAGTTTTCTAACATTTCCACAGAGGCATGATTTAAATTAAAAAAAAAACAAAACAAAACAACCAACTGTATAGATAAGAATCGGAACAATTTTCTGACTTTTTTTATTAGCTCTAGCAAATGCTGTAGTGTTGCTGTTTGGTTTTAAAAATTTATTATTTCTACCTATTTCAGAATGAGATTAGCTGGAAATAATGGCCTGGCCGCTTGTTTTCAGTCCTTCCTTTCTATTAAAAAACCTTATTGGCTTTGGTTCCCTGTATTTGTATTGACAGATGCAAATGGCCAGATAAGTTGTGGTACAGACATGGGTTTGAATGTACCTGTCTGGAACATCTGACCTTTTTGCAGATACATTAGCAGCATGAGGAATAGGTCTTCCTCAAGCAGGCAATAATCCACTAGCATATGGCCAGTAGTATATATCCCATGTAGGACAGATGAATGAAATCTGTAATGTCAAACTTATGGGAAATTCTGAGCTTCCACTATTTGTTTTTCATACCAACCCACACCAAGAGTCTGAAACCTTTGGATTTTTACAGAGTGGAAATTATGGCAGTTTGAGTAGAAAAACTCAAAATATTTTGACTTGAAACTTCTTGGAAGGTAAGCAGAAACTGAAGTGACTCCCTCACAGGGGGAGTCTCAAGAGACGCGATGCCACTAGAAAGGTAGGACAGCAAAACTTAGCAGTAATGTGTGGTGAAAGCCAAACTGGATACACAGAATGCTTTTTAGGGAAACATGAAAGGCTCTGCTAGTCCAGCTGGTCAAGTTTTGCCTCAGCCTTCATGAGGTACTTCAGAGGAAGCGACAAGAAAAAAGTGGAGAAGAGCATTGCATAAGTCTGTAAGAGAACCTCATCCTTACATGCTATTTATGATGATTGACCAAAAAACCTTTATCCTGTAAACAAAATCTTAAATAGCTGAATCTGGTTGTTTATTAGAGGAAGACATTAAAAGGAAAAGACTTTTTCTTTATTTCTTCTGCCTATGCATTTCCCTATCAAGCTTTGCTTTGCAAATCATACAAATAGCAGTTAGTGGGAGCTCTAAGTAGCTCACAAGATAAAACTTCTGACCCCATCAACAACCAACCACTTGTCATAGATTTCATAACAGAAAAAAACCTTGAGATCCTTAGTTTCTGTTTCTGACTTTGAGAGAATAAAAATAATATCTGAAAAATAGGGAAGAAAAAAAATATTAGTGTCTAATTCTAGTGGTATTTTTTAAAATAAAAATAAAAATACGAATACTCTCTCTCCAATGTTTAATATCCCCTTTCATTTTTTTTCTAGGTACTTGTAGTTGTGTGCTTCAAAATAAGACAGTGAGGTTTATAGTTTATTTTGGAGATATAGAGGCTTGATACAGCATTTGTGTGTAATTCAAAAACATCATGTTGTGATTTACATTTGTATAAATCATAAGAAATGTGATCCAGGAAAAATTCAGAATATGAAAGGGAAATTATAATTCAGAACCTCAAGGAATGTATATCCAGAAGTTAATTCTGTTCGATCATCTATTGGATTCTAATGGCTTAGGTATTGGAAAAAATTTCAAGTAGGGCAAGAGTTTGAGTTGTAAAAACCCTGCTTTATTGAAATTAGCTGTGCAACTCCTTTTTATTTTATTGGAGACTTATTATCCTTCTGTAATTTGGATCTGAGTTTTGGGATTCTAGCATTTTATGTTTCTCCCCACTGTGCCAGGCTTTCTTTCAAAATGTTGAAGCCTAGCTGGAGCTGAAAGAATTAAGTTATGGTAGCAGCTTCTGAATAGCAGCCAAAATATTCTCTGCAGTCAGAGGAGGTTTTTGATGCACCTGGCTTCTTCACTGTTTAAAAACACCTACTCTTTCTCAGCTTTTAAATTAACAGTAGCAAAAGCTGAACTTGAAGGAGTCTGAGAGGTTGGAGAGGCTTCTTCTGGTGTCTGAATAAGTGCCTCTAATGTTGTCAACTACATCTCTTTTCTGATAACTTTCTGTAAGAAAGACTGTTGAAAGAGGGAAACCTTGTCGTAAATGACTGAGGAATGTCCCTCAGACAGATTTGTTGTGAAGTAAAAAGTAAATAAAATATATGTTAATGATGATAGAGGGTGTAAACCTCTCTTCTCACTTTACTTCTGTAAATGCTATCTGATGAAAGAATAGGGGAGGGTGACTGCTAGATGTGCCTTAGGTAGCTGCAATAGGCACAAACAGCTGGCAGGGCATTGTAGCAGACTTGCTGTGCTCTGCAAATGTCATTGCTAGTGCCACAAGCGCTGAGCTAATGACAGGGCTATCAATATTGGCAGCAGCCCAGACAAAATGAGTATCAAAACAAATTAAGTTTACCCATCTCAAGAATTACTGCCTTCTGCTCCAGTGATCTTGTAATAGTACTCACATGTATTTTTAGATTATGAAAAATCCTTATGACGACCAATCTGGAATATTTTATCAAGTGAGTAGAAAGAAACAGAGGAAGTAGGAATAGATAAATCCTCTAGCTTTTCCTGACTTAGGTTTATTTCTTATGTGTATATTGTACTTTGAATGCTTTTCTTTTCACTGGATATGTACAATTACTTTAGTCTGAAGATACCAGTAGGAGGCCCTTTTGGTCATGTAGGCAGCTTTTTGTGCAGCATCTCTCTGTGTTATATGTGTCTGTTCAGCAGCCTATTTAGTATGTTGACAGGAATGACTTATTGCATTTGGGGGATTGGGTCACATGATATAGATAACTTATCTGAAGTTTACGTAAAGCAAAGTGTGTGTCTTCTCAGGACTGGGCTTGCGCTATTTGCATACTGAATCACTTCCTTCAGGTTTCCAAGGGAATTTCTACTTCTAAATATAAAGCTATTTTCTCAGGTTAATAAATGCAGATGATGATAAACCTATCTAACAAACTTTTTGGACAGCTCTTGAGTGAAAAATGCCAGAAAAGAAACACACCAGACAAGGAAGAAAGATTTTTTTCTTCAGAAGCCCTTGAAGACCTTTACAGCACCAAGGAACATCACCATTTGTAAACTTTTCTGATGTTGATTTTATCAGTTACTGGTTGACAAATGACAGGGGGCCAATAAAAACACTCATTAGTTTCCCATCTGTATGTCTGTGCATCCATCCATGACTTGCAGAGTACGCAATTTCTCCACTTAATGTATTTCCATGTCAGAATCCATTTTATACTATATTTCAGATCCTGCTTAAGTAAGAAGCTGTTGTCTGAAGTTGCCTTGTATATGTTATGGGAAAAGGCAATGGTGATGAAGTGATGTGCTTTTTCCCTCGTGCTCTATTATATTGATATATCACCAGTAATCATATAGCTGTTTATAGTAGCAGAACATGCTTGCAAAATTACTGAAGTAGTGAGAATTTTGTGGTCCGCCCTGCAGTTGCAGGGCTATACCTCGCAGGTGTTGAAAATGGTACCTTACTGGCTCTCTACTGCAGACAATAATCTTTCCTTGTCTCTAACTTACAGCAGCCTTGGGTTATACATTTTCTATTACTGAACTGTCACTTTCAGCTAGGGGTGGGAAATAAGTAGAAAACCAGAAATACTACAACTCCTGTTATTGCTTCAAGGTTGTGTCAGGGTGAGTTTCCTGCTTGCTGCCTCAGAAGTGATTAGCTAGCTAGGATTTTTTTTAACCTTATTCCGTTCTAGGTTTGTGTGTGGGTTTTGGTGTGTGTTTGTGGTGTCGTCCGTGTCCCCCCCCCCCCCCCAGGATTTCTAGGGAATCTTTCTATGTACAGACTGTCCTCCTAAACTGAACAAGATAGTTGTATTTGATCCAGTATGGTGTATTCTGTCCACAGTATATATACAATATCTTGGAGACTATTTGTTTCTTTATCCTATTATGCCCGAGTTGGCATATACTTCTGGAAACAGCAGAGGCAAATGACCTAAAGTTCTGCTCCAGAATATCTAGGTAGCGCCTGCTTTGGAGTGTGTCTAAAGCTGTGTGAGCAATGATGGAAGAAGGTGATCTCCTGTCACCACTGTCTTTTCTCTTCTGCTTCATGCAGAAAGTGCAATACAAGGGGAGGGATTCTTTTTGTGGCTTGCTAATAGTTGTGTTTCCCTACTAGTAAAGGTATCAAGGATCTGTTTCACTCTTTTCCCTTGCTCTATTTGGAGACAAAAGGAAAAAGGAAAAGGAGGACTCAGTTCATTCTTCTTTGAATGAGAAAAGGGAAGGGAAAATCTCACATTACTTCTCCCCTCACAGCAAGGAAGAGGTTATGTTTTCCAAGTACGCCTCTTGTCTGTCAACTAGTATTTTGTCATGATGGTACAAGGTTTGTTGATTTTGAGCTTCTTCTCACTGGTCTTGTGTGTTTTTAATTACGATGCTTTCGTTATTGTCAGGTCTTAGCTCTTTATATGTAGCACAGTGTTGTGGTTTTGCCCAGTCAGCAATTAAGCACCACACAGCCGCTCACTCACCCTCCCCTCTGGTAGAGCAAAAGTAAGAAAACTCATGGGTTGAGATAAGAACAGTTTAATAATTGGAACAAAATAATAATAGTAGTAATAATAATAATAATAATATTTAAAAAATTGTAATAAGAAGGAAAACAACAAGAGAGCGAGAGAGGAACAAAACCCAGGAAAAAAACAAGTGATACAACCGCTCGCCACCTGCTGACCAATGCCCAGCCAGTCCCCGAGCAGCGATCGCTGCCCCCCAGCCAACTCCCTCCAGTTTCTATACTGGGCATGACATCATATGGTATGGAATAGCCCTTTGGGCAGTTTGGATCAACTATCCTGGCTGTGCCCCCTCCCAGCTTCTTGTGCACCTGGCAGAGCATCGGAAGCTGAAAAGTCCTTGACTGGTGTAAACACCACTTAGCAACAACTAAAACATTGGTGTGTTATCAATATTATTCTCATACTAAATCCAAAGCACAGCACTATACCAGCTACTAGGAAGAAAATTAACTCTATCCCAACCAAAACCAGGGCACACAGTGTTCATTAAAAAAGTATTTTTGTGAAAGACGGAATTTACTTTCCCCAAATCTTCTTTTTCCATAGCTCAAGACTTCTGTAATAGGTACGGAAAGAGTTTTAAGATAGTTAGATGAGACTATCCTTGTTTCTTAAAGCTTCATCTTGGTGCATCTGTGGAGGTGCACTTGCTTCACACTAACCTTTATTTTCGTTCAACTGGAAAACAGAACTATGTTTAAAACCAGTTTTAGTTAAATACCGTTTTCCTTCTTTTAAATACCATTTTCCTTCTTTTAATTAGAGACTCCAGGCATCTGAGTTTGGCTTTTGTTATACTGCCAGCTGTAGGAACATAAACAGTCTTGGACTCCATGATGAGTCTTTTACTAGTCTACAGAAGAGGAGAGGAAAAAAACCAAAACCAGCCCCTCCCAAACTGTGCACTCTTGAGTTGGGTAGGTATAACATGACAAATATCAACATGGGTACCTAAAAGTCAGTAAAATTAGGCTGATTATTTGCTGTTTCACGAATAGTTTCAGTGTGAACAGGTAGTGTTTGTATTTTACTCCCGAACAGACAATGCATGTATGTACAAAGCCCAAGTGCAAATGAGCTCCAGGTACATAATCTCCTCTGGGGTTTGTCATTATTTAACAAATCAACAGTAACTAGTTCTAGTGAAACTTAATTTTTCATCTTAGAGTTGCAACTAAGGCTGCTCAGGTTCTGTCTTAGGCATACAGTAGTGTCTTTCATCAAAGTGTTCAGACAAATCATCCATACTATAATACTCAGTAACATCTTCCTGAAGAGATCTGACAGCTGCTGAAAGAACTGACTTTCAGTTGCTCTGTAATATTTCGAGACTGTTTTTAGAACAAATTTCCACAAAGCTTGGGATTCCTCTCAGTTACATCAAAGAGGTGCAGCTCAAGTCAACAGAATTGCAACAGTGCTGCAAAATGAATGACAGAGAACTGAGCTTTGTGCTCATAAATCCATATTCTGGATTTTTAGTGTTATGCTTGAATTGTGTAGAGCTAGCCATTTCTAATGTAAACACACCCCATTTGGAAGATGATGACACTGATTTAATCAACTTAATAGCAGAAATATTCTGATATTTAATCTGAAAGAAATTGAAGTCGATCAACCTCTTACTAGACTGATTATCCCAATAGTTATAAAATGGGTTTAAATACTGAGTAGTTTTGATTAGCTTGCAATAGTTTCAAACAGTGACATTAATCTGATATAACTACCAGTTTTCATACTTTACAGTTTGTTAGTCTCATCAGATTAATGCAGCAAGGAGAAGGTAGAAAAGAATGATTTTTCTTGAATATTTGTATGATTTTGAACACTAGTGTCAGGGGATTTACTGTACCTGGATAAGGTAGGAGTCTCCTGAACATATCCTAGGATATACTGACTCCAGATAAATTTTGTTCTTCAGCTTTTCATAAAATAATGGACAAGAAAGATTACTGAAGGCCAGAACACAAAAGCAATAGAAATAAAATGACCTAAAAATGAAGATGATGCAAAGATTTCACTCTCTCCTCTCTCAAATAAACAAACATAGTAGCTGGGCTCAGGTTTTCCCTCTGAAGATTCACCTTGCATTTCTCTCTGTTTTATGTGAGCAGCTTACAAGACTTTTAAATAATGATATCTTTCATCCCCATTTCAATGGAAACAGAGAATATAGGTTCTGTGTTACATTAGGAAAGGAAGAGAATAATTACAACTGATTAGAGGAAAGCTTAAGGGATTCTGGAGATCCAATTAGCCTTCACGTGATCATCTGGCTTTAGAAGTAAGCCCCCTTTGTCAAGGAGAGTATCGGTCCCTGTGACCACAATAAAGGAATGTGAAGCAAGTGCTGAAACATCCAGCTGGATCTATATTTTGTTCAAGGTGGGTAAAACTGAGGATGGTGAAATTATAGCTGTATAGCCAGAGGCATTGGAGACAAAAACCTGTTGTTTGGTTTTGTCTTTTGACAGAACATCCAAACAATTTATGTTCATCAAATAAGCCCTGAATAAAAGAGGTTGTTACATTCTTAACTACTTGATTTTTACAGTGGTTGTTCAACACTCAAAATACAGATGTACTCAACTGTTCTACAGCAGCAAAATTTCAAAATATTTCTGCTTGAGAGACAGTAGAGTGCAATACCTTAAGTTGCCTGGTGGAGTTATTCTTAACGTACATTAAGTATTGCACATTTAAAACAAATCTCTGAAAGACTTCTGTTTTGAAGTTTCATTGCTTATAATTTTTGTTTGATCACCCTTGGAAGTCTTATGGGGGGAGCCTTGAGAAATTTTACACTTTTAGTCATACTGAAGGTGGAAATACACTGTAGAGATATGTTTTATGTCTATTCACATGACCTGTTTCAGTATTACAGCCTCTTTATTAGCCAAGTACATTAAATACTCTTTTCCCAATGGCAATAAGCAGACTCTCCAATAAACCTGCGTAACCTAGTTTACTTCATAGCTCGGAGTGTGATGCTGAGATCTCATGAGGAGAGATGTGCCACTTTCTTGCTATTTTGGGAAGAGTAACTGGAGCATTTACCAGTTTGTAACACAAACATGCTAACATTTATGCTGCTCCTTAAAATTATTCACTTATCCACATTAACAGTGTGGGTGGCCTACTTAGATGGGCTTTTGCCTTTGGTTCTCTGGTCTTAATACATCGTCTTCCATTCTACTTCTTTGCTCTCTTCATCTGTTATGCTTGCTTGTAATTTTCTCTCTCTTAGGATATGCATTTATATTGCATTGTCTGTTGTATGTCTCTGATCATGTAGGGAATCAAATGAACAGCGGAGAAAGACTATGTGGGTGAAAAGCCTGCATTAATAGGTCCCAAGGGATTACTAGGATTTATGACTACTTCTATCAGCACTAGAATAAGTATTATATATTGAGGAGTCAAGTAAATGAGAATTCTGTGGCTTATCTGGGATGACTCATTTTTTGACTATAGTCTAAACCTATTTTTTCCGAAGATAAGTACAAATTTTCTCAACCTTCACACAGTGCCTTTGCACATGCGTAAACAGAGGGTTTTCAGTTGTATGGCACTGAGTATGTAACAAAAGCATTGACAGTTTTGAGTGCTCTGCTCAAAATGTGCTGATATGCTATACTTCAGAGTATAGGCCATTATAAATAGAACACCACAAGAGGCTTACTTGTCCAACTTGCTGGAGCTGCAAAATTATTTCAATCCATTGATAGAGAGATGATTCAAGTACAAGTATCATAAATCTACTAAATGAACTGGTAAGACTGTGCAACTGAGTACAAAAGGGACTACTGATAAAGTATATAGGGATATTGCTAGTCCTTTATTAGACTGATGTCAAGTGACTTTTCAGTGACGTTCTTCTGAGTATTCAGAGTTGGGCACATCATGATGTTGACCTAGTCAGAATACTGCATGGTGTTGCTATATTATAACAAAATTCTTTGCCATTTGAACATAATGCGTGGGTTGGAGCCAAGAAAAGTGAGTCAGAACATAAACAATCATCAGTCATTTAAACTATTAAAAGGTACTTCCCTAGCTTAATCATATTATTTTAACAAGTATTCTTAATATTGTTTTTTACCACCACAATATTCGTGCAAATCAACACTTTCAGGAGAGCTGGATTCTAGCTATGGGGTCAATTTTCCTGTCCCCAGTTTTTAAAAGTTGATAAAGCTGTGTTTGGGATTTATCCCAGCAAATTTAAACTGCCTACAAGCTGGGTGTCTAGTGTAGGTAGCTGAGAGACAAGTATTTCCCCTGGAGGCAAGGGGATGAATCTATAGTTTTCTATTGATTGCTTAGGCTAGATGCTAGACTCCAGGCACCGAACTCTTAGATGATTAAACTTGGGTAAGGAGGGTTCTACCATAATGAGTTATTTTCATTTGTTTCTTAAGAACAATACTTCAGTAACGCTGGGGGAATAATTGCCAGAAACTGAGTTTCTGGTAACAATTTTATGCTGTTAAGAAATATATGCTTGCTTTTGTGGTCTGTCCTGTTAGCTTGTCTTGCTGTAAGATGGACCTTGTCTATCATCTTTCCAGAGATGCTGAAAGGGAGGACAGAAAAATTACTAGAGGTAAAATATGACGGAATTTTAATATACATTTTGCAATCTAGAGCCTGTGTGCATTTTGGGCAATCACATCAGATGATGGTATCACTCTGCTGTTTTTCTCCCACTTCACACTTTGAATGTCTCTGTCTTGCCCTCCCTGTGGGAGCGGAGTATGCTTCTTTTCTTCAATCTTTGCAACAGCTCTCTTTTTTGGGGAAAAAAAATGGTTGGGCTGAAATTTTTGAGGAATGGGGAAAAAAATTATGATAAACTATGGTTGTTGAATAGGAAATTTTGAGATAGGCCTGTTCTTTTGTTCAACTCAGAAGCTCCATCCTCTTTTAGCTGTGAGAAATCATGGTCATGTAAATAAGGTTTTGCTGCTTTTAGCACTGGGACACACACAAATTAATAGCTACAACAAGTTAACATCAAGCCAAAACACATATGTATCTTTTTCAAAGATATAGCATAAAGATAATGAACTGCAGTAGTCTTGTTATTGTAGTTCATAGCATGGTTTCTCTTCTCCTCCAGAGCAATGACTTTTATATCACAGAGCAGTCAGCTGATAATGTCTTTACTGACACTCTTGTCCAAAAGATTCTTCTTGTATTGCTGACTTGTGATAACAGCCTCCTTGAGAATGCTGGTTGGTTTTTTTGTTCTTGTTATTTCTTTCAAACACATGCTCAGGAAATATTGAATGTTCCTGAAAGAGACTGGTATCTTCATAAATCTGAGGCTGCTGCAAAAAGCTGATACAAAGTGGTTAGGGTCATTAGTCTTCCAAGCAGAAGCATCTTCAGGGGAATGCATGTTAAATGGGTGCAAGAGACAAAACAATGAGTGAAGGAGAGGAATTGATAGGTAAGTGGAATACTACTTGAGTGTACTTGGTGGGGGGGGGGGGAGGGACGGGGAAGAAAAGAAATGAAGAGATGATCTAGTTATGCTCAAATGCAGCAGGACTAAGATAGAAATGCAACATGTTACTCCCTGTAGCCAGACTTTTAAATAGGTTGGATGCCCTCCAATAATTTAAATGAATCTTTAGCATGACTCATGACCAGGCTGAGCTTTGCCAGTTTCACTGCAGGGAATTCCTCCTATGTGAAGGTGACACTTTGTGGCCTGTATATTTTTTGATGTTGTGTGTCTTCTTGCCAACTAATCATTTTAATAGAAAGATGTTAGTACTTTAATATCAGTTCTTACGCTTTATGTAAGATTATAGCAATCAGCAAAATTATTATGGGATAAAATGGAAAAGTACTGAATTAGTAAAGTTTTTCTATTGTTATTATTAAATCATAGTGGAATATAAACGGGGAAAAGTGAAATGTGAGCTTCAACTATCCAGAAGAAAATTCCCCAATTACAGTTATTCCAGTTTTTGCTATTATTTATTCCTTTTGTGCACTTTTTTGCCTTAATCAGCTATAAGAATTTTGAGACAAGAATTATGTCTCCGTTTTTATTCTATTGCAAATTATATCTCAATCTAGAATGCCATGTTTTGTAACTCCATAAAAACAAATAGATGGGTGGTTTTGGACCAACTGTGAGAAAAACTTTGAATCACTCTGTTCAGTTTGAAATGTGTTTATCTTTCAAAAAACTGTTCCAAAAATAAAATTGTCTAAAAAAAAAAAAGGGGGGGGGGGGGGGGGGGAGGACAGACACACACCAAATCAACAAAACAAAACCTAAATAGTTTCCTGAATGTGCTTCTCCTTTTTCTATATGCTGAATATGTACTAGTTATCAGGGTGAATTAGGTTTTGCCTGGTGATACAATGCATAGCCAGAAACACACTTCTCTATCTCAAATACTACCTAGCTTGTAAAGTGAGGGCACAGTTACAACGGCATCAGCTCCTGGTCAAGAAGGGTGCAGGTCCATCTTTAACAGGGCCGGTGGGGGGACCAAACCCGGGAACGCCTCGCAGCGAGTTGAGGGTGGTGAGCTCTCCGTGACGCTGCAAGTCTTCTCAACGCTACAGGGCCCAACAGAGAAAACGAAGTTTCCAATCTCCATTTCATGCCTGTTTGAATTAGGTTAAATAAAACTTCAATAAATTAAAGACTGTAACTTTAATTTGGTTTTTTTGTATAGGTCTAAATTTTTGTAGTTCCCTTACTTTCAGGTATTGCTAAAAAAGAAACATTATTGATTGATATGCATGCCCGGTCAGAAGCTCTTTCCATGACCTAATCCAGTGGGAGAGACCAGCTAAACCCCACCAGCTATACTACATAATAAAGCCTTTTTTGTTCCTTAGCTAATAATATTCTCAAATAGCAACATCACCACTTTGTCAGTGGGGGCTACAATACTTTCAATCAGTTTGGACAATGGGTAGAGTAATTTCCCAAACAGCGCAAAGATCTATCCAGAGTGAGTTAGCCTATGTTTCTGAAGCTACATCTATACCCTTCTTTTGTAGACGGACTTAAATTTACAGCTGTCCATATTCAGGCAGGTCATCATGAGTCATCCCTCACTTTTGGTAAGGAATATCATAGCTATGTTACAATAATATTTTGGCTGAGCCAATCAACACTTTTGACAGTGAACTTATTCAGTGAAGCAAAATGTCACAACCATGCGGTTACGCAACTTCTATCCTGGAAGTGGTTGCCAATGACAACATGGTTTGCAGCCAGGATGAGTGTGGATATATCTGCAGAACACTGTAAAGACAACTTAAGACTTAAAAATGGTGGCCTTTCTTGGTCTGTGATTATCTCAGTTGATTCAGTTCCATTTACCATAGGTCAGTATGCTTGGCTGTCAGGTTTTCATTCTGCACATTCAAGTAGATTTGAACTGCTTGATGTTACATCATCACAATATGTTCTCTGTAGACTTATGCTTTGTCATCATTCAGAAATTGATGCTAGCACTGAATTTTGTGAGCTTCCTAACTTTTATCCTATAAAATGCAACCATTATTTTTAAATGTTGTGATTTTCCTATAGCTATATGTTAATTTCTAGTTGAAGTTTTAGAGCATCTAGAAACAAGTAGAGGATTCTGGTCACTTACATATATACATAAAGGTATATATATCTTTACATCAGCAGTTGTAGTTACCTTAGCTGGATTTTTGTTACTTTGGGGTTCATTAAGCATCAAGTTTGCATAAAGATAAATTGATTAGTATCTCGTTGGGCTTGGCAATAGATCTGTGGTTCAGGAATTTGCTTAAATTTCTAAATCTAGGATTTAATGGCATAAAAGACTTACCTGAAATTTCATGGAACTTTTGAGTTGAGAAGAGGTTTTCATGATGGATATGTTTTCTTTACACCATGAAATTCTTAAAACATCTGTTTTTTCCAAAGCATACTTTCATATTTTGTTAAATGTTCACGCTTTCATGTCTATTATGTCCACTGAACTTTTGATAATGATAAAAAAATGTAAATAAATTACAAATGTGTAATAACTCTCTTTAAGATAAATCTAATGACACCCAAAAGCTATTATATCTGGATGAATATAATTTGACTGACTGCACTAACTAAACTCCATGCATCTTAGACAGCTGCAGCAAGCAAAGTACAAGGAGCTACACAGGAGGTTCTTTTGAATTAAGCCAGCATTCTAATAATAACAGATTGTCCAAAGTGAGCTCGCCAAAGAATGGGAGAATCAACCACACCCTTCCAGCATTGATGGCCCTAACATAGCACGATGTTGATATTAGAGGTTTCTAGATCTGATGACTGTTTGACTATATTCTTTTGTAGTAAATTTATAAAATTTAAGAAAAGCATGAAAAGCTAGGTTTTTTTAATTGGTAGATCAAACCAACAGTTGCAAATCAGTTAAAAACCAAAACAAACAACAGGCAATCTTCTGCATTTGGCAGAATGCTGTAGATTTAGGTGAGTATAATTTGATGCTGTATTTTTCCATGTTACTATTGATTGGGATGGAAGTACCTTGTTTTGGTTATTTTACATAGCTATTATTACCTCTCTTTTTAGCCAGTTTCTAAGTATTTAGTGCTTAGGAAAACAGTAAAACGAAATTATTGCAAACACATCTTTACCAAGATGATAATATATAGGTCTTGCTATGCCTAACTTAGATCAGACTTGCATATAAACTTGATCTTATTCTGAAACTGAACTTGGAACAATAATAGTTTCTATACAAGTAACTTTTATTACAGTTTTGTAATAAAGAAATTGATCTCTATTTGCTATTGATCTCTATAATGATCTCTAATTAAAATCCCAGTTTTTTTTTCCTGGGGTGGCTGACTGTATTTCACATTTCACAGTACGTTTTATATTCATTAGATACAGTATGTTGTAATTGCTCTTAGAATACAAAATATTATACAGTTAGATAAGGGAGACCACTAGGATATTAGGGATTAGAACAAGCTGAAATTGGATCAATTATGATACTGATATGATGAAAACTTGTCTATACAGGTCTCATATGGGATCCTGAGCATAGATTCATCTTACTTAAAAGTTGGATGAAAGCTATTTAAGCTTCTTCATAGTCATTAGAATACCTGTGTGAAATGATTGCCCTCTGGAGATTTCTTGTTTCGGACAAAATGAATTGATCCTAATACAGGTTTAAAATAAATATTTAGACTGGGTGTTAAACTCAGATTGTCCAGTAACTACAGGTGAAAATAGATGACTTGCTTAACCTTGACGACTGGCTTCTAGACAGCTGAAGGTATGAGTCAAGTCCTAGTCTTATACTCTGGAAATCAGACTGGAGTCATAATATTAAGCTTCAGATGATACTCATTCATCTATATCCAAGTAAAGGAAAAACTAGTGTTAGTGTCATCAAAGCTCAACACTCTTCTTCTACCCCTGAGCAGAAAAGATCCATCTAAAAAATATAAGAATATATGCATCATAAATGTTTATACTCATTAGATAGTGCTCTGTTTTAAGAGAGAGAAAAATAAAAAAATATAATTTATCCTTTTCAGGTCACTTAAAATACCTTTAACATTCAAGACTTCTCAATAAATCTGGGATTCCTCACTATACAGACAGGAACAAGCAAATTAAGAAAGGAAACCTTTTTTTAATAAGCTTGCTCAAACATGCAGTTATTTCCTAGGTGAATCTAGAGCAGGCATTTATACTTCACTATACTTTCTCAGCACTAAACTAATATATCTGTCTTTAAATGTGTCTGACCTGATGTAAGTTTACTATCTGAAGATGTTTAACATTAGATGAGACACTGAAAGAATCAGTTTGATGTATGTACAGTACACTTACATCTACGAGCTCAAGTATTCATGCCAAAAGAAATAGACTGATATAGAAAGGTTAAATGGTGTACTTGCAGGAAAACGTAGAGGCTTTCTATCAAGATATTTACATTTAACCATACATTTAAGCTTAATATGATCTCTTTGAAGGGTCTTTCTAAATTTTCTTTGAGGCTTAATTTAGAGACATACACAAGTCTGTTACTGTTACTTAGTAAGTTAACCCGATACATATGCTCTTATTGAAAATACAGCAAGTATACCATGCACTATACTTGGCCCTTAATTCTTTTTACGGGGATGTGTGTTTCTTCCCATTGGCTAAAACAGCAAAATTTCTCCGTGACCACCTGGGTATTTATCAAGTCATCTTGAGAGGATAACTTGCTCTTGGGAAAGACCTATGTATCTCTTGGTGGAGGGAAGCCAAACTATTACTTTCATTAACTATTCCCTTCAGCTGCTGAGAGAGGATAGTTGATTCTTATTAAAAGCTGGGAGATGTTGTCCTATCCTAGGGTATTTTGATATGTCTCAGTAATATCCAACAGATGGAAAGGGTAAATTATAGAGAAATAAAGTACTGAGACTAAATTCCTGATTAACACGTCCATAATTAAACTCCCACTGTCTTCCTTTGGGGTTATAATTCTTAATATGCTATTAAAAATATATTCTAGTTACTCATAAAAATATTTGGTATATTTATGAATATTTTCAATCAGGCTTTACACTAAGCATCTGTTTCTGAGACAAGCTGCTCAGAAGTTATTTAGTATTGCTAAAGAGAGAAAGCAAAATCCCTTTTTAGATGGAAAATTATATTGAAAATAATTTTAAACCCTCTTTTCTAATAGATTATTACATAAAAAACAGGTTTTCTACATATTTCAGTTTTCACAACACACAATATCTGTTTATGTCTACTATAATGACTGACATAATTTTAGATAATACATATAAGATCCATAACAGACCACCTGGAAGTGTCATTCACTATAAGCAACAAAATTTTGTGGGCCACTAAATGGTAGGACAGCATACCTTGTACCATAGCTGCTTGCATACTCCCAGGGAAGGCCAGTGCAGACCAAGGTTGCAGCTTTAAAGAGCGGGGGAAACGAAGTTAACTGATTTAAGTCCATATTTAGGAACTGACATATACAGTCATCTCTTGAAAAAAATGATGCTCAAGAGCTTTAAAAATACAGTGATGTATTTCGTTGTCTCAATATGGACTTGTGTGCCCAATTTTTAGGGTCCAAAGTTTGTAGCTATTGGCCTTTGGGCTGTGGGAAATGCAGTTCTTGACTGCTTGAGGGAAGCCATTCTCAGCATTCTGTTCAAGACATCTGTATTTTTCTTCTCAGTTTGCTATAATATTTTTCTTCATTTTTCAAACTGTTCTGTATAAATGCCTACTATAAAACAGATGGCTGCACTTCAGTGGTGGATGAAGTGCTGCCTTATATATCTAATTTGTAACCTTAAATGAACAGAAGCTATTTTTTAAATTGCTGATTTTCATGAGAGCAGCCCAAATGAGTTCACTAACAGACTTTACATAATGGTACCATGGCTTGAACTAAAATGGAAAGTCCTTAGTTTTGAAAAAAAAACAAAACCCACAACCAAAAACCAAAAAAACCCCCTCCCAACCTAAATAGTGTACCGTTCATATAGCCTTCTGTTGTATCGAGGGTTCGAGCTATTTGTGTAATCTCTCTTCTAAACTTTTGGCCTGTTTTTTAGTGGCTATGCTTCTACCTTCTTCAGAAAGAAATCCCACAAATTGTTGACGTGAAAAATCACATTAATACACAAATTGTTTAATAGCATAACACCTGCAGAGAAGTTACCTAAGTAACTCCTGCTAAGAGTTGTTGAAACTAGTCGTGGCTCATGTAGTACTGAAAACTTCATGGGAGAGAAAAAGGTTAATTTTCTTTAACCTACGTGTCTATTTTTGATAGCTCAAGTAAGTTCAGTTTAGCCTAGCTTCTGGGCAGGGTGAAGTAGATTGCAACACTGTGAGACTGCAGGTTGATTATAGTGCAGCTTTAGGATTCCTTACACAACAAAATGATATAAAACTCTGATCTAGTATTAACCATATGCTGCTGTTTCAAACACCTATTAAAAATACCAACAGATTAACTTTATACTGGTGGTCTTTTTGCTGGATGGGTGTTTGCTTATTACACTGCTATGAGCACAGATGATGTAAAAAGTTGAGGTTGTTGTCAGAGTGTTATACACGCTTGATGATTAGAAATGCAATGTGTATTTGTCTGACATGGGTCAAATTTATGCTATGATGGTGCAAGAATCTGGTGTCGAAGATGGTAAGATTGCAGCTTGAACACTTCTGTATTTGCCTGTACTGCTTAAGTAATGAGTAAATGATTACTTGCCAACTTTTTCTGTTTAAAAGCTTAGCTAGATTCTGGAGCTGTGACTTGCTTACCTGCAGATCAGAATACAAATGGTATATGAGCATGGTAAAGTATTAACTTTTTTTTTTGTGGTAAGAAATACTGGCTACTGGGATTGACAGAAATATTGTGCATTCTCGTTCAGTGGAAAACCCACTCCTCTCTCAGCAAGCTGAGGTTTTCTTGTAACTTTCTTGTGTTCATAATCAAACAGCTTGTAATTTACACTGCAGTTTATGTGTGTATGTACACATACACAGTGCTATATGTGTGTGTATATGTTGCTCCTGTGTTCTTTTCTCCCTCTTAGAAGAAAGGTATTTTTTTAATATACTGTTGTGGTTTAACCCCAGCTGGCAACTAAGCCCCACACAGCCGCTCGCTCACTCCCCCCCGGTGGGATGGGGCAGAGAATCGGAAGGGTAAAAGTCAGAAAACTTGGGGGTTGAGATGAAGACAGTTTAATAGGGAAAGCAAAAGCCACGCGTGCAAGCAAACAAAACAAGGAATTCATTCACTGCTTCCCATGGGCAGGCAGGTGTTCAGCCAGCTCCAGGAAAGCAGGGCTCCAGCACACGTAATAGTTGGGGGCAGCTGTCCCAGCCGTGTCCCCTCCCAACTTCTTGTGCCCCCCCAGCCTCCTCGCTGGTGGGGTGGGGTGAGAAGCAGAAGAGGCCTTGACTGTGTGTAAGCACTGCTCAGCAGTGACTAAAACATCCCTGTGTTATCAACACTGTTTTCAGCACAAATCCAAACCATAGCCCCATACTAGCTACTATGAATAAAACTAACTATCCCAGCCAAAACCAGCACATATACCCATTGCTAGGTAAAAAAAGATCTATTAAGGAGAGCTACAAAATTCTATTAAGGGTAGTTAAGAAGAAGAGTCAAGTAAGGAAAAATAAATATGCCCTAGAATGGCAGATCCTGGGTCATGTGGTTATGTCAACAAGGAATTGAATTTAAAGTATGGGGTTACAGAATTTGATAGCAAAAAACAGATCACAAGAACTCCATAGATATATACTCCTAATGAATTCAAACTTGGATGCATACAGCTGGAGTTAGGTGGAACTGAAGAACCTATGTTTTAAAGGCTCATTCAGTTCCCTCTGTTCTTGCTTGCTTTCTCATCTGATCTAAACTTAAGGGATAATGCATTTGCCTTGGTTTGAGGAAGAGAAAGGAGTTTGCCTGTTTGACCTAAAAGTCACTAGTATTTTGCATAAGGGTTTAGTCAAAGTGGATATTAACTGGAGTTTTTGGAGTATGCTAAAACTTCTGTAGATTTTTAGATTCTGCAGAGACTACTGCCTTCTTGCTTTAAAGTCTTAAGAATGGTCTCAGGGAGAATATGTGGGTGCAAAATAGATAAGGGGAAACATTTTTAGCATCAGATTAAAAAAAAAAAAAAAAAAAAAAAACAACCAAAAAAACCCCAACAAAAAACCCCACCAAAATCTTTAGATGTGCTTACAGTCTTCACTTGTTTCTTCTGTTGAATGAGTTCTTAATCTGGTAGAGCAGGGAAATTTCCAACAGCCTCAGGGAAGAATTATAACTAGGTAATACCTATGCGGAAGACAGAAAAGCAGGTGCTTGCAGTGCCCTCATAAGTCACTGTTTTTATATGATTTAAAAAATTAAAAGAAAATATACTAGAGCTTGTTACTTCATTTATCCCTGAGGAAAGGATATTTCTATCATTATAGTTATGGATAAAGGTTACAAAAATATGGTTACCATAGAACACTTGTCATTTTAATAACTTCCTAACTCTTTGTACTCTGAAGAAAACAGTGTTGCTTTATAAATAATAACTTGGGTCACGTTTAGCATTGCTTCTAACAGTGTATCTCAAAATTACCTGAGATTTCTAAAACCTGTATAGAGCATTGTCATCACTGGGGTTAGGCTGAAATCTTGGGAACTGAAGATGAGTCTTAAATGTTTTGTATTGTATCATCCTGATAGCTTTCTATCTGCTGATTGTAATAAAGCATGAAGTACAAATGAAAGGATTCTGTTGTTTTGATATGGGTTGCTGGATGTGTTCCTTAAGTTCTCATTCTTTATGTTCCCTACCCAGTAGGACCTCCCTACAGAGAATGAAAAGAGGATTTCAAAGGCTTATTTGCCAAAATGTAAATGAATTTGTTTTTTAGTTACAATATCTGATGTTCCTAAGGTATTTCTAAATGATACAGCTTAGTATATCACACAATTAACTTTTATGAAGCCTTTTTCCAGTGAATAGTTAAAATGGTCCTCTGAATTGTCATCTTTCCTTGCCTGTTGGACCGTTCCAAATTTCTTCTTATTGAATTACTATCTGTTATAACGTTATTGTTGACAGGGGATGGAGTACATTCACTACTAATTGTCTATGATAATGTAAATAATATCAGAAGATACAGCTGATATGCATGCCTTTTAAAAGTCAAGACCTAATAATAATAAAGTTTTAAAAAAATTTATTCTTAGACAAACATTAGCTTTTTACTGTTATGTGAGTTCATTAGAATGACGGAAAATACACACTATTGCTATAGGGATAATTCCTTTGCCAAAACTAAAATTGTCTTCTTGAGCTGTTCTAATATTCTATAAACATTTATTTTGATTACTGTCAAAGAAGGTATATTGGTAAAGGAAAGACTTTTTGTCTCCTTATATGGCCTTCCGTATGGTCTTTGACCAGATGAGAGGCTTCCTCAATGAAACATTAGAGTAGAAAATGAACTGGTTTGGAAACGTTAGAGTAGAAATTGAACTGTTTTCAAATCATTAGGGAAAATAAAGAAAGAAAATGTTCTGAAAACTATTCTGTTGGCTGTAGAATGAATGAAGAAAGGAATTTAGATACATATATGGGTACAAGGGTTCCCCGAAATCTCAACAAAACATGATATTAAATCCTAAACTCCGAGAGGTATGGTAAAGAATAATTAGACCAGACTTCAGGAGTCTTTGGGCTATTCTTGGAAGTACAAAATAAATGCAACATAGTCTTCCTGTGGAAATCGCATCAATGCAGATGCATCTTAGACGGAACAGTTATCTTGGAAGTCTAGTTTTTGATCTGTCATGTTGTAGCTCTATCACAATGCAGAAACTTAAGCTGGTAGTTTTGTACTGAGGTAATATTGAAGGTTCACAGAGACAGAAGAATTTTCTGGATTTTTTTTGTTCGTAACAGGAAAGCCAATGTGTGTATGTGTAGGAGAGCGTGAGGGGAGGAGGAATTCCAGTGTCCTTTGAGGCTGAGGAAGAGAAAGGGGTGGAAGAAGGTGTATATGTTCAGGCAAGCCTGTACAGACAGAATGTTTTACACCTGCTTTTTGTTTGGATCTGGAACATGTGTTAGTCCATCTTTGCAAACATGCCTTGTATGAGTTTTCTCTCAAAGCTGGTTGAACCATCTGGCCTACAGGGAGAGAAAAAATAAAAAACTAATACATTATTTGTATAAATAATTCATGACTAAATGATGGATTTCATAATTTTACCATAATGCTTGATTATTATTTAAATATAAGACCTTGTAGATTTGTACTTATATCAAGTTGAATAGTTTCAGAAGCCATTTTGGCAAGCAAGGTATCCTTACTGTTTAGTGTCCAGCCAGAAAAAAAGGTGAATAGTACTTAAGCACAAGTTTTACATTTTCGAGAATGTGTCCTAAGTTTTTAAGAAGTAAACAATATTCATCCTAGAGACTATTTTTAGGGAATAATTAAATCATTAATGAACTATGGGAAATCTAGGGCAATACATTTGAAAATTCTGTTGTTACTAACTCAAAACTAGTTCTGCTAGTGTTTTTTTCTAAAGGTCCTCTGTCTTTCACAGATGTGTGTCTACAAGATTTTTTCCCTTCTATGTGTAAGTATTGTTCTGCAATGTCTGAAATAAGAAAGCTACCAGTTATCCCTAGATATAGACTGAAAACTGTGTTTTAAATTTATCTTTGTAGTTTATATTTGTCGTCTTTTTTCCTCAAATGCCTTACAGGTCATGGCAAATTTGCCTTTTTTACAGAGTAGGCAACATATACTATGCTAATCTTATCAAGGCTTTGAATGCCTGAGGGTTATTTGGATATGATTCATAGTGCCTTTCTTTCCTTTGCCTCTCAAGCTGATGCAGGAAGCAAAGGCAAGTAGTAGGAACAGAAATATAGATGCAGCCAGAAACAAACAAACAAAAAAGAGAGAGAGGGAAAATTCTGCTTTCTGTGATTGTTTTGTAGTCTCACTATAGCAGACATGGAATTTAGACTTAAAACCCCTTTTTGGACACTCCTCCCTCCCCCCCCGTTTGAAAGGATTATTGGTGTAGTATTTTCTTTTTAAAGTCTTGGGAAGTTTCTGTGTCTGTATAACTGTGTGAAAAAGATTGCACTTCATTTTTCTTTTAGATATCATACATTTATCATTACTTCCTAACGGATCATTCCTTCCAAATGAGTTGTGCTTGTTACATAGCAGTGCCAAAGCCAGCAGTGGCCAAGTCTCAAAAGTATATTTCATCTTTATAACAGATCTTTTTATGCAACAGTAAAAGAGTCTGAAAGGATATAAAACTGCACCAGAGAAAAGAATGGGCCTTGCACTGATTATCATGATTTGATAATCAAGGAAATGGCTGCCTGAAGTCAAGTGGCACATGATGTGTCTTAGGGCAATTTGAATTATTCATGTTATTGTGGGAGGCATATTACCATGTCTACTGCTGCTGCTTCTACAGTGTAAAACCTCTGCTCCTGACATGAGGTTATACTTTGTTTCTTGGAAGTAACTTTGAAGATGAAAGTCAAGTCATAGCATACAAAACTAAAATAGCGTGTAACTAGAGGGGTATGTTCATGTTAACAAAAATACAACAATCTTTGAGGTACCGCTGGAGGACTTCGTTTGAAATGACAGCTCATCACACCAGGGTGTCTCAGAAGCCCATGCGCAGTGAGCCAATGAACAAGATCACTTACTCAGGTTGTGCTGTAGCCCAGTACTTGAAACAGAGCATGGTCGTGTGGGTGCGTGTCTCAACTCTTGCATCCCCAAGACCAAGTCTCTGTAAACTGTGTAGATTATCTGAGTAGTCAGTCTGTCTTTGTAATAACTCCACACCCTATCCTCAACCGCAAAGCTGCTGAACCTGGAAAAACTTACAAGCAAGCATAAACTGACAGATACAAATTAGGTGAGACCATTTAAATCTCTAAGGGTAAAGCCCTGTTTGAATTCCCTAGCACAGTGTGTGTTAGGGAACCTAGGAGCCTGATCCATTCCAGGACAAGGTGTAGATGTCTACCCACCTCTCAACAGCCTTATCCTCCTCTCTCCTTCACTGTTTCTATTCAAATATGGTGGGGGCAAAAGGGAGCCACAGCATATTTTGACAGGTCTCCCAGTTCAGGTAAGCAGGGGACAACAACTGAGAATCATGGTATACAGAAAAATTTCTGTTCCTTCAAGTTTTACCTATCCATCGGTTCTCCTTTAATAATGTTACAGCAGATTTATTGAGTTTGAATGTTTCTCAAAGATAAAGAAGTTGTCACTGCCTTGTGCATTCTTCCTTCTCTATTTCATTTAATCTGATTTCTTGCTCTTATCCTCCCTTTAACAGCCCAGTCTCTTAACTTTCTAGTCAATACTCCTTCAGGCTCCCTCGCTTCTTCCCTTTTGTTTGCTTTTCTTCTCCTGCTGGGATGTGTTTTATTTCTGGCTTTTGTGAAATTCTCAGTGGTCTGTGCTAAGAGTTTAAAATACCGTATTTGATTAAAGTCAAAATACGCATTTTAAACTGTTTGGAAAACAGATTGTCTTCTGTGCACAGCTCTCATCCCTGTTTGGAGCTTCTAAATGCTACAGACAAACAGATAATAATAGTAAATATTGCACAATAGGTAACATGAGATTTTATTATATGTTTTCCTGGGTTAGTTTTAAAAGCAGGGATTTTAGTTGCCATAATCTGGAAAATCTTAGAGGAAGCAGTGGTGTACAAAGACAACTCACTTTTGTAAAAATCAAAAGTGTCTGAATTGTTCAGGTAAATCAGAATGCCAGATAGTAACTCAAAGTTTCTTCAAAGGTCTAGAGAAAAGAACTAACTCAGTCTCCATACAATTACAATAATGAAGAAAAGGAAAAATACCAAATCTTACTACCTTAAAAGAAAAGGCCAGTAAAAAACACTCAGCAATTAACAGTTCCTTTGGAAGAGGAGAAATATTGTAATGCTGTAGGAAAACAGCATTTTGTAATCAAGAGGATCAGATAAGTCTAGGTGCTTGTAAGCCTGATTAGAGTATAACCTTACAATTTAGGCTAGGTGATGGTAGGTACGTACTTGCATTGATCACAAGCTACGGATAGCAGTTCTCAAACTTCAGTTTTTAAGAACAAATGCGGGAGTCATGTTTGCTTCTTTAAATTTGGAGAAAACTACAAAAGTAGAAAGCAGCTTGCAAGAGAACTGGTTTTGATTTTTGTTTGACGTGCAAAGAGGTATTGGTATTAGAAGATAAAAAATATAAAATAATTACTGTGGGGAAAAAATAGCTGATTTTTTTCTTGGTTTGACTGCTGTGATACCTTTTTTAGTAATTTCTTTGACTCTCTTGCCCTGATTATTGCATGCTGCATCAAAAAAACCTTCTGAAAGCAGAGGATTGGTCCTTTACTGTGAGCAAATGGGCACATTGTCAGTGCAGCTTGGACTGAGAAACCCAGGGCCCGCTTGTAGCAAGGACAGCAGCAGCAGATCTGAAGCCAGATCTTTTGGTATTTTTGGATAGATGAAGGAAATTATTTAAGGAAATTATGAATGCAGGTCCATCTCAGGATCTCATCAAACCTGTGCTTGCTCTTTTAAAAGTTGCTCTTTCACCCTGAAACATTATTTAGCTGCTAGGAAAAAAAAATTAGATCTTTCTACTAAAGGCTTGCTATTTATTATTTTTAAATTTTAGTGAAGATCAGTAAGACAGGGATGTCAGGAAATAAACACCTAGAGAGAAAAGATCAGAAAAGACTTCTAGAAGTCTTCTAGTTGGAATGGAAAATATTTATATATAAAAAAAGAAACTGGAAAGAAAAGGCTAGTGAGTTGCACATGAGATTGGGAATAACCACAGCCACATACAGGAATATAATTTGCCTTTTGTATTTTCCAAGTACAAAGTACAAACTTATTTTTAAGTATGTTAGGCAGCGGTGAAAAAAAAATAATCCCAAATGATTCAAATGATGCAAATTGAGTGAGCAACAACCACTGAAAGCTGCACTTTTACCTACGTGTTCTGTTTTGTTTGGAACAGCTTCTCTCTTCTCTCAGTTTTATGAAAAGGGTTTAGTATTTTAAGAACTTTAAGGGCTGGTCTTTCAGAGAATATTATGGGGAAAAAAGACAGGGATATCCATACATAGCACTCATGTATTTTTCTCATCTGTATTAGTACTATCATGTTCTTCCGTGTTGATCTGTTTCATCCTTATGATGTGTTGAAACTATTGTTGTTAGCAGTGTTTGGTTTCAGAGCAGCTGAAATCGATACTGAGCATACAGAAGATGCAATTGTGTGAGACTTCTGGGAAAGTGAAGCTTTTCTGGATATTAATAGAAGGGAAGCGCTTTAGCACTGCACAGTAGCTGGTAATTACCTTTTAAAGAGTTGTGATTTTCTCTGAATCTGAGCTTTTCTTTGGCATAAGGCCTCTTGGCCATCACAATCATTCCTATCCTAGTATAGAAATGATTAATTGACTTAAATTTGGAGGAGCATTTGGAATAATTTTCTACAAATTACACAAACATCTGGGAGGATTTTACTAGGTGCAGCTGGTTTGTGAACTTGGTCGTCTTTCTCAACGCATATGTTATGGACCGCTGGCCATTGTAGGCTCTTGGATATGATCATATCTGGCACATTGCTGTTCGCTGAAGGAAGGTTATAAATCAATAAAAGAGGGGAGTAATAAGAGCATGCTCTTGTAAACCCAGATCTTTTCTGGTACCAAGTGAAAATCATTGGAATGTAAATTAACTTTCAAAATCATTGTTCAGCTAAGGCAGACAATAGATTGGATGTCCTCCAGATCCTTTTAAGCTTTTTTTTCCCCTTGATGATTTTACAAAAACAAATCATTTTTACTAAGTATCATAGTCTTTAAAAGTGATTTGGTACGCATTGAAAAGAAGAGGCTTTTACCCTATTAAAGCTCCAAGGAGCTGAGGAAGTCCACATACCTGGAAGTCCACACATCTGTTAAACCCATACTATTTTTTTAATTTCTTAGGATCGGTGTGATAGTTTTCATAATTTTTCTTTCAAACTGGCCAGTAAATCCTTTTGTCTTAATCTTCAGAAAGAATTTATACTTAAATCACCTCTGACTGGGGAAAATTTTAGTCATCAATCCCATCTATTGTAGAATAGACAAAAATGGCAAAAATAGTGTCAAAAAGCTAATCACACAAAAGAACTAGTAATTGGCAGCTTATCAGTTCAGACAGATATGAGCTAGTATGTTAATACGTGAGCTGGTACATTAACATAATAACAGTTCACATGTTAGGGCTGTAAATCAACTAATCCCAAATTAATTCATGTGATTAACAGAGTATTCACAGAAAAGCAGTACTGTTTTCCTCTAGATAGAGAAGGACGCTTCATGTGTTTAACAGAAGGTGTTTTTTGATCATATAGAAGAAGATGGCAGAAAATTGTTATGTCTTTTAAAACTTGATAAGAAAAATATTTCACAGTCAGGTGTTAATGACAGCAACAGTGTGTTAGAAATGGGTATATTTTATGGAAACAATAGTGTAATTTTATCATAAATGAATAATGGATAAACTGCTTCTGTGATCTCATCTAAAATAACCATGTATAAAACTTAGACAAATTTCATCTATCCGTTTTGGGAAAATGAGAGGTTGATTTGCATTTTCTAGCAACTATATTCTCTAGTAACCCAAATTTCTTTCAAGATCTTGCATGGTAAATGCTGAACTACTATCTACTTCTTACTTCTGCAAAAATGAGTGTGCTGGTTTTTCCTTGCTTATCACGTTATTCTAGTGCTGAATAGAATTTATGCTGACAAATTTGTTCCTGGTTTTAGAGATGTCTGACACTTTTTCCCTTGATTCATCAAAATAAACATAATTCAGTTACAATTCAGCAATAAAACAGTCTTATAAAGAGTATTCTAACTGAAATAACATTGTAAATTACCTCAGTTTTCAAGTATCTCACCCTCCTTTCCATTCTGTTTCCTAGTTCAAAAATGTTATACTCTCTGGGTTTGGTTACTTTTTTATTACTTTTGGGTTTTTTGGTTTGTTTTGGCTGCAATTATGATGTCTCTTGGGTCAGGTGGGAATTTAGGGAAATTGCTCTTAAGCTGGGTGTGTTTCTCATGAAATCTATAATGATATTTGGAATGTGAGAGTATCTGCCTTATTAAGTTACCTGGTTAAGGACTATAGAATATAAAAGAAATAAAAAGTAACCAGGGAAATGATAAACATACGGATACAGAAATCTAACAAACAGATGATAATGGAGAAAATAACAAGGACCAAAACTTTTCAGCTACTAACTGATGAGCCATTAAAGAAACTATTCAGATACCAGTGTTTTATAAGACTGAATTTTGCATGATGAATCCTGCCTTCATGTCAAAGATCAGTACTGGAATCCTGAAACCTCAATCTACCCAAGCAACTCACAAGGAAAATCTAAAGGGTATAAATCAGGACCAAGAGGAATGGGGGGCAAAACAGAAGCATGCCACAGAATGGCAGAGGTCAGTGACGGCATCAAATGCATGCCCGCTGATGCCTCCCAAAGGACTCTATGTTCTGCATGGTGGTAACATGGTTAAGCTGGCTGAACAGGGACTTGTGGTGATATGGAATATTTCGAGCAAATAATACATTTTATAAGGGTGCTATTTTTCTTCACCTGTCAACCACAGCTGTAAATAGTGGGGCAAGGAAGTATTGTTTGTCTGTGCAGGTGCTGGCCTGTTGTTTTCTGTGAGGGCGACTGAGCGCTGGCACAGGTTGCCCAGGGAGGTTGTGGAGCCTCCCTCCTTGGAGGCATTCAGAAGCCGTCTGGACATGGGCCTGGGCGACCGGCTGTAGGTGGCCCTGCTTGAGCAGGGGGGTTGGACCAGATGACCTTCAGTGGTCTCCTCCCACCTCAGCTATTCACTGATGATTCTGTGGTCTGACTTTTAAATGCACTCGTTTTGAAACTGCAGTTGCCAATAACTTTGGCAAACGGCATTCTTTCTAGCTTAACAACATGCAGAGTCTAAGCAATGCTGTGTGAATATTGACAGCAAATGCCGTGTTCGATCCTAACCGAATTCTGCACTGCCTTTATCACTAGTTATCCAGGCACATTTCAGAAGTCTCTTGCTTAGTCTTCCTTCTTAGGGGAAAAACGAGGTTTTTATTTAAATTCATTTTATGTTGTTGTTGGTTTATGTTTATACTGGCCGTGGCATGTACTAGGCTTAAAGGTAAAGCCAAAGGAATGTGCCTTTCCTTTTGTCATGGAAAATAGTGAGGTTTTTGAACTGAACAACTTTGCTCTAAAGTCAGTGGCTGTGGTTTCTTATCCTTTTTCTCATTCTCTTGAAGCCCTCTTTTCCTTCTTCCCGGTTGTAGGGACAATCTGGTTCCCCCACAAATGAGGTTTATACTGACAGTTATTTGAGGGTTTACTTTTGAACCCTAACATGTTGCTTTAATTTTAATTTGTCTCCTCTCTTGAATATGGTCTAATTAAAAAAGAGACATTAATCTCAGCAAGAATAAATATTATAATTTCAATATCAATACATTAAATATTCACTTTTTATCTTTGATTTTTTAAAAATATTTGTTCATTTTGCATCTTCATTGTTAATAATATGATATATGACATTTCTAGATACTGGAAGGAACAATATTTTGTATTAGCATTAAGAATGTACAAATAAGAGAGAATTATTTAAAAAAATATTTTTTACATTAAATAGTTTTCCCAGATATGTCATATTAAACTTCACTGTTTTCAGAAGACCTTTTCTTACTATTGTAATGCTCAAGTAGCTAATAAACAAAAATTCCTCTTTTAAACCTTTTGTACATGATTTTCTTAACCTTTGAGCATCAACATATGAAAATGAAATTGAAGAGCTTTTCCAAAGTTTATTTTATAAAGATGATCTAGCTTCTATCCACATACAATGACCTATACTTTGACAATCTTAAATTTAGGAAATTAAATGAAATTGTGAAATTAAATGTGTTTTGCTGTATTAAAATATTGCTTGTGCAAGTTTTCTAATTAACAGTACCTTGGTAAGATTATGAACACATATGTTCTTTTTCTCTCTTTACATGGGTATCTGGTAGTCTCGTCAAGAAAACTTGTACAGGGTTGGTTCTTCGTACCAGGGGAATGTTCAAAATGTTATTAAGGCTTATTCCTGGAGCTGCTGACAATGAAATCAGTAGACACCATAAACCACAAATGTGTTCACAGGCTGTGGATCTAGGCTAGTTACTGACTGAAGAAACTACTCGAGAACAAGAAATATCTTCATGTGTGTCAATCTGAGAGCAGCAGTTATGCGTCCTCCTCTCCTGCAGAATGAAAAAAGACAAACCGGGCAGCCAAAGGCTATATTAACATGAGAGAAAGCCAGAGGTAAAAATAATGCACCTTGTTAAGAAGTAGGGCATGCTATCTTCACCTTAGTGCTGTGTTGGCATGGTTACGTAGCTTCTGGGTTAGAGCTGACTTGTATCTGATGGGCTCAAGGGCTGGACAGAAAGGATATAAGTCTTCCTACAAGTCACCCTGTGGACATGTCCTGTATCATCCAAGTGTCACTGAGGTTTAAGGATAGTAGAACTTGACAATATTCAAAAGACAACGAAATAGTCACTATGGCTACTGGGGACATTGTTTTTCCTAATCTCAGTCCTAGACAGTCCCAGTTGGGTATTTTATTGAAATAATTAATCTGTCCTGGTCTTGGCTGGGATAGAGTTAATTTTCTTCCTAGTAGCTGGTATAGTGCTGTGTTTTGGATTTTAGTATGAGAATAATATTGATAACATGCTGATGTTTTGGCTGTTGCTAAGCGGTGTTTACAGTGGTCGAGGACTTTTCAGCTTCCCGTGCTCTGCCAGGTGCACAAGAAGCTGGGAGGGGGCACAGCCAGGACAGCTGACCCCAACTGCCCAAAGGGCTATTCCATACCATATGATGTCATGCCCAGTATAGAAACTGGAGGAAGTTGGCCGGGGGGTAGCGATCGCTGCTCGGGGACTGGCTGGGCATCGGTCGGTGGGTGGTGAGCAGTTGTATAATTTTTTTTTTTTTTTTACACCCCCCCCCCCCTTGGGTTTTGTTCCTCTCTCTCTCTCTCTCTTGTTGTTTTCCTTCTCATTACAATTCATTATTATTATTACTATTATTTTTTTCCAATTATTAAACTGTCTTTATCTCAACCCACGAGTTTTCTCACTTTTGCTCTTCCAATTCTCTCCCCCATCCCACCGGGGGGAGTGAGCGAGTGGCTGCGTGGTGCTTAGCTGCCAGCTGGGGCTAAACCACGACAGTAGCTTGCTTGGATTTGTGCTAGACCTCCTTGTTTACTTTAAAAAAAAAAAAAAAGGAGGGGGGCCTATGAGAAGAGACTTGGGAGGAAACAAATTATGAATCTAAGTGTCATGGATTAACATTTGCTGAAATTTTAATTTACATTATAAGCAAGGTTTTAAGAAATAAAAACTGCTCTCTCCATTACGTCATTCACTTATCTATATCATCCAGTTCTCCCAGTTCCTACTGTTACCAGTTGCGGAAAACAGGAATTATTTTCTATTCAGAGGGCAGTGGTTTGCTAGCTTGCTTGCTTTTTCTAAACAGCGTGATTTAGAAGAGTATGTCCTATTTACTATAGTAATTTAAAACATGTAAGGGCAGATTAATTCAGAAATACAGTCTAAGTTCTCAGGGACTCATCCATAAGCTCTGAGTTCAGGGCTCCGATAGCCAGTAATAGAAACCCATTCAGAAAGACATTTTCATAATTTTACAGGGAGATTTTGCTTCCGATCTGTACCTTTTAATGTGATTTAGCACGGCGCATTTGTCTGATTATCTGATACGAGCACTAAACATGAGTCGTGTGACTGGACAGTGAACCCAGCTGGTCGGGAACGGGGCTGGATCTGTTGTGAGTGCACAGGGCATGTAGGTGGCGGATCAGCGCAGATGCACTGGGATCATAGCATATGAGTAACAGATTTTGCTCAGTAATCCAATGCATCTTGATTGAGTCACGTTTCCAGAGATCAGTATGGAAAACTAAAGCATATATTCAGAGTGGGGTTAGTCCTGCTTCCAGATTTTATTGGGGAAGTTGGGGGGTTGTAGGGCTGATAAGGAAAATTTTACACCTCATCCTTATTGAATGGAGAGATGAACAATTTTTTTTCGCTTCACTGCTGCAAAGAAGTTTCTGGTCAGAACTCCTGAAATAGCTTTAACTCTCAAAGTAAAGTGTCAATGGCTCTACTGTGCTCATTACAGAAAGCATTTTAACTCCCTGTCAAACCACCTGCATTGTTCTGAGAAGGCAGACAGGTATTGATTTGCACATTCAGTAATTCGTCTGAGCTATGCGGTATGTAAGGAGTGCTGTACGTTGCTATGGTCTGTCTTATTTTCGTTAATTAAAACATGATGCTGGCCGAGTGAATCGTTTAAAATGTATTCTGTTCTCTTGTGTTTCTTCCTTGTGATGAACTGAATGTGGGATTCTTTTTATCACAGCTGCTGGTTTCTGTAAAAGTCATTGACATACATGGCAGTAAGCCAGGCAGTGGTTCCTTTTTTGTTATTTTTCTAGCTCTTTTGTTAATAGGTCCTAAAGCAAACGCTGTCTTTTGAGGTAGGCTGAGCCATACCTGTTTCCATTGGCTATATTTGCAGCTATTGTAAGGATAGCAACATGACCCTTGTACGTGATGCTTTGTACGTATTTTTCAGTAATTTGCAATTGCTCTTTCCTAAGAGATTCCTCCTATAGGAGAGCATATGTTACCTTCCTGACATATAAGGACTTGCTCCAACCATTTTTTTCTGTAAACATAGATAACCCTTTTTTCAGTGAACCTTTAGTGGAAAAATTAGAAATCAATACCCTCATCTGATTTAAACCTTTGTAAGTCCATAGCCTAACTGATGAAGTTAGCAGGTTTCATTTAATGGGATTAATACAGGTAACTGAGACCAGAGTATTGTACAGGGGATGCTGAGCAAGTTCATCACCCTTCTTAGAAGAGATACAAACTAAAATCCAGTAATCAACCCCATAACTCAGATGATTTCATTGATATGCCAGATTTTTGTGTAAATGGTGGTGACATTTGAATTAAAGTCTTACCTTAATTTAGTTGCAGTAGATAGTTGCAATATTGTCTTATTCTAACTTAATTTATATATATGTAACACACCCTCAGATCAGAACACATAGAAGTAATGATGAAGTAACCTTTGCCACAGCACATTTAGAAGTTCATTTCTCTCATTGTTTTGTCTTTCAGTTTATAATTGTATTTACACTTTTTAAAAGGACAGTCTGTTTATTATTGACAGACGTATTGCTATTCCCTAAACTCCCGATAAAGATTCTTTTCCAAGCCCATGGTAGGTATAGGATGAGGCTCTTGGGTCTCAGTCCTGCAAAGACTTGCATGTATTCAAGTTCTTGAACTGCCCACATTAAAATACTTGAATGAGTAAAGCTACTTCCATGAGCATACCTACAGAGATTGTAGTGTAATCTGCAATCACGTTTAGCTATGTGGAAATTTATAGAACAGTGCACTAATAGTGCTGTAATTATAATCTATAATTATTATGAAATTACATGTACCTGTTCTGGTCTACCTCAGCTGCTACCCTATAACCTGAGTTTTTAATATGAGAGCAGAAGGCCTCCACCACTGGCTGGCAGTCATTAATATTTCTACAAAAGCAGTTCATGGGGCAAGAGAGAAATTAATCCTACTGATTACCAAATTGATTAGAAGGTCTAATCATCCTCCAAGTATATCAGTGAACAATAAAATGAAATAATTAATGTCAGGGGGTGGCCTGCTTCTGAGCAGCCATAATTTACAAAATGTTGGCCTTCAAAGTTCCTCAGAAGTTTTATTATGAGAGTTTTGTCATTGTTTACAATACTTGCTCTTTCTGTCTTTCCTGGATGAAAATACAAGAAACGGATTGAGCTGAGTTCGGTGTAATTAAAATTCCTCTGTCTTAGCACATTATCTTTGTGTCTTTGCTGAATGACGGTCATGGCTAGTCGCAGTGTTATGTACCACAGATCTTCACAGAGCAAAAAGCTTCTCATACAATGAAAAAACTTTTTTCTAAATGCCAGCTTTTGGTGAGCAACCCAGGTTGGCAATTGCTGTCTTTTCAAACTCTCACATCAATCAGGTCCCAAGCAGTTAATTTAATCAAAAGTAGAATATGTTGCCCAAATGAGCCAAAGCTATTTCTAGAAGAAAATGTAGCAACACTAAGCATTGGGTGTACAATAAATTACCTTATATTACTTGATGGATTATGATTATAGACTTGGCGCAGCAGCTTAACAGCAGCTGCTAGCAGTGTGGTCTCATTGATTTTTCCCACAGTTCAGCTATAAAAAAATGTGGCAGTGTGGGAAACATAAGAATTAAGATTCGAGCAGTATGCCCTCAATTCCACCTACTGTTTTAAATCTATTTTTGTTTTATGTTTTAAGATTTATTCCTTTACCATTAGTTATCCAATTTCCCTTTTTCTCCTCTCAGGGTCACCTGCATTGTAAGGCACCAGAAAGATTTTGATGCCCTTGACTGTTCACCAGGCTGAGATACATGCCAACTTACTGGCCTTTTTTATGTCAGATGTAAGCTCTGACAGTTGATAGTGATGAGATACAGCCCTGCACAAGTCACAGTAATGTTTTTTGGCAGGTTCTCTGAATTGTTTGTTTTTCTTAAGTTTTATTCTTGTCACTATTGCCTAAGGCACTGTGAGCAGAGTGACAAAACAGGCAGTGCAGCTCCATTAATGAGCTACCTGGGCTGTTCATACAGGAGAACAATCAGCCTTCTCTTATTCCCCCAAGACATTAAATTAAGCTTGACGATGCATGCATAACTGCTGCTGAGGCCTGGTGACTAGGCTTAGTCCCCAGTCTGCTTAATTGCATCTATACCTGTAAGCTTATAAAATAGCCTGCTTGCACCTGCTGAAGGCATAGGCAGACCAATTTGGAACCACACAGGTACAAAAGCAATGTTTAGTGTAACTTATGTATTTTGCAGAACATGAATACACAACCTGACACCAAGCTGAGTGGTGCAGTTGATATGCTAGAGGGAAGAGATGCCATCCAGAGGGACCTTGACAGGCTGGAGAAGTGGGCCCATGAGAAAAGCCCGTGAAGTTCAACAAGACCAAGTGCAAGGTCCTGCACCTGGGTCGGGGTAGTTCCCAGTATCAGTAGAGATGGGGTGATGAAGGGACTGAGAGCAGCCTGACAGAGAAGGACTTGGGGATACCGGTAGATGAAAAATTGGACTTGAGCTGGCAATGTGCGTTTGCAGCCCAGAAAGCCAATCGTATCCTGGGCTGCATAAAAAGAAGCATGGCCAGCAGGTCGAGGCAGGTGATTCTCCCCCTCTACTCTGCTCTTGTGAGACCCTACATGGAGTACTGCGTCCAGCTCTTGGGCCCCCAGTACAGGAAAGACATGGACCTGTTAGAGTGGGTCCAGAGCAGGGCCACAAAAATGATCACAGGGCTGGAGCACCTCTCCTATGAAGAAAGGCTGAGAGAGTTGGGGTTTGTTCAACCTGGAGAACAAACATTGCATCCTTTCAATATCCTCATTCCATCAATAATCCTCATTGCATCCTTTCAATATATAAAAGGGGTTTATAAGAAAGATGGAGCAAGACTTTTTACCAGGGCCTGTAGTGACAAGGACAAGGGGAGATTTACATTGGATATAAGGAAGAAATTCTTTATTGTGAGGGTGGTGAGACACTGGACCAGGTTGCCCAGAGAAGCTGTGGATATGGGCATCCACATCATTAGAATTGTTCAAGGTCAGGTTGGATGGGTCTTTGAGCAACCTGATCTAGTGGAAGATGTCTCTGCCCATGGCAGGGGGGTTTGGACTATATAATCTTTAAAGGTCCCTTGCAACCCAAACCATTCTATGTTTCTATAACCTTTCTCCACATTCAAAGGAAGTGTGTTTTTCTGTTCTATTACTGTCTTTGGGCATCTTATATAGCTAGTTTTACTTAGCAACTTCTTTTCAGAGGCAGATTTAAGTATTCAGACTCATGAGACAAACTGAAGAGTGAAGAGGAAGGCATTGGTAAGCTTAGATATGGTGTCCAGGGAAATGATAGTATTTTGTCTGCATTAAATTAGTGTTTCAAAGAACCTCATTGCATCAGGCTCTCTGCTTTCATGTAACAAGAAATCATTGGTTTTAAGGAGAGATAATACACCCTGGCAAGCGCAGTCACAGCTGCAGTTGTTCTGCCAGAACCTCCATGCAGCAGGTACGGAGCTGCTGGAGGCACTTGGGTACAAGCCAGTCTAGGTCCACATGTAGTCCACCTGCATTCCCTGATCCTGCACCTGGGTTAAAAAGCCATGATTAGTTATGACTTCTTAGCTGTGAGTTATAAGTCTGAATTAACATGATTAGACTGCATCCAGAACTGAGCTTCAAATCTCGTGCCGTGATGCACTCCATGAACTCTCCGTTATCTTGCCTGTCTCTGTGCTGCGCTCAGTTGGGCAGAGCATTGCACTTTGCAAATTACTTACTGAGGCCTCCATATGAAATTATTAATTTAAGAAAGCCACCTTTCTCTGGGGATTTCTGCACCAGTGGTGCATTTTAGTCTTTGAGAAACTTTTTAGTTCATGTGCTGTGTCCCCTACTCTTTTAAAAAGGTTAATGTCTTTTAGATGGTATTACATCCTGATGCCACTGATATTGTAGCATCAGCTCAAGGGGTGCATTTTTCTTTAGGGATAGAAATTTTGGATATACCATTTCTCAGAAAAATCCACAATCTTACCACACTTCCTATTCATGTGCCTGAAGATACAGATGTTCTTATCTAATCTTAGACTTCTGCCTACAAAACTTTCTTCACTGTTTTAGCTCTTCAGTTTTGTGTGTTACCAATTTTGTTTAGTTATGGTATTTTTAGCCTCTCTTTTTTTTTTTTTTTAATCAGAAAGGTTTAAACCAGCATGGGAAACATCTGTGCACATCTAACATATACAGAAAGGTATCTAAAATATCTCATATATGAAAAAGACCTTTGCTGGAAGGAACTAAATTATGCACAGTAAAAACTGGTGTCACTGAATTAGCTGAGGGGCTTTCATAAGCTTTTCTGTTTTTTTTTTTTTTTTTTTTCCCTTATGTTTCATAAGCTATTAAGGTCCAATATTGCAGGCTTTTTTTTGTTTGTTTGTTTTGTAATGGCTAAATCTAGATATAGAAATTGTACTTTCCACTTCCACTCTGGAATGTTTCTTTCCTTTGTAAGGAAACACAGAAAGAAAATTAACTCAGTCTCTGGCTGCATGAGTTAGACCAGGTATCTTCCCCCTTAACTATTTGCTTGTTGTAGCACAGAAATGGAAGAACAAGAGTTACGACGGCAGCGGCAACGTGTTACATTCAGCGGTCTCAAACCTTATCTCGGGTTAACTGTGTGTTGGGGGGAGGAACCCCACGACAGACCGGTAAACCCGGTTTCTGCTGTTCTCCTCTTGTTTCTTGCCTGCCACGATGGCTGCCGTTGCCTCTAGTGGGTGAGGGGGACAGGGTGTCTCGGACAGACAGCACAAGCAGTCATCTCTGTCCTCTCAGTCCGGAAGGAAATGGATTACTTCGTGTTGTCAGTGGCAACTTTGGAGCTTCTGGGTAGACAAAAAGCGGAAAAGAAGAGAGGGTGCTCACCATACTGTTTTGTGAAGGAATAGCCTCATCTGAGTAGTTTAGGTATTGGCTCCTAGCTGTCTTCTGTTTTCTTTTAGTATAGATGGGAAACAAATATATGTTTAAGAAGTGTTGTTGCTTGTTTATTAAAGCACTAGGAAGAATAACAGCAACAAATTTTAACAAATTGGATGAAAACAATGATCTGTTAAGGGTCGTTTGCGAAGTTGTAAGACTTGTGGTGGTGGGGAAGTAATACAGTCTCAGTCTGGGGTGGTTTTTTTTTGTTTTCTCCTGTCTGGCACGAAGCCAATAGGGCCTGCCTCTGAGAAATTGGTTTGCAGTAGACGCGATGGTGCAGGTCTGCAAATTTTACAGAAATGGGGATGTGGGGGACATAAAGAGATATTACAATCACTTGTGGCGTATTTAAATAAGCTTTCGGAAGAAAAGCCACCTTTACCTGTGGAGGATGCTTTTTTGGGGGACTAAGCAGTTGGGCAGGGCAGTCTTAAAGTCGTGTAAGAACCTACATTTTGGGTACTGCCCAATAAATGTTATAATAGCAGAGTAAGCAGGGTCTGTCTTTTTGAATAAGAGCGGGCATTGCTAGCAGTTGCCACGTGTGACTTCATGAGAGGTGGTCATCCACCAAGAGCACACTTGGCTTTGTTGCCAGTGTAACAGCAGTTGCAAATGTGATTGATGATCTGATCTTGGTGTTTTCTGTTTATTTCATTTAAAGTGATGTAGTAGGGAACCTCAAAGAGTTACATAACAGACCTGCCCTAATTACAGCTGTAATGCCTGCTTTTACAGAGAAAACCTCAGGAGATGCACAGTTATTTGTGCCAGCTTCATCCTTCTTTGACCTTCAAGCACGTACTGTTGCACATTTTCACGCCTCTGAAGTACACAAGGATATTCTGTGTGGTGGACAATCTACTTCCCTCCCCACTACCCCTCTGCAGAAAGCTATTGCTCTACTTTTTCTGCATTGATACTTCAGCACAAGGCAGTGGTGAATTAAAAAAATCTAATAAAATAAACTGTGTGTGTGTAAATAAAAGGTAGTAAACTCACCTGATTGTCTTTTGAAGCATGGGAGTGAAATGTGGAAATGTGGATAGACTTTATATTGTCTGGATATAACCTTACACTGTTATTACATTTGCTTATTTTTAGCCTAGCTACACTGATTATATATTGGCAGAATCATCTACTACCTCTTGTGTAAAATATACTATTATGTTGTACCTAGGATTTACAATCTGACTTTGTACTCAGATAAGCATAGAGGAAGTAATAGTGTCTTGGGTATAACTTGCATGCTGAACAGTTCTGGAAGAAGCTTTTGTTATTAATCAGCTTTTTCCTTGTCTCAGCTTTCAATGAAGAATATTTTTAGCTGCACACACCCACAGAATGACTCCTTGCAGCCATGGTTCTAGAAAGTACAATTCAAAGTTTATAGAACTTTTCTTGCTCACAGAACTGTACAGTGCATTAGTTTTATTTTGTACTTATATCCATACACTGATTGAAGACCTGCAAGTTCTCTGTTGAAGAATCAAGCCTGTAGATCCACGTGCTTTGCTGATTATGATTAAAACTATGGCTTCCCTAGTACAGGAATATTTAATGAATAATTGTAATTCTTTCCGCATTATTTTCACATGTATTCAGAAGTCACTGCATCTTATTTTCTTCTGTGGAAGTTAGTACAAGACCAGTATTCAAAGTAGTTGGCTTATTTTAAATAGCATTTAGAGCTGTTAGATCATGCTTCCTTAAGAATATTCTGGCTTCATTAAAAAAAATTACCTAAATTAATTCCGATATTTTATTTTCCTAAAATACCGTTTGAATAATTACTTAATAGCACTTCTTTAAAAATTACTAGTGCTCAGGAGAAAATTGCTTCTGTAAATCAGAGTGAACCCAGATTTATGAATAATATGATAATCTGTTTTCCCCTCTCTTCTCACAACTTTATTTGAGAAATTAGGCGTATCTGCAGCCACCCAATTTGGTGTGATTGCCAGAGCTTAAACGCCTTTCACCTGGTTCCTAATTTGTATTGTCAAGATGTTGGCCATTGGTCCACAGTTCATTTTCCTTGGGCACTTGTATGCTTTCATTAAATAAATGTGGAACAAAAATTGTGGTCAGACAGAACCCATTCACATCAAAAAACATTCAGAAGTCTCTGCAGTCCTGTGTGGAAGATCCCCCTTCAGCTTTCCAGTAGCCTAATTTTGAAGGTGACCTTCACAGAGATTTAACCAGGGACTTAGTGGAACAAAAAAACATACTTGCAAGGAAACTAGAAAACTGACTGAAAAGTGCAGCATGGCCCATCATCTGTAAGAAATACCCCGCTCTACTTGTCAGAATTGTGCTCCGAGCACTTCTGCAAGAGTCTGATGAGACTTGACAAGTGTAATTCTGGAAGGAGACTAGAATTTTAGCCTTTCTTTTTTGGCTGTAAAATATTTTGGATATTTAAGAAAATATTTATGAAATCTAGAAGCTAATTTAAATCATTATGGTTACATGAACTGCCACAGAACTGTATTAATTTAAAGCAGCTAAAAGTCAGGACCTAAAAATATCTAACACGCTTATTGTGCACTTGATTATTCTCTTGACTTTCATATTTCAGCACAGTGAAACAAAGCTAAGCACTGTACATGTAAGAAATATACTGAGAAAAAGATATCACAACAGCTCTAATGTAGGAGAAAAGCCACTGAAAAAGAATAATGGTGTTACCTGATGGATTATGCTGTAGAAAAATAGTGACCAATGAATACAGAGGAAATAATGGCAGCAATTTAATTAAACATTTTACAGTAAAGGAGCTTTAGTTCTAAATATAAGCTGCAAGCATTTAATTCTTTCAACTTTTAAATGACACAAAACAATGCAAGTCAAATTCCAGACACACTTTGTGGAGTCCCTTGTGTGGCACATTGTGTAATACACTGAAAATAGATTACCGAAGGCAATCTATTTTAGCACCAAAGGCATAAAATGGCAGTTGCAGCCACGAGTCTGAAGTTTAGCTCTTTTTCAATATTACCAGTGGAAGAATTGTCAATAACCTTTATGCAGCTGAAGCTTCAGTGCAATTTCCAATATAAAGGTTATAAGAAGGAAACTTTCCGATTGTTTTTTTTTCTTTTTCACCACCACAAGTGGGGATTTTTATCTAGTTTTAATTCAGCCATACTTATTTGGTGTCCTGCATTTCTACTTTATTTCTGCAGCTGCTTCTTCAGTTACATGGCCTCACCATGGATGTAAATGGGACGTGAGGTAATTAAAAAGGGCATGGAAATTTAAAGGCATGCGAATAGGTCAGTTATCAGCCTGTGAAAGACTATTTCTCTCATGGGAAAATTTTCTCTCATATTTTTTCAGGTAGAAAATGAAAGCCAGGAAGCCAAGTGATTGCCTTAGCTAATCAAGTCCTTTCTTGCCTGGACACCACAATGGTTTAGCCACTGATTTTACTGGCAAGAACGTCACCTGCACGGTTTCTGCTTGTCCTGTTTTGTTCTAGTCTCGAGGAGAAGATCATAACGGACTTTTATCTTTTCTATGTTCTAACAGCCTCTTAGGCTACTCCATGCAAAGGGAGCGGAGTCACGCAGCCTGGGAGGAAGCGCAGAGACTGAGCACGGTCTCTGCTCTGGGTAGTCAGCAGCCCAGGCTGTGGGGCCGGCTGCGGGCTGTACTAACTCCATAGTGTAGATAACCTCTGTGACCTGCTCCTACCCGAGGAGGAGGTACCCTGTGACAGGCAACCTACCCAAGGTGGCCTGCCTTGCTTGGATCACTTTGCCACCTTTGAAGGACTGTGTTATAGGCAGGGGTTGAAGTTGAGAGGTATGGAGGAAAAGAAGATAAGCAGACTTGGTAGAAAGAGAAATCAGATTCACTTGCTTCTCCCAGCTACCTTTTCCTTTACTTCTTTTAGAAGAGGTATAGCAGGAACTATCGGGGTGATTGGTAAAGGATCTCTTGAGGAAGCAAGCAGAACATTGCAACATTGCAATTTCTACTGAGGAGATAAAGATGGTTTATGTCTTCTTTTCCCATTAATATTTGTCAGTGCTGTTGTCATTCCTGCCTCGTCAAACAGCCCCACTTCCTCTTCACTTGCACATCCCATTTAATCTGGGTTTGCATCTTCCCCTGAGAACTGGACCAGGCCAAAACCCAATTAGAAATTGTCTTGTCTCGAGAAGTGGTTGATAATGCATGTGTAGGGGGGGGGGGGGGAAGTGTAAGAGAATGATTCTTAACACACCTTCCCATACATAAGTAGTTAGTATATTAGAAAAGTATTTATTAACTACTGCTGGGCCTTGAGCTAATGCTTTCAGAGAATATCACCAATGTTTTCTATGTTTCCTTTTTGAGAGATAATAGGTATAGTTAGAGATATTTCTTTTCCTTGATGTGAGATTTTCTGTGTGCCATTTCTTATACAGGTACTCAGGATTGCCAGATGCTATCGCAGGTCTTTCCAGGCATCATTTTGAAATAGATTTTATTATTTGCAAGGTTTTTTAAAACATTACTCACTGTCCTTTTCCCGGATCATTTTTGATTGCTAAAGATCAGATGCTGGGGTTACTTTGTTTAATAAAACAACTACGAGACAGTCAAAAGGCTGTAAGATATTAAGGAGTAGTTGGAAGAAAATGGAATGCAAAGGGAAAGTAGCACTAGGCACTGGACATATCTGTCTTGCTTATGTCTGGAGTGAACCAGAGGAACTGATTAGAGAAAGAGGCTTTCCTTTCATTGCTATTCAGGGAATCTTCTGTCTATAAAATGAAAGAATGTGAATAAGAAATACTTCCTTCAGCCCCAAAAAACAGCTGAGGAAAGGCTGGTCATCCGTAGTGGAGCTTCCCATTGATAATGTTTCCAAAATTATTAGACTTTTTTTTCCTTCAGGAAAATTCAAGTAACCTGTCTGCTTTCTCACCACAAAGTGGCTGACACCTGATTCTACTGGCATTTGTATGGTGTACATGTTCCCTTATCAAGCAAACTTAAGAGTACATTGGGGCAACAATTTTGGCCTTGCACACTAGGCCCAAGGTACATAGTATTTTTGATCATTAGCAATGTTAATTTGTTTTTCCTCACTATCATTTTCTCTGATGTCTTTTCCTTTGTTACTGTAAGAATGGAAATAATACGCAGAGAAAACACTGCTTCACCATCTAATGAGACTGAATTTTACAATGAGAGTGGGTTAAGCAATGGAATAGGTTTCTCAGGTTGTCAGTTCTCCATCCTTGAAGACTTTCAGACCTGAATCAAAAGGTATCTACCAACTTGCATGTAGATACGAAGGGCGTACCTGATTTTTTTTTGAAGTTAGCCCTACTTTGAGCAGGAAGTGGAACAATTTGACCTCCAGAGCTGTTTTCCAACCTAAACTTTCTCTATGATGTTATGATTCGCAGCACATTTTGCACCTGTTCTATAAATTTCCTTCAACATTCAGCAGGAGCTGTATCTGCTGCAACTGTCAGAAAAGTAAAATATATAAAATATTCTGATTTGTAAACCTCATTAAGCTAATGTTATGGTTTTAACAATTAATACAATGAGAATCATTACAGGCCACAGCTGCCAGTTTCTTCATGTCAGTTCTCTATTCTACATCAAAACCTAAAAATTTTCCTGTCTTAAACTACGTGTGGATATTTGCTAGAAAAATAGCTAAAATTATAGAAGAGTAAAGAGACTAAAATGACGTGCTGTATAATGACGTGCACCTCCCTCACTCCACCTCTCCTTTTGTATGCTACACCAAAGCAGCAAGAGTGAGAGACAACCTGTACAGGAGCCTCAGTGTTTTCTCCATGGTGACTGGTGGCTGCAAAACCACAACTGCCTACTAGCTTTGTACTTCTACTGCAACACTCTACTTTGCTGATGATTTTGCAGTCCACTGGTTCTTTACCACTTTAATGGTCCTTAGGGGCTATCATTAATGAAAGATGGAGTTAGGACAATTCTTGTTTCTCTAAGTCTTGATAAAGAATCAAACTGATTCCCAGTAGCCCAAGGAGAGATAAAACGAGCACTGTCTCCGTTTCAATATTTAGCTGGTGTACAGGCCACGGGATGATGCTTCTGGAAATGGAGGATCATCTGTGAACTGCAAGATGAAGCACTATGTGAGAAGACTGCCTGTAGATGAAAAATCTGAAAAGTTATTATCTTCTGGACTAGTTTAAAGGAACACTGCTATGAATTAAGGGGAAAAAAATGACCTTTGGCTAACGTATGATTTCCTTTGAGGCAGTGTGCAAAAATAAGGAAAATAAATTCAGTCTTCCTATCTTCAGCTTGTCTGTTTGTGTTGCCTTGAATCCATTCCTTCTTTAACCAAAACTGTGCAAAGTCCAATCCAAAATGAGTTCTAAATATACTCCAAGAGGGCCAGGGATTTATCCTAAGGCAGATCATGACCCTATGGAGAACACCACAGGAGAATCATTTCAATAGACTTGCTGCCTCATCAAGAAATTGCTATCTGGCCTCGATGAAGCCTTCTCAATGTGTCTATGAATTGCTAAAAGAGACTCTGTTCAGCTTAGGTCATGGGTCTGAGAGACCCATATGCCCTCATCTTCCAGCATTATATATTATGGTAGCTCTGCCTGTGGTGTAAATCAGAGCAGAATCAGCTTCCTAAACTGTTCTGATTTTTTTCATATTCCTTTTTACTAAAACTTTCAGAAATCCTGCTTGTCAGGAACAGCTAGAGCTTTTGTCCAGGTGTATTGTGGATAGGTAGCTACTGGCAACCAGGTCATAGCTGATCTTTTCTTTTTTCCCATAAAGAATAGCATAGCAAACTTGAAATAGCAATAAATAGAATAAATGATTTATTTTCATTGTAGATAAAACTCTCACCATCAGGTAGTAACTTTGATGTTTTTGTATAAGGAAGGTTGGAAAAGAATGTTTGAATCATTCATCATGAAGCATTCTAAAGCTAAAAGGTCAAAGGATTCTCACATCTGTCAGAAAACAGTCTCCAAAGCCAAAAGAAGACTGCAGGAAACATGCTCAGCCAAACTTGATTTTGATCATTGGGAAGTGCTGAAAATGTGGCAGATAAAGTAAAAGAAAGAGCCTTCAAAGTTAAAGGGGAAAAGTTATTTTCAGTTGGACACTTCTTAAGAAAGAGTTATTAAATGGTGACCTCCCCAAAATACATACAGCCCTGAAAAGATATGGATCCTAATAAGACTTAAATGCAGATAGAGGTAAATATTCATGCAGCCTGTATGTTGCCTTTTCTGTGTGCTTCATGAGATGAAAAAGTGATATTAATAAAAAAATGAGTTGAAGGGCTTTTTGGTGAGTCATGGTGACAATTCAATGTGTCTTTCTGTATTACAACTTAAAATATGAGAGAAAGATGGTGATGGTAGATTTTACATAATAAGAAAGATAATCTAAGCTTGCTAGAGTATCTGGGGAAATTACAGTATTTGGAAACAGAAGATATTTAAGTTATATTTTACTTTATAGCAAACTGTTCTGGATAATATTTGTTCCCTGCAAACATTTCTGCCACTGATTCTTCCTCCCTGCCCCCTGCACGTTTTTTACCTACGTTTTGCTTGAGAGCAAAATGTTCCATGTTCTATGGCATACATCCCTTGCCTTTTCTGAACACAAACACTTCTCATTTCTTTGTAGGGTAATAGGATTCTTTTTTTGCCTTTGTTTCTGTGCTGTTTTACTTGAACAGGGAAAGTCTTGTGAAAAATATAGATTTTTTTCTGTCTTTTCCAAAGCTATATGTAAAAGCATCTGACTGAGAACAGGTAAGTTGCTGAGAGACAAAAAAGCACAATTGCAAAATGAAACTAAGAAGTGAATTGTAGATTTGTGAAAGCCAGCTGCAATTACTGTGATTTAGATCTTCTCTCAAGGGTGGATGGAGTCCTGTTCCAGTGAGGGGTTGGGTAGGGGCACTGGTGCCACCTGGTTGTGTGGCAAAAGAAAGCATCAGCCACGATGGACAGTGATAATGGGCAGGCGGTGGCAGCTCACTGGCCTCGGTTCCTTGATTGCCTCAAAATCACCTCACAATAATACAGTTTGTACTACTCGTGCTTGCTCATCTCCTATGAACACTATCCTACAATGAGTTATCAAGTTCACTGCAACGTATGTTCTTCGTAAGTTATACATTATATAAGTTATATATTGAGTTGTGATTGAAATGTACATTCTGGATACTTTGTCTAGGAAACCCAAGAATAGCTTGATTGTTTTATTATGGGGGGGACATATAGGCAGAAATTTTGGCCATTTATGAAGCCTGAAGTTAGGCCCTGAAAATTACTAGCTGCATTTTAAAGTGCAGGTTGTTGGAAACTGTGAAATCAATAAACTTACCAAAACAACATAGTTTAATCCACTCACACATAGATATGTATGAAAATAAATCTTTTTCCTGTCAAACCAACAGAGGTGCATTATATTCACCTATTTGTCTCTGCCTAGAATTTTAGCTCTACTGTAGGGAATAAATCATGTAGGTGAAATATAAAGTAATACAAATCTGAATTGGATAGGGAAAATAATGGGAGGCATGAAAAGTGTGAAAAGACTTTCACACAAAAAGAAGTCAGGGAGAAAAGTTAGGACTGCTGTTTTTTAGAGGACAGGTTGGATATAGATGAAATAAGGTAGGAGTTAGCCATATTTCATGTGATATGAGCTCTAGAAAAAGCAATTCATTAAACTACTTAATGTAGGTGATTAGTCTGTGGGACTTTCTGCAGCGTACTCAAGATCTAAAGAAACAGCCATGCACATCTTCATCTTTATTTGAATCTGGTTGTTTGCAATGCAGACGTCTGCAACCGTGTCAGTTGCCCTTCTAGAGGCATTTTTACTTTTAGGGCATGATTCTTAATCTCTTTCATTTGTTGACTTTAGGAAGGGGTTAGTATGTTCCTGTAATTACCCTTTTTCTCTGTTGACTATGGACGTGCAAGTTGATTGCATCAGAGATGTATATCTACTTCTGACCAGAAAAATCCCACCAATTATTGTAAATATTCTTGCTCATCACGCTAGTGAAGAGAAAAATCCCCAAGGGCAGTCGTGCTCGCTCTTCCACATATTTTAAAGGCATTTAGCATCTTACAACTAACAGGAATTTCCCTGTGGTGATCAGTATGGTAGATCTTTGGGAGGCTGAGATGCACCTTTGCAGACAAGTGTTTCCAAACAGTGTTCAATCTCAGGTGTTTTGTCAGGCTGACTTTGGCGCTCTGGGCAGACTTCTATTTTTTTCTGACTTCTTTAACCTCTTAAGCTTTTTCTTATTAGAATGACTGAGATCTCTATCTCATGGAGGGCAATATGAAAGCTCCTACATCTGAAAATCACTACTAAGATAAGTACTGGCAATATTATTAACTGCAAATACCTGCTTCTTAGAGCATGATTGTGAACCGCTGAATCCAGGACTGTGCTTGTAAATTATTACAGGTTTGTTAAATTCATATGTTCATGCAAGCAAAACCTTGTTGCAGAAAGTACTAAAAATCTCAAATCAAAGTGTTTTTTACTTTGTTAAGGAAATGAGTTTTGATCAGACTGCTTGGACTTCTGTGGTTTCTCTAAAGTATGTGGTAAAATCAAGTCTTTCTGAAGTCTTGCTCAAGTATCCTAAGTAATACCTAACAATAAACATGAACTCATACTTACAAAATCTTCTACTTTTATAGTTTTATATTTCAAATATATCAAATAAACAATGTTTCTATTTCAAAGTGGATATATATATATATGTGGATATATATATACATATATATATGTATGATGTAAGTGGATATATGTATATACATACACTTAAGAATATTTCTTCTTCCTTTTCCATATTATTACTAGCATATTAGATTAGCATATTACTATATTTGGGTTCATATTTCTTTTTCTATTTTAGTCTATTTCTATTTTTTAGACCTATTTCCAGGTTTTTATTGTGAGTTTCCTCTCATTTGTTCATGTTTTTCTTATTTCACTCTCACCTTCTGCATTTCTTTGTCATTTTTCCTACACTGATAAATATTAACATGGGGAAGACAGTCAGCTCTGACCTCTTATGTCACCTTACAAACCCTCCAGGGATTTGCCATGCTGTGTCCCTCTTTGACATCTACTTGCAAATCTTTCGTGAGTAGTCTTTAGTTATGTGCAAAACTCCTTCCATTTCCAGTAGGGTTTTTATGTATACACTATATGTGTGTGTGTATATATATATATATATGCATTATTTTAGTCCACTTCTCCCTTGCTTAGGCTTTCTGATTTCATGCTTATTTCATTTTTTTGCTCTCCCTCCCCCCCCCCCCCCCCCCCCTTGTTAGCTTATATCTGTATTTTTTTCCCTTTGAGCTTCTTCCTCACACTTATATACATGTATGCATAATATCTTGTGTTCCTGGAAAACATATCCATTGCAATTTCCCTTGCTGATTTTTCTGTTTCTACTACTTGTTCTGGTAATGACAAACCATGACATTAGCTACATTGGCCTCTGCCTCCTGCCTGTGCTGCACCTTTAAGACTCCTAATTGTTTAACACAGAGTGATGACCTTTATCTTTGGCTGCAAACATTCTATGTAAATAAGCAGCCTTTCACCACATCTGCAAACTGCAGTGTTATGCCTAAACCCTGTACCATCCTGCACTTGAGCTTTTGGGGACCCCGGACTTGCTCCTGTGCTGGAACCTAGAAACAGAAGTAGATATCTGGTGGAAGCCTTTCTCTAGGGCTCTGGGACCAACGGCTAACTCAAAACAGAGTATTAAAAAACCCGTTTATTCACTCAGAGGTGTTACATCCCAGGCAAACATGCCCAGTCTCTTCACCTGAGTCCCTTTTATTCTCTCAAATGTTGGATGTATTTTGCTCGCCCAGATGTATCCCTCACAGGCTTAGACTGCTCTTTGTGAAAAGCACTTTGAGGACCGAATCACCATCTTCTCAGAAAATGTTTAGAATCTTTTCAGTCTAAAGCTCTAAGATTTAGGAAATAATCCACAGTCTTTCTGAGCAATAATTACTATTTTAGCCATTGTTGTCTTGACTCAATTTCTTATCTTTGGCTACTGTTGTGCTTCCTCATTTCCTTTTTCTATAGCCTCAGGCAGACTGAGATACACGAGTCCTAAAAATGTAGATCCCTCTTCTTGACTGTACAGGAAAGAGTTTTATGCGCCTAGTTCTTGGCAACAGTAGCTCTCAGTAAATGTGATGAGATGGCTTGAGTATGTTTTTCATAGCAAGAGCAAAGCCTCTCAGAGTGTTCTAAATAGAAACCAAGTTACAGAATAATTAGGAAATGGCTATTATAACTCAAATTTTGTGTGTATCTGGTGAGGAAGGATTACAGAGAGCAGGGAGTGCTATAATTTCTTTGGTGTGCATGTTCTCATAAATGCAAAATGTTTTCAGAAATGCCAGTCGATGCTGAATTCTGGCTGGCAAGTGATAAATGCTCAGTGTATTTTTCCTGCTGCTAATGCTTTTTTTCTACCAGCTGGAACTTAACCTTATGCAACGAATAAAACTTTAGCATGTTCTTAAGGGCTTTTTTGACTTGGGCTTAACCCATAGTGTATGCTTCCTTGCCAGGGATAAGAATATTCTATTTCATGTTTTTGAGTTAGTGTAGAAATTCTGGAGGGGGAAAAAATATATTTTTAAATTTATTTTTATTTATTAATTAAAATTCTGCAGAATTTTCGATGTATGTGTTTCTGAGATAAACCAAGAAGGAATTTCTGCTAGTGGGAAGAATCCTATAAATCCTAAGAACTATTGAGTCTGCAGTAAAAGCAGCATTTATACTGTGTCTAACTTAATCTGTAGGAATATGATCCCTGCATATGGGTCCTTTTACCTAAATCTGTTTTTCTGTTTTCAAAACTGGGCCTCATTTGGTATTCTGACATGTGTATCAATACCAAGTTTTATTTTATTTTCCTCTCTGAATTTTTAGAAGAAGTATCCCAGACAGATGCTTTCAGTCAGATTGCCATACCTGTGGCATATTTACCTTTACTTCTCTTTCAAATTTTGTAGAACCAAAGCACATATTCGTGCTTTGGATCCTTAACAGATATTACCATTTTGAATCCCCCAGCTGGGATAGATTCACTGGGTTAAATGAAGCAGGTACTGAAAGGTCACACCAGATAGCTGACATATCTAGTGAGTATTTGTGTATCAAAACCTTTTTCTGTGAAACATTTTTTAACAAATGCAAGTGAACACTTCAACATTTTGAGAAAGATATACAGAATATTTAGAGATTGTCAGAGCTAGAATAGTATGACTGTCCCATCTGGAAGTGTAATGATCCATAAAGGATTTAAGAGAAAATACTAATGCATTTTGTGACAAGAATAGCAATTTCTAGTAACGAGAGTTTAATAAAAGTAAAGAGACTGTCAAAATATACCCATTTACTACTCTAAACCCACGAGTTTTACAGAAAGATATAGACACAAATTACAGATAACAAAAATATTTATTCCATTGACAGCACAAAATTACTCATTACCTGGCTTATAGAATACTCAAACTCCCCAAACTGGTTCATGCTGTGCCTGATACCATTGCATACTAACTAGCAGATATTGCTAGCTTCCAGTATATTTACTCTTACTGCACTGTTTCTCTCCAGACAAAATATTTAAAAGAACAAAGATTTTATCTTGCAGATGGGTAATAATAGCAAGAAAAAAAGTGGTAGTCTTCTTGTACTCATTTTTCTGAATAGCTGAAGTCTGCTTGCAGTCATTTCTGTCATGTAACAAAGGCTTCTGCGACCATGTTACTTAATTCTTAAGATTGTGTTAAATATTTCAGGGCTCTTTGTCATACGCAGTAGAAGCCACTCCCACACACCACTGCTGGAAATGATAAATCCATTTCTGTTAGTGTTTCCATTATGACATTGTCTGAGAATTTTGATAGTCTGACTTAGTTGCAAAGATTTCTGAATAGCTGTTAATAAAAACCTTGATAGACAATATTAGAAGAATAAAACAGGAATCTAAAAAAGGAAAGATGAGGAATTCTTTCCTCTGGATTTTTGCTGAAATTTGAATAGGAATTAATGTTTTGCTGACTGCTGTCTCTAGGCAAACAAACATTTATCCCAGTATGCAAGGTTTGTATTAAGCATATGGAATAGAGACAGAGAGCTTGGTTCCGGCGTATTTGGCGCAGAATCACTGACCTTTTGGGATTGCAATGTAGAAGTATACAGCAACGAATCTCCTGATACAATTTCACTAAAAGGGAATACAGCAAATGGAATGGAGTCCAAAATTACCACCATGCTGCGCCAGGGAGCTGAGACAGATGAGTGCAGTCGGCATCCAGTTAGCCTCTGCTCAGTCACTGGGCTGGAGCCACCAGGGTTTTATCAAGACCATAAAAAGTGGAGTCAGAAACTCTTGGAGTGGAGTGAATCTCTCTCTCCTCATCTCTTTTCCCCCCAAAACAGCGTGGATACTTTTTTTTTTTTTTGGTTAAACAGTGTGAAAGAGGTGGTTAAAAGAGTGAGGAAAGTGCCTTTTTACATGCAATACAGTAGTGGCTGGAGCAGTTCCTTGGCCAGAGGGGATTTCTACTCCTTTCTCCCTAGGGAGCTTTCTAAAGGCCAGGGTTGTATTTTACACTAGGCAGCACTGGCTGTGTTATGGAGACGGACCTCGAGGCAGTGAGGAGGCAGGGTTCCCTACCTTTCCTCTACCGTCCAGCTACTCTCCATTTCAGGTTATAAGACGTGCGAGCATGGACTGGCTGGAGGAAAGCATCAGCCTCCTATAAACAGCCCTGCAGGCGGTCATTTGAGCACTGTGCAGTGGAGAGAGGAGGCTGAACCCTCTCCAGCCGTGGAGGACAGGGGAGGCCAAGTCCCAGAACAGTAAATTTTGGACAGAATGAAGGGAATTTGCTATTGGCATCCACCTTTTACAAGAAAGTGGTCACTAGCAATGCAATTTGCATGGTGTGGACATCCTCTGGAGCCAGAGATGGTGGAAAGCCCAGGTTTGCAGATGCGAGAGGTGCTGTTGCATGGGGGAGCGATAAGCATGCAGTCACGTCTGACTGGGGGACATCTGGCCTGGTCCATAACTGCAACTCTCTGTGCCTTTGGACATCAAAGCAGTTCCTGAACTTAATTTCTTCATGGCCAGGGAGTAACTGATTGGGGGGTCTGAGTCTGAGAGAACTCAGGGAACACTCAGAAAGTCTGTGATAGTGATGAAAATTTTAAAATTAAACCACCAAACCATTCCAAGAATCCTTCAACTTTAATTTAAGCAAAGGTAAATTAGGTTATTTGTATGACACATACTTTATATTTGTGTCTCAGGTTGCTCCATCTCATACTGGACTACATATAGAATGGAGCATGCTCATTCTAGTCCATGTCTTCTACTGTGTGGGTTTTCCGCAAAATTGAGGCTTCTGACTACAACTACTAAACACAGACTTTTACTGTAAATTATTATTCTTCCACAGCTTTTATTATCAAAATAGTGGCATTAGTTACTCTTCAGCTAGGTGCCAAGAAAAGCAAACTCATTTACCATTTCATCTTTTGGCAATCCACGTGACTTATGTCTTACAGGGTGTCGGCCATCATAGCTATCTCAAACTTCTTGCAGCTCTTTGTTGATAGTGGAAAATATTATGTAGTAAAAATAAATTAAGACAAAGAGAGTTGATAATTTAAATGTTTAGAACTGGAAAGTAGTCCAGATTGTGGCATGAGTCTAAATAGCCTGATTGCTCTATAGCAAGTATAGAATTAAAAAACAACTCCCCTCTATGCTCCCCCCCCAAAAAAACCCCAACAATAAACAAATCCTGCAACAAATAGTCCTCCTGTCCTCAGAGGATGGAATTTAAGGTTGCTGAGCTAGCTTTACATGCCGTTTTGCTTCCCTCTAACATGTAGAGAGGGGAACACTTTTAAGGACAAATGAAGCAGGTAGACCCAGTCCAGTGCCACTTAGGCAAAGGTGACTAACCAGAATGTAACGTGAGTGTAACTAGCAGGGTGAGAAAGTGCTTCATCCCCTTGATTCATCAGTTGTGAGTCTGCATCTGGAATACTGTGTCCGGTTGTGGATTCCCAGTGCAAGGAAGATGTTAACGTATTGGAGCGAGTCTACCAGATGGCACTAAAAGGAATGGAGTGTATAATGTACAAAGGGAAACAGGGAGAGATGGGTTTGTTCGGTCATAAGAAAACTGAACAGGGATCTTACTGCTGTTGTCAGCTACCTAATGGAAAGCTATAGAGAAGGTGGAGCTGGACCCTTCCTGGAGATGCACTGTTAACAGAAAGAAGAGAACACAAGGTGCAATAACAGAAAATCCAATTAGATTTTAAATATTTTTTCACCATGAGCGGGATCAAATGTAGGAACATGTTTCCCAGAAAGGTTCCATGTGGAATCTCCCTCCTTGGAGACACTGAAAACTCAGACAAGTCTCTGAAGAAACTGATCTAACTGGAACTGATATGAATCAAGGATTGGAGTAGATGCACTCCAGAGGTCCCTTCTGGGACCTATCTGTGATTCTATGAACAGAGTTATTACAACCGTTGTCTAAGAAAAAGATACAATAGCTGCTTTGATGGGATAACATTTGCAAACATTTCTGAATACTGCTAAATAGATGTTACCTAAAATGAGTAAGGAAAAATCATCACAAGTGCTGAACCCTGGGGCTTTTCTCTGAAAACAACTGGATTTGCACCTTTTAGATGTTCTAGTGTTCTTTCTGTACATACTCAAACATGTACATGGTCATATAATGTCAGTGAGGCAACCAACAATTCTAAAGTGGCAAGTGAAGGCCCTGGCATAAGAGTCAGCCTAGCTTTTGCAGTGCAGATTTTTCTGCTAGGGGAATCAGAACTACCTCAGAAGTTAGGGTTGCAAATGATTGCACTGATTATTGATTAAATGGGGAACTGCATAATTGCTTCACCACAGAACATGATTAATTTGATCTTAGTGGTTGAATACTGCTACAGGAGCATAAAAAAGGATGCATTTAATATATGGGTTATGATTTCTGGGTTGATTAACACTGGGAATTTTTTGTGGTACTGAAGCTATACACACATACACATAATTGTAAATAAAGTAATTTGTTTTAATTCCATTGCACGTATGTATATATAAGGAGGCTTTTAAAAATTAAAACATAAAAGGGAAGCATACAAGAGGTAGAAGCAGAGATAAGTGACCTGGGAGGAATATGGAGACACTGTCCAAGCATGCATGGGGACAGGGTTAGGAAAGCCAAAGCCCACCTGGAGTTGAATCTGGCAAGGGACGGGAAGGGCAACAAGAAAGGCTTCTACAGGTTTATCAGCAACAGAAGGAATATCAGGAAAAATGTGGGCCTGCTGCTGAATGTATCTGGGGGCATGGTGACAAAGGATATGGAAAGGGCTGAGGTACTCAACGTTGTCTTTGCCTCGGTCTTTTACATAAGACTGGCCTTTGGGAATCCCATGTCCCTGAGATCACTGGGGAATTTTGGAGCAAGAAAGACTTACCCTCAGTGGAGAGGGATCAGGTTAGAGAACATTTAAACAGATTGGTTGTATGTAAGTCCGATGGACTCACTAGCGCTGAGGAAGCTGGCCAATGTCATCGAGAGGCCACTCGTGATTATATTTGAAAGGTTGTGATTGCTGGGAGAGGTTTCTGAGGGCTGGAAGAGAGCAAACGTCAGCCTTCTATGATGTGATGACTGGTTTGGTGGAGGAAGGGAATGTAGCAGATATTGTTTGTTTTGACCTTAGCAAGGCTTTCCAATACATTACATCCTCATAGACAAGCTGAAGAAGTATGGACTAGATAACTAGACACTGGATTGTCTAGTTAGAGGTGGGTTGAAAAGTGGCTGAATTGCAGGGTCCAAGGGGTTGTGATCGGTGGCATGAAGCCCAGCTGAATGGTGGTATACCCCAGGGCTGATACTGGGTCCTGTACTGTTTAGTATCTTTATTAATGACTTGGATGATGGGTCAGAGTGCACCCTCAACAAGTCTGGAGATGATACAAAACTGGGAGGAGTAGCTGATACATCAGAAGGTCATGCTCCCATTCAGATGGATCTCAACAGGCTGGAAAATGGGCCAATAGGAATTTCCACAAAAGGAGATGCCAAGTCCTGCACCTGGGGAGGAATAACCCCAGGCAACAATACATGTTGGGGACCAAATGGATGACCTTTGCAGAAAAGGACCTGGGGGTCCTGGTCAACAAACTGAATGCGAACCAGCAATCCGTTCCAGTGGCAAAGGCGGCCAGCAGCCTCCTGGACTGCATCAGGAAGAGCATTGCCAGGTTGAGGGAGATGATCCTTCCTTTCTGTGGTAATGAACAAAGAGAAGAAAAGAATGCCATGAAATAAATTATTATTACCTAGACACCTGATTCCACACCTAAGAGGCAGCTTCCACAGTGTAGACTTTTATAAATTAATTTATGAAATGCTAATGGCAGATCTTGTTCTGTTTCAGGAGGATCTGGGCTTGGGTAATTTAGTAATGCTGAGCTTTTAAGCACCTGGCTGCTGATGTCCACATCCTGGAGTGAAGGTGCTATGCTCGGGCTCCTAAGATAATGCTTTGGGATGTATGATAAAGTGGTCCTAAAAGTCAGTACTTTGAGTAAGAGGGCCACATAGATTTGGATAAAGGGGAAATACAGAAGAACAGGATGTCACTGACATTCCACCACTTTTGAGAGCTTAGGCACCTGCTTGCAGCCCTGAATCAAGCCCATCCAAAAACTGCAGTATGGCACCGCTCCAGTTCAGCTTTCAGGAGCTGATTAGAAGTTACCGCTCTCTGTAAATGATGGCAGTACTTGCCTTTTATACAATAGTCCTAAAGTTAGAGTACTTCCCTCAGATTTGAAAAACTTTGTTTCAGCCTCCTCAGTTTATCTTATAAGATGTGATAAAAGCATTGGATAAACTGAAACACAAACATGAAAAATTTTTAAAGACAGATTAAAAAAAAATGATGTCAAATTCTTTAACTTTTAGTTTTTGTTTTTATCACCCTTGAAGAGATTTTGAGGTCCTCTGTGGAATGAACAATAATTTAAGTCATGCATTGCTCCTCATTCTTGGCCTCTTAATCTTAAATGTGCATCACCTTTCAAAAAAAGTATCATTTTATGCTAGACTTGCTCAGATTACAACTCTAATTATGTTAATTACCTGTTAATCTATGATAATTCAGTTGACACTGTATGCATGCTGATATACCCTTACAGCCTTAGACTTCTTGTTACACATACCAAATATATTATTAAACTTTGCCCTTTTAAAATCTATATTTAGTTATGCGTTAGCAATTAAATATTTCTGTTGCATGATTATAATAATGTCCCCATCAAATAAAGGGACTGAACTGTCACGTATAAAACACATGGATTAACAATGTTTTTCCATATTTACCTTGATTATAATAAATCTCTTGGCAGTCAACATGTCTGAACTTGCTTGTTGGCATGTTGTTTCATGACATGAAGGATAAGGATAATTATGTATATGGTTTTCTAGTGTCTCAACTGTCGCAGAATTAAATGACCGAAAATTTAGCTGGAAGGAAGATTACTGTATTTATTCTTACTTACTATGCATTGTGTGGTTACTATAATACATGATATAAATATTTAGAAAACTGCTCTCCTGCTTTGTACCTGGCTCTTTAGAGTGGCAGAAATCTCTCTTAATCAGGCGCTTTGGTTGTCATATGACGCCATCATTTCTTACCTTCTGTTTGTTGTCTATCAGCTTCAAGAATGCTGTAAGTTTCCCCAGTGTATTTCAGTCTGCAAGGAAATAATTAAAGTGTAAACATCATGAGTCACATATATTTGACCTGATTTTGTATAAATGTGTTCAGACTATAATATTTGCACGCAGTATTTGCAAGCTTCAGCAGCAGTTATAGCAGATAGCCCAGTGAGTACTTTGGGAATTTGTGGAGTTCAGGAATTTCTTTAGCTGAAAATCTCCCAACATCGCATGATTCACAGTAGAGATTTCTTATAGGAACTGCTGAAAACTATTCTGCTTTTCTTTTACCTTTGGATAGTGATACCGGCAATCACCAGATGACTTTGCTAGAGATAGTCTAACAATATTGGCTACAAGAAATGAACATGCAGTTACACCTCAGAAGACCTGAGAGTATGTGATACAAGACAGATTTTTATTCTGCCTCTGAGCTTATTTTAGTATAGAGTGTAAAATAACTTACAGCTCTAAATATCTTTGACAATCTCTTTCAGTATATAAAACTACAAATAGGCAGCTCCTACATCTCTAGTACATGCACTATGTCAGTACAACAGAATAAATCCTAGTCATTTAAACTGTCTTACTGTTATCCCAGAATTTTATTTATGAGAATGAAATGAAACTATGAGGATAACTAATAAAACGAAAATAGCACATATTATAGTGTCCCCAGGTGGAAAGGGGGGACACTATGTTATTATTTCAGGAACTGAAAGCTACTTGTGCAAAGCTGGATGTAATATTATTTTGGAATCTCAGATTCAGGTCTTTTTGGACAGCATCAGTCTAAAAATGATTAAGTTATGTTTATTTATGAGCATAACTGAACTTCCTAGCATTTTTTTCAGTGTATTTCTTTTTGCGGATGTCACTCTGTCATCAAGATTTTTGTTTCAGAAACATAAATCATACAAATGGTAACTGCAGAGGTCAGCTTTAATCCGTAGTGAGTATGACTTTCTAGAATGCATTTGAAGATTTCTGATAAAAATGTTTGTCTTTTGTGAATTGTGAGAATGTGATCCTACAAAACATTAAACTAAATGGATTTCAAAACCTAAAGATAAGGCATTATTTGAAGTGTGACACTGTTACCAAATGGCAGCTGGGACTTTGCTATTGTCCGTAGGAAAAAATGTCATAGAATTCAAACACATGCAATTTAGAGTCAAATATTATTGTCTGTTCTTATAGAACGTGGATGTTGGAACAGAGAATTCTCAAGAAATTATAGCGATTGAAGTGTATGGCTTTTCATGCCCTGCAAGTGCTGGAACAAGTCACTGTGTATAACCCAAAGTTATACCCAATGCAAAGTTGCTCTCGCGTACTTAAATTATTTGGTAGTCATGTGACTGCATGGTGATTTTGAATACTCATTGTTGCAGATTTTTTGGGGTCCTAGCTAAAACAATGGGACCTTCCAACTGAACTAATCCTGTTAGCGACATTTATTACAAATATTAATAACTTGGGAGAGAAAAAACAACAGCAATATGCAAAATTTAGTACTGCGCTTGAGAAGCTCAGACTGTACATTAAACACAGTTTAGTATTTGGTGACAGACCAGAGCCATGGATCTTTAAAACCATCACGTGTGCCAGTAAAGTATTTTGCAGCAGGAAGAACTGTTGTGCTCACGTCCTGAGCCATCAGAGCCCTGTGACAACAACAGAGTCGTGCAGAACTGAGCACAGCCGATACGCGAAGCTGAGAGAAAGGTCTCTCCTGCAGGGCAGTGCAGGAGATGAAGTTTTTCTCTTTCCCGAGCAGCTCAGGGTGGTTAAAGTGTTATTCTGAAAGGCTGGAAGAGAGGCTTTGAATGTCTTCAGGCTGAGCTTGAGTTTCTGTGAAGATCACCGTAGCTGCTGTGTTTTGTGCTGAGCATGCTCTGCCCAGCATGATTAAAGACTCTCCCTCTCAGACTGGACCCCTCAGGAGATACAGGCTGGGCAACTGCTGGCTGTGAACAGTGTCTTTTAGTCCTCAGCCCTAGATGGGAACCAAGTTGTTGGGCTTTCCTGTGTGGCAGCAGTTGTGGATTTGCCCTGAAGTACAATTCAGATGGCAAAAAAGCAAAGCATATGCCAAGCTTGTGCTTGGCAGCAGTTTGAGAACTGCACTCTTTGGTTTAAGGTCTGGAATCTTTCCTGGGCCCTGGCGTAGGTGGCCTATTATTTGTGAGCATCTGAACTTCAAATGCTGCAGTTGGATGTGTTATTGGAAGTTATATCCCAAGGACAGATAGAATAACTGTGATGTCAGGCAGCTGGAAGCTAGCTTCAGTGTTGGTGAAATTATATTTTTAAATGCTATTTTGCTATAGTATATGCACTGGGGTAAGCACTGAAGAAATTTACTCTGCTACCTACCAGTCAGAAGTTCTTAAGTTGGAATGAAGTCCTCTGTCTTTTGCTTTGGTGACTTGAGAGCTACAGCTCTCATTTTAAAGTATTACACTTTAAAATGTTAAATATCCCTTGCTGTGGTGAGTTGAACCCAGCCAGCAGCTAAGCCCCCACCCAGTCACTTGCTCATTCCCCCCCAGCAGGGTGGGGGAGAGAACTGGAAAGGCACAAGCAAGAAATATTCATGGGTCAAGACTAAGACAGTTTAATAAGTGAAGGAAAAAACCCCACAAGTGATGCAAAGACAATCACTCTTCACTTCCCATCAGCAGACTGATTTATCACTTGTTGTAAGAGGGAAACACCCACCAGAAAAAACCCTCCAGGTGATATTGTCACTGTGCTCGTGGATGCTGACAGCACTGAACCAACGGTTGAGTGCCAAGCTGCTTGGTACTTGCAAGGTGGAGGTGATTCTGGACTGCCCATCAGCGAAACTGTAAGCACTGGTGGAAATTTCATGCTGAAATACTAAATGCCTATGGAGATGGGATGCCTTTGCAGTTAGGAAACAACTGAGATAGTGGAGGACTGCAGTTTTGGTTTCAAGAGTAGGTTCAGTGAGATTTAGACTCCCAAATGTTTTTCTTGCTTTGTCCCTGAGCCCCTAACCCTGTTATATACTATGTCTGTCAGTGAAAAATGCAACTACTTAATGTATAGCTGTTACACTGCAAGAAGGGAATTGAAAATCGTAAATTATTCACTGAAGAATTTTAGAGCCTTACTAATTCTGAGGTTAAAATCCATTTCTGATCAGGCATGTTATTAAGTGTCTATTGTGGAGTACTGATAAGGTACAAAAGATTACCTTTTAAATTACTGCATTTTAACCTATGAATACAGTTAACACCTGGGGACATCTTCACTTTCCGTGAGAATGAAAAAGCCTGCCAATGAAATGATTGGTATTATGAGCTAAACTGTGCAGAATTAATGCTTTCAATTTAATGAGGATACGTATATAAAAAAGAGTGTTTAAGTCAGTTCTTGCAGTGTGGTTCAAGCTGAAACAATGTTATTGTACTCCTGGAAGCTTTTCTGTTTCTCCGTTTTCTGTGAAAAGGCTGATGACCAGGGCTTGTGTTTTTGGCCATTTGCCACACAAGCTCTGATCCTGCAGGAGAATGTTCCCTGCCCCTAATGAAGCCAGCAGAGTAGCAGTTAGCCTCCTTTAATGCTACACAAAATAGGTGTTAAGGCTGCCTAAGTTGTCAGCTGCTTCCTAAGGAAAGTCAGTTTCTTCCAGGCTCAGATCAAACCTCAGATCCAACCTCAGATATATATATTTTTTAATCCTGATTTCAAAAAAAGGTATAGGAACCATAAAGCTGTTAATCCTTCATACAGAAATTAAGCTTGATTCTTATTTGAGACTGCCATAAGCACATATAAGTAAAGGTTGTATTGTGCTATATGCACAAAAGGGGCCTGAATTTTGAATTTTGGCACTTTAATTATAAAGATGAGTGAATAAAAGAATTTTTCTAGTTCATGGGAATTTTTATTTTTTTTTAAATGAAATCTCGATTTCAATCCTAACTCATTTATAGGTCATTTCTACCTACCCACTCACATAAACTCAAAATTCTGACAGTCTCATCAGGGGAATGTGAGGATTTACTGTTTCAAAATAAAATGTCCCACAAAATCCCACAGCTGCTTAGCTAAATTTCGACTTCATGCTATTAGCACAAATTAAAACAGAAAACAAATCAATTTAACTGATCAGCTGCCTGTGAGTTTCCAGTCTGGAAACTCTAATGTCTGGGGTGTGGAGGAGGATATGACTGGACCCAATGGAAGTGAGATTCAGAAATCCCCTGAGACCCTACTTTTGAGAGTGCAACAGAAAATTCACCTGTAATGGCTGAAGAGAAGTACATCTGGTTCAATTAAACAGCATTTTCTGGTGAAACTTTTGTTTCATTTGCAGTTTCATCATACTTCTTTTTTACCCTAAATGTATCGCATGTGCATACTTACTAATGACCTTACAGAATTGTACAAGAATTCTTAAGGTAAAACAACGCCACCACTCCTAGCCCCCAAATAAAAGAAGAAAACATAGGCAAATGGTAAAGGATGTTTGGGATGTTTGTGTTTCCTGCATGACTACATAGTAAAAAGTTATTTCAATGACCTTTATTACAGCGTGTAGGGAGACAAGGTGTACCTGTGTTCACCGATGTTGTGGGTTGTCCACAGCCAGCAGCTAAGTGCCCACAGAGCCATTTGCTCCTCCCTACCCCCTGTCCCCAGCAGGACAGCGGAGAGAACAGGAACGGCAAAAGTGAGAAAACCTGTGGGTCGAGATAAGGACAGTTTAATAAAGTGAAGGAAAGCAGAAAATAACCAAATTATGCAAAGGCAATCACTCACCACCTCCCATAAAATGAGCAAAGCCCTGACAGTCTCTGAGCAATGGCCACCTTGGAAGCCCAACCTCCCCATCCCCTTCTTCCTCTACCCCCGCTGAGCATGGCGACGTGACATTGTATGGAATAGCCCTTTGGCCAAATCAGGTGAGCTGTCCTGGCTGGGTCCCCTTCCAACTTCTTGCCCACCTCAGTCTACTTGCTTGTGAAAATTTTCACATATATAAAGCTGATCCTTTGGAGCTGTTATTACATTTATTTACTCTCTTTCTGAGGCTAAATGCAATTTAATTAAAATATGCTGGATTTTTGGCTCTCGAGTATGAAAAGCAGAAATTTGGCAATAGGGTCTGAAAGGGTGGCATGTTCTCTGCTTGCACTAGGGCGTCTCTGCAATTTAATCTTGTATCTTTGCCAGGTGTATCTTTTCTTTCTAACGGTTCTCAGAAAAAAAACATTTTGACCTTTTATATCTGTCAACATTTTTGCTTATAGATTTTGAATGATGGGTTCTGAAGAAAGTTGTTTTTCTGAAAATCTTTCTCCAAGTGATTCTTGAGACTTCAACAAAAACATCCAATCTGTTGCCTAAAATTTTTATTCTTGTGACTATTTAAGGAAAAACGTTCTTATTCTTTTTTTATATATATATTTTAAGTCTATTTATGCACATTGCTATATTATGTATACTTATGATTACACTACTTTAACGATGATTCTTTCTTATCAACATTAAGATCCTATTTCCATTTACCATATAAATGCTCAGATAGCAGAGCACCACACTAGGTCTCGGTGCTCTGAGACCACAGACAGAGCAAGCCCAGAGCTTGTCATGGGTGCTGATCCTTACACAGATTTAGCAGAGTGAAAAGAGCAAAGGCTGTAGAAGTAGGTGTTTAAGGTGCATATTAAGGATGCCTTACCTGATAAAAAGGATTCTCAGTTTACTGCCTGGCAAGCTATTGGCACTCTCCTAAAGCTGCATCTTCAAATGTCCTTGTTTTGGCAGCCTATAGAGATGCTATTGTGAGGTAGATGAGTTAAAAATGCATGTGACAAATGTCTACTAGTCATTCTCTAGATCCCACATCAATAGCAGAATAACACATTAGTGGTTTTTTCACTTTTTCCTCAGGCAGAGTTTAATGGCTGGGTCTTGCTGATGGTGCAGATCTGTAAGGTTCTAAGTACAGAAGAGAAGAGAAATGAATGCCAATACTCAATGTATTATAGCCATTGTAAAATAACTTCTGTCAATTGCATCACTGGAGATATTGTTAGTATAGTTAGGATCTCTAAAATTCAGTTTGAGAAATATACTCCTGCAACTTCTCCCAAAATATTGCCAAGTTATCTGTATTTCATTCGGCAGTTTATAATAGAAGCCTTGGCCAATGCTTATTCTCCATCTTTTCATTGTAATTTTGAATGATTAGCTGTCACACTGGAATTTTTAATTGTGGATGCTATTTGTGTGTTTTGATGGCTAGTAGAAGGTTGCCTGGTTTTCTGAGGTGACCTGGCTGTACTCCAGTAGCAACTGCTGTGTACAGCGTGTGTTGCGAAGGGCACTGGGAGGTGAGTTCTCTTCAAGCAGTATAATGTTTTGTGGATTACACCTCGTTACGGTGTGCCAATCAGGTTTAGTTTTTAGGCTACAGTCCTTGGTACGCTGTGTTTTTCTAAACAAGATACTGGCTTTTATTAGGGAATTACAGAATTAAAATCTGAATCTGCATTAGCTGTTCTATTTATGGGCTGAATTTAAGAAACACTTTGATGGTTTTAGGTATGATGGAGACCTGTGACTACTCGAAGGGCATAGCTAAATTCACTTTACACTGAAGGTGAAGCGGTAGATTGGATGCTGCTCTGTTACTCTGTTGCGGGGTAGCGTTAGGTTTGAGCTGCACCTCATTCTGCTCTGGAGTACTGCTAACAGCCAGGGCTCTCTGCAGTAGATGAAGGAACTTGTTTCTTTTTTGGAGGGAAAGAACTCTGAATACACTAACACAAATGATGAAACAGCTGGAATAACAACCGCCAAATACTGATCTTAATGAAAAATTAAGTTGCAGTTTAAGCCCTCTCACTGCTTCTGGATTTGGCTTTCTGCAGGACGAAAAATATAATTGGCTGCTGAATTCAGACTTTCCCCACAACACTTTGCAGGAGAGTTAGTCTCTTAAATGGTTTGATTGCTTGCTGTGTGCCTCAGTTGTTGCTGATATGTTTGTTGTTGCTTTCCAAAGATGGAGCACATCCACTGGCACTACCAGGGCTCTCAGCAGTCGTTATACCTGAACCAGCACCAATACTGTCTCTGTGCCTCTGAGTCATCATTGTTAAATTCTGTACTTTTCTCTGGGACCCCGAGGAATGGCATGTTTTAAATTAGAATTAGTCAGGCATGGTTAGTAAACCTTGTTACTAGCTGAAAGCAAAACAGCTTTATTCTCCTGATTTGCCCCTGATCACATCTACTAACTCTGGAGATCTTTGCCCCATGGTACAAGGAAAGAGTAGGAGCCTGAAGAACACCTCTTGTGCAATATTCTACAAGGAATTTAAAATTCTCATGCTCAGTTTGAATGTGAATTTTATATACATGCAAATTTTATTATGACAATGATTTCTTTTTCTGCTATTATGGTATTTTTTCTTTTTTTTTTAATTTTATTTTATTTTGCAGCATTTCTTCTAATAATTGAACTGTGCTGCCAGTCACATCTTAGTCTGTCCTTTATGATTTTAGCTATTTGACTTTCCACTTTTTTATTAGAGAGTATATTTAGAACATGTAATTTCAGTTGTTTCTTTCTGGCTATATTGTAGATTAGCATGTTATTACTAGTTATGGCATGTTATTACCAGTTATTCAGACAATTCAGTGACATGAAATTAATCTACAAACAGCTTTGGAAGATGCTCTGCAGGTAAGCTCATAGGCCAATAAATATACCTTGTTGTTGTTAAATGATTGTTTAAAGCATTTTGAAAGAATGTTATAGCAGTAATGGAACAAAATAAAGGGTACTGTATGAAAAACTAGCAAAGAGATCACCACCCTCAACAGACAGAGATTTAAAACTATAAACTATACCATCTCTGCATTGCAGCTGAAATTGTCTTTCATAAGCAAATCTCTGCCTATACCTGTTACCTATCTTTCCTGGCTGACTAGATGCTAGGGAAATGGCTATTACATGTGACCAGATTTTGCTGCCTAGAAACCATAAGATTGTGATTGAGAGATGTAAGCCAATAAAAAACATCATCGGTCTATCAAGCTCAACTGACCTTCTATCCCTTTGAGTTTCTTCCTAATTAGCCTCAGTGCTGTGCTTGACTTAAATAATTATCTGTTTCAATCATCCACAGGGATTCTTCCCTACCTTTCATTAATTCAGAGGGCCATCCATAAGACTTTTGATCATGTGTGTAATTGTCCAGCATAGTTCTCTGAGGATTTCGTGTGTTTCACTATAGAGGGAAAATGCTGAGGTCTAAGTATAAATCTGTGGAAGGGAAAGGACGTGGCCATCAGCTTCACTGTTCATTCTCTCTTTCACTTGGGAAATATGCAGTTTCATTCCTCCTTCTGCAACAGATGTCTCCCAGGGCTGGGTCTGATTTCGCTGCAGCACAGGGGAGCCTGCCTAGTGTCTACTCTGCCATGGACCAGCAGTGATCGAGACCACCCTACTTCCTTTCTGCTACCATTTTCCTCTGAGATTGGTAGCCCTACTTCACTATTCCAGCAATGTGAACTAGTAGGTAGTTTTTTCATGCTTCCTTCCTTCTGCACCAAATAATTTGCATAAATAATGGCCAACTTTTAAGGTCTGTTTTGCTAGTGAAGGAAGAGAGGGGGGCATGAAAGCAGAGTAGGAATATTGATCCACTGAACAGTAAAAATATACAGGACTGGGCATCAAGTACAGCTCCACTTCCTCTACACCCTCAGAGAAAAAAAAATAAGAAAAAACCAGCAGTTAATATATTACATTTTTGGTGTAATAATCTCTAAATGTAGTGTAAAAATGAGGCGGGGATTTAATCTGCATTGCGAATGAATCTTTTTAATCTTCATCTTAGCCTGACTATTGTAATGACTTCATTCTACAGGACTCTACTCCTTCTACTGTAAGGTTTCACCAGGGTTTTTAAAAACTGAGAGACAAGGCCATATTAGATTTCAGAAATTGAATTTGGATGAACCTAGATTTCAGAAAGCTGGGTATTTAATGCAATTTCCAGACTGCCAGTTTGACTGTGAGCCAAAGACATTGTGCTTTGTGGACCCTAAACAGAAAGTTGAAAAGGAATCTGTAGCCAAATCACTCAGTTCACCTTCATAGTCTAAGAAATGACATATACAACTTGTTAAGATCAAAAACTTAAGCAGCCAAACTTTGGAAAATGACAGGAGAAAATTTTTTTATGCAAACTTCTTTTGGTCTAGTTGCTAAGATGGGCCAAATAAGATTCATTGCAATGTCTTTGCAAAAGCTACTAAATGATGGAGTATTTTTTCCTGCTAGACATGGGTTTTAGGATTTCATCTCTAGGCTGCTTTAAAAATAATGTATGAGGTGGTAGAAAAGAGGAGGGAGAGTTAAAAGGAAAAATATTGCCATAGAATTATATAATGCATAACAAATTCAGATATTAAATCCATGTCATACAGATGTTGCTTTCATTTAGAGAGGGAAAAAAAAAGGACCAAGACCCTAGAGGAGATGTAACATATTCTTCAGCTGTTTACTATCAGTTGACAAATAGGCTTTCTCAGGAATTTTGACTACAAACTCTGTTAGAAGTTAGAACTGATCATGTAGCTAGAAGTGGTTTTACTATTGTGCACTCATTTGTCTCATCTTCCTTCCACTCTTTTGTACGTGCCTCATTTTCTCTATTTCCTTCCTCTGAGTTCACTAGTTGCTGTCTCTATAGCCCTTGCTCTTTAATGCCTGCAGCTCTTAATCCTTCTACATTCTTCCGTCTCACCCTTTAGACAGGCTCCTCTTGTATGCAGCCTGAGCATCATGAAGGGAAACTACAGAAGGTGCATCCTTTTTGGTGATGTCCAGTGCTAGAGTTCAAGGTCTCCACGGATCCAAGGCAGGCCATTGACAAGGGCCTCTTTGGTCTCCACAAGTCTGGGCTGGAACATTCATAAGGTGGAGTGAGCACACTCCAGTAATACGCAGAGGAGCTGGAGCATACTGTGCAGAAATAAAATCAGAGGTCTCTTAATTATAAGAAGTGTGTGCTGTGCACATGTGAGTGTAAACGTTCTTATAAGTTGCTTATAAGTTGCTGATGCCTTATAAGGAGGGATAAGGGCACAAATGTATCTCCATTCCCTCCGTGCAAAATGTCCGGCTTTTTGTCCACTCAGTAGAAGGCTAAAATCTTCATAGCAAAGAAGTTAGAAGCTTATTTTATTCAGAGCCTAATTTTAACTCAGTTTCTAAATGTAATAAGGCTTGTACAGTTACATTGTCTTCCTGTTATTTTTCTGATAGTCAACAGGATGGAAGAAAGAGGCCCAGTGAAAGTATGGATACAGCCTCTTAAAGAAGAGTTCAAAGTGGAGTATTTTAGTCTGAAGAGTAGAGTCGCCAGAGGTATAGGAAACCTCAAACCCAATCTCAAAGTGGAAGTAGAGAGGCATTGTGGTACAAGCCATCTACCTGATAGACAACATATAAACTGAGCACTTTTTGTGCTACACTACGCTGCACTGCACTACACTACGCTACACTATTCTACTGTCTTGCTGCCTCCTTCATCTGGCATGTTATCTTCCGACTTTCTCTGAAGATTTTTTTTTAATGCTTGGTCTCCTTTATATAACTTTCTTGCTGGTTTTCTCCTCTCTGCGCTTCCCCACCCTCCCACCCCCAGCCTGTTTCTGGATGTATTAAGTCTGGCAGTGTTCCAGTTGGTCTGCTCAAAGGAGAATGGCTATTTCTGAAAACTCATTTGCTATGAGGGGTGGAGTTTGCCAAAGTGCCTATTCACCTTAAGGGACAAATAGTGGGCTTGCTGCCAGTCCTAAATGTGTACTTAAGCAATTGTCCTAGACACAGCCAGGATATTGAGAAACTTCATGATGAGCTGAAAGCTGTATATTTCCTCTTTTTATTATGCCTTCGATATCCTAATGATCTCAAGTTATAGTTTAGTTAGCAATATAAAGCCCAAGTTAGATGGTTATGAGGATAGTATTTGATGTAAGAGACTTATTACAACCCTGTGAAAAAAAAGGGCAATTATTCTTTTTCTTCTTGAGCATGCTCTTTGCCTCCGTACATGAGTGAATTTGTGACAAATAAATAATCATGGAGTTTTCCTTGAATGGAATTCTCTAAATGTCTCTAGGCATTATCATGAATTGCACTATCACAACCTTAAGTTACCAGCTCTGTGAATAATAGAAGCAGGCAAATAAAATGCTATCACTGCACATAACACAGAAAAAAACTCCCTTACTGATAATGATTACAAGTGACAGATTCTTTCATGCAGTCCGTAAGCTGGGATTTGAACTTGTAGTAGTGCCACATCTCATTATGCAAAGTGATTGTGGTGAGGAAGAGCAAAACAAACAAAAAATAACATTCATATAACATTGAGGAGCACTCAGTTAAATAGAAATGTTTAATTTCAGCTCAGGAGTTGTTGTGACAAAGACCACAAATAGTTGTCTGATATAAATCAAATTTGTGTGAAAAGCTCACCTGACATGAGCATACCAGTAGCACACGCTTGTAGCCCCTACAGCTTAAGAAATGGCAGCAGAAATATTAGGTCAAGAAAGCCTGTACTATATAGTCTCTCAAATAACCAAAGTTATTTATAGTCTCTCAAAAGAACCAAAAAGGAGAAATCGATTCCTCAGAAAAATGAATAAAAGAAATTCCATTCTGCAACTTAGTAAGATTCTGAAACCCAGTATCTAACACAGGGGTAGTCAAAATTCAAATGTCTTTCAATGAAAATTTTTAGACATTACCTTTTTTGCCTTTCAGTGCTAGTAGTCTCCTGTAATGTGACCAAGCATGCTCAAAGCTAGCTCTGAAGTCAGAGTTATGTTTCCTGTGTGCTCTAGCCAGGACAATGGGTTTGTTCTTGCTTACTTTCCATTTGATCTCAAGACTATCTGGCAGCACTCCAGTTTGATTTCAGGAAAAGTATTCCACTTGTTGACCTTACCTGATGTGGCACTTGTGAATTCAGTCTTTCTTCTGGCAGGTTTCAGCCTGGACCTCACGTTTTCATTATTGGAGGAAAAGTTTTTTGTCCTTTAGATGATCAGGCAAAAGATCAATCTTTTCCATCTGGAGGAAATACCTACTTCTTTATCTTCTCAAAGAAAGATGATGATGGATAATTTAGTGCTGTTAGAGACCAAAAGAGAGGGAGGGAAGCATGTCTTGCTTGGATGTCTATGTGAAGGCCCTCAGAAACACCCACTAAGCACCACTGGTTGTAGAGGCAATATGGAGGTTCAAAGTTTTACGCAATGCCCTTTGTCAGGAGGCAAGGATTACTGCTTCCATCCATCCATACCAAATATATTTTGATTATTGAAGTAAAAGTGCACCTTAGGAGAATGCATCATGCTATATTCATGTATACTGTGTTCCATGCATCAGTTAAAAATACACTTTCATCTGCTGCAGACAGTCTGGGAAATTTTGAAATGTGTCCACATAACAAAATTTTGTATCACGCTGCGGATTCCAAAACCCAACATTTATCCAAAGTGTTTAGCTGAAGAGCAAGCAGGCAGGCTTTGAGATCCACCTTACTTTTAAAAGTTTTTTTGGTATCATGTCAGGTGGTCATCAGCAAGAACTGTAGTTTACCGTGAAACTAATTTGTTTGTCAGGCTAGGTTGTTGACAAAAAATAAGGAATAAATACCAGTCTCACCATTTGCAAATACAGCAGTTACTTATGTCCAATGTGGCATTGTTTGAGGTTTTCTATTTATCCTTCAATACCATAAGGGAGAAATGCACTAGAACTAGCCTTATGATTCTTGGAGTTCTTTTGTTTTGCGAGTATGTGTGTATACATATTTGAAGCGAATCTGTGCAAAGGAAAACTGTTATTTCTTTGGAAAAAAAAAAAAATCAGTGGTGCTGCACATATACTTGCCAGAAATGCCAGAGAGTATTCTGAAACCCTGATATTAACAGAAACTTGGTATACTTCATAACTGTCTACTTCATAGTAGATAAACTTTGTAATTCTGTATATACAGAAAATGTTCTAGTTCTGTCTTAGTATATATTTTCTCTCATTGTTCACCATCCACAGATAAAAGTGGTTGCTAGAAATATCTTTGGAATGTTTTTCATCTATTTTTGAAATTCTTGCGTAGACCTGAACGAAGACATTTGATACCTATAAGATATGTTAATCTATTGCTCTGCTGGACTGGAAGTGAAACATGTTAATGATTTTTTCCCCTAAGTAAATCTGTATAACTTCAATGCATTTTAAAACAGAGGGGATGAATATTCTGTATAGCACAAAGAATAGATTTTTATTGAAATGCGAGGTCTGTTAAGACCATCAAATTATCAGAGGAAGCCCTCAAGAAAACAAGACCCCTTCCATCCCAGACCCCCAGCTTCACACTGAGGCTCAAACCTGAGGCTATCAGTCTTAGGCTCTCACAAGTATGACTTAAACAGTCCCACACAGATGGCTCTCAGCATCTTGCAGGTTAAGGAGCAATTTACAATGAATAGCTGGGTTGACAAATGACATACCATTGTTGGAATCTTTGCAAATAGTTATTAAATGTTTAATTATCAAATGTCCTGTGCACATGATTAATTTGCCTTCCCATAATTTTGTGTTACTGTGACTGTGTCATAGTTAATACATAAAAGTATGTCTAATTAAAGAAATAGTCGTTAGGTTTTCTAATGGATCCTTCTTTAAAGGCACAATTGTCCTTTCTGGTATTAAATATACTTCATATGTTTGTGTATCAAGTGCGTATGAATATTGTTCATTGGAAAGTATGAGCCAATATGTAATAAGATGTGAAACTATGCAATAACTCTTCTCATGTAGTTTGTAGGAAATGCTAAAATTTTGCAGAATCCCACAATAAAACAGTTGTGTGGTTTTTTTCAAATACAATGTAATTATGTAAAAATGTATGAAAGATAAATTTCATGAAAAATGAGCGAAGATGCTTCCCTTTTCAGTTTCCATAATGCATCCTACTGCTGTTGCCTAGTGTTGCCTCCTTTGCATGGTGTGAGCAAATGACTGTGACCAAGAGCTATCAACATGAGCTGGCAGAGTGTGATTTGGAGTAATTTATGGACCAGTTCTCCTTAAGTTTAACTTTTTAGGATGCTCAGATGTCCCTTCAGCTACCCATCAAGAGTACAAGTTGTGTAAAATAATTACATATAACGTATATCTTTCAGGAGTGATACAGATTTTCTATAACCACAATTTGTAAAGTTAGAATTACTAAGGTAATTCTGCAAGCCTGTATTTTTAATTTGGAAACTTCAGATTTCCAGTGGGAAACTTCGTTTTAGGGTTTTCAATGAAACTTCAAAATTTCATATTTGAAGTTTCATTGAAAAATACATTGAAATTGAATGTAACTTTTAAAATCTTTTAAGATTTATAATGTAATGTTTGCACGTTACTGTAGAGTATATTCTGTACTGGTCTGCAGGGTTTAAAATGTTTTTCTGATCAATTCTTACTTTCAATTCTAGCAGTATGTTTTGGCATAGATTTTGACAGATGAAGGCTGAAGTAATTCAGGCTTTGCTCAGTAGCTGGGAATTTAATGTTTATATTTAAGCATATGCTTAATTTCTGTCTGTGAAAATTAATACTTAGTTTCGAAGTAATAGCATTTATTAGGACTGAAAGTGAACCAGTTAATGGCCTAAGTATGTCCCTGAAGGGTCTGGACATAAAATTCATACTTATTTATATTGTCATTGTATTTGTGTGAGATGGCTGTTTGTTTTATTTTGTTTTCAAATAGATTGGCTATCTCAAGTTGTTTCCTGAATCATCCTGTCAGTCATTCTAGGATGCAAATTATATGTAAAAAACTTATTGTTTGTATGCATTATCTGAAAACCTATCTGTTGGGATGGACTCACCAGTCAGTGCATGGGTTTCTCTCTTCTTCCCAGGAGAATTCTTTACATCAAAGTTTCTTAACATTCAAAGCCTATTTGTTGAATATTCACTGCAATTGAATGCAAAGTGGGTGACAGTCTCAATTTGTTTTTTGTGAGTAACAAGAAGAGAAATGTGCTGAAGAAATCCTGTACTTATGGTTGCTTTTGAATCCACCATTGCAATCTTCTTGACTCAAATACCTTCCTTTACTGGAAGGAGCCATTCCTTGCCAAGCCGAGTCAGCAGTATAGCACTCCTTCCTCCTTTCCTCCTCAGAAATGAGGTATGTGAGTCCAGTTAGCCTGACTGGCATATTTTGCTTTTGGGACTAACGTCAGTGGAACAGAGCAAGGACTTACCGCTCTTGCTTACTCTTGGGGAGGAGTCTCTGTCTTTGGGATAGTAGCAGAGAGCAGGGGGATGCAGGTGGGAACCTCATGGTGTTCCTGCCTGCATCTTCCTCTCCCAGACTCCACCTGCAACCTGCTGCATGTGGCCAACAGAAATCTCTGCTGCCTTCTACCATCTGTTGATGGAAAAGAATAGCAAAGAAACCCATAACAAAGGAGGATGGAAAAAACATCTCCAGCTCCCTCTTTTTCCCTGCCTCTAAATACATGAGGAATAAAGTTGATCTTTCAGTGAAGAGAGGATATTAGAAATAATAGAGGTGGCTTATTGTTTATGTCAGCTCTCATTCCCTGGAACCACATATTCTCCTTACTGGTGCCTTAATGTACAGCTCCAAATCACACCAGTGAGTTGTTATTCAGATTCTCGGTTGTTTTACAAATGTTGTACAAAGACTTTCCTCTGTGAAGGCTTGGTGTAGCTAACTCTGGCTAGCTAGGTGATATACTCCATCATGTGGGTATGTTTGTGCATGTGCGTACGTCAAATTAATAATACAGTTTCAGTATTTGAAGACAGTCAGATTCTAAAGATGAAGAGAGAAAAATACTTGGAATAGGTTTACTTTGTTCCATACATAAGTGTGATGTTTTAAGGCTTGGGGGATGGTTCTGTTTGTTTGGTTTGGGTTTTTTGTATTTTAAATTTCTTATTAAAAATAGTGAATAATGAAAATGAACCAGCATGAAAAAATGCATATTATGATTAATCAGATTTGAAATAAAGCTGATTAAGGTACACTCAAAAGTTGCAAACTTTTTGTATCAGAATTTTGTTGAAACCAGGGCATAACAGAGAAAATTTATATTTTTTGAATCCATGTCAGAATTTAGATTTCAAATGAACAGATTTAGAACTTTTCTAATACACAGATTTATTTTTTTCTATTGTATTTAAAGCATGTGTATTTCTGTCAAATTAACAGTCTCCAGAGGAATATCATTATGAATAAAACTGTTATTAGTTATTTCTAATTCCAAGATTTGTTTACAATTGTTCCCATACGGAAAAATGAAGGAACTAATTTGAAGGTAAAATTTGCCTATATTAGCTTATACTGATGATTCACTAGTTCCAAGTGAATTAGATTTTGAACTGTTGACTGCAAAAGGGTCCCTGACTTCATTCAGTTTTTAGGTAGAAATGATAATTAAATACCAGGGTGTACAAATTAAAAGAATCCTGAATAATATTTTTAGTGAATGCTGCATAACTAGAAAGGCTGAATGTCTTTCCTAACTGTAGCAGACACACAGGTATACCAGTGTACAGTGTTCGGAAAGATGGAGACTGAAACAAAAATGTAAAATAAATCATTCTGTAGAAATTAGTCTGAAGTATTTCTATAGTAAGAAGAATTTGTTGATAAGTGCCAAAGTTTCTGGAAGTGCCAGTTAGTTACTGGAAAATCCTACATGTGTTCAGATTAATACACCTATCTCTAATGAAATCTGAAACAAACATGAATATGAAATCATTTTTTATTGGGACTCAACCGTTCTTCTTCCCTCACACAATAATTTACCTGAAATGTTGTTAGGGGGACACAGGTCACAAGCTAATAACATTTGTGTGAAGGAAAGCTCGTGATCGGAAAACCTAAAAAACCCCAAACAAACAGAAGAAATAACAGTAATATGCTGAAATACAAGTCAATCCAAAAGAGAGGCCTTAGGCCATACTTTAAACAGAATTTATGTTCTTGTGCTTAATGAGAGAAAGATTCTTTGAGTAAGGAGTAAAATTGGCCGCTATACTATGAAGTGAATGTGACTAAAGAAATGTTCCTCAGTCAATCAGTCTTGGGATAATACTTTCCAAAGAAGTGAATAACCACCTAAATTTCTGCTAAACTTTGGGAGTGCAATTCTGCCTTCACCTTTTTAGCTGTAATGGTTGTTCTTGTTATGTTTGTCTTGTCAGAGAGAAGGTTAAAGAAATTGTGAAATGCCAGGTTAGATTTATGTGGTCTTGTTCAACCGCATGCAAGGTACATCTTTAATACCAATTCTGCAACTGACTTCAGTGCTGACAGATGCATTTTCAAATGCTGAGAGCATCAAGAATTTCTTGGTGCTTCAGGAAATTAGTGCAGTTATCAGAAAAGAGTTGCAAACTGAAATTCTGTATCACAAGTAATGGAAACTTTTGTGTTAATAATAATGCAGAAACCATGTAGTTCTGCAAAGCACACAGGCACATGCTTAGTGTTAGATATGCAGGTCTTATTGCTGAAAATAAAACTACCTCTTCAGATTACCAGTCTGGACTAAGAATATTTTGAGAGGTTGGTTTTTTTGGGGGTGGGGTTTTTTAAAAGAAAAAAATGGTCTTTTAGCCATTTTTGTAAACATATCTCCTACACTGAGAGAATTACTATATTAAATTAGGAACTACTAATAGCTTAAGTAATGAACAAGAAGTTTAATTTTCCTTTAAATTATAGATTCCTCTCCTCAAATTACAAAGCGTACATGAATGGCAACCTGTGCCAGTGCTCAGTGACACTCACAGTGAAAAAGTGTTTCCTGAGGTTCAGAGGGAACCTCCTGTGTTTGGGTTTGGGCCCATTGCCTCTGGTCCTGTCACTGGGCACCACTGGAAAGAGCCTGGCTCTGTCCTCTTTGCACCCTCCCTTCAGGTATTTATATACATTGATAAGATTCCCCCGACCCTTCTTTTCTCCATGCTAAACGGTCCCAGCTCTCTCAGCCTTTCCTCATATGAGAGATGCTTCAGTGCCTTCATCATCTTAGTGACCCTTTGCTGGACGCTCTCCAGTAGCTCCATATCTTAAACTTGTATGCTTTTCACTGTACATGTACAGATACCCTCCTTCATGATCAAATTCGGCCATGATGCTCCTTGAAAACTGCTACCAGGTAAAAGCTCAGCTGTTGACTAAGTTTATTGCTACTGGCCAGCTAAGACTGTAATACAAAATAAATCAGTGGATATTATATGTATGTTGCAGAATGAAATACCTGAGTTACCTATGGTATTGAAAGGAAGTTAGCCATAGCAATATTGAGCTCAGCTTGGGTTGTTAACTTACATTTCAGCTTTTGCCTTTTCTTCCTTTAATCCTCCTTTAATTCTTTTCTTGAGGTTTCCCATCTGTTTTAGATCTTAAGCATCTGGGGACCAGGACTGTCCTTTGCCACAGTCTGTGTTCTCTTATGACAGAGATGCCTCGTCCTGCTAAGGCTTTTCAGTATTACTGTAACACCTGGTTTGTAGTGTCAGGTAGCATATTTGAGGGTTTTCCAGCACTAAGATGGCTACTCGAGCTTTCAGATTTTGTGTGCTTACCTGAACTAATCTTCTGTTCCTTTGAAGTGTGCCCATTTCTAATATTAGTCAAAACTATGAATGCTTTCAGTGGCAAGAATTACTAGTAAGAGTGTATTAAATAATGTGAACTCTTACTAAGCTTCTTAACTGGAGGAAGACTGAAGAATCCTTTTCATACTAAGTTTTCATACCTCTCCATTAGAATTTCGTCATGGAAGCACAGAAAGAAATGAGATGGCCTCTCTACATCATCAGTGAAAACTGTGGAAAGTACAGGATGACTTCTTGCTCCTGATTCTAACGAAAGCTTCAAATGCAGTCCTCTTCTGCAGAAAAAAAGTAACCAAAATCATTCCGGGCAGTAAGCATTCCAGTTACATTGCTCACTTGCACACAGATAAAAATGCATGATGTGGTTTTGTGCGTCATTCAATTTAAAAGTCACTTACACACAAATGAATATTAATAAATTCAGGATTTGAAGAGGCAGTGTCTATTCTGAAATGAAAATGTTAGAACAGAGATTGAATGGTCCTGAAATGGTGCTCTTCCTGTGTCACAATATGCTATTAAATTCCTTTTCTCCTTCTAAAGTAGCTGGAAAACAAACCGGTAACAACTATAATTTCTTCTTTCTTATTAACACAGACTATATTGCTATTCAAACCACAGTTTCACAAGTATTCAAAATAAGTAGGAAAGTAACACTCGCTGTGTTTATTTACATTAATGTTCATTGATTAGTATTATAAAAACCATAGTACAATGAATGCAGTGTGCAAGCTGATTTCTGCAGCAAAACACTGAGGCAAACTAGAAAAGTAATAAATCAGCTCTCTATAATATATGAAACATGCAAAACCCAAGTTATGAAGGCGATGTTTTAACTTGAGTTACATACACTATAGTTCAGATCATTAATGAATATCTACTCTGTATTTTGAAAGGACTAACTTAGCAATTAGAAAGCAATTATAAGCCCATTCAGGTGGAAGACAATCTAGCTGAAATAAGGTGATATTAATTGGGAGCAGTTTAAGAACATTTAATTAGATGCCCCCAAAGCCCCAATTCCATAATCGGAAGGGAGAGCCATGCTGTTTAAAAAAGAAACTAGCTTATATAGGGAATAAACCTTATTTATAAAACAAATCCCAAAGAAGAGGAAAAAGAAGAAGTGGAAGAGCGGGTAACTTGATAGGAACCAGTATTATCATAAACTGGTAATTTCATTTAGAAGCTGGGAATTGGAGGAAAAAGAAACAAACTGGAAAAAATTTAGTGACTGAAGCAAAGGCCAATATCTTACTTTCTAAAGTATAAGACCAATCATATCTATCCATTTGATTCCACTGGTAGCTGCAAGTTGTGGAAATCTCCATAGTAGCAACCAAATACAGATTTTTTTCAACAGCTATTACCGATCCATGTTTGTGGGTGGGGGCCAGATACGCCTTTAAGTCCTGATGAAGAAGAAACATTTTTTTCTCAGTTGAAACTATTGTGAGTGAGAAATGACAGCTAGATACTTTTTAATTAGGAGAATGAGTTTTGCATTATTTTTTTGTCAGAAGAATGACAAAATTTCTATACGACCTGATCTTTTTAGCTTGCTAAATGAGGGTAAGTCCTAATGATGATACTTTAATATTAGTTTCTTTGTGCAAACCTTTCCAAATTCCAGAATATGTCACTCTGTCTTAAGGACATAAGGGGCTGCAGTAGAGTGTGACATATTTTCTGTCGTTATTCTGATAACGGTGGAAAACAAAAAAAATTCTGTTTTGTCATGTTTCCAAGCAGTTTTCTTGAGAGTTTTCGTATAGTTTTTACTTGCTTGTTTTTATGGGAAATCTTGAGAGACAGAAAGGGCAGTGGAGTTGTTAAATGCTTTAGAAAAGGTAAACAGAAGAGAGGAATTGTTAAGTTAGAAAAGGTCATGTTTAGACAGATTGAATTTGAGATGATGAGACTGCTTCTAAAATGTGATGTCTGAGAGGAAGAAAGGAAGAACTCAAAGGCAAAGAAATACCCCTGAAGATCATTCTTACAACTCTAAATCTGAACTACAGAAGAAGTGGTGGTGAAAGGAAGCCATCTTCATACCCATATTGTAGCTCATGTAGCAGAAGTAAGAATTGTTCTGCAGCTTAAAAATCAGATTTGCCTTTGTAGCTCTAATGATCCTTTTATTTAGGAGGATGAGTTGGAGGAGTCTTGTATTAAAGAGGCTCCCACACTCCCTTCTAGCCAAATCCAAAGTCTTTTTCTTATCACTGTAAAAAGGTTTAATGAACCACTGCACAGATGCATGTCCTTTAGGTAACTTTGAAAAATTCACAGTCATTCTGATTCAGATTCTACTCCAAGTTGTCCCAATTCCTGCCCATTCTCTAAGAAAGCAGTGGGGCATATTGCATTATCCTGGTTACAATCAATTAGTTCTCAAGCTTTCTATAGAGGGTTTTCTATGCCAATAGTTTTTCTGCAAAGATTTTCCTGGAGGATAATCCTATCATAGTACTAAATCTAGGGATGTGCACAGCATGCTCTCTCTTTTATTGTTGGACTTAAAAGTGATGATTTCTGAGGGATTGGGTTCAAAGCTTTTATCAGCATTTGACTGATGAAAGCAATCACTAATAGAAGCAAGTGTTTGCTTTATATACATTGTGTCTGATTACCCTGCATTACTTATCTCAAACTTCTGAGCTGGCCTAATAGGACTATCTGAAGTGAAGAAGATGAAAGTATTAAGAAGCAGATATTTAAAAAACACTCAGCTCTGACTAGCCAAAAATCTGCTTTGGGAAAGCTGTAGCTGCTGGTTTGACTAAGGAAAGTAATATAACAATTAACATAAGTTTGAGTAAAAGCCTGTTAGCTTCAATTTAAGGTTCTGGCCTGACCTATGTTTATTTCAGTTTGTGTTATATCAAAACTGGGGAAATTAATATTGAATTGAAAGCATTTTTTTTACTCTCACTACTGAATCAAATGCTAGTGCTTTGATTTTCTAGACTTGCTGCATATCAAATCAGATGCAAGAATTTCTGCATGTGCTTGTACATTGTGTCTATTCAATTTTGACGGTTGATTGTGTTGTCAACTTTGCACAGTTGTTGACATAAAATTTAAAATGGTATCTTCTAATTAAAAAAAAAAAAAGTATCTTCTATGTTGTGGTTTCCTGGTAAAGTAATAAGTATGAGTGGGTGTTGAACTTCATCCAGGAATTTACAGGACCCAGGTAAGGTGTGTAGCTTTAGCTATTAGGTGAAGTAGGCCACTGCTTAGAGTCTAAGAGATGTTGCTGGAAGTGATTGACTGTTGGCTCTGTTTTAGGCTGGCTGAGTCAGAGAGTGTCTGAGAGCCCTTGCTACCTATCAGGTAGTATGCACATGGGCAGGCAAGCTTAAGTGCTCCTGCCATGGAGGAATAGGTGGGGCTGTGACTGCTTCCAGCATCAGCTCTCTCACCCCCGCCAGCCCCTAGCCTGGCAGAAGCAAGCATCACTTTCCAGAGCCTTCCAAATCCCTCCCTGACTTTCGACTTTCTAGACTATGTTCTCAGGTTGTTCTTCCTCTCCCTCCTCAGATGAGAGCAGCCACGGTGTAGGAGGAGGTGTAAGACTGGCGCAAGGAAAGAAAGACCCTTTATCTGTGGGGAGGGGGAGGAGGAGAGGCCAGAGCTGCAAGGCGATGGAAGAGGTAGGGATGCCAAAACAGAAAGGAGTTAGGAAGGTAGGTAGGAAAGTCCCAGGGCAGGCCAGCTGAATCCAGTCTTTACTGATGTTTTTGTTTCTAAACACAATTGTGTATCTGTCCTTGTTTTTTTCTTTTTTTTTTTTTTTCTTTGTTCTTCTATTGTTTTACAACTTGATTACTTCTATTTGTGGTTTGTATGACAACCTGAATGCTTTTCTCTGGGGAAGAGTCCTCACAATACCTTAAGTAGGTTATTTTTAAAAGCCATATTATTTTCCGGCTATGTCTGAATAACTCCTTCTTGACATATTTACCTTGATAAACAAGCCTTTTTGAGTCCTGCAGAATATTTCCCAGTGGAGCAGACAAGAGCTCAGGATCTTCCCTGAAGACTGCTTTGTTTAATGTCAACTTCTTTTGTCATCCATCTTCATTTATGAATTAATCAAGGAGCATATTTTTTTATATCCTTACCTACCCCAAATCATGGCTTGGTAATACCAACATTGGGACTTTGGGTATTGTTTCCAGATGACGAATGTGATAGCTTTAATATTAATGAGCACATTCAACCATACTTTTCATAGGATAAGTAATCCTGATGAAAGATAGACTATTGCCTCAAATGGAGCCCACTTTAGAATAGCAGTAACTGGTAATAAGCTCCTTAATAACAGTCCAATATCCTTATAGCAAGAAAATGCAGATAGAATGACTACCCTAAAAGGAGTGAGGCTCACCCATGAAGTGCTCTGTGAAGCGAGCAGGTGCTTTGTTTGGGTTGCTCAGAGAACAGAGAAAACCATAGCATATCATATTTGTGCTGTTCTTTCCTATTCTCTCCTATCTGCCAGGTTGATCCTTGGCTTGCAGGGTTTTCAAACCTGGTGCTATCTGATTCGAGAGGGTAGAGGTGGCAAAATGAATAAAAGAACACTGCTGGCCTGAAGACCTTGTGTCTTCTTGTGTAAGAGACAGGAGTCCTCTACATATTTTACCCCACAGTGAACATGGGAAGAAAACCTTGTAGGCTTCATGCACACAGAGAGATGGCTCTCAACATTAGAATGTCTTGTTTTATTTATATTATGATATTCTGGACAAGGCGTATTAATGGAAAAGGATAGCTAGACTGAAAGACAACAGGAAAAGGGCAGTGGAGAAAGGGATAAAGAGAGAGTGAGGTGCTGGAGACTTAAAGTAGGGGTTTTCTGGATATTCTTTTTGGTGGCAGTTTGGAATTTGTTCATTCTGGCTTTGTGTGGTTATTTTAATTCTGGATCTGTTGTGTCTTGCTTATTGGTGGTAATAAAGCAGCTTTGCCTTTACTTGAGGGAGTGATGCAGGAATGAATGGCTGAGGCAGGCAGCATGGCAAGGCAATGAAAGAGGAAATGAAAAAGTACTGGCACCTCCAAGGAGAGCAATGTCCATAACATTCTAGTCTGAGATCAGGGGAAGGAGTGTTTAGGATGGACACAGTCAACACTGAGTAGAGAGCATCCATATTGTACATTGTGGAAAGAGGTATGATAACATCCAAACAGCATAGTTCCTGAGAAATGCTGTTGATCCTTTTCTAAATATCAGAAGTTCTCCAGTTTCTGTTGTGCTGACATACTTTTCTTTTAAATAAATAAAAACAACTCTGGCTGGTTTTGTTTTTTTTTTATAAGGATGTATACTTATTTGCTACCAAAAACATTTTATCTTTTCTCTTCCAGATGTTTTCTTTGTGGTCTTCTTTTGAAGGCATTCAGATAATTGATTAAATCATTGGAAGTGAGCCTCATTATTTGTTATTAGTTTTGTTTTGCCCATTAGATCATGCTTCATGCCAAAATTACTCTTCTCAGAGTGATTAAATATTTTGTTAACTCACAATAAAAGATTTCACAGCTAATGTTTCAGATGTTCTTTGCCTGCTTTTAAACACTGATCAATAGATTGATCAGTTATTTCCAGTATCTGTGTAGTCACCCAGGTATGTCACCATTTACAGAGATACAACGGAAAACAAAGTCACCTCTGTAGGCCAAAATGGACAGGCCCTAATTAGCGTCTTTCTCGTGCATATTGGCAGGAGAGGGTGCTGCCACCCAGGTCCAGGGAAAAGCGAGGAGCTTGGCTGACTGATCCTGAATGGGAGGCTTCGGAGAGGAAGAAGTTTTGCAAACGTGTGTTCAGGGAACTCTGATTTCTCTCTCTTTAATAGATGGGCTTTTAAATTAAATGTTAATTTAAATAGATCATTGTAACTTGTTATGAGTAAGACAGCATAATTGTCAGGCGCACAATATGGTCTTTCATCTCTGTCTCCAACTATTGTGCTTACAAAGGTGCGAGAGGTACAAATGTTGAGCTTTAAACAATATAACAACGTTGGTATTTTGGCACATATTATTCTGATCTTTTGTATGAACAGAATTATGAAAAGCAATTTGCTTAATAGTTATGCACAAAGCGTAAGACTATTTTAGTTCTTGTTTATTGTTTCATCTGTGTAAGCCTTTTTCAGTGCTGCTATTCCATCTATGTGTCTTGAATGGGAGACTTGAGACTGGTGAGGAAGAGCAGGGAGGCAATGCTGAAGAGACTACAGGCATCCCTTCCCTTCCTGCCTTTGTCAGCAGAAGAGACAGGGAATCTGAGTTACTCTGTGCCTCTCTTTCATTTTACAGATATTCTGAGCCACTTACCTTTCCTGTAGTTTGGAAAAAACTTTGCATCATTTTGGATGTCCTGAGCAGGGGCAGATTAGCCATGGCACCATAATGTGGAGCTTTGCAGCCCCAGGACACTCGTGTAAGATCAATAGTTTTTTGTCTGTGAAATTGCCAGAGTAAACGTTAAACGTCGGGCTCTCCACTGCTGACCTGTATGAGAACAGGCTCCTATGCTGGTCATATGGCAGCTGTATAATAGCCAGGGTACTCTGGCCAGTCCTTCTGCAATACATTTACTTATTTTGCTGCAACAGGATACTCAGCATAGCCCGCTCTTGCACAAGGTCCGCTGAAAGAAGCGTACTCGTGCTACTTCTTGTGCTGCAGGACATGCAAAAACCAAGCGTGCGCGGCCTGGATCACAGTTTCACGTGTCACCACGGCAGCCCTCCCTCTTCCAGCAAGAGCCTGCCTTTGCCTGCCTTACAGACTTTGCTTTAAACACTTGTGCCAATGTTTTGTAAGCATCCAGATGAGTCAATTATTCAGCTGTTCTCTGAACTGATCCTTTCTATTTCAGATGTGATTTTGACTAAGTGTGCTTTGGAACTGCATTTATTTAAGATTGAGGTGACTCGTATGAGGTAGTAGCACAGGGACTCTGGAGGCAGCTTTGCCTTACCACTTTGAATTAGTTCAGGATTATACATGCCATGCAAAAGAAGCTACTTCACTTTGAGACGCAGGATGGCTTTCCATGGAACCAACTCATAGTCTGTACCACGGCACAGTTAATCCCCAACTGGGTACAGCACCCAGAGCTGATGGAGAGGGCTTGTATAGTACATGTTGAATTGAGACTGTCTATCACAGAGCTCCATCGTCTAGTGGAACTTGCTATTAAATTGTAATTCTATGGTCAGACTATTATAATGCTGCCGTGTAAGATCTAAACTTAAGAAAATTACCTTCATGGTAACACCAGGGTAAGTAAAATTGTTTTCCTATAATAGATACTGAACTGCATCCAAATGGAAATTTTCTCAGACTTTTACCAACAATGCCAAATAGATTAATTTCAAAGGGCTATAATATCAGCTAATGGATTCAAAACTGTAAGTTCGTGGACAAAAAGAGGCAGATGAACTGTAAAGAAATAAAGGTGTTCTCCATCTGTTGCCTGTGTAAAAACTGTTTGCAACATGTTCCTTGACATATGCTGAGCGTGTAAGTGGGTACTGCTGCCCTTGGTTTGGCATAATGGACGTTATGGAATTAGAGGTTGTTGTTGCAGCAAAAGAATGGTCTCTGTTTCAGCTTAACTCATAATCACTGGAAAGAACAGCATAATCAGTGAAACAAAAGCAGTTCCATATTTAATTCATAAGTCTGAAATAACTTTTCCATTTCATAGGAGCAACCTGTTGACAGCTAAGGTCCTTGCTCAACAGATTTTGATATTCAAAGCACTTCCTATGCGAAAAAATAGCCTCCTTAAAAAAAAAATAGTTCAGTCATAAAAATTATTTTGATCTTGTATTGTTTTCTCTTTACATTTTTTTCCAAGTGCTGAACTGTAAGCTTAAAAGCTTATACTTATGTATTTTACTAGTTTGAAGAGCTATCATGGATTCCTTGCACTCCCCTAGGAAAGCTGTTATTGCTGTTGATTTGATACATGAACACTCAGGCTCTTTCATAATGGCTAGACCAAAATCTTTCTCAGAAGAACAAGTAGGCAGGTTTGAGGTTCTCTCTTATTTCTTTTGTAATTGTGTCAAGTTATTACTTGCTGCTTTCTGGAAATGCAAATGAACAGGGCTTAAAGGGAATATTTGGAAGTTCCAGACTGTGACAGGATGGTCTGAAAGCGCCTGTTGCCTCCTAATACAAAATGCAAATGCATTTTATGAATAATACACAGTACTTATTAGTGCCAGCAGGACATGAGTACAATTGAAAGCAAGTAAAATAACTACTTAAATATGAGGCTGTGGAAGTCTACTGCCGTTGCCTCAAGATCAACCTGTGCAGGCTAGCAGGAAAATGATATTCTCCAGTACATTCTCTGGGATGCCTGTTTTCTGTAACTATCTACTAATGAACCCCAAGAGAATTCCAACAGAGCAGAGAAACAAAATGTGATCCAATTTATTCTCAACAATACTCCCTTCTTTCATAGTAATATACCACATAATTAGCAAACTTGCTGTTCTGGGGTTTCATAACATTTTGACTGGAAAACTCCAAACTGGTTTTACAGTACCTTTGATGAGATTTTAACGTCAGATATTGAAAAAATGTTTGATTTCTGTGAAACGTAGAAGAGAGCTACTTTTGGAGGTGGACTACTGTGCTAGTTCTGTGACAAATGATAAATGCTGGCAGTATGAAAATAACATCCTGTGAATTCCTTCAGTCTCTTGGACAGAGTCTTGAACGCAGCCTTAATAAATACCCAAAGGCATTATGCCATGCAGAAGCCCAGGGCACATAGTCCCAAAATTACATTAAAAGGTCCAACCTAGTAATGACAAATCTTTGAAATTATGAACTTTCTTGAATCCACTGAAACATTCCAGAAAAAGATGAGAATCTGGGGAGTAATGCATAAAATCAGTTGTATTTCAAGCAATTCAATTTCTTTAAAGACCGAGTACTTTGCTGAAAACTGTTCATTGTCTAAACTGCAAATAGTTTGATAGGACTCATTTCTATACCTATGTGTTACATAAATCTCACTGGCATTAGATTCTCAACTTGCAAAGCCAGTGTTTTTTTGATGCTAAACAATTGAGTGAAAGAGAAAACCACACCCAAGAGTACATAATCAAGATTAAATGCTTGTGATGATATGCCTTTGAAGTTCAAGCCTGTATAATAAGCATGATGATGAAAAAATAACCTTTTTGGAGCCTTGGGTTTTTTACAGTTCATAAAATTGTAAGTTGAAAACTAGTTGCATAGATATCACAACTGTGGTAAAGTAGTAAATGAAGGCATGTTATGTTTTATCTGACACAGTTATCAGAGTAACAAGATAAGTGACCCTCAGGTACATACTGCTTGGACTTTCTCTGTATGAACTGATAACTAGTGATATTATTAACATCTCTCATATATACGTCCCACGCGTTCTTCCAAGAACTTTGCTGCTTCTATTTTTCTCATCTTTAGCTGAAGGCATGATTAGTGTGGTCTGGTGTTTGCAAGCTGTCCAATAGCTTAATGCAACTTACCCTCACAAGAACTATGTTAATTAGTTATTTTTGCTTTATAACTTGCACTGTTTCAGGATTAACAATGTCATATTAGAGAGACGCTGTGAACGTGCTTTTCTTTCAAAATTGGCTATTTTATAAATCTACATCTCTGGTAGAATACCCCTTAATTAACATTTTCTAAAGTGCTTAAGTGTGGTTTATCATTCTATAGCAATGCAGAGTTTTGCCCTCAAACCAATAATTCACCACAACAGTTACAAAGGATACAATGAACTTTTCTTTTTGATTCTAGAATGCCTTTTCAGAGATTTCACAGATACATTTTCTGAGGGATATTTTTGTTCTTGCTGTACCCTCTTGGGTGAGCCAAGACCACAACAGATCTGCTCATGACTGCCATTTTCTTTCCATGAGAGACACCAACTTTATTTAGATTCTGGAATGGCTGTTAGAAAAAAAAAAATCTTACTTAAAATCTGGGTTCTGGATACAGCTTCTGTCATAGGGTCCACAGCTTGTTTTCATTTTGTTACTGTATAACAAGACCAATGTTAGTATGTAACTTACCAGATATATTAAATTGCTTATTCAGGCACTGAAAAGAGCATTTCCCTATCTCACATGTGGAATATCCTTGTCTCAGAGTGGAACAAGCTGTATAGTGGAGATGGCTGCTCAGAAGCATTCTGGTGTATGCATCAGTTAAACACCTTTAATACTCTAAAGCCGGTGTTGTTCTGTTGGCAAAAACTTGGAGGTGTCTAAGTCTATTAAGTACTTCTATTAAGTTGCCTTGCAGAAGCTCAGAAAACCCTGGTTTCAGTTCCCTCTATTTGTATCAAAATCTGTGGGACCCCAGTCCCTGGGACTCCCAAATTAAGACTCCTAAATAAGAAACAAATATTACTCAAGGAGAGGGTCTTGAACAAGCAGACGTGTGTAGCTCCGGTGTGTAGCTGCTTTGTCAGACAGGCACACCAAGATTACGTGCTTAAGCTCCAATCCTTTCTCAGAGTCTGCCTTTGATACTTCATATCTTTCTTGTATGAAATGATCAGCTTGTGAGCATCTCTGTTTAGCTACTGCTGCTCTCATGATCTCTGTGGGAGCTGAGTGGCTAGCTCAAGACTTCTGGATTTCATTTGATGATAAGCTGCCAGGCAGTTATTTGTTGTAAATCTGAAAAGTGAATAAATACTCCTTTATTTCTCATGCATAGGTTATATCAAGGAAGTATGGTGGTAGTTAAACTAATGTATTGAGGACTGTTTCTTGTTATCATAGTTTTTATCTAGGCATCTGGAATTAGCTAAGAATTATAACATAGAATAGGTAAACACGTTAAACCGTTTGTAGCTCCCGAAACAAAAGTAATCAGTCTGCCTACATTTCACAGCTTTCGATATTACACCCAGATAATTTTCGGTATATAGGTCTTGTGGATATGAAGGAATTTTCCTGCATAGTTTTCGAGTAGATGCTCTGCTGCTAGCCAAATTGTAAAGGTATTTCTGCTGGCAGTGTTCCCATAAACAACTTCCTCTGGGCAGGACATTTTATGGAAAAAAAATATTGTGACAGTAGAACTTTGGAAGGAAGTCAGTTCAAAGGGGGAGAGAGTTCACTGATGGTGAGAGTGAAATATATCTACAGATAGGAGACACCAAAGTAGCTTAATTTTTCATTTTTATGGTTTTGAGGAGGTTTTTTCAGTATCTGTTGTAGGCACCTTAGCTTGGAGGTTAGATTGTCTCATTTCCCCCGGCTGTCAATGAAGAGAGAGAGGCTCCTCTAGGCAGCACGTTGGAGCAGCAGCCGGACTCACAAGCCCTGAATCTGTCTCTGGGGAACCCTACCACTTTCCACCGACAATAAATGAAGAGTTATGGAGACAGAGTATATAAATTAATAGCCCAGATCGAATACTGGGATAATAGATACCTTTCTCCTTGTCTCAGCTGTGTTGTATACTATTTACTGGAGACTTCTTGTGCCATAACAGGCAATTCAGTCAACTGCTGACCTTTCTCACTAGCCAGTTTGCATGCGATTGTTTGATCAAGAGGATCTGATCAGACTTTTGTGTCAGGAGTTGGGCAATGGACCTGCTGATTCAGCAAGAACTCTGTCTGGTCTTTTTAATCATAAATGACTTGGACTGAAGAGGGGCCGGATATTAAAGGTATTACATTCAAAGTGTAGCATGGGTATTATAAGAGAAAATGTAAAATAACTCTTTACTTTCTCCTCTCTCCTTACCAAAATGCTTTAAAAATAATTTCCTCTAATCAGAGCTTGCATGTTAAAATATATGCCTTGTAAATTACATAGTATACAGATTTGTGTCACCAGTATCACACAGAATTAGACTAGAGTGTTTTCACACTCAACTTCTTTGCACCTTGACATTTATTATTATCACTGTGGTTGTACATTGAAAGAGTTCAATATTTCCTTGACTTACGAAACTTGCTTTGACATAATTATGGTATCCATGCTTTCCCAGCTTTAACTCAATATTTAATATATCATAGTCTTATGTTGAAAGAAGGAAATTTCTGGATATTTCCATTAGAAACGAGATGGAATCAGACTTTGGAAAGGCAGAATCAGACTTTGGAAATCTCCAATGGTAGAAACAACTTGTTGATAATCATTCTATATTATTTTCTCACTATTTTTGTCTTGAAATTATGTGGAATTTAAGTATTAGAGTTTGAGTGTTGTTAATTACCTCTTCAGGATGCTGCACCAGTTAAACACATTAAAATTGCTTGATTTCTTCTTGTCTTCTGGTCACATGGACTTCCTAATTTTTTTTTCCTTTCTTGCACAGAGATATCACTAAAAGAATCTTTCATTTAAAAAAAAAGTATTTATCTTCTAAATAAATAATCTTGAATCTCATGAAGCAGTCAGATGATTAGCATGATATACATACCTGAATTTAATTACAAAAATATATAGACTTTTGTCCTGAAATGATTTCCATAGTTACAGGGAAATCTTTGATTAGTTTAATTGCAGTAAGTAGCTGTCCAGGCAGATTTTGAAAATCTGCAAGGGTTTCTCACCCCATCACCTTTTCCAGTTGATGAAAAACTGGAAGAAACTGACAGAGGAGACAGAGGAATCTTGAGAGCTGATAGTCTTTAAGAGCAAATTAGAAAAGCATTGGTTAAGGTTCATGTGAGTGTTGTGAACCTGCCACATAGTAAGGAATGGACTTTGACCTCTTGATATTTTCTTTAGCTCTATGATTTTATGAAATGCAGGTAGATATTTAAATATTGAGCATCAGATATTAAAGCATATGCCTTTTAGATCATGAACATTTAATATTGGATTTAACAAAGGATATCAAACTAGACATCTAATTCCAGTCACTTCTGAAAAGCTTGGCTTAAGAGCAATGCAAGGCCACGTGTAACAGAGGATTATAGCTGTTGCTTTGTCAGAGTGAAAGGTCAAACCCTCAAAAGTTTATTTTTCTGCAAATTCTGCAGCAATATGAAGCTGACCTAATGCAGTTTTGTGGTTTGTTTTTCTAGTAGTAAAAGCTTTCTGCTTGTTCTGTACAGATATTTGTATTTTAATTATAATTCTTTTTGACTTATCATGTTTAAGGGGTTCTCAGCATGTTTCCTACTATAAAGAAAATTCAAGCAATATGTGCAAAACTTTCTGACTTCATTATTAGGTGTGGTAGGAAGTCATTGAAATATGGCATAATAGAGCATAATAAAATTATTTTCTAATTCTAGTAGCAAAGACCTAACTTTTCTCTAGGTTTTTTTTCTGTCCTATTTGTAGGAAAAGACTTGGCATTGATTTTTTGTGTAATAATCACACAGTATGGCCCAAGACAGGGAGCTTTTGGAGGGCAAAAGAGGGAATAAGACTCCCAGTTCCCACCGACTTTCAGAGGATTGGCAGGGAAATCACTGAACAATCACATGGCAGCAGAGAAAATAATTCACTGTTTGTTACCTCAGGTTTGTTTGAAGATGCTGATTTCTAAAATGCTCTTCCTGCTGTCTTCCTGCTGCCTCTGGCCCCGATGAATGGAATAGAGCAGGTCTCAGCCGACCTCCTGTGTACATGGGCCTGGGTGCGAGGGGCTGTGCAGCCATATGACCTCAGCTGTATCTGTGCATCAGAGAGGGCACCGCATCAGCTTTTCTAGGTTCCTCTCTCTCTTCCTGAAAGTCCATTCCTGCAATTCAAACACTCCTGAAGGAGAAGGTCTTAACGGCTTGTTTTAACTTGCTGAGATTTCTTCTACCATTTCCTTCCGGATTTAATAAACGATGCTGGAAACTAACTTAACTTTTTTTATATGTATTGGTTGCATGATGGCAGGATCCCCTTCCTTACAGCTCTGAAATTTTAGGACCCTCAGCCTGCCTCAGTTTCTCTGACAGTTTTTGGCGTACAGTGGAGATAAACTTCAATGTATTGAGATGCTTGTAGATACCAATACTCAAGCTGGCACGTGACTAGGGAGCAAGCGTACTGACAGACGGGCCCATTCATCTTTCAATAAAGTCTTCAGATACTATTGTCATCTGTACTTTGCTTGACGGAGGGGACAAAGTGTTGAAAAACAGGATAAAAGAAGCTGTGCTAACTTCTGTGCTTTTCTAGCCACAATAAGAGCAATAAATGATATTACAATAAAAGTGACCTGAATTAATGTCTTTTAGTAGAAAGGTCTAAGGATTTGCAGGAGTATATTTACAGGCAGTGAAATAAAAGTGAATTGCAGGGGTATGAGGAAATACATACCAATAAAAGAAGAAGACGGAGTGCTGCCCTAGATACTTACACAATTTAAAACCTTTTCAAGCATACTATCAAACTACTTTTTTGATGCTAGCTTTTACTTCACACTTCTTTAGCATAATGATAAAGACCTGTCAGAATAAAGTTACAATTTCAGCCAGACTTACAAAGAAAAAAGTTGTGTGTTTCCAAGTGTTGAATAGTAGATGATATTCTGTTTTTACTTGGAAACACTATATTGAAGAATTTAATTTTTTAGCATAACTGAAATAATTATCACAGGATAAAAGAGGTATTGTGATTCTCTTGGTAGTGTTATTTCTTATGAAGGATCTGATCTGTGAACATGAGTCCATCCCACAAAGAATACAGAATATGTACTGGAAGTAGCTTTTCAGATACTAACCATGATCAAACCAGAAGCAGTTAACTTCACAGAGGATGCTCTGCATCACGTTAGCATTACAGTCCCCAGAGCAACTTGATGTTTCTTGGTTTCCTGTGGAGCAGTTGGTTTGCAAATTTGACACTTTAGAAGAGGTTTTTCATCGTTTCCTAATATAGTCCCTATATAATATATTTCCTAAAATAAACTTTTCCAATGCTCTTTATGGATTCCCTGTACGTCTGCTGTTGGAGGAAAAACAGTGTTAACGCATAGGACGAGTTTACCTTATTCTGAATAAAACTGACTGTTTAAGAGATCAGGATTAGAATACATGCTGCGTTCAAAACTTGACAAAACTGTACTTGTTAGCAAGCTAATGTTTTTTAGCCTAGTTTAAACAATGTTTGCAATAACTAAAAACATATTCTACGTTCACACAGGAAATTACTGCTACCCCATATCGAACACAAAATGAAAGGGGTTCCTTTTTACAAAAGAGCCATTAAAGGTAGTACAGATTCAAAAAATGTGGGCTCTGGGGACACAGTAGTCCAGCTTGCACGCTTTCTGATGTTCTCCTTGATAGGGTAGGTGTTCCTCTTCCCTACAGGAACAGGTGCATGCTGTCAATTATTCTTGTCTATATTTCCCCACGGGATGCTTGCTGTCTTATTAAGACTAATTGGTGGGTTGCTGAAAGCAACTGCAGGGCTTCAAAATCTTGAGCTAAGATAGTTAACCTTCTGTTTTCTAGACATTTTCATCCATCCTCATGACTTCTTACATACTTGTGAGCTCCATGTTCTGTACAAAATATGGCTTTGTACAGAAACCTCTTGAAGTGGCTCTCCTGTCATTCTGGCTTTCTGAAGGAATGGAAAGAAATTCAACAGAAGGAAAATCCTTTTTGGTGTCAGTGTTATCCTTCAAAAAATTCCCTGGAAGTTACTGAAGGTGACTTTGCTTTTGAAGGTATAATTTCTCATTAAAGAATGAAGTTTGTGAGAATAAACTTTAAATTGGATTAACACTTCATGCAGTGCTACAAATACAAATGCATTTATTTTCAATAATCTGGAAGTTCTTTTGACTTCAGAAAGAATAAACCTTTTCAAAAAATATTTCTGCTCTGAAAGGTGCTCACACAAATGGTTCATTAAAGGTATCATTTCTTTAACCCTGTCCACCTAACATATATGCACAGACACAAATTTTCAGTGCAAAAAGGTCTTAATTTCTTTTTCGTGTTCTCCCTGGTGCTAAGGAATTTCTGCCCATGATGTCAACAGAAAAATTCCGATTGAGTTTCTGGTATTTTGTTGGTGTATTATCCTGCTATTTGCATGTATATAGCTGGCTCATTAATTTATTTTTTTCATGTTTGAGACTCGAGGTTCCTATTCATAAAGCCCTCCCTGTTAAAGGATCTGTGATGAATCTGAAACAGTATTGTGACAGTGTGTTACGATGGCACAGAGAAAAAAGGAACTTAAGGGCAGGTTTTTTTGTTTACTTGGTAAGCGAGGTGATAGGAACACAGACAGAAACACTCTTTATGCCATACTGTCCTTGAACCCAGCTAAAATGCAGGCAGGATGAAATATCTACTCAGTACCATTCTCCTTTCCTTTTCTTTGCTATTGAGGTAGTCTAGACAATTATCACAGTACACTTAGTTTCTTTTAGATGGTTTCACTTAGGAGAAATGAGTCTTTCTGTAAGTGTTGCCGTTTCTATTTTCTCTAGATATTTAGGACTTTCTCTTAAGTGCATTATGGATTTTGTTTAATGATTTTGTTAGACACAGCAAAAGACTGCCAGGGGAGGTTGTGAAATATCTGTTCTTGGAGATGTTAAAAACTCAACAGGAGAAGGCCCTGGGCAGCCTGCTTGAGTTGGTACTGTTTGAGCAGGAGGTTGGACAGGGTGATCTCCAGAGGTCTCTTCCAACCTAAATAACTCTGTGATTCTGTTAGCCAAGCAGGATGTATTCCCCACAGTATTTGTACTATTACAAGTACTTGTTAACAAGATTTTATCAGGTATTTTCCTATACAAAAGTAGGAATAACTTTTGAAGACTATAGGACTTAGAAAAGAGACTTAAAGACATGAAAAGAGTGGAAATGATTCTCAATATCATCCAGTGTTGAAAGGTTTTGATTTTTTTTATTTTCTTGGTTTTGTTTCATTAAACTAGAAACAAAGAGGGTATTACCATTGCTCTAGTGTCATTGAAAAGAGGTGGGCGTGTTACTGTTCGGCACTCAGGCCCATCATACTGTATTCCGATATGATAACAGATGTGCATCCACCCAAGAAATTACCATTTTCAATAAGAAGCAGAGCAGCAAATGGGTTTTCATGCATGGAAAAATAATATAATAAACCGAGCAAGGCCCTGGCTTGATAAATTGTAGGGTTGTAGAAGGGAAAAAATACAGTTTGTTTAAATTTCTGAACCTTCAATAGAGCTATAAAACAGGAACACTTTCTACTCCCAGTAATAAAATAACAAACAGAGGCTTACCTGGTAAATACATTTACAAGTCTGAAACTCCACACAGTTTTTATGAATTTCCCTATAGACAGTTTTATATGTAGTGTCAAGTATTGCAAATAGTTAGGAAATATTAGCTGTGCTTATTTATTCATTTATTTTTATAGTACAGTGCTCTTTCTCAGGAGACTCAAGATGGTGAGAAGAAGGAAAATCACTTTCAATCCTTTATAAATCTTTCTATTCCTTAATTCCTTACAGAAGTAAATTAAAAACTTTTAACTGAATTCTAAGGATGTCATACGGACCTTTAGGACTGAAAAGAAACAAGAGCATTGTAAGTGAAAAGTGGTCTAGGTCTGAACAAAGAAAACATCAGAAAGACTTTTCATCCAACTTAAAAATTATTTTAAATGCTTTAAAATTAATTTAAAGGGGCAAATGATTATTCAGAGAAGGATATGAGTTAGAATCTTATCAGAATCAAATACATAGAATATTCTATATTAGAATATGATAATGAATTAGGGTAATATTAACAATAATTAGAATATAATTATTCTAGAATATATTATGTGTAATATATATGAAATATATCAATGTTCATGATTTTCTTCTAGAAAACTAGTTTCTAGCCTACTGGTGTAGCTTATACTATCACTTTTGCTATGGCAGTTCCCTGTTCTTTCTTTCTCCTGGTCCCTTGCCAAATTCTGTTGAAAAAATGCTAGTGATCATGTGTAGCTCCGTCTTAAGCCTTGAGTCTCCACTGACTCCTAAATAAATATTTTTTTTCTTGATTGCTTTAAGAATCCACAAAGCACCCCTCACCTGTCTCCCAGCTCTGCTATTATCTTTCCTCCCAAAACCTTCTTTACATGCATCCAAGGGGATCTCTTTTCCTATATCCATCTCAAAACTCACATGCATTGTTGTCCTTAGGCATGGATCTCCTTTCTTGATTCTCTTCTTCTCTACTTCCTTTTGAAAGACAGCAAAAGGCTTACAAAGAAAGAGCATTCAATATAAAGCTTTTTAAAAATGCTTTAAAATCTACTTCCTGAATCTAACATTTTCTTTGGCAACTCCCTTGCTGAAATTTTCTCTTGTTTTTTTTAAGTTCAGTCATGACATTGGCAGTGTATGGAATCTGATCCTCTCCTCTACAACAGTGCCATGCACATCGATGTTTCTGCACTGGTAACAATCTCTGCTAACAATCATATTAACCATTTGCAAGTGTTCCCACCTTTAGAATCACATGTTTCAATGCTGTGGCAGGATTTAGCCCACAGTTTTAGGGCTGCTATCCTGACATAACATAAAAACACTCCTCCATGCTTCTACTTTGGTCAAGGAAGTTTAGGTAATGAAACCATGGGCAGTTACTTTCATCTCAAAATAAACAGTGACACACTGTAAACTTCTGTCATAACCGTGTAATAATTACACTGTCTGCAAGTACTACTGGCTACTTTCACACAATTAAGATCCTTCCCTATCTTTGTCAGTGTGTGGCATATCTTGTGTGGCAAATAGAGGGATTTTAAAAATTCAAATTTGATGTAAATAGACTCAAGTCAGATATAAGTAGGATCTCCCGAAAGTCTAACTTAAACTACATTCATACCTTATATAATTTTAAACTCTTCACTGATTTTCAATACCTTTTCAATATTGTAGTTTGCATTTGCTTTGAATTGCATTAACTATTCCAGCTCGAACTTTGCCTTGATTTGTTTTGTCTTATTTAATGTTCCATCTATTGCATTGTGTTAGGATCTAACATTGAATGCCATCACTGAACAGCCAGAATGCCACAAGCTCACCACTAAATTATAGCTATTTAAATTTTACCTGCAAAATATCTGGCATGGTTGTTGTTACTCATTATCAGTTTGGAATCAATTGAGTATATATGACATTCTTATGCCCAGGAAAAAAAAAAAAAGCTGATTAGGCTATTGTGTTATTTCAGGCTTTTGTGAAATATTCTTTTTTTTGCAGACAAATCCTGGTCTTCCTTTTCCTTGAGGAATCACAGAGTAAGTAGCAGATGTTTTTAAAGAGTAATGTCTGTAAGTAAGGGACGTTTCCTGTGGAGGAACCTAGCTTGAATATTGGCCTGGCTTTAAGACTTTAGTTCACCTCACTGCCTAGCAACTTTCTTTTTCAAACCTTCTACTCTTCCAGAACCAAACGCTGGTAAATTAAGTATTCCAGTGTCTTGTTTCCCCTTTCATTTTCTAACTGTAAATAAAATGAGGATGGATGTAATCCTTGTGATGTAATGGGGTGAGAGTTCCTGACCAGTCCTTTAAGCTTGTTATGTTTGCATAGCCTAGACAGCAACCATGTGGCCACCTTGGGCACGCTCAACAATTTCTAAGCATGCTGTAATGTATTTCAGTATCATTGATGAGGACAGTATAGAAAAGGGACTGAATTTCAAGCATCAAGGTATTTGCCAGAGACACTGGACAACGTAAAAATGGGTTGAATTTATTTTTCAGTGGTGACCTTGGTTAATTAGGTCTTGTAGGGAAAGACTTGCTAGTAAATATGTCGGGCGTACAGCAAACAGATGTCTTCTGGGCAGTGCTGAGTGAGATGTCTGAAGCATTTCTCATCAGATGGAAAATGGATTTCTCATACCATACTTCTGTTCTGACCACACAGTTTAGTCCAGGGTCAGCCATTTCCTAATTTTCCAAAACCTATTCCCAGCACACTGCACAACTTACAGTAACTATGACCATGAGTTAGGTCACAATTCTTATTTATTATTGATATACTGACAAAAATGTGCTAGCTGCTTCACAGTCTGTAAAACAGGGCTTCTGCTTCAGGGACTTTATAGTCTCTTCTATACTTGACCTTTTGCAGGGGAGCGCAGGAAAGGCACTGAAAAATTTTTCTCACCTTGTGTTTTTAAAGAGACAAAGTAAAATATCATTCTTTGTTGTTCAGTGAGTGACCCAACGCATGTTGCCTGACGCTAGTCTTCACAGCTGACAGCAGAGTGATTGCCTGGGAGGTGGTATGATCCCAGTAAGGGCAAAATGGCAGAATCAGACTCTGCCTTCCAGTCATTGAGCTGACCTGCATTATGGTTCTCAGCCAAGCAGGGGACACTACATTAAAAAAAATCTGTTAAACTTCACAAAGGAAACAGAATAAGTAATTATTTGAAAAAACCCTTGCATTGCTCTTTTAGCATCTTATAGTCAATAGGAGTCCTGAATTAGCTGAGTCATGCAGACAATCCATTACGCTGAGTGAATTTGTTAGAAGCTGCCACACCTAAACTGATCACTCTGATGCCTTTGCAATCGTTTAAAACTAAGTATTCAAAGCAAAATGCATTAAAAACATCTATCATACTGCTTAATCAATCACACTTTGGAGCTGTCTATGGTATACCAATTCATGCATTTGGGGCACTACTAAAAATTAATTGCCAGATAGAGCACACATTTTATGAACACAACCTTTAACGTGTTTGCCAAAGTAATAACTGTAATGGAAGTCAGAAGCTTGGACATGGCTTTAAAAACTTGATCTCTATTTACATTAACTTAATTTGAATGAAACATTGAATGAACTAATGAGTACAACAACTGCATAAATAAAAACGAAATTAAATGTAAATTATCTCCCAGAAATTGCTCAGCAATTTGCAGAATTTAGAACTATCATATGGCTAGAGGGAGAAAAAAGACTAATAAACTTTAGTAGTAAAAAGTATCAAAACTAATGAAAAAAAGTTAGTTAATTTAAACTCCAAAAAAGGTACACATACACATACTTTTCAAAAATTGGCACAGAGAAAAAAAATTTAAAGCAGATATCTTATTTATTACATGAGTCCTCTTCATATATATTGAAGAAAAAATAAGCCATTTGAAACAAATTATTCATTAAACTTAACCACAGAAAAAAGAGAAAAAAGGTGCTAGCATGAAATATAAATGTGTGGTACAGCACAGCAGGTGTAAATGAATGAATCATTGACAGAGAGCAATCTACGTGCGATAAACATGCTGAAAAATTAAGAAATGTCATACCAACATTTAACTTGAAACAAATAAGAAAGCCATTACATTGGCTTCGATCAGCGATAGCATGGCCAGCAGGACTAGGGAAGTGATCGTGCCCCTGTACTCGGCACTGGTGAGGCCGCACCTCAAATCCTGTGTTCAGTTTTGGGCCCCCCACTACAAGAGGGACATTGAGGTGCTGGAGCGAGTCCAGAGAAGGGCACGAGGCTGGTGAAGGGTCTAGTGAGCAAGTTTTATGAGGATAAGCTGAGGGAATTGGGGTTGTTTAGCCTGGAGAAAAGGAGGCTGAGGGGAGACCTTATTGCTCTCTACAACTGCCTGAAAGGAGGTTGTAGCCAGGTGGGTGTCGGTCTCTTCTCCCAGGTAACAAGTGATAGGACGAGAAGAAATGGCCTCAAGTTGCGTCAGGAGAGGTTTAGATTGGATATTAGGGAAGATTTATTCACTGAAAGGGTGGTCAAGCACTGGAACAGGCTGCCCAGGGAAGTGGTTGAGTCACCATCCCTGGAGGTATTTAAATAGGAACATGGTTTAGTGGTGGGCTTGGCGTGTTAGGTTAATGGTTGGACTCGACGATTTTAAAGGTCTTTTCCAACCTAAATGATTCTATGATTCTATAATTTAAATTCAGCAATTGTCTGCTGAAAATCCTTATGAGATAATGTCTGTGCTGTATCCTGCCTCAGAAAAGCAAGATTTACAAAAGACAGAATCTGAAGTTGAGTGTCTCCAAAAAGTCATCCTTTTAATACTACCTTATTTCCCATAGCGTGAACATTTCCAAAGAGGAATTTTGAACTCATATCAAAATCAACCTAATGGATATCAGACTTCTGATGAATTTTGTTTGTCATCCTTTGTAACTTTGTATCATTCTATTAGCTTACCTACCTTTTGCAATTTTTGTATGAGCCGCTTCTCTCTGTTTTCAGTTATTGCTTATTCCCTTCATCAGTCTTCAGTGAGTCAGAGCTAAATAATTCCTATGCATCTCTACTTACAGTATTGTTTTTAATACAAATATGTGCACAAAAAGATAAGTGTAAAACATACTGCAGAATGTAGTTTGTTACTCACATGACCCGGACTGTCTATTTTTGGTCATCCTCAAGAAAACATCTTGCTGTTCACATGAAGTTAAATCATTGGGTATTTGGTCTTTCTGTAACACCTTGAGGAGGGGTAGCTGTGCAAATAAAAGCAAAAGTTTTAAAGCATTTTTTTTTACATGAACATACCTATTTAAACAGGCCTTGCCTAGACCTGTGTTACAAAGACACAGTGAGTGCCTTCCTTGAAGTCACTTTTATGGACACTTCAAATAGACTCTCCATCCCTATCTTAGAGTGTCAGCAGCCGTGTTGCCTTGGTGATTGCATATTGCTTATTGCTTAAAAGACAATCATTTTAAGTGCTCTAAAATCCGTTGGATTTTATTGGAAGTGCTATAAAACATACAGTAAACACCTAGAGAGGTGAAAGATACAGACGTGAGGCATGGGCATCTGCTCTTTCTTTGTCTGGTTTATTCCAGGGAGCAAGAGGCAATAGAGGAAGGTTGAACACTGAAGACATGTTTCAAAGTGTGGTGTTTCTCCTGCTGTATGAAAGGTCCAGCGGGCATACTCTCAGCATTACTCTTTATGTCCAAAAAGAGAGGGGAGTCCACTGCCTTTCACCGGCCTCCCCACGTGCGCTGCTTTGGGGTGATGTGTTTTGTCAGCATCAGTTCTGGGCAGGGGGATACCATGCAAACGGCGTTGAACCTGCTTTTTCATGCACTCTCTGCAATTCCTGTGTCTCAGGCTTCCAAAAAATTCTAACTTAAAATTTTCGTATGTCTGGTGAGTCAGTCTTTCTTTTGATACCAGGGATCAATTCAAGCCCTGATGAAAAATTAATTTACATTTCAATAAAAGGGTGAAATATTTAAGTTAAAAAGACCCATGAAATAAAGGATACCTCATCTTATAAGTGGAAATTATGATTTTGGTGGTGTGTATCTTGACAGCTAGCCTACGTTGTGCACAGATTGCTAGGTGACACCTGGCAAGGTCTCTAATTATAACATCTAGCTGGTTTTTCACACAGGCTGTATGCTTTCACTTTTGAAGTACAGGGCTGCTTTTTTTCCATACTTAATTTCAAATGGCAGCATATTAACAATGAGGTGTTGAAAGAATGGCAACAGATCCTGCCAATAAATGCCAATAAATGATGTCACTTGAGTTGGTGTTGTTTCTGTCCCCAAATCTGTTTGTTTGATCCCTATCTGTATTAGCTCTGGGAATAGGTGCTAGCTTTACATGCTTGACTTTAGATATAATCAGCTTCCATTGTCCTTAATCTGTTTTAAAGAGTGCCTTAATTTTATCTTGAATTCCTCATAAGACAGAGCTTTACATAAACTCTCAGCAACAATGATAAGAATATAGGTAGGTCCATCTTATTTAAACTCTACCCTATCTGTCTTGATCTTCTTCTGGTGTTAAAAGGGTGAGTGAAAGCATTTCGCACTGAAGGGCCTATTGCTGTGCTACCATAGTGTAGCACAGAGCATCGTTAGGGAAAGCCCCTTAAAACTGATGAACTGTAGGTGAGCTGTTATGTTTGTTTAAATGTTTGCTGAATTTTGTAAAACAAATTGGTGATTAATACCAGTTCAGCTTCTTTCTGCTTGGGAGGCTGAATTTGATGCGTTTTCCACAGCCTTCCTATCCTCCCTATTCCTCATTTTTTGTGGTAGAGAAGAATCTTTTTTCTACCATAACTGAACTTATCTGTGTGTTCACACTCGCCTCTCAGCAATCTTTTATCCAATCAATATTTTGGATAAAGACTGATGGAAATGCACACAGGAGAGCAGCTTCATTTTTGTACTCTAACTAGAAACACATTTGAACTGGGTCATGTCAATTTGCTCCACCTGAGCCCAGGCACAGTGCAACAAGCATAGTTAAAAGGGTGAAATATTTAAGTTAAAAAGACCCATGAAATAAAGGACACCCCATCTTATAAGTGGAAATTACGATTTTGGTGGTGTGTAAATTGGTCCCTGAAAGCAGGTGTGTTGTTTCTTTTCATAGTTTACAAAAGGACTTTTCTGTAGATGTGAGTACTGCTAGAACATTTGTTGGACGCGGGAAGATCCAATACAGACTTAAATTTAAGTCCTGAGATAGAATCTGGGAAAGGAAAGGATTTGCTTACTTACATGAATGACAAGGGACAATGAATACTGAAATCACCAGGTGTCCAGGATGAGAAGAGTTTATTGCATGCGGTCTGAGTGATTGGTTTCTTGAATTAACCTGAATACAAACGAAAATTAATTTTTATTGAGATTTCTGGAATGTATTTAACCCAAAAGTACTCATTATAATTTTGCTTCACTCTAACTGAATCAATCTGGCAGCACAATGCAGGTTTCAGTGATTTTTTTTAAAAATATATGGGACTTTACTATATAAGTAAAACAGTAAAAGTAACATTCAAATTTCAGAAGCTCTACTCACCAGTTATCCTACTTTGCATCTTCTTCAAGTGAAAATGAGCTGTTGGTTTTCTTCTTGCACTGCAAAACTTAGGAAGTGATAAGCCAAGAAAAGGTATAAGCAGATCACCTAAGTTCAGGGAAAACATGCTCATAGTGGAATCTAACTTAAATGTATGGTTAAATCTATACATGTCTTTACCTTTCCAGTTAAAAATACATAGTTTCAAGATCTCCTCTGCCACCCACTATAAGAATGATAAAGAAATTGTATGTTTATAACTGAACAAAAAATATTTATTTACAATTTAAGGCAAATATATTTTAAGTTAATTTTATTTAAGGGAGTCTTATTTAAGGGAAGTGCAAAGTCCTGCACCTGGGGAGGAACAGCCCTCATGCACCAGAACATGCTGGGGGCCAAGTGGCTGGAAAGCAGCTTTGCAAAAAAGGACATGGTGGTCCTACAAGTTGAATATGACCCATCAATGTGCCCTTATGGCAAGGAAGGCATCTTGGGCTGTGTTAGGAGGAGAGTTGCCAGCAGGTCAAGGGAGGTGACCCTTCTTCTCTACTCAGCACTGACGAGGCCACGCCTGGAGTACTGCATCCAGTTCTGGGGTCTCCAGTACAAGAGAGACATGAACATACTGGGGAGAACATCTAGTGAAGAGCCACTAAGATGATGAAGGGCTTGGAGTGTCTCTCATATGAGAAAAGTCTGAGAAGAGAGCCTAGAAAAGAGAAGGCTCTGGGGAGCCTTCATCAATATCTACAAATATCTGAAGGGAGGGTGCAAAGAGGACAGAGCCAGGCTCTTTTCAGTGGTGCCCAGTGACAGGACCAGAGGCAATGGGCCCAAACCCAAACACAGGAGGTTCCCTCTGAACCTCAGGAAACACTTTTTCACTGTGAGTGTCACTGAGCACTGGCACAGGTTGCCCAGGGAGGTTGTGGAGTCTCCCTCCTTGGAGATATGCAAGAGCTGTCTGGACATGGTCCTGGGCAACAGGCTGTAGGTGGCCCTGCTTGAGTAGGGGCATTGGACTAGATGGCATCCAGGGATGCCTTCCATCCTCAACCGTTCTGTGATTCTGTGAAAATAATTGTAAAAATTAATGTTATAGTAAAAGAAATGAGACAGAATACCCATCAGCAGCAATATACCTATATTGGCCCTAGTTCTTTCTCTTGCTAATTTTTTTTCCTAATTTCTGTAAACAAGCAAAATATATTATGTTTTGGTTTCTAGTGGAGACTTTAAATTGTTTATGTTTCTAGAAGGCAAAATAAAGTTATGTTCAAAGACATTTTGTTGGTATATTCCCAACATGTGGTCTTTAGAAGTATAGCCATCTAAGGCTGCTTCTGAAGATGTTCATTAAGCTGTTATTTTGCTCTACATAAAATAGAAACTGGATCACCACAGTGCCCTTTGAATGCTTAAGATGGCAAATTTTGGTGATGCTCCCTGTACTTAAAATGGATCACCACAGCTGCAACGAGTACGCTAGGACTTGTATGGTCTTTCTGGAAGAGCTGAATGAGCTGCTCCTCTAAGTTTGGAAAAAGGAACAGTGCATATCTGGAATCAAATTTGAGAACTGATTTTGATGAGAAATACCCACATACAGAGTGGATTTTCTGTCACTGACCATTGAGCAGTTGGTAATCTTGATTACTGTAACATAGCTTAATATATTTCTTAAGGGCAAAAATGACCTCTCTTCTGCTTTCTTGAGCAAACTGCCGTTTTAATTGTCTCTTTCAGCCCTCCAACTTTTTTCTTGCTTAATCTGTGTCCATGATTTTAATCAACCATCTGTCACCAGTGGAACTTTACCCTGTGTTGTAGCTATGAACCTTATTGTAACTGAAGAGACAAGACCAAAAAAAGTATCTAAAGTAAAACGAAGTAATGAAATAACAGTGAAATAAATAAATACATACAGTTCAGTAGAATACCTGAATAGGTTCATTTTGTAGAAATTATGGTTGTTTATTGAGGATTGAACTTAACTGCTGAAATTCTTCATAATCAGCATTCATTTCTGCTTTTATAAAACACTGAGGAAGACATAATGGAGGTAAACAATACCATTTTAAGTGGCTGGGGATTTGTATAATCAGGATGGTATCCTTTAGAATCCACTGTCTGAGAATATTTTACCAGAAGATTCAGAGCCAGAGTGTGTTTGTATTTATTAGTGCACTTAGAGCAATGAAAGTAAATATTTTCCAAGGCCTGCTAAGAGTGGCACTCAACATCTCACACTTTTTAGTTTATACAGGGGAAGCTCTAGCATCTCATGTACTATTGCGTGCTACAATTTCTGGCAAGCACTGACATTAGCTCTAAGGGCTATCACTGCATCCAGTCATGTTCTAATTACAACACAGGTCTTAGTGCTTCCAGGCAGGACTGTTTTCTAAGCTTAAAAATGTATTTTATCATGTGAACAAGAGAATGATGCAATATAGAAATCCATATTCTATGATACAGTGTCTGATAAGGTTAGTGTAACAGTTTATATGATGCTAGAGATTCAGATTCTAAAAGGTTTTTTTGTCAATGGACAAATCCAAAGAGGAAAACATAAAATAGCATTTTTATCTTTACTGTTTTACTTCTTTTTTGGATATGCAATTTGAAACTTCTTAAAATGTATAAAGACAGGATAGCATAAATACTGACAGTTTGTTCCTGTTTCTACAATCCAAAGACTCAAGTGCTATGATGACAATCTCAGTTGCTGATTGAGTAAACGTTTACTACAGATCTTAAAAAACAACTGGAAAAATCTAAACATAATTACAGATAGCTGCATATATGAGACCTAGATTCAGACTTTACTTAACAGCACTACTACCAAACAACACAAAGCGCTTCTGTTGAACTAAAGAAAGAAATGATTGTTTCATTTTTGACAGAATAAAGCTGCAAATTTTTTTATCTAGGTGAAGTCAAAGAATAGTGATAAGTGGCTTGATCTGAAGGTGAACTGGTTACAATAGCACAGGATTAAATTACTTTGATATACGCAATAATGATGTTTATGTAATTGATATTGTTACATGAATTACAAGATACTTTTTTGATTTAAGGTTAAAGACAGATTCATCAGCTTAAATTCTCCAGGTCTGAGGTGACTGATCAATGTAATTAATCTGTGTGATGATTGCCTCAGAGGATAGAGCCTGAAAAAGTTCCTGGATCCACCAGGTAAAGATAATGTAGAGTGTCTGGGAAACAGCCAACTGCAGAATCAGTAAATTCTGCAGGAGGTGAGAAAACACAGAATAGCTTAGAGCAGAGCATTGTACATCTGCCAAGTGATGGATGGATATGAGAGCAGAATTAACTAATTAGTAAAGCCTCCATCCTCCCCATCTGGAGATTTAACTCTGGTGTGTGTGCACAGGCTGAACATTATTAATCAGGAATTGAACTAGGATGCCTATGATTCCTAGGCAGCATTTCTATGAGGTGAGCCAAACCAGTTTCCTTTTGGCTAGACAAAGAGTAACAATGTGGTACAGTGACTCAGGGTTGTTTTTGCCTATTCTACATATGCTGAATTAAGAAACAAATGAGAAAACGCAGACTTGTAAGCCATAGTTTTCATAGCCGTAAGTATATATACTTTTCATTGTAATCATATATAATTTACAGCTGTTTTTAAAAACAGAACATGTTTCTGGAGTGGTAAGTGGTTCCACGTGGCTCTGCCACCAATGATCGTTCTAGTGTCTGTATCCAAAACTGCGACGCTCAGGATCACCCTTACCAGTTGGTTGCTAGTCTGCACGTAGTCAGTTTCCGTGTAGAATTCCTGAGTAACTGAGGTGGGGTTTTTTTCTGGACATGTCAAGAAACACCTCCATTTTGACAGGGTTAAACATCTGCTCCACACCTAACCTATCTTGGGATTCAAAACAAAACATTTTCTGCATAGGGCCCAGTAGATCAGGGTCCCACAAAACATAGCTGTAGGGGGGAGGGTATCTCATTTCTTATCAAGCAGTTCAGAGGGAGGTATAGAAGACTAAATCCCTTTCCCTGATGGGGACTCAGACCCATATCTTTCATCTTCAGCATGACATTTACCATCAAATGTTGAAACATTCATCATACCAAGGAGAAAGAATAAGGCAAAGTGCTGAGACTATTCACCTGATAAAAAAAAGCTTAGGCTTCAGGCCTTGCAAGATATTTGCATAATTTATGTATTTTTTGTAATTGATATTAGCAGGCTATTATTTAAAATATAAACAATTATTTGAAGAGGAACTGGCAATCATGACTCATCCATCTTTGATTTTTTTTTCAAATTTTTAATAAAACACTTTGACATGCCCCCTTAGACTAGCCTCAGGCTTGTTGATTAGAGCAGTCCCCATCAAAATGGGACATGTTTGAACCCAGAACACAGGAAGAGAATTATGATTATTTCCACAAATGTTATACGTACCACAAAACATTAATTCACATGTGGTCTGTATAACTTCTAACAGTCCTATATATTTCACAGTCTTGCAGAAGTCTTCTTAAATTAAGACCTATAGTGATACAAAAATAGGTGGAGATAACAAAGGATGAAGGATACTAGGAAAGGGAAGAGTAAGAATTTAAGGTATTAAGTGATCATTTGAGAGAGAAAATACTAGACTCTTTTAAATCTTCCATATCAAGAAAATTGTGTGTTATAATTTGAAAACTTAGGTTTTTCCCATTTTTCCTATTTTCACTTGTTGAACTTTCAAAAGTAGAAGGGTTGTTATTGCTAAAGGATAAAACTGGAAGATAAGGGTGATATTTTAGATCTCTGTTTTGCACATGAAGAATAAATACAAATTCAACATCTCACTAATGGGTTTCCTTTTATGTGCTCGGTCAGAACAATGTGAACGCTCCGTTTTGATAGGCTGGTAATAAAAATGACAAAAATCAAATTGAAGCACAGAAAAGAACATTTCTAGATCAAAATTATAAAAAGTAAAAGCAGGGTCTAAAAGCTCAACATCATACAAGCAATGAAAAATGTAATTACATACAGAGTGAAAGAGATTGCATTAATGAAACCATATTTTGTAAAGTTACAGAATACTGTTTCTCACTCTGACATTGTACGTTCTGAATATAATACTTTCTGTTTGATGAAGATAAACTTTTGAATTTGACGAGGGCAGTCTTTGACTTGGATAGTCTGGTCTTTAAAAGTAGCTTGTGATTGCCTAGTCCTTTTTGGTATCCTGTGGAGAAACATATTTTCACTCTTGGGTCATCTGTTTAGTTCTGCTCATAGTTTAGTCAAGTAATACTCTTACCTCACACCTTATAAACCTTTATAAAATGATTTATAAAAGCTTACCTTTATAAAATGGAATTCCCTATTTTCCTTTTGAACCCTTTGTCATGCCTTATTCCAGAATAGGCAAGATAAGAAGCCTTTCTCATTCACTTGAGTCTCTGACTTGTATTCCAGATGTCTATCTTCTCTACTTTTATGCTGTTCAAACCATGTCTAAATTTCTTTTACTTGCTTCTGCTGATCACTTGGTTCTTGCCATCACGATTATTGCAAATGCGTATTTCTCCATGAATTCAGTTGTCTCTCTCTGACTTCACTTCCCTTCAGATCCCAAAGTCAAAACTTTCTGATTCCAGGTGAATTCTGCTAACACAGCAAACAATCACAGTTCTCTCCTTACTTTTACTCATCCTAGAATAACCTTTATCCTGGAAAGTAGGACATTGTCCTTGGGAGTGAAAGGTGAGTTGAATCTTTCATGTGAAGGACTGTTGTTTTTGCAGATTGTATTCACATTGACAGGCATTTATTCACAGAAAGATTCATGGATCATCTCCCCATGCCACCTGATCGACTATATTTATTTATTTTTCCGGCACCTTCCCTTCCCCTTTCTCATACTGCAGAAAATGCTATCCTTTGTTAATCTTTCTTCCCAACAGTCTTGCATAACTTTGCACCTCCAATTTTCTACCTAGCTCTTTTTCTTCATATTGCTACTGTACATCATTTGCAAAAGATGTCTTTCTCATCAATTCTTTCTTTGTTCCTGATACAGTCATCTCCATGTATTCTTCTGTCTCCATTTTTAAAACCTTTTTCTCAGTTGGTTCATAAGGCCACTCCCTATTGAGGAATTTTACAACACATCTATGACTCTCAGAAATAGAGATCAACTCTTGTACTCTTTGATCAACTTGTACTCTTCTCTCCAGCTCTCTTATTCAGGATACATGCTGTTTAGAGACAGAAGCTGGTCTTACTTTAATATTTGGAAAATGCACTCTAAACATGTGTAGCATAGTCTTAAATAACTGTCACATTCTGTCCCATGGAAAGCAGCATTTTATTCATGATATGTAATTTCTTGCATGTCAGTTATTCATGGAAATATTTGTTAGAAAAAAAATAAAGTCTCATGCAAAGAAAACAATTAAAGGAAATAAGCAAAACACAATAAGTATATTAAGATCAGATTTCAACGGACCTCAGCTCAGCAAATTCAGGGTGTGAAAGAACGAGTCACCTGAGATTTAGCTAAGACACAGGGCTCATAACTGCTTCCTTGCAGAAAGGTCCTTTGAGCATTTGACCATTTGCTTAGGGGCTAGGAAGTGATTGACCGGTTTAAGGAATGATGGGTTCAGGCAGGCAGATTACTCCTCTGGGTCTCTTTGTCAAGCCACCTTTTATCTGTTTTGTTCAAGCCTTTGTAAGGTCTTTTAGGCAGCGTTTGTCTCGAAGTATGTGCGCGTGCAGGGCTTTGCCAATGCTGTTTCTATCTCAGCTGTGATTTTGTCATAGGAGATACCATGAGCTGTAAGAACTATATATACTGTTGCAAGTCACTCATGTTCACTAGATCCTGAAACCTCTTGACCTATGCAAACTAGAAAAATCTCTGATTTGGCATGGTTTATTGGGTGCTCCCTGTCCTGTTTCTTCTTCCTCTGTTCAGTTTGAAAGCCATGGCACATTATTTATTGATAAGTAACTTTCAGGTCTTCTAATACACGTTCAAATGATGAGACTTTGAATGAAATCTAAGAATGGCATGTGCTGAGAGTTGTCAATTTAACTGTGGTTAGTCATAAAGTAAGAAACAAGCAGGGTGTATTAAAAACCTAGATGTACTGGTTGTCAGCATGAAAATAAATTTGTAATGTGTTTCATACATTTTATGTAAGCAATTACTTTGTAAGTCTTGGGATTGATTCTAGGATATCAGCTTATTGTTGTTTTATTTATCATTTGTTACAAATCTGTCTCCTGTGTTACTGACAAGAGATCTGGTATATGACTCATTTATTTCTGGAAATGTTTCTCCAGTGTGCACAGATGGTGTTTATAGGTCCTATGTAAGGGGTGAGCTATTCAAGAACAAGAGATCTGCAACGTCAAAGACTTGTCATAGATATTGTTCTCTTTTCTGAACAGAAGAAATATCCTTTCTAGTCTGGTTCTGAGGTGTTTGTATTCATGAAGCTCAGAAGACAGAGGCCATTTACTACTCTTTTGTCTGTTCTAACACATAACTCATCCTTTATGTGCGATGCAGAATTCTCTTTTGTCGATACCTCTTGCCTCAGCTGTTGTCATGGCAACAAGTGGCATCTTTGCTGAAATTCAACTAAAATATAATTTGGATATGGAGTGAAGCAATACATTGCTGAAATTTTAACTGGCCCTACCATCCTTTTTAGTCAAGTTTTGTCTTAAAAACAGATGTGTTCTGTTCTTGCATCTAAGCAGCCCATGGAAACTACTAAGGTGTACGTTGCTGTAAAAGCAACAAAGGTCATCACAGGTGTTAATTTAAGGAGACCAGTTATTCCAAATGCACAGCAGTGTTTTTCTAAAGCTTGATATCCGTATTTTACTGCATTCAGTAGATGTGATTTAGTGCATAAGAGTTTCCAAGTCTTTTCTCTGTCATGCATTATTCTGCCTTTTAGCCATGGTACCATCAATCTATCCTTTTCTCTCACGTATATATAATGCTAATATACTTAATGTCCAGGTTACAAGAAAATGACGTAGAGTTTTAAAACTGAGAATGTGCAATATAACACGCTTTCCTCAGACTTTAGAAATTAAAATGTGTTGTTTAATTCATGATTCTTTGCTGCTTGTGCATTTTTTACTGTGCAAGCTTTCTGACAGAGCATTGTTTACAAGCAGAAATAAATTCCAGATAAACATTTATCATTCTGAAAATCAATCTCAGGAGATATCAGAGAACAGTAATAGCGTCACTAGTGAATTTGGGGTTTTTTGGATTGTTTGAGTTATCATAAAAGATTCTGCTGTTTCAAGGTTCACTCCATTTGATTTAGAATTGTGAAAATGCAGCTATAGTTTGCAATATACGTTGCCTTGACCACTGCAAATATAAATTTTTGAAAATTTAAAGTGAAATGGAAGGGAAAAGTTACATGTTTATGAAGTTTTTGTGGCTTTTGTTAGTGTTCTTTTTCTGATATAAGGGACCCGTAAATTGATCAGATTGTGAGTTCACGCCATTTTACAGTCTTCTCTACTGCCTTTCTAAATGGAATGATATGAAAGCTAGGACAGATTAACTCAGAATTTCAGGAAAAAGAGCAGGAACTGCCCACTGTGCCCCGTTCAATATGGTCCAAGTAAAATAACTTTTGCTGTTTTAGGACAAAGTTGCACAACATAACTTCATGGCATAGGCTGAGTTAACAGCTCAAGAGAATTTTCAGTCTTCTTTCCCTTGCTGTCTCCTCTTCCCCTCCCACTTCCAGGTGCTGATTCCCCTGCTTCTCTTGTGCTGATCCCATGGTAAATCAGCTAAGCTCTTCGATTTCTGTTTTTAACTACCAGGTTAGTTTGTCAGTTTTCTACCATTTTCCTGAAACTGATCTAGAAGCAAGAGTATGTGGGCAGGGTGAAGGGAGAGGAGAGAACCTCCTCTTTCAGAGGCAGCAGGCTGTTACCTCAGCTAAACTGAAACGTCTGATGTCATCGCTTAATAAGCCCAGCTACCTCTTAGCACATAGGAAGTGAAAGAAATATGTTTAGAAGATGTCTTGGAGGCGTATTTGATTGCTGCTGAGAAGGACTTACTGATTTAGAGATTCTTCCTGAGTGTAAGATAATGAAAATTAACTAATCCTCAAATACAGAGAGCTACTATATTACTGGACTAAACTGTGCAGAACTGCCTGCTATGGACTGTGCAGCTCAGGTCTGTGCCTAATAGAGCTAAAACCATTAGTGACATTTGTTTTTGAACAGCAGCCAAAGAGGTAGATGTCCAGGATATTACTAAGATGCAGACAGAATTGGATGTGACCCCAAGCAAGTTTATTAAAAAATTTGCACAGGAATCAATGATACAGAATGTGTGGAGAAATGGATTAGACTGGGAGAAAATATCCAAGTGAGAGCAGGAAGGGAATAAGGGAATGGTTAAACTCTGCTTTGCCTAGTTATTATTTTGGTGAAACCATGGCCAAATCCCCACAAATTTCAGAGAAAGATTTGTGCAAATGGGATAATATCAAATAACTACCTACTGAAGGCAAAGAGTTCCCTTAGGAATGTGGAGGACATTCAGGTCTAATGGACGAGATGATAGAAGTAGTTGCCCTGCTGGAAAAACTGATCAGATATCCTCAAGCTATAGAATGCAAATGTGAGAGTGAAGTCACTTTCATCTTTTAGGATTTTTCTTCAATAAGGATAATTTTATACTTGGCCATAAACGGTCTTTGAAACACTGCTTTTTTTGTTTATGTTGTACAGTTGCTGGTTACAACGTTAGTGGTTAACATTTAAACAGCAATTATTTCTCAGTTATGACTGGGAATGTTTCATAGTCCATTTTGAGCAGTTGTAAGTATTCCGTGAGAAGGCAGTAACAATGATATTTTTCTCTAACGTTACTGTAATTGCCCATTTCCAACTATAGAGGCAATGCTTGAAATGATCAGCTCTGCCAGGAAGAAAATACTAATCTTTCATTCTTTTAATTTCTTTTCTATGTTTCCTGTTCTGAAGTTTTCTGCTGTAATTAAACAACTTGAGTTTTCATGTTAAAAAAAAATTTTTTTACTCTAACTGTAATTACGTTCTTGAAGTTCTTTACAGTAAGCAGCTGAATTTCTCCTTGGAGATGGTTTGTGACTGGAAAGTATTGAATCATACCAAAAGGCACTCTGTGCAAGTATGGCTTGTAGGTTTCGCACTTCAGCATTGTTTAAATTTCTATTACTCAAAGCAAGTGCTGGCAGGTGACAGGAAGGGCAAGGAAAGCCAGATATTCCTCATAGCCCTTAAAATGGTGTTGCTAGAAAGAATATGCATTTTTTAAAAAACTGTTTACAATTTTTTTTTAAAAAAGATGTGTTGTTATCCTGGTAAACTGGCTGTATTTTCAGAATTTTGCATTTTCTGAACTGCTGATGTAGATAGTACATTAGAAACCTGGTTCTCTGTGTTCTTGCTACAAAAAGTGCACATCAGAAGACCTTATCTGTCATATCTCCTGCTCTTTCTGCCCTATTTCTCCTCTCCTTCTGCATCTATGAGAAAGCAGATCTGATATCTTTCAGTCCACTTTCACTAACTGGTGCATCAGCCCAATGCTATGTCCAGGCTGAGAAATCCCACCAAGAAACCTGATCCAGTGACTATGGAAATCTCCCAGAAATCCCAGTGAGCCAGATAACCCTGTCTCACATCAATCCTCCTCAGCTCAAGAACTCCAGGCAATGTGCTGATAACATTCAATGCCTATGCCTTAGCGGGGTGAGGAAGACAGGGAGAGAGAAACCAGCCATGCAGTCATGTCTTCTATGTCTTCATGTCTGCTTGTGTCTTCATCAGCAATGGAACAAACAAGGTGTAGTTTGCTACTGATGTGTGTCTTCCAGTCAGACTCTCAGCATTCTGTTACAGTTGATCAAAGCTCTCCTTATGTTTGGGACACTCAGAATGTCTCCCTCTGTACAGGTGTTGTGTGATTTAAGACAAGGTGATTTCATGCTGTGCTTCTCCCCGCACAAGGCTTGCTCTCTTCCACTGCATTGCTGATTGTAAAATTCCAATAACTGTTTAGTCTGTTACTGTTTTCCCAGTTTGGTTAAGGTTTCCAACAGGTTTGAAGGAGTTTATGAGGGGACCAACACACAAACAGATGAATATTCCCACTTGCTTGTGCATATGCATAGGGATGAAATAGAAAACTTGCTTCCTTAAGAAGGCAGTGAAAAAACCAAAAATATTTCAAGTATTTGTGAAATGGCAACCATGGTAACTCTTTAGTTACTACTTTCAACAAAGTATTATTTTTTTCCTTGATTAAAATTGTTAGATTTGCTTTGTCAGTTAGCCTAGAAGCTATGCAGAAAGCAAGGCTGTTACCGTTGTTAAGCAATGGGACTTCAGCCAAGGTATTTTTACAGTGACTGATTAGTAAGCCTGACTGCAATATATCCTTCCATTTCTTTAATTAAATGGAAAGGTAACATCCTGTAGTGGAATATGGAATAGTGCTGCCTACCACTAGGTGGTCTGATCATGCCTTGAGCTTACACACAATGGTAAGAGGTGAAGAAATGACACGCTAGCTTTGAGTCCGGCTCTACTGAAACCCTTCAGTGATTGATCTGGGTCCTGGTTCAGCCTTAGTAATGTGAACACAGCACAGCACTGGAATAATGCAGCTTTAGAGAATCGAGCAATGTCTGAGGAGCTCAGGATGCAGCCAGAGCTCCCTTCCGTCAGCCCATGTAGGCAGATTCTCAGGCTTCCCAGAATGGGACTTGGTGTAGTTAGTACTAGGATGGGTGACCATCGTTGAGTAGCTGGTGACACAGGCTGACTATCCTGATGGGTGCCAGATCTTGCTTTTGTTCTCAGATACATTACTCAGGGTTGCAGGTTGAGGCCTCTACTCATTTCTCAAAAAACTGATCAGAGCTCACTTTTTGCTGTAGCCTCATAATTGCCACAGGTATGGAAGATGAATATTCAGTGCCTTCTCTGACTGAGGTAAACCTCACATTTTCTCTTTCAGGAGAGTAACCTAACCCAGAAAAGCTGAGCTATACTGGTTGGACTGAGCCTTTTGCAACAAATAATTTGGTATTTCAGAGGCAGGGACCATGACACTGAAGCCTAGTGATCAGCCCAATTTCTAGAGAGAAAGACAGACCTAGCTTCTGATGCTTTCTCCAACTCATATGAGGGAAACAGTTTCTGATGTCTGCTATGACTGCATGCTAAGCTTTGGTGACATTCATGAACAGGGGGCTTTCAGAGCACAGCTTCTGCTTAAGAGCCTTCTGCTCAAACTGTGCTTCAAGCAGCTGAACTTCTTTTTAGATACCTAGACGTGATGGGTGACATTCCAGTACCCAACTCAAAGGTCAGCTTTTGTGCTGTTTCTGCACTGCCCGTAGCTGACTCTGGCAAGGAAGAAGCCGATGACGGCATGCTGACTGAACTGGAACCACCTCTCTTGCTGTATGTGGCATTGAGCCCTTCTAGAAAGGCCTTTCAAAATAAAGCAGTCAATTTAGTTCAGCAGATCTTAAGGAACTGCAATTTGAAAAATACTGGATTGTTCTTCATTTTTAATGGCTTTTGGTTTTTTTTCCAAGTTCTTTTGTGAATTATTGTAGTAAAGACCAAATCTTTTCCACTGTAATTGGGAGTGTAATTTCTAATTAATACATTGTATTCCTTAGCAACCAAAACATTGTGAGACACAAAGGAGACCGACACTAACGGCATCATCCAAAAAGACAATGATTCAGAGTCCTCACTGAAGATGATTACTGCAACAGGTTTTATTTACTATTGCATAAACCAAAAAGAATTACAAGGCTGTCAGATATGAATATTATCAGGAAGATGAAAAGACTAGTCAAATATATCTAGTGTCTGATCTTTCTTCCTCCCTCACCCCCCAGAAGGTTTTAGCTTGTCTAACTTTCCCATGGTTTTTTATGTTGTCTTATAGGTAGTATGCTATTAAAGACAGAATTCAATACAGTAATCCCTGGGGTTTCATTTGACACTTCTATACACGTTTGCTCTGTGCTATTTGAAGGCTCACTATTCGCTGTTTCACATTTTCTACTTTGCAGAATGTGGTACTTCCTGCTGTCTCCAGTAATGGCATATCAGCCTTTTCTCAGTGAGAAGTGAAATTGTAAAATTGTATGTTCTAGAACAATTTGAAACATATTCTTGATTTTAACAGAATTCTCAGCTACTGTAATGAGATACTCTTAATTTACATTTTTAAACTTCTGATACGGTTTAAAGTTTAGCTTGTTTTCTTCCAAAGAGCAGAGCTGTGCTAGAACTTTTATTTACAGGTCAACCAAACAATGGTATCATAAGGAAAACAAATTTGGAGTTGTTAAAAGCAGTATCTTGATCTAGTTTGGCTAATACACATAACATTTGTGAAATAGATAGAAGTATCTCTTGGGCCTTGGGAGAAAGCTCACAAAAATAATTTTTTAATAGATAAAATGTAATCTCTAATTTAATACAGTCAATTAAGATGCAATATCATCAAAATAATAGCTTACAGTATTATGACTAAATCTGTTGGACTTTGCTGAGTTTGGGGTTGCATAGCTGCATTAAGTGCATACCATGGCTCAGTCTAAATAGAAAGATGTGGAATAGAAGCAGTGATATATTATGCTCATCTTGGGATTTTCAGCATGAAAAGCTGAGACATGTCCACAAATAAACTGTGTTTTAGAAAAGTAAGGACTTTGGAGAATTTTTCTATCAGAAAATAAGTATGGAAATAAATTCATGCTGCTGGTACTTTGCCCTAGCAAATAGTGTCAGGAGATGTCACTTGGGTCTGCTATATGGTTTTCCACACAGTTAAATTGTTAGAAATGTAATGTGGTCCTGGCCTTAGCATGGTCCCAGCCTCTGACCACCAGCACTTGCACAAACTCCTCAAGTGTAACTGGGAGCTTTGACCTTTGGGGTATTGTAGGGTTGGATGGATTGGAAGATGGCTAGTAGGAGATGCTGTGTTTTATGTATCCTGACAATACTTCCTCTGCTGTGTTTAATTTACAAGACCAAGGAAAATGATATATGGCTCTAGATGACCTTTGCTGTTATTGGTAAGGATGTCTTCTTCCTTTTCCTCATTGTGCAAACAAATTGTTTATTTTGTAAAACAAAACTTACTAATAGTTTATATTTATACCCTCAACTAAGGAGTGAGGGAGTAGCTGGCTGGTGAAACAAGGGTTGTAGCCAGAGGTCTGATCAGTATGGAAGCCACAGTATATGTAGGTGCATGCAGTGTAAACAGCCTCAGTAGTGTAGGTGGCTTGACCATGGGGCAGCTGTGGCAGTCCTCCATGGTCTAGTCCTCCAGGTATGGCACATATGTTATGTTTCCATACCTGTTTCCACTGACAAAGTACTCTGGTGTTAAGCAAGTTGTCCTGTGTCCCCGCCTATATATCTCTTTTTCCATCTGTAAAACAAGGGCAATAATGATGATATTTAGTGATGATATGCATTATCTCAGTGAAGCATCTTAAGATTGATAGATGCTATGGAAGAATGATATTAATAACAAGAGGGAGTTACTGCCACAGCTGTAAATCTGGATGAAAAGTATCACACTGAACAATTTTGACAAAACTGCATTTTTCTAAAGAAAACTGAACCATCTTGTGGGACTGCATCAATTCTAACACCATTTTTGACAGGAATGTGTCAAAATGAATTGTTTTACCTTTTTGTTTCATTTCAGTGGTGTCAAAATATTTCATGTCAAATCATTCATTTTTCATTCTTTTCGCTATGACTGCTTATGGGTAAATTGTACCTGTGAGCTCTCTCCTACACTCGGTCCTGTGGGTTCTCTTACCAGGGTTAGCTTTCTAACCGAGGTGGATGACCTGATGATAACACTGTTTGTCCTCACAGTCTGATTAGGGGTGAAAAGGGCTTTGTACTCTTTCTTTGTGGTTTGTTAACAGAAGTAACAATCTGTAGATATCATTCTTTACTATATTCAAATCTTTCTCCGTGGGTCCTCACAAATCTTTCAATCTTAATATGGAGCTCTTTCATGTGTTTGAAATGCTTGGATTGCAAGAGAGCGCAATGCAGTTAAAGTTAGAAGACATTTTCTTCAGGAGCTTTGGGCATGTGACTAATTACAGAGATGCAGAATAACATCTTTTAAATTGATGTGCTGTTTATTCATCCAAAAGTACATAGGATGCATACAGCCTGGTGCTCACCTAATGCAACACTTTTTTGAGATCTGAAGTCTTGGGAAATGACCTTAGCTCCATACCACAGCATTGCAACAGCTTCTGTTTAACTTGGCACAGAGAGGCAGACTTTCCTCCTCCTGAATACTGGGACTCTTTCAGCTGCACATTCCCCTCTATTTTCCTCCAGGCCGAGGTCCTTAACAGTTCAATGGTCTTTCTAACCTTGAAAAATGGGCTGGTGAAAGATACTTCTTACTGACTGGTTCACCAATTATTTCCCCAGAGGACTTCTAGTATTCTGACTGAAGAGATCCTAATGATGACATTACTTTGTTTTCTGCTTGTTATGGCTAGCAGCCGCCTTTGATTTAACTTCACACAGCCAACCCAAATAATGTCAAACAGGTAAAAGGAGGTACATCAAACCCTCAGACATAAAATAATGAGAAAAAAGACTTCCAAAAACCCAACTGCATATCATATTGATGAGGGTTATACGAACATATTTTCACACCTCAAATTTATTCATGAAATCACATTTCAGCTGGGCTAGGTAAAATGAAAATTTGATATGCAAGGAAGAATTTGTATTAGATTTTTATTTTTGCTTTTATACTATTTTTGCTTAGTTTTTATTATCTTCCTTCTCCGTTTGTTTCCAATGAAGTCCTTCAAGGCTAGATCAGAAATAAGAATTGCACAGTGGCCAAAGGTAGAAGTACAGAAGATGGTCTGCTCTGTTAGGACAGTCAAGAACCACAGCATAATTCTAGTCACTTAGCAGTGTCCCCACTCTACTGTTGCAGTAGCCATAACTGGGAATGCAGGAAAATGAAGAAAACACAAGGATGAGTTTTAAAACAATGACTTCTTTCAGTAGTTCCTTGATCTGTTGTGTTGGAAGGAGCTATTCCCAAGTATTTATTTGGGAGGTTGAAAGGTCAGCGTGCCAGGTGGTATAACTAACTTCGGAACAAAAATACTTAAAGAAATGGGGAACTGGAAAATGGGATATGATAGAATATCTAACATAATCACTTTCTTTGGTAAGGACAGCTAGGCAGAGTTTATGTGGTAGGTAGTACTATGTCTGAGTAGTAAAATATATACTGTAATGACACATGAGGAAATTACTCTGAAGCTAGAGAAAGTGGGAACTGGCTCAAAAATTATTAAATGAGTAAAGAACTGAATAAAGAATAGATGGCAATAGACAGATAAAGGAAGTGTTAAGATAGGGAAAATGGTTGTATAGTTTTCCTGAAGGTATAGTTTTGAACAGAAAAATTTTAATATTTTAATTAATGGTGAAGATATGAAAACAGGGGAAAGGAGCTTTAAAACCCTCATATGTGCTATTTCCAAAGCATCCTTCTTTATTGGCTTCTGCTCCAGCTCCATACCTTTCCTATTTCAGGTAAAATGCCTGTAAAGTCCATTGTATGATACAGTAGGAAATAAACCCCCCAGTATTCACAGTACTGTAAGCCTCTTGGAGATTTCTTGCACAAAATATTTCTTTTTGTGATGCTTCAAACACTCCATCTTCTCATAAATCGATCAAACCACCTATCTCCATTATCAATCAACTCTGTGTTTGTTTAGCTAAACTCTATCACTTCTGTTCCTATCACCCACTGGAGGCCAAATGATGGATCCGGGCTACTAAAGAGTAGTCTCTGTAAAAGTTGTGGAATGTTGTTAAAGGTTAAAAAAGCATTCAATGATTTATTTGGTTAAGCAGGTGTTTCCTTGCTGGGATTTCTTTGATGTTCATATCTATTTCCCCTGTGGCAAAGCCTGTGGTCAAGTAGTACATAGAAACACTTTATACCTAAGAAAAGATACAAATCCCTCCTGCGTCACTTCAGATTGTAAGGCAAATAAAACACCATGATAGTTTTCTGAAAAGACAAGCATACCCTAATTCTTAGATGTAGTTGCATTTTCTTGATTTTCTGGGAAGAAAGGGAAATTCTTTCCAGTGATTTATGACAGATTTAGTAACTAAAGAAGAATCTGCTGCTGAGATGAATCGTCTACCTACCATGACTGATTAATTTTTCCCCTATACCTTTCAAAAAGTAATGTAATTTTGGCATTTGGATAGCCAAACCACAATTTAAAGACTAACTTCTCTGGCAACCAACACATCCTGGTTTTATTTCAAATGCAATTAGTGAACTGCCCAAATAGGATTCTGACCAGGCTAATACATATTTTGTATGCCATAACTGAGGAAGGAAATATTTTCACATGTTTATGTTTTTGAATTAGAGTGCAAAAAGTAAGTAAATATAAGGGATTTCATTTTTAGTATTAATTGCACTGAAGAATCACAAATTTCCATGAAAACAGTCGTGAAAATTTTCATTAAATTTCATTAAGAATCCACACAATAATGTGTAATACATTTTTAAAATAATATGCTAGATAGTGATTCTTCCATTCTGTACTCATTGTCAGTCAGGAGTTGACAGGTAATAATAATTTTCAAATTATTATGTCCATAATTGACACCTCTATTTTATTGTGTGATTCCCCATTAGATGTCCTGATCCTAAAGAACGTGTCTTTTTCTGCACTCTATTGCATTTTATTACTATTGTCTATTAACTTCACTCATTTATTTACCAGGAATAAATTTTGATACTTCTTTAAGCAGTCTGACATGGAAGGGAGAAAAACATAAGTTTTTATTTCTTTGTGCAAAAAGCTGTAACTCAGAGGCATCCCATTCATATAACTGTGCCTTGTTATGACAGGTAGTACTGAATATGTAAGTACTGGTACATGAAGTGGGACTGAAAATTGTCTTATGCTTGGGAGGTAAATGAGTCTTAATCTGCTGATGGTATATGCAAGCTTTTACGTTGGTGGAAAAGGCATCTCACAATTGAAGGATGTATGATTCAAGTTCAGTGTACTCGCTATGTAGGTTAATTCTGGAAGATAAAGAAAGTATCCCAGATCACTGCCAACAAGTTTTGGAAGAAAGCAGGAAAATAAGGAAGGCAAAATGACTGCAGATTTTCCAAGAGTGAGATCATCTGTTATCACGGTAAATTCTATAATGGTCATTCAAAATAGTCTTTCACAGTAAAGAAAAATTTTAAAAGGCTAAAAACCTAAGAATAACCTCCATGTTTCGTAATTTACTTATCTCTTAGAATTAAACTCATTTCAATTTAGATGGTGCTGAGAGGGAGAACTCTCAAGTTTTGGGAACTCTGAACCCGGGGGAAATCAGATAGACAAATTTAGCACAATGACTCATTTTTTTCAGGCATGTACATATCTGTATTTCAAGTCACATTGACTAGCCTAAAGCTGAAAATTTAGCATTCCCATTTTAACAGTTGCTAGACAAAGGGAACTAAATATTATGGCTAGATGAAGATTATTAGAAAATGTCAGTGTTTTTCAAGTTTCATTTAAAAAAAATGTCAGATGGGAATAGCACTGCATAATTTTCTAAATTGCTTCACAGATTGTCTGTTAGTAGGTGTTGCATTGTACAGTAAAAACAGTTGTTTCTGTTTAATATTATGGCAGCATCTGGTGGACTTGAACATGTCTGTGTTTTGTTAGGTGCCCTACAAACATCAAAAGGTGGAAAAGTATATTTGAATTCGACTGCATTGTGTTAACTTTTCTAGCTGTAAAGTTTCTGGGAATACTGATACAAAAGAGTTGAAAGATGTAGGCTCAGAAATCCTCTAGTGCCACAGAATATCTTGTCTCTCCTTGGCAGAACTGAAACTTCCTGATTTCACTGTAATTCTTTGTTCCTTCTTTTACATGTGTCTATGCACACATGTATATGGTATTCCAAATTGCAAGGAGATAGAAGTTGCACGGTAAAAGCAAAAAGTCATATATTTCATTTTTCCATTATTTCTTTTTTGTTTCCTTGCAGGTATCTATTTACGTGTACATAACAAACAGTAAAGAGTAAGGATGAAGTACAAAAACTTTTTAACTTGTGCATACAAAAAATTACATTTCTTTTCTGGAGCTACCAAAGTTGTCAGAATTGCTTCTTTCAATAGGCTGTGATACTGAGAAGACAACACTCAGAACAGCATGTCAAAGTGTTCTCCAAGACAGCAATGGTGTTAGACACCTGCACGCTGAGGAGAAACTATTGAATATGAGAACTGAAAAAGTGATGAACAGAAAATAGAAATGGAACTAAATTTTAATTTTTTTCCTTGAGTCCCACACTGGTTCTTTCAGGTATTTTCTATCTTTGTGTAACACAAATAACCTCTTTCTTTTATAAAACTTTTTTTTCCCCCTTTGAGGCGTTCGTGACAGAAAGCAAAAGCTTGAGGTCTCTGCATTGGTGTTTTATTTTCTATTTTCAGTATGTATTTTAGATGACCTATCGCATTTATCTCACTATATTATACCATATTTAGCAGTATGGGAAATACATTAGTAAATCTAGCATGGTCACTCATGTTTTTGGGACTCCTGAGACATTTATACTTCAAGATGGACAAAACATCCAAGAGCTAGAAATACAAGAACTCTGAATTTAACCTTTTTGAAAGTATGTAGGAAATTAATATTAGCTTACTATTACTACAAAATAATTTGACAATTATTAGAATAGCCACTCTGTCAAGTGTCACTTCGTAACATTGTAATTACGAAGTGTAAACACTTCGTAAATTGTTTTACAGAATAAGATTAAAAATAAGAGATATTTGATGCAATGCCAAAGATAATATTGAACTATAAGGATATGTTCGCAAGCAAGTGCTGAAGTGCTTTGCCAAATCATAATCAAACTGAGCACATGCAAAATGACAGGTATGTAAAACAAACCCCCTTTTCATTAAGCACAATTGATTAACATAATTATGAACTACCAAAGGAACAAATAAATAGTTCAGTCTTGGGCAGAACAGCTAGTTACTTCACTGGAAAGTCTGATAATTAACGTGTTTAAAGGTTGGATATTTAAGTCATACTGTCAATGATGTTCCTGTCTATAACAATTGATATTTTTCTTCCCCAAAATTATACTTAACATTCCTTTGCTTTTTTTTCAAAATAGACTTGGGGCATAACTTTCTTCAAGGGCTGATACTTAACAACAGTGATGACAAGTGTTCTGTCAAATGAGTTGAACAAAAGGTTATTATTATGAGTCTACAGCAAATAGACTTGTGGAGCACTGAAGCAGAAGTGAGGAGAAATAGGTTCTTTTCTTTGTTCTCTCTGCTGCGTACTATATGACTACATAGTATATGAAGAGCAGATATCCAAAGCTTTCCAGGAAGCTCATCTCTCTCTAGAGATTAGGAAAATTATATCTTCTCATAAAAATTGCCACCACTATAATGACTGGTATAGGTAAGTGCTTGGTAGTGAAACATCAATATTGGCTTTACACCACTAACCACTTAAAAGGTATACTTTTCTTCCAGAAGTTAAATGATCCATTTTGCTCATTTTGTGCAGGCCCCGTACAAATGTTCTTGAAATAGAGGAACATAAGAAAATGCGAAATTGAAATATTGTAGAAAATTTCACAGAATCCTGCCATTGCAAACCAGCAAATGGAACATCTGGTAGAGATCAGATTGTTGCAGCTGGCATAAAGAAATTGAGAGGGATCTTTAACTACAGCAGGATTTCAATCATCTCCAGGTTTATTTATATAAATTTGACTTTAAACCACATTTTCACTCATCATAGGATTCTAGAAAGAACATAGATCAGTCAGACGACCTTTCTGTTATCACCTTTAGAATCAATAACAAATGAAATTTAGGAAAAAAACATATTTTCTGATAAAGATCTAAATTTCTCAGATGGGAAAGACTGATTAATATGAAATGTGTTGGGCATTTAGGCTGTAGAAAATTCATGGAAATACAAGCTCCAAGGGAATTTGTACAGTTGACTTCCCTAGGTTTCTTAAAACATCCCAGCCTATGTCTTGAACACTATGTTATACAGAGAACTACTGTTCTCCAGCAATAATGTTTAATGTATTTCCATTTCTTTCAAAGAGCAGTAAATAATTTTCCAAGAGCAAATTTTAAAACATATCGACTTCCTCTTATTGTTCCCAAAGACTAGACAAAATAACTTACAATTTCATGGTAAAGTTGTAATTATATGAGATATTCCATGTGCACTTGATGTTGTTGATAAAATAGATAATTCTGATTTCATAACTTAATTTTTGTAATAACCATAAGCTAATATTCCCTACTTGAGGTAAGCAAGGAGATAGTTTTCTGCTTATGACTGCTCATGAGTTTTTATGAACCAAGACTAGGCTAAATAATATTCTCTAGTTTATAAAAGCAAACTAGGAGCTACTGTGGTGGTTGAACTGTAAGTTGTATAGTTTCAAAAAGCAGACTGCTTTTCTCCTCTGTTCAACAAGGTCTTGGGAGGGAAATGATCCGGTAAATCTGTCAGACAGCTTCCTTCAGGCTCCATCAATAGTGCACTAATGAGATTTTAAAGCTGCCATCTTTTCGACATCTCGAAAAAAAGCAAGAGCATATGAAGCTGGGGGTAGGGGTATCTTGCCTATATACAAGCAGATAATACAAATCAACTTTAATAACTAAATGATTATACCAGGGTGGTATTTATGTATCACATTATGTATCATATTACTTACGACAAATGAAAAAAGACTAGTACTTCAGGGACTGCTCTCAAAGGGACAGTCATCAGTGTCTAAATATGCTTAGCCCCAGAAGGAAGAGTGGAACTGTTGCAGCCTATTTACATTTAGGCTTTCAAGTTTAAACTTCAGGTGCAGCAGCCAGCCTGATGGGGAGCCTTGTTTCTCTGCCTGTATGATATTCACATGAACAGAGCATAATCCGGAGGCACTCCAGTTTTGGAATCACATCCTGGCTCTTGTTTGAATTCACACAACACCACTGCCTGTGCTAGGCTATGCCTGAAGCCTGTACTATCTTGAGAGAACTCATAACTGTGTTCAATCCAGGTACAGCATCCCAATGTAATATTTTACAAAAGTCTGACAAAGGTGAAATCAGTCACGAGAGAGCTGCAATCCCCACTCTTTGTCAGGGTTCTTTCTGAGATGTCCAATAACTGCAGTGACACTGAAAATTAATCATGATTTATTATTCCATTGAAGCCTGAGCTACAGATCAGTCTTTGTTTTACTTATGTATGTTTAAATAACAACATCCAACAAGAAGATGCAGGAGGCAGCTCTAGTGAAATTCTGCTAACTGCATGTAAATACTTCCACAGATAGCTTATAAATACTGCAAATTGTACTCACTGGAAATCACGAATGGCTCTAAGATCAGTGTGGGATTTCTGTCAGTTTTTTCTGAGACCTGCAAATAAATGATGGACAGATTCAAGAAATAAAAAATGAAGTATATATATCTAAGATTAAACCTAGATAGAATTTAGATGACTAGGCTCAGAACATCTGAGCGTTCAAGTGCTTATCGCAGGAGTGGATTCTGAGCTCAGAATGTCTTCTGGCCATATCTTTAGTTTACAGCTCTTGTCAGGCACGTACGCAAGGATGGAGCCTGGGAGCAGCCCTGTGCGTTTCCTGCTGGCCAGATGTAGGGGGGTCCCAGTCCTTGTGGACTGTTTGGGCGTTTTAGAGGGAGGCTCTGTTCAGGCTTTGAAATCCTCTCCAAGGACTAGACATGAAGCATTTAGGATTTGCATCCCTGGGCTTGGAGGCAATTGAGTCCTTCCTGGAAGGCAGCCCTAACTGCTGGATGGTATTGTGGAGTTAATACAAATGTCATGTTTATGACACAGAGCATTGCTTTCCTTCTCATCTGTCCTAACATGTAAACAGGGAGACAACATTGAACATGTCCTCCTTAATTAGAGAGGACTGTGGAGCATTTTTAGCTTGAAAATGGCATGGACCTTCAGCTGGTAGAAGAAATATATACATACGTTAGCATATATGTGTGCATGTACATGTGTGTATGTGTTTAATCTATTGTGGCAATATACTTAAAAAATAGCCCATAAGTTTTATAGTTCAAGAGCAATTAAAATGTTTTGATAATAGCTTTTTTTTCCAGACAGTGATTACTTATGATCATTACAGTTTTCACATGTGTGCAGTGGCGTTGATTAGCAATTTTGTGTATTAATTATGGTAACTGGTGTTAGACATGCTCTTGCCCTATTGTTTCTGTAATAACAGTGGCAGTTAAATTATTATGATGAGGAAAGCAATTCATAAATATTGCAGTAGCGGATATGACTGAGGAAACGGTTTGCAGTTCCAAGGCTATCACTTTCATTGTAGTGACAGTAGAGTTGCTGGAGGTTATATTTTTTAAATTAGACTTGAATTTAAAAGTAGAATACTAACTCCCTGATTTGCGTCAGATTCTGTTATTTATCTCTCATACAAAAGAGATCATGATCTGGAAAAGTAGACGTTAGTTCTTGTGTGACTTAAATCCATGATTTTTAAGAGCAGTCTACCTAGAAATAGTTCACCTTAATTGACTTTATTGAATTTATAACGCCCCAGATAATGTGTCCTGAGGAACAGGGTGAAGCATTTATAGAACCGTGATGTAAAATGGTGTGTGTAGTGGTTTCTATTTGTGCATCTGAGTTGCTCTGCTCCTCCCATTGTATCAGCAGGCCATGCCAAAGTGTCATCCTGCATCATGAACTGATTTCCAAAGACCTCCTTGTCCTGAGGTAGAACCCTCTTGCTCTAGTGCTGGGGCAGGAAAGTGATAAGCATCTGTCTCATTAATACTTGTGGGTACTCATTAATTACTGTGGGTAACTCCCCAGAGCTCAGCGACCTCTGCTCATTAGAAACACTATAAACCATTTGTTGTTGCAATCTCTTTTGGATTTCATGTGGTCTTTGGAAGTACTAAGCAAAAAGTGATGATCTGATGTATCATTTATGTTAATATTGAATCGTGCCAGTTTCCTTTATATTTCTTTTTTTTTTAATCTTTCAGTCTGCACAAAAATATTTTTCCAGATACATACTTATCTACATATATGGAATTTCTTTCAAGGTTATAGCTAATTTGATGCAGCTTTATCGTGTGATATTTGTAATGTCCATCCCAACTTTCTTTTGTGTTTAGCTTCAATTTCTAGTGGGTCGGGCAACTTAACAGTAAAATAGAGGAGGCACCAAAGTGGTGTACAAAACTTTGAATCCTGCATATACTTTGAAGTATATACATGAAAAGTATATACTTCAGTTTCATAATAACACCATAATGATTGGAAAAATACATACCAATTTTGGAAGAGATTCTAAGGCATATTAAAATAGTACTTTGATAACCTATTCTTAGCAAAATCCTAACTCTTCCACTATTTTCTCTCACCCTCCAGAATGCTTCTCAAAGCTAACTGTAAGTATCTTCAAAAATAATAATTGTTACAATAAACTACAAAAAACATTTTGTGGATGCCAATCTTTTAGGAATGCATATTGTAATTCCTGTTGACATGCACCTACTAGTAGGTATTTTTAATTACTAGTGGCCATTCCTGAAATTCTAGTTTGTATAGCAAATGTCAGAAACTGTACTTTCCCATCATGTGTGACATAAACGATAAGAAAACTTCTGCAGATCAAAATAAAATTCTAACAATGCTTATTGAAACTGTTGCCTCTTCATACTAAATTCATGCTCATTTTGTGTCCTTTCACTATCATGAATGAGCATTGACCTTTTGCAGATGAAAGAAAATGGGGTGGAGCAGCTGATATGCCACAGGGCCGTGCTGCCATCCAGAGGGACCTCGACAGGCTGGAGAAATGGGCTGACAGGAAACTCGTGCAGTTCAACAAGAGGAAGTGCAAAGTTCCGCACCTGGGGAGGAACAACCCCAGGCACCCCCACACGCTGGCGGCTGACCAGCTGGGAAGCAGCTTTGCAGAAAAGGACCTGGGGGTCCTGGTGGACACCAAGTTGAACATGAGCCAGCAATGCGCCCTCGTGACAAAGAAAGCTAATGGTATCCTGGGCTGCATTAGGAGGAGTGTTGCCAGTAAGTCACGGAAGGTGATCCTTCCCCTCTACTCAGCACTGGTGAGCCCACACCTGGAGCGCTGTGTCCAGTTCTGGGCTCCTCAGTACAAGAGAGAAGGTACATACTGGAGAGAGCCCAGCAAAGGGCCACAAAGATGATGAATGGCCTGGAGCATCTCTCATATGAGGAAAGGCTGAGACAGCTGGGACTGTTTAGCCTAGAGAAGGCTTGGGGGGAGTCTAATCAATATGTACAAACATCTGAAGGGAGGGTGCAAAACAAGGAGAGCCAGGCTCTTTTCAGTGGTGCCCAGTGACAGGACCAGAGGCAATGGGCAGCAACTGTAACCCAGGAGGTTCCATCTGACATCAGGAAACACTTTCTCACTGTGAGGGTGACTGAGCACTGGCACAAGTTGCCCATAGAGGTTGTGGAGTCTCCATCTTTGGAGATATTCAAAAGCCATCTGGACATGGTCCTGAGCAACCTGTTCCAAATGGCCCTGCTAGAGCAGGGAGTTTGGGCAAGATGACCTCCAGAGGTCTCTTCCAGCCTCAACCATTCTGTGATTCTATGACCTCTGATTTGTTGCTTATCATGTTGTTTTAATTTTATATCACCTTACATGCTTTGGTATGCAAGAAGCAAAACCAGCCAGAGACACTATTGCAGGACTGTATGCATAGGAATCTCAAATGTTTAGATTAATTTTTCTAGCTTTGGCAGTTTATAGTCATAAAAAACTTTGCTGTAATAGAGGCAAAGTCTCAGAAAGGTAGAGTTTAATACATACTCTGACTTTATCAGTGGGATTTAGCCTGTCATTTTGTTCCTTTTGCGCTGTGAACATTGCATATATTTTCACACTGCTTTCCTTCAACAAACTGTTTCTAGTAGGCACATACTGATTTAATAAAATCTTACAGCTGTAGCTGAGAAGTGTTCTGAATAACAATAAGGCTTTTATACTGAATATGACTTAATTTAGAAAATACTGCTGATGCAAGATGGCAGATTCATTAAACTGCATAATTGGTCAATGTGCTTATACTTCAGAAAATACTTTTTTTTTAAGTTAGATCACTTAATCTTTTATATACCTTATTTTGCTTTACAGTGGTGTTTGAAGAACAGCTCTTGGGAACCAAAAAATTAAGTCAATGATCTGGAATTAGCTTCAACAGAGAGGTGAGACTTCCCAGTTTGGTGCCTTTCTGTGTGGGGAAGGTCACGGAGCTTTTGCACGAAAACACAAGATTTTTTTCTTAGGTAACTTTGTCTTCTTTGTAAGTTGCAAAGCATCATGGATGCTTACTTTTTAGTATGTTGAAAAGAAGAGACCTTTTGTTTGAACTGTGACCATCCAACTTGCTTGCTAGTATCCCTACTTCATCAGTGCAGATGATTGCAATGAAAATAGTTTTCTTTCTTCCTTCAATAACTAGATAAGGAGAGAAAAAGGGACATCTAGACCTTAAAGTACATTTGATCGCTTTCCTATACCTTGAATTTACTTTCGTTTATTCGTACTTTTTGATGTTTAAATAACCATATTTTTGAAACTACTGTTTTCCGTTGATTGAGACAGAACAACTGATTCAGTCTTCCTCACGTGAGTAAAACCATAGTGTAACCTTGATACATAGGTTGTAGTGATTAAACTTCTTGTTTTAAAGTAAAACATAAAGAAGACTTCTTTCTGTCAGCTTCTTTTACATTTTTACTTTAGCCATTACTATTAGCTGTTGAAGAAGGAAATAGGCAATAATAAATTGAAAATCTCTGCGGTCCATGCATCCCTACTTATTTAGAAGACAGTGGGATAGAACTTGCCTTAAGGAAACAGCGCACAAGAAAATTGTAGCTTAGCTTGGTGGCATTTGGAGGTTATTCTGTATAAATATACATAATGAGACTTCAGTCTGGATCATTTACGTTGCAGTAAGGAAAAATGTCCTAGCTGCTATTATTAGCTAATATAATGGCCTATTGCTTCCATAGATCATATCTAGTCCTGCTTCCAGGGAAAATACACTGGGAAAATCTATTAATTGCATAAGCACACATTTCTGATGAATAAAAGCAGCTACAAGAGAAGTGAGCACTATCCTTTCTGCTGGGAAAGGCACAGAAGAAAATTATGTCACTGGGTGTTGTACATGATATCCCTGGGTGTTGTACCTGCTCCAGCATTAAGCATCCAGTACAGGATGTATGATGACAGGGCTTCCAAGCTGCGTTGCAGCACATGTAAATGAAACTCACCCTGGCAGAACACAGAGGTAAAAGTTGAACTGGACGAAAAATTGCTTTGATTTGCATTAACAAGTCATATCAGATTGGTTTTAATTTTTCTGAAAGGATTTTATTTTTTTCTCCTGATAGAAATTCTAAGGTTTTTGGGACAATGCAACTTTAATAATGTTAACCCATACCTCCTCTTTGGGAAAAATTCTTATTGACATTTTAGTCAGACAACTATGACTCAAGTGGGGAACCTATACGAATTTCATTGTTCTTCGTTCAGCTATATATCTCTTCACGGTTTTAGGAAATTGTCATTACTCATGTTTAGAAGAAAGAGGGAAGAATTTTTTAGATTTTGTTTTAGTAGATTTTTTTCCATAACTTAGGGACAGAAATCTTTAAACAGATTTTTATTTAACTAAAAAAAATCATATGAGACTCAGAGTAGAGTTGTCTGAAATATTCTTCTGATGTTTGAGCTCTCTTGCCCCTTTTTCCATAATATCATTTCACTATATCCTACCTGCATTTATTTCATCATGATTGCCTCTCTGCACTCCAATATTGATATCAAATTTTGCAAGTTCTCCAATTTAAATCAGTTACTATTTTTATAATAAGGAGGCCTCCGGCATTACAAAATTAAAAAAGCAACAAAGGCATGAATGTCATACAGTGATATCACAGGGTAGGGAAATTTTAGGCATTCAACATTTGTTGAAGAAATGAATTTATGAGGATTGATTCATTTTGAAAATGTGTATTTTCACTAATCTGAATTTCTGGAACATGTTGGGACTTTATTGAGCTGAATAGGAGACATGAGCTACATAGGAGACATGAAACCTTCTGAATAAAGATCGTGTTGGTGTTTCTTTTCATAGTGATAATAGGATTTTGTACAGAAATTCAGGAAAGCTAAAAAAGCAAAACTTTTAAGTCAGAAGCTTATGTGAAACCTGTTTTTTATTTATTTACTTGAACATATGTAATTTTTGTGAATATAATAGACCCACCCCTTGAAGGCAGATGCCGTTTGTATTTTCAGAGATTTCCTTCAAATCCTAATAAGCAAATACATCTATGTACTATTTTTGTCTATGTCAATATTATGCAGTACAAAAGGACACATTAATCCTGTTACAGGGTAAATTAGGCAATGAGCTACAGACATTTCCATTCCTTAATAAAACAGCAAATATTTCTGGTTTGCTCTCCTTAAATGGGAAGTTTTCAGAATAGTGGAGATGTAGAAATCAATGAGAGTGGGGTTCCAGAGATTTGCACACTTTGTTTGGGTGAACTATGTTTGGATTTGTTTTCAATTTCATGTGTTTCACTTAGAGAGCTCAGGACTGTCCATCTTGTCAGCTTTAAAAATAAGGCCTTGTTTCAGGGGCCTGAGTGGTTGCTTTTGACAAGTGGATGCCTGTTACCAAACTTGCAATTTCTGCTTCAGAAGGATGGTTAGCTGCCTCCTACTTACGTAAATAGATTGCTCAAACCAGATTTATTAGCCTAGAAAAAAAATCTAAAAATACTTTTTCTTCTTATCAATTTCCCATGAAAACATTAATATATACTCTATTCCTCAAAATGACTTACTGTTTTGTGGATAGCAGAATGCAAAATAATTGACCAGAGGTACTCTGGTGATTTAGTCCATTGTGCAAATATTTAGAAAGAAAAGTGTCTATTAGTTCATGATTGTTTTAAAAAGAGGCCATTAAAATCTAACAGACCTCCTAAAATTTGATGAGATCATTTTTTCAGCATACTCAACAAACTGTGAACAGTAGAAAATGTAAGTGGAATCCCTTCATTACCTGCTGCCTTTAGAGAGTTGTTTTCTTTGAAAATGTCTAATGCATCCTGTATTTTGAATCAGATATAGGAAAAAGACTTATTGAGATAAAAAATGCAGGGTTCATATTCTTCTACTCGTGTAGTCTTAGAAAAAAGGTTTTCCTTTTTGAGATTGTTAAAATTAAGCCTTCAAGATAATACCGTGCTAGATAAAACAGAGATTATCATATTCTCTGAAGCATAATTTTTTAAAAATAGATCCCTATACATAAACATTCTGTTATAAGTCATGATTAAAATGGACTGTATCTGAACTTACTCTACACTAGCAGATCTCCTAACATTAAATACATGTCCTGGCACTTATGAAAATAGTTCTGTGGAGTTAACTTATACCCAGTCTTCCAAATTTACTGCAACATGTACCTAGAAAAACTACACCCCCACTGAGACAGACACTTGTCTTTTTGGTATATAAATAATAAGAAAGGTTTCTTTGGAAGTGATATACTCTTCTGAATTAGTTTCTTGTGCCATTTATGACATGAATAGTATAAACTCCCATTGTACAAGATTTCCTGTATATCTGGATTGAAGCCAAGTGAAGAGTGAAATGAGAGGAATGAGAGAAACAGAATCTGGAGGCTGCTGGAGGATTTCTGAAGCCAAGTTTCACCTTTACATTAGGCAACAAACCATCAACATTCCGCATAAAATGGACTGAACATCTCGGTTTCTCTCCCAAGAACTTACTAACCCTCAACTAGATTTCATTCTGTATGAAGTGATCAGAGACTGCTTTTCTTTTCTTGTTGCTATATTGCATCTGAACGGCCCAGATTTGTTTCTGCTAAATTTAGCCTTTTAAATGTAGGCATCTAATCTGGTCATCTAGAGCTTAGAAAGTCCTGTACCACACTCTCATGTGAAGGAAAGTAGCTGGGAAAGACATACTGTATAATAACAGATACTGTAAAAGTGATTTTTAACTCAGGAATAACCTTTCCTGAAAACAGAAGTGCCCTCGATGGTTCAGTTTTTGTTGCCCTTCTCCAAAACTGTGAAAGTGGACACTGCTGGAGTCAGGGGCATTGGTACTCCCTCTGGTGTGGGGGATTATCTAGTACCTGGTTAATGTGTCCTCATATGCTCCAAGTTAGAATGATTTATGAATTCACTAGAGCTTCTGCCAATGTACACTTGATTGGATATAGACCCATTGGCTTAACCATGCACTGCCATAAGCTTTTTCAAAGGAAGTTAAACACATTTTTAGAACAAACTCATGAGAATACCAAATCCGTTCTCCTTAAGATTCAGTACAGGAGATTTTTCAAATTTTCTCGACTGTGGGAAATTGAGTTTATTCAATGTGAGTAACATTTTAAATGTAGTTATAGCTAATAGGTATGTTATAGTTACAGTTATAACTATAAAAAAAAGTTATAGATAATAGGGAAATAGATGGTTTTCAAATGACCAAAACCTGATTTTTGTTGAATCGTTGTTTTGCCAAGCCATGCAATCCTTTATTCAAGGAAATAACTGTTCTTAGTTCAGCAGCTAATGCAAATACCAGCCACAATACGTATATTATCCTTTTGCTACAGGGTCAATCTTCAGATTTAAAGTTTTCAATCAGTTACTGCAATAACATTTTTATAGATGGCAAAAAATCTAGAAACATCGCCAAATACTTTCATTTACAAAATTTTCAACATGGCAACAGCAGAAATTATTTATTCCCTTAATTATTTTGATTCCCAACTAAAAGAAATTTAAAAAAAACCCCCAAAACAAAACTAGAAGAAGCAAGGATGAATTCACTTCAACACACCGTGACACTACAAAAGGGCACTACAATAACAAGGTGATAAATAAGATACATGCTGAAAGTGAAATTATCTGTCTATGCATTCTGCTAATTAGGTCTTCTAATTAGTAATTGTTGTAGTACAAGAACTAAGGCACTTCAGCTTGGAAAGAGATGATTGAGAGGAGATATAATGAAGGACTCTGAACTAAAAAATGTTACGGAGAAGAGTTTACACAGAACATTTATTTATTGCTTCTTAAAATGGAAGAGCTAGTTGTGACCAAGGATAGTGCCAGGCAGAAGATTTTAAATAAACAATAGAAACCATTTTTGCAAAATGTATACTTATACTGTAGAACTCATTTGTAAAGCTGTGGTGGCTAAAAGAATAAATAGAAATAGTAGAGGGATTAGGCAAATTAATTAACTAGGGCAGGCCAGGCACAGCCATAGTCTTATTTCTGGAACCTGGAAGGACACAGAGGTGAAAAAATCTTGCTGTATTTTTCCTATTTCATATACTTTCCTTGCAATTATTCGCTACTGGCTTCCTTCAGAAATAAGATATGGGAATGTTTGGACCTATCATTACATTTGTTGGACTACCTGGGAAATAAGAAACTAGAAGTGTCTGCCCAAAATTAAGCAGCTTTTGTACAAAGAGGTATTACAGGGCTAGGTTTCTTCAGCTTGGAAGGGAGATGATGGGAGTGAAAGTCATACATGTGTGTAATGCCATTGATGATACAGGAGAAATATGCTTTTCACCTGCTACTGTAAAAAATGGCACAGTGAGTAAATCAGACCTTAGTTTTGAACCCCTATGACAGTTATTAGATAACAGTTAATCCTAAAAGAAATGGAAATGTCAAATGGGGCTTTCAGAAATATACCAAATCATTCTTGAAACTCCTGCTAGGCATTTGTCTATTTATTTTAGGACAAAGATTGTTATTTTTCTTATGCAAACCCACACTGGGCATTATGAGAATAGGCTGGCATAAAATAGTAATTTTTATTGAGAACAGTAATAAAATGATGTAGTAGAAAATAAATCTTTAAAGCAACTTTCTGGAAAAAATAATCTGGATCACTGTACGAAAGAAACACACAAAAATTAAAGTAATTGAAGGTTTTTTAAGGAAACAAAGCTTATTCAGAAAAGCCAATTATCTGCATGAAAAAGTATACGAATTATATAATTTATCTAGTATGGTCTCTAGTCACATTAAGGATTTAGGTTTAGCATAATGAACATTTTCTTATGGTGAGAACAGCCAAGCACAGAAATAGGACTACACAGAAATGTGGAATTTCAGCAACAGATGCACTTTAAAATCACACATGACAAATGTTTGGAATGGTGTCTTTAGACTTGGTCCTGGTTTGAAAGAATGGGATGGACTGTATGGTCTTTCCCATTCCCTTTCAACTCTATTATTAGAAATTTCTATTATTCTATGATTTACTGAGAGTATCTGACATTTACTCAGCTTCAGTATTACACAGAGCCAGATTCCCAAAAAGGACTTTGCTAAAGGTTAGATAACAGAACTGAGATCTCTCAATCCCAAGTGGAGAGCCTGAAAATCCTGATTAATAGCTGCCAAGTCCTGCAGACATGTAAACAGCATAGTGCTCTTGAGGATCACACAGGAGAGTTTCTGAAGAACCGTAAGACCCTCATCCGCATGTGCTGCAAAGTTGTGCAGCTGTGCAGGCGTCAACAGTACAGGCATACAGGTAACTGCAGTGTGGTAGAGCGATAAGTGAGCAAGCTGTGAGTTAAAGCTGGTCTTAATCACCATTGGCAAAGTAGTTGCAGAATACAGGATTTTGTGCGAGCGGTTTGCCTGGCTTCTCAGGCAGTGCACAACCATGTCAGGAACAGAAGTGCTGTGACAACATTGTCAGACTCGACATGACTGAATATCGTTTTGCCTCCTCGTACGACAAATCTGAATCTAAAATCTGAGTGGTTCTCGATCTCTCTCTCTTGAAAGACTCACACAAGCAAATGTGCTCTGCAGTCTCTGACCTGGGCTCATGATACACTGCAGGCATCTGGCTTCAAGTCCAGGTGGACAAAGTGCCTCTTGCCTATTTATACACCCTTCAGATATCTGCAAAAACTAACTAAGAAAAGCAAGCAAACTCAGTAAGTCTACATAGGCATTCCCCTTCTTCTTAAAAATGTGGAGATTGCAAACTATTATCCTTTTAATCCAAATATCCCCTTAGCTTGCAGGAGAGCTGGGTAGAGTACAGTTTGCCCCTGAAAGGCTTCAAACTCACATCTCTGTCTCCCTGGATGGTGCAGTAACTTCCAGATCATACACTACTCTTAAGCAGTACTTACTCTCAAGCCTCCCTTTTGAAGTACTTCCACTCTTCAGCAGAGTGGGGAAGTGAAAAAAATCCTGAATTTATTGAGTGGTTGGGGGAATACTATTTTCCTGTGTGTGTTTCAAGGACAGGGTACATTGATCAGTGAAGAACTGAGGACAGAAATAGGTTTTAAATACCATTTCTCTGCAGAAGTGCCTGGCCCAGAGCTACAAGTGCTGTCCAATACAATAAGCTGATGCTTATTTTTATTCTGAAGCACAAAGTCAGAAAGCTTTACAATAAGGCAGACTTAAGATATAATACTTCTGCTCAGATTGTTTTTCTGTCTGAATCTTGGCAAGTCGTCACTGAACATACTTGTGTTTCCCTCTCTGAGGCTCCTAGCTACATAAACAAAGTAGGGAGCCAGTGCACTTGGCCCAGAGATCTGGAGTCTACTGTGGAGGCCAGGCATCTAGGAGCTTAGGCAATAGGTACTCAACACCGACAGTGTCGCTGAGTTTTGTGGATACAGCTCACAGTCCACAGCTGGTGGACTTGTTTTAAATGCTTTACTTTCCATGTAAGATATTGCTTCTGTGTGTAGACATTTCAATGAGAGTTCTCAGCTCCCTACAGGTAAGTATTTACCAAGATCATAGGCTGACTCTGGAAATAATTGGTGCCAGAAATGGACCTCATCCTACCCTTCCAGTATGTTCCTGAGAGCTAGCTAGTGAGATCGTTCTCCTCTGGGGAAAAATATAGAGGAAGTAAACCTCAAACAAAGCTATGCTTATTTCACATGCATATTATTAAAGCTTCACAAGCTTTCCTTTCTGATTTTCTTCAAAACACTTATGCTTCCTTGAGAAGTAAGTTAATATTTCACTGCTTGCTATTCCAATACTGTTCCAGTACTATTCCAATTATTTCAATGATGTAACTTCTGATGTGGGAAGAAACTATATGAATTTAACTTGTCACCAGGAAAAAAGTCCTTATAGTTAGATCAAGCAGGTTAGAATAGTCTTTTAATGGAAGCAAAAAAATCTCTATATCATCAGTCACTTAAAATGATACTAGGCAAAACATTCTGTCACTGCATTGACAGTTTGTGTAATAATTTTGCTCATTTTGTCTGTTCTTCCTGTTGAATCAATGGTTTTCTGAGAAACTTTTCTATAATACATTTCAGGGCATGACTGTTTTTTCAGATTAAAAATAGAGAGTCTTGAATGTCTCAATTATATTTCTAATAATAGAAGCTGCCCCCTGGCCAACTCCCCCCAGTTTCTATGCTGAGCATGACGCCATATGGTATGGAATAGCCCTTTGGGCAGTTGGGGTCAGCTGTCCTGGCTGTGCCCCCTCCCAGCTTCTTCTGCACCTGGCAGAGCATGGGAAGCTGAAAAGTCCTTGACTTAGTATAAACGCTGCTTAGCAACAACTAAAACCTCAGTGTGTTATCAACATTATTCTCATCCTAAATCCAAAACACAGCACTATACCAGCTACTAGGAAAAAAATTAACCCTATCCCAGCTGAAACCAGGGCAGTATCCACTCCTTATTCTATACCATCTAGCCCAGATTTGTTCTCTTCTAAATGTCTATAGAGCTTCTGAGTCCCAGCCCTTCCCAGCCCCTGTTTTGGCAGCTACTTCTGACAACAAATAGCAGTTGGTTTCTCACATGTAAATTGCCTGTTAGTTACTTCGTGTAATTGACTCTGGTTAATCTAATTTAGGTAAATGTTCTGGAGCATATTAATTACTTAGAACCTTGGCTATAAAATAATCATATTCTCCATGAACATGATGTGAATTACTAAGTTTCTTCAGGCCCAAATGAGAATTTTTTTATGTTTTAATAAACATTTTGTAGCCTTTTCATAAATGAAAACATAAGGAATACTAGCTGTCTCTCTATTATATGATCCAGTCTATTTAACCAAAATTATTATTGGCAGAGGGCCAAATGCTTGCAATTTTTCATATATAAAATTGATAACAATTTCTATTTAATAAGACCTCGATATGAGGAAGGCCAGCCAGATGGATTAAAAAATAATTCTATCTAAACCTGAATGCATCTAAAATATTTTAAGCATTTCTAGACTTAAATAAATTATTTACTTTTTCCTTTCCTAACAAATTAGCATTTTGTCATCTGAGATGAATACAGAAAGCTCTCTCTGAAGTTAGGCATTCTGGGACTTATAAGGTAACTCACTCAGATAAGAAAGCTATTTATTCATTTTAATTTTCTGTAAATTGAGTTTTTGAATATTTTCTCCTATTAAGCAAAACTTTTCATGGGGCTTTATATTTACCTAGATGAGGGGTTACATTCTTTAAAACTAAATATTTAGCTAGCCATATGATGGAGAGGGATTAAATTTGTTTTTTTTCTCAAGCAAAAATCAGGGCTGATTCCCCTGCCTCCCCCCCACCCTCCCCCCGCCTTTAATTGCCATCATTTTCAAATAGTGAATTTCCTAATGTTCACCTAAGAGCATACATTCCCAGGGATTTAGATTTTTTTCTGGCACTGATGAACACACTCTACCATGGACCAGGTAATAAGGCTTGCAATGACTTTTGACAGATGATTCCAGTCTGATATTTTCCCTGCAAACGTTTCTTTATTCATATTTTCATGCTAGTTTTGATTTAAAGTCATGGCATATATAAAAGTTTTATTTTGAAATTTTTTCTACCTGATATGTAATCTGAAAAGAGATTCTATTTTCACAGTTTCACAATTGTTCCTCTAATATTCCATATAACTGATTTTATTTTATTTCTTTTGGTAGCTGGACTATATGTATAATATACTGTGTTGTGCATAAATATACATATATACATATAAATATATACATAATATAATTGTATAGTGTCATGGATATCTTCTGTGCGTCTCCTATGGTGCCCTGAAACCATGTATGGTGGTGCAAGACATAAAATTGAAAGTGTTAATTAATGTTGGATGAAAATAATGACACAGTGATATTGATGTGTGGGTCATGAAAGAAAACAGTTACTTTTTACAGTGCAACTATGTTATTTGATATTGCCTTTCTTTTGATAGCAAAATGTTTGGTTGCTGGTTTAATTTCTCAACGTGCATGGAAAATTAGCTCCCCAAATAGGTATATTTAAATGCAAATTCTGTAGTTGATTGATGCTATGATATTGCTTTTTAATGCTTCATGATTCATTAGAAGTGATTAATAACTCGTTGGCATTTGCATATGTGAATATGTATTCACCTGTTCAAGAGAGACCAGAGGGACTGGCTGATCCGAGGATGCGCCAGCAGGGAACGTCTGTGGTGCCAGGTCCCGGTGCTGGCTGAACTCCTACCCAGGCACTGTGCTCAGGTTCAGATCCTCCATGAGGCAAGCGCAACAGTTATATCCAGAGTGTATTTGGTGCCTTACACTACATCAGGTACCTTTTCACCTCAGCAAATCAAGCCTTTTTTTATGAAAAGGGGAAGAGTGCCTTATGCACCCACTGCCTTCTATAAAAGGGGCACCCTTCACTCACAACCTCCATTCTGAGCGTGCACAGCATTTGTGCTGCCTGTTGCTGCTGCTGCTGCTGTTGTCAGGGGTTCAGATGAGATCTGTGACCAGGAGGTCATTTTCAACTTCTGGCAGCGAAACAAAACACACTGTCACCTCATCCACCCTGAGGGAAAAGCACATACTTTCTGGTGAGCAAGGCTGCTTGTTCCTGCTCTCTCCTCATGCTCATCGCAAAATGGGTTACATACATGTAGCATGGGTTGGACTCAAGTGTACAGGGCAACACACCTCCTTCAAGGAATCACATCCCCCAGGCAAGAAATAGCCATCATTTTATGAAACCCGGCTATGCCAAATGGTGTCAGTAGAAAGTGAGCATGAGGAGTGTCCTCAGAAAGTGTCATGAGAGTATGAAGGAGAGAAGCAAGATATTAAGTAAAACAGTGAGACTCAGTTCTTCACTTCATCTGTTCCCAACGTGAGTGCCCCAAGAACCAGTGGAGCTTCTAGTCACATACCTCTCTAGTCTTTTCTTTTATCTTACCGAGACTCCTGAGTCCTGAACAATAGCCTTGTGTGTAGATAACTAGGCCAGGCTAATTCTTTTATAGACGGTATCTCTGAAGCATTGCCTGAGGAAGATTGGCTGGCTGGCACTGGGAACTCTTCAGAAGTTTAGGAAAGCATATGAGGGCTCTGAGTTCGACTGTAGTGGTTTGTGCGCTTCTGAAGTTTGTAAGTCAGACTACCGAAAGATGCACAGGGGGAGGGAGCAGTGGAGCCGGGCTGGTCTCTCTAGTAGTCTCCTGTAAGTTGCAAGTGGATTTAGAGACTCTGGGTGTTTCAGGAAAAGGGTAATAATCATTGAGGCTATGCTAGCTATTTTTGCAGTGCAAACACCTTATGCCATTCTTTTGGTTGGTCGGGCCCAAGGGTAGACTTACATCATGGACAGCAGGTGTATAATGGTGACTACAGACTGTCATGTTGACATCTCCAGAACTGCCCAGAGTGCCTTTTGTACACGACATTTGCTTACAGCTCCCATCTCGAATGGCTTTGCTTCTGGTTGGCAGTGTAACAGTAGGAGCTTGAAGTACTAAGCAGCAGTGGGACATGCTGGTAATGTGAACCCTGACATCCGATCACGGCTGATCTGCTAACAGTCTCTATGGAGCCTGCTCTGTGCTGTCTCACCAGTCCTTGTCTTGTGCCTCTCTGCTGATGGTAGGTTGAAGCTGTCATTTCCCTTGCTCGACTTCCAGCTCTTTATTCACTCTACCAGTCCTATCCCTGCCTGTGGACTGAGGGGTGTACCAGAGGGTGCTTGAGCAATGGGTGCAGTATCACCTTGGGGTGTAGGAGAGGGGGTCTGTGTGATGTCCAGAGCCTGTGACTTCAGGCAGGTATGGGAGGAGGGAGAATCAGAGGAGAGAAGTCCCTCAGTAAATCACATCCATAATCAATTTGCTATCTACACAAAGCCACAGAAAGCAGCAGTTCTGATAGAAAAATGACTTACAAGATTTCAGTTTGTTTTCCATGTGGAGCAAACCAAGGTCATTTTTAAACTGCTGCCATGACGCAGGATCTGTGGCTATTTACATGAGTCACCTATGGATGGTTAGGGATGTCTAAGTTCTTGTCAAATGCATACATTGCATACAGTTTCTAGCATAGCTGGAGGGCTATGCTTTGCTGGACAGCTGAAGTTTGAGTGTTAGAATAGTCTTCCTTTTGTTTGCTGAACAGCAAAATAGTCTAGCTTGGCTGCAGAGAGTGTCTATATTCCTCCTTCCTTTTCCCATTTCTGAATTGAAAACTGCTAAGCTTAATGGAAACACTATCTATCCCCTTATCTTTGGAGACATGTGCTATCTGCTCTTTAACCATCTGTTCCATTTATTTTTCACAGTTTTTCCATTTTCACTACTTAGTATAAAGGAGTTAAGCACAGATTTCTAAGATTTGCCTTCAAATTCTCAGTCTTCACAGGAATGACTTTCAGATGTGATTCACTTGCATTTGCGTAGTTCCACTGTGAAGGAGCAGCCTGTCTATAAGTTTCTGCTATTCCTTTCTAAATTGTTGCTGATTACCTCTATGGCCCGATTTGATATTCATTTCTGCAGTCCTGAAGGCTACTGATGGGTAACTTAAGCAGAGCTCTATGGGGCACACTTTTTTCCTGTGATGGCCAGGGACAATGAATGACAATGAAAGATAATGCTCTTTCCCAGAGGATTAATCAATCATGATACAAAGTGAATTTCTAATTTTTGTTCAATTACATTCTAAATAGTTGATAATTGAGCAATTTTGTTCTTGATGTGGGAGAGCTCCTAGAAGAGTAGAAAGTCTTTGAAAATTTAATTCACTCTGGGGTGGTCTAACACACCATGAACCTTACAAGCTTCCAGGCTTAATGGGCTTTCCTTCCAGCTTGCCAGCTGTAATTAAAGGCAAACTCTGTTTCAGTATGTTATTCTATTAGCTTGCATAAAATCACTCACATTTGCATGAGCCTGTCAAACCTCATATTCAAACCTGCCTAGTCTCCCGAATGAGGAGATTTCTTTTCTTTTTTTTCTGGCCATCATGGTCTTCTGAATTAATTGTTCAAACTCTTTGCTTCTGCAACTGTGAACCTGACAGGTAGTGCATTTCTCATTAACAGGGTATTTTGCTTGTTCTGGTGTCACACTGCTGCTTTTCTTTATGCTGCATAGTAAGACTGTTTCCTAATCAAAGAAAAAGCAAGTCAAAGGGTCTGGGAGGCTATCTCTATAAAAATGACTGGCACTACATAATGGCACAGATGTATCCCAGAGAAAGAAACTTGACAAAATATTCAGTATTATACATTCTCACATTCACAGAAAAGAACTCATTGAATTTACATTATTCTCATACTTCATTTATAGCTTAATAGGCATTAGTATCTTTGGTTGTGATTATGACATATAATCCATAAAAATAATACGGAAAATGGAGTGATAGGAAGCCAACAAAACTCCTCTTACAAAGTCTTCGTAAAGATATAGGCCTTTACTTTGAAAAATTGAGTAATAACAATTTAAAACAATTGCCTATCCTTTTCTTGTTATATATGTTTGTTTTATTTGCTTCCACAATTAAAACATTAATTAGAAAGAAAAAGGTAGAATCTGTCATGACTCTCTAGTTCTCTCCATCCAGAAAATTTGCAAACTACTTTACAAATCATACACTTTTACTCCATTGATACATAGCTTCTTTGTAGTGAAACAGGGTGCTTATCCATGTAGAGCAACTCTGTAAATATGTTTGAGGCAGATACCGTAGCGTATTGCATCAAATGCAAATTCCAATGTGATTTTTCGGGTAGATAAAGTGTAATTATCCACTTCAAGTTCTAGCTAGGGCCGTTCAGCCATATGCTTAATTTGTTCCTACTGCTTTGTAATATCTGAGTGCTTCACTGGACATTAATGGATTTAATTTCACAATACCATTGAGATATGGTAGTATGATTAACTTTATTATGCAAAAGAAGAACTGAGACACTGAGAAACATAGGATCCAAATTAAAATCCATTGAGAAAAGAAAATATTTGGTCAGCTTCAGCTGGCCTTGGATCACACCCAAGCTTATATATGAGGCCTAGAATGACTCTTTTGTTGGCAAACAGTCTCTTAGGCAAAAAATTATTCTATTATGAAAGGGTAATGGGATCTTTAATCAGTGCACGTGATATGAGCTGTAGTTTGAAATGCCAAGAACACTGAAATGTCAGTATTTGTACTACACAGTCACCAAGAAAAAAAAAATATCATCAGTAGTTCTCTCCTGAAGGAAAAATAATTACACTGGGACAGTTTTTCTTACTATTTTCTAATTGAATAGTGAAGTCTTTGAGTTGTGATTACAATAGAATTACTGTCCCTGAAGCCTTCAGGTGTGTATCTATTAAGAGCACTTTCTTGCTGCAGACATTTTCATGAAATAATATCAGCAAAGAACTCCTACAGTAAATGCATCCATATATCTGTTAGTACAGTTGGTTTCACTCAGGAAAACCATCTCCTCACACCAAGGAGTCAGACAGCATCTCTGACAGAAAGACTGCAGGATTGATCATTAGTGTACAAAATACTGTACACACAGATTGTTGGAAATGTAAATGTTAAATTGGCAATGTATTATAAAAATACTGGTAGATCTTAGCTGGCATGATTTAGCTCTTAGAGAATTTACTATGGATTTATATATTGAGGATGACACTAAGAAAATTCTAACATTTTAGTAATTTTTAAGGATCTTTTTATCCTCTGATATTTGTAACTGTAGTGAGCTTTAGTATACCCAGCTCCAGGTCCTGTCATGATTAAAAAGCTCCCCAAAGCTCATTACAATGATATGTATCAGTGAAAACCACAGCAACGTCCGTGCTAGGAAACAAGTTATAAATTCCCTAATAAGAGAGGTCAAACAAACTGAAAACTTCGGACCGAGGTCTCATTATGTGCTATTACTCAAATATACTCATCTGTTGGGATGCTCAGTAAATAAAAACATTTTAATAATTTTTACTCTTAAGAAGGGGGAAAAAAGGCAGAGAAACATTAATGTTCAACCATATGGGATTTCATAATTCTAATGGATGGATTTGGACCATTGTAATGACCCAGCGATACTGCACAGCATTTTGGTATGTTAGCTTTCGTAGAATAGCTCTTCCAGACCTGTTCTTTGTTAATGTTAATGCGCACCTGATTTTTGGAATGAAAGCTGACTCCTGGACCCAAGGTGCTTCCAAAGCAGATGGATCTAAGAAGCAGCTGGTTAGTGTCTGTCTCTGGCCATCACAGCATGCTTTATGGTGCCGTTGTTCCCATTTGGCCCTGTTCTTTAGATGTGGGATTATTTAGCTCTAGTAACCAAAACATCCTGCAGACAAAGCTCTCACCTTCCAGCTCACCTCAGTAGTTTATTTATTCCATCTCTTAAATTTTCTATTCTGTACTGAGTCATTTGACACATCCTTTGCAGCATAATTATAGAAAAGTCCAAATACTAGTTTCCCTTTTATTTTGATTATTTGTGTGTGTGTGTTAAGCAATCAAAATTGTTCTAGGAGTCGGACACATAAAAAAGACACAAGCCCTTCCTCAGGGTGATCAGTGTGAGAGACCTGAAAAAAGAACTGTTGATGGAGCAAGAACAGATCATTTATGTTCTAACACAAAGCAAATCACCTTGAACTTTAGTCTTAAAAGTAGGAATTGATATCAGATTGTTCAGGAGATTATTGGACAAAATTCTATAAACTGACCCTTTTTAGGAGACGACGTTTCAGTTCTGTCTGTTCCAAATCAAGCTCTTACACAAGCGTTGGGTTATGAACCCAAATGTTGTCATCTATAATCAGAATTTCAGCTACATCTCATAAGTTATTCCAATATCTCTTGTTACAGTTTTTCAGTTCATGTACTCATTTTCTGATTTTTTTGGCAAAGTCATACTGTATTTTCTTTTCCTTTTCCCCTATAAAATTAACATTGCATATGCTGCCATCATATTTGAAAAATTCTTGTGTGGCCTTCCCTCACCTGTGTATATCTTACCTGCTTCAATTAAAACTCCCTGAAGCAATGCAAAAGAATAATATCAGTCTGTTGCTCCTTTTCTTGAAGCAGTCTGAGTCATCAATAACTTTTTATATTTAGTATATAATCATAAATATCAATTATCCATTCCAATTTTGGTAAAAGAACACTAATAATGATCAAGGATTGAATGACTGCTTTATTCTTACAAATACCCAGAAGGTTCAAACCACTTGAAGTCTAAAATTGTCAGGTACACAAAAGGTACTTTAATATAAATTCCAGCACTCCAAAGAATGACATTCTGTGTTTTTTTCCACCACAGAAGAGACTACCTGAAATGAATGACAATTGCAGTTCAGGTGACTGAGGTCTGAAGTGGCTTGACTCAAGTGTCTCTGGTGAATAAGTTGACAAAGGCTTCTGCCCTGTACTTTGATAAGCAGGCGAATACAGTATTATCTCATTTTTGTATGCAGGGTGTGCTGAGACAGTCTGTTAAATTATTACATTACCTAAGCTATTAGTACATCGGTAGATAACTGGAATTGGAAAGGCATAGGTTCTTACTGGTCTCCTGAGTAATTTCAGGTTTAAACAAATCACAAACTTGTGAGGGGGGAAAAGAAGTCTTTGGCAAAAGCAAAGAAACAGTGACATGAAGGCCAAAATTTAATATAGGACTTAGTGAGTGGTGGGCCAGCAGAATCTGTTAGTTTTGGCTGCGTAGATATCAGCTTGTTTTCAAGTGGTCTCCAGGGACAGGACTGCGGTATTTCCCTTACGAACCACGAAGAAAGGGCAATGGGTCTGCACAAACCAATTACCAACAAACAAAATGAACCCACTGACTTCACACTGGACACCCCAAACATGAAGGACACAACATGCAGAAAGCCCCTAAAACTTTATGAAAGATGTCCATACAATGCATGGTACTTCCTGTCTATGAGAACTTTTTATAACACTTTTGCCATCAAACTTGAGGATTCTGAACACTGAGAGAAGATTTAGAAATCGTAGGGGGTTGATTGTAACGCCTTGGGTGATGTGTCTGTTCAGCCTCAGCACTGCGCTGGATACGTGCTATGCCAGGAAAGCTATAGCAGAAAGTCCTGTGTCGAGCCTGGCTTTCATCCATTGATGGTGACTTTTGGAGCCGTGTGGATGAGCTAAAGGCTTTCTGGACACAGGCACCTTTCCTCTCTGAACCCTGCAGTTCTGCCCTGTGCTGCCAGGAACCAGGGCGCAACCTGAGTGAAACTTGCGCTTTTCTTTTATAGGTTTGTATCTTTTAGTGAAACTTGCACTTTTCTTTTATAGGTTTGTATCTTTCAGTGAAACTTATTCCTTCCAGTCAGTGATTAAGAGGAAGTGCGTCAAGGGAGGAAAACACTGTGGAGAGAACAGGTCTTCCAGTCCAAAAAAGGAGGGAAGACTGTACTTTCTCTCTGCCTTTGCCTGACAAGTTTGGCCCTGCTTAGATCATCTCTAAGTGGATTACCTTAGGCCTTACTGATTGAGGAATGAAATGCAGGATCCAGCTCAAGGGCATTTCTGTCTTTGAATGTGTTTTTTTGTTACAGTTCATGGGCCAAACTCCTCTGAATACACAGCTCCCAGGTTGCCCGGTCTTACGTTAGTCCAACAGCTTTTTCTGTTCTGAACATTAATCTCTCCTTACCCATAACTCCAAATGTCCTCTAACATTTATAATGACAGATGTGCCACTACTTCAGCAGCTTCCATATGTCCTTCCTCTCTCCTGGCAGGGCTCCCTTATGTCCCCCCTGTCTCCTGGCACAGCTCTACTTTCAAGACTTAGAATTCCTTTCGCTTTTCTGTTTGGCATTTCCATTTTCTCATCATTAATAAATGTCTGTTGTTCAAGTTCTGTGATACCCTATTAATCATCCAACTAAAGTTACCAGGTACTTTTTTTTTTAACTGAGATCAATTTTTTCTCCACTTGCTCTTGCACTGTCACTTTGACTGTGTTTGAAAAATACCTGGTGTCTGTAGATTATTTTAACCAAAGATTTTCTGCACTTTCATCAAATTGGAAGGTGTGCAAGTATTAACAAAATACATTACAAAGTTCTACCAACCTTCACCTTCATGACTCAAAGAAAATTCAGTTGGAAACCAAAAGACGCAGATTTAAAAGCTTTTAGAAATATTTTTCCAGGTGAAAAGTCAAAAAGTAATGAAAGAGAACAGATTAATTTGTTTCTCTATTCTCGGACTTCAGTCTGAAAGGAGTTCTTTCATTGAATTACAGACAGATCTTTGTCCCTTTAGAAAATATCAGTTGTAGGTTTTCCATATTATCAAAATTTAAAAAATCAATTCCAAAGAGGTGAATGATCTAACTAATTCACCTAAGACTCCATAGTCTAATTTATTACTTTTCTAGTACATTGCTTGATCCTGAAGTGGAATTTCCTGTATCTGCCTGAATCTGTTTTGACTTCAATGGCAAAATTTGAGAATCTGCCCTATTTTCATTAAAATTGTTGAAAGTATAGATCATTATAAATAGATGAATATAATAGAAGCTAAGAATCATGTATTTGTTTTATGTAATTTTATTTATCTACACCTCTTGGTGCCTTCCAGAGCTGGAGATACACAACTGCTTTTAGTAGTCAGTCAAAGCATGTTAAAAATGCATATAATAAAACATTGTATTTTTATCCCCAAACCATTGAAGTCAAATGCAAAAGATAATGGTAACTACTTCTTAAATTGTAGCAAAAGTTAAGCTGTAGCCATTTTGAGAATACAAAGGATTATAGTTTTCCTCTGTCCGTTTCTGAATACTAGTACTCAGCTGGTATTCCTGGTAAGAAAACAGAAAAATTCTTAAAAATTTTCTCATAAATTTCCATTCTTCAGTTGAACTGGAAGTCAAAACAATGTACAAACTTAATACATTTTGTACTCTTTTGAATTCAGGTACAGAGAGAGTAATAAAGAGTAGTCCTTCCTACTAATTTATTGACTTATTTACTATTAAAAGAATATGTAGATGTTTTTATGAGCTAAATTTAATTTGGATCACTTCTGTGCTCTGAATAAGGCTAAAGTGTTATGCTTTCCCCAGGAATATAATCTGTTCATGTGTGCCTGAATGTCCTTTCTGTATGCATGAGTGCTCACAACTTGCAGCACTAACAAATTAATAGTCTACACTGCCTTTTCAAAGAGGAAGTCAAGATGCATGAGTCACTTTACTATTGATTCAGGGATTGGGACTGCCAAGTTGCTACCAATAAAGTAATTTCCTAAAATCCTAGCAATCACGGTCTAAAATTTATCACTGCCTTTATGTAGCAAAACATCCCTTTTAAAAGACAGAAGAAAATTAATTAGAAATCCAGTGATGTTCAGATGGCAATAGCAAAGCTCTTTGACATCATGCAATACATAGGAAGAAAATATGTTGACAGCGGGGTAAAAAACTGTAATTTTTATGTGTTTTATCTAAAATCACTAGGGAGAAAAGATTTTAAATGGTGATTCATCTGCAGTATTACAAATCATATTATGGTTCAAGAAAAAGCTTACATTGGATCAATCCCAGACACAGTGTACTATTTAGTTAAGGTAAAATAGTCTCTTCACTGACAAAATGTATGGTTACCTAAAGATTTTCTCATTTCTCAGAAATGGTTGTAGATTAATCAGGTCAGATTCACCGTGTTATTTTCACCACTCCTGCTCTACCATGGAGGAAGCCCATGTTATTTCTCCTTCCTTTAAATATGCCCCAACCATCTTACTGCCATCTTACTTACAACCATCTTACTACTACAGTAGAATAAGCCTGTAGGATCCTGCCATGATGTGACTGCAAAATGGCTCTTTCTTTCAGGCTACTATATTAACAAGGTGTTCTTCAGTTACTGACATTATTTTGTTGCTTTGTTTTCTTGCTTCCCAGTCTTACTGTATTTCTACAGAAGCAGAATTTGAAGGCCCAGAAACATCTATGGGAGACTTGACAGTCCAACAGTTTAACCAGGAAAAAAGCATCAGTTACATATATGATTTTTTTTCTGTTAGTTAACTACTTTCAACCAGAATAGCATTCTCCTAAAGTTATTAAACGCAAAATCTGCCTCCTCAATTTCCTCTCTGATCTCAGTAGGATGTACATCATCTGTTACTATGAAAGTTTTCAGATATTTGTGGCAGCTCCCTTGCCCCAGTGGCACAGAATCAATATGTCCTTGATAAGTTATCTTGTCTAGAGAAGATATAGTCACAAAAGAATATAAGAATCAACCCTTAGTTTATGTTGAAAGGCACTCTACAACGCCCCTGCAAATGTAGCTCTGATTCTATTCTTTCCCTCAACACAAATGCTATGCTGAGCCTTGGGCAAGGTACCTTTGCCTTTCCTAAGGCTAAAAATTCTTCAGGGATATTTCTTCTGGCAGCTTTCCGTCTCCTCTGGCAGCCCCTTTGCAGAGTGCCTCCAGCTGTAGCTGTGTGCTCTCTTGCTCTGAACCCCACCTCTAACCGTATGTAGGTTATCCTACCCAGGGGATCCCTCTCCCTCCAGGAACTGAATATTCTTCACTGGACAGTTCTAGCATCAGCCCTTGGCTGTCTGTACATAATTCTTTCCAGTCCCCAGCCATGTATGTAGCTCCAAGCATTCCCTCTCTTTAGTCTTCATCCTCACCCTTGGCTGAGCCATAGGGAGCTGGGCCCTTTGATTCATCCAGAAACAAAATGCTAGTTATTTAAAAATCCCCAATTTCCTTTGACAGCTCTTCTCTATTGTCAATTCCTTTGTAGCTCTGGGCTTTCCCTTTCTCTCAACCCTAAGCCGAGACTTAGACAAGACACCCTTTGTCTTCCTCGCTTCCTCACAGAGAATAGTCATTCTTGTGTACTTCATTTTCTTCTCACAGCCCCTCTCTGGCTGTATTATATCCGTAGCTGGGGACTTTTTCTTTCTTTTACCACCTAACTGTAGGCTGAGCCATTGGTCAAATTCCCTACTTCGTCCAGGGACTAAACCAGTGGCAGCTCTAATGCTGCTTAGTTTCTAGGGATCTCCATGGAGTATTTTGCAGTAAGCTTGTGTTTATGCATGTCTGTGTATAACGCACCAGAGATTTAGGAGAACAATATCATAGAAAACATGAACAGTTTAGGGTATTTGCTATCAAGACAGTACTAAGAAAACAAAAAAATCTTGCTATACTTTCGAAAACTGAAAGTCCTTGTAAATATTTCTTACATGTCCCCTGCCTTTTTTTGTGGTTGTTGTTTAGCCTGTACTGCCAGAGAAATTCCCACTAAGACTTACTCTGCACAAGAGGTCTGTGATGCATTAGTGAAAACTGTATTAATGAGAGCATTAATGGAAAGAGGGGTATGGAACCTGTTAGATGTGACAAGTCACTACACATCGCACGTTGCTCCCGCTTCTACATCTTATATTCATATTACAAGTTACCTTTGCTGTGTTGTTCATGACACCAGTAGCAAAAAATTACACAAATTTCAGTGAGGTTTGAACAGTTCTGTTGGCCCCAAGGCAAGAGCTGCCCCTGATCTTGGGCAGGATTTTACTTTTCGTGTCAGCTACTGTTGATGCAGATTGTGTTTAAACATTCCTCCAGCTTCAGCCCCAAAAATCTGCATTTTGCCATTGAGATTGAACCAAGATACTTAGAAAACCTTACAGGAAGGCTGGAAATATGTTTCGTTCTCTGAAACAACTTCTTGTAAGGAGTTGAAGTTGGACAATCTTCGTCTTAGGTGAATGCTCTAGCCACACTCACAATTTCTGCGAGAGACTGAATTCTGAAAAACAGGGCCATTGCTTTTTATTTAGCTGGGAAAAAGGCCTTTAAGACCTGCACAGAGATAGACATAACCAAGACATGCCCAGAAAACAGCAAGATTTAAGACATATGTCCTCAGCATCGATACTGGCTGCCTCAGCTGATATATGATGTATTTTAAGGTATATGCATAGGGCACTTAGGGTTATGGAGTGCACTCGAGGAGCCAGAAGCCAAACTCACTCCACTAAATTAGGATTCAAAGTTAAGAGCACAAACACTTTAGGTCCATAAATTCTGGATCACCAAATGAAGGTGATCCAGAAATGTTTCTCTCTTTCCATTAACAGACTGGAAGATTTAATGAGTATGTTTTTAAGTCAGATATGTTTTAGGTGTTTGAGTCTAGAAGCCTGTCTCTGTAGAAAATCTTGTACAAATCAACAATTCCATTTTTTTTAATAGGCAAAATTATGTTTTGTTGTTGCTGTTAAGCAAAATTTAACAATGATAAGGAATTGCTTCAGGATATAGTTGTTTTGAACTTCCTCATGCTTTAAAAATCATTAGCTGAGCTACTATGAATGCAATATTTTTTGTAAGACTTCTGTGCAAAGAATGAGTTTTAAGGATGAAACATAACTTTTAGAGACACTTCCAAGAACTCCTGCGATGAGGTATTACATAGTGCTGAAATACTGTACATTAACTCAAGAAGACGTCTTCCAGGGAATGCGGAATTTCTTCTGGGGAATGAAATGCCTATACTGACTAAACCCTAAAACTTAAATGCACAAGTCTTTCTCTAGATATGTGGATCTAAAACCAAATTTATAAAAGCAGGTTAAAATGAGCTCAGTCAAGCTATTAAAACAGGCCTATTATTTAGGCACCAGAAATAAATGGTCAGATTTTTTCAGTGCCTTTTCTGTTAAGCACAGAAGAGTGCCGGACCATTACCCTCACACTTTTTTGAGGTGCGAGAGTTGTGGGTTGGTATATCTCCAGGCAGGAAGGAAATTGTATTTGGCTTATTAAAATCTTGATAAGTGACTATCATATAAAGGGAGCTGCACTATCACCATTTAATTAAAAGAAAATACCTGGTGTTATTTTTTTAGAGTTCATGTTCAGAGAACATATTGCATTGGCCTAAGAGAGCCTTGTGCATCTAAATGCCTGTGATGACTGAGGTAGACCTGGGGATGTACAGAAGTATAACTTTGGACTCCTGGGGAACTTTAATGTAAAAAAAAAAAAAAAAAAAAAATTAAACAGAGTTCTTTTGCTTAGGTATTCTGTCTAGGTCACTGAATACAGAAAAGCTGGATTTCAGTCCTGTACCTCTTAGGGTATTTTCTTGGAATTCTTTTGTGAAATGACAAAGTGTTAAATACCAAAATAACCTCAATTGTCTTCAGTCCTGCAGACAGGTAACTACTCTGCTTATGACTCTTAAGTGAACTATGCAAAATTACGTAACAGCTTATATAGCTGATCAATGTAGCTGGTTTTCATCCTTCTTTTGATTTTGGTTGGAGAAACATATTAAAACACACACACATACACAAAAAGAGGTTTCCTTAAGTTTTAAAATCCTAGTCACTGGTTTCCAGATTTAACTGATATAACTGAATAACACCTGAAAGAAGCAAATTGAAGAGGACAAGTAAGGTATGATAGGGCAAGTCTGTGTTTGTGCAATAAATTTCATGTGAGTGAATCCCAGCAGAATCCTCACAGGGAACTCAAACCATCATCCCATGGACTGGGAAAGAAGATTCTCCCCCCAGTAGAGAGCGGAACTGGGAACTCTTTATTAAATCAAGAGCATTTCCACCAGAATCTTTCTCCACCAGCTGTGCACAGGCACATATGCATATTTACCCTCTTCTCATATATATGCATTAAAATCCAAAATCAAGCTGATAGATGCTACAATAATTACAGGGAATGCAATGAGTTAGAGAATGTCACTGGTGATTTTTAAGAGTCTGTGTACAGTTATTTCTCATTGGGGCACACTTTATGATTGCCTAAGGTCCTTTCTAGCCCTATTTTCTACGATTCTACAGTTAAATGCTATTCAAAATATGTCCTAAAAAATATAGAAGATTTGTATGTGCTTATATAGATAGTAGCTGACAAGTAGAAAAATCTGTGGATAATAGTACTAAATTATGTCTGAATTGCCCTGGTACTTAACGTTGTAAGTATGACTATACACACATAAGTGTACACAACAATAATGTACAATAAGTATACAGAAATTAATGTTTTCAGGCAGCTACAAATTTATACTTAAGCTGTTTGTGGCTGACCGATTTTGTATAACTTGACACTGTAAGTAAGATTTAATGGAAAGGTGGAGGTTTTCTAGCATGTATCTATTTCTAATGGGGTATTTTCACGGTAGATATTATGGTATGAAGATGAGGAGTGTAGAGCACTGTTGTTTTGGCACAGTAGATGATATAAGTGTAGTAGACTTATATCATACTTTTTATTTTAAACAGTTAGTAACCTAAGTTGTAACTTTAAAGGAAACGTTGAGAGGAATCAAGCAGACCTGATCTTAGTGCAAACCAGATGTACTTCAGAGAGGTCACTTCATTCATTATGCCTGTTTGACACTATCTAAAAAGCAAGTTCTAAAACAAATTTGTGGATGAATTAAGTTTAAATACCGTGAAATGAGGTTCCTATGTTGTATAAAATACGTGTCTTTAACATCTGTGCTATACCTAGTGCTGCTGTTGAGATTTTATTCCTCTTTGTTCCAGTATGAAAAAGATGACTTTCTTTTCTAATATCATCTTGTAATTGGTCTGGCTTCATTATACCAATGTCAATGTACTAAGCTACAAAATACATGTCCAGTTTATCTTCATTATAATGATGAAAATAATATTAACAGATTCATAGAAATTAAAGTCTCTTTTCTCTACTTCTGAACTTCATTTTGTGCTGTTGAAGGTCTTATATCCTGTGACTCGTGGGAAACACTAGGGAATTTTAACTAGTCAGGTTTTCTCTTCTGACGGTTTCTAAAAGAAGTGTGAAGGAGTGACTCATATGAAATGTTGATACCCCAACATCATACTAGCAGATCTTATAACGCAGCATGTTGAAATAAATCTGTAAATTAGTGAATACACATTTATATAAACAATCTTTTAGTACAAAGAAAAATGTTATATTTTGTGAAAAGACTGGCATGGCTTCTGAATGCTAGTGGAGAGCAATGAATCAGTAAATTGTAGTACCTCATTGCCTTAGGTAATTTTTTTTCATCTCTGACACCAACTGAAAGTGAAACGAGCTTGTTGTTTACATGTGAAGCTATAATGTCAGTTTTTCTGTATTATACCAAACAAGAGTAAATTCCCAGTAGGTAATTGCTATTTGAAATCCTTTTGTCATCATTTCGACACATAAAGTAGAGCTGAAAATGTAACTGGTCTGATTCCTGAAAATCCTGAAGGAAAGCCTTAGCTATAATTTATACATTACAAGGTATACCTTTCAGGCTCTTGACCTCTAGAACTATTTATTCCCTCTGTTAACTGATGAGGCTCTCAAATGTGGTGAGTTAGGTACCTAGGGGTGGGCTCTGGGCAGAAGAGAAAACCTGCATGCCAAGTCTCTTACAGCTAGTCAAAACAAAAAGCACAAAAAGGTGTGTTTGAAAGCCCACCATTCTCTGCGGAGCAGAAGGGCTTTTGAGAAAGCACCTCCACCCCTTTGAGATCCCAAAATCACTCCTTAGAGCGGGCACCTGCAGCCATTCTTACACACAGATGAACAGGGCTTACTGTTTTGTCTTAAAACGTGGCAAAAGGAAAGAGTAGTGGTGGTGCAGTTGTATTTTGTGGGTAAAGCACTTGTCAGACAGGAGGTAAACTTAGTTCCTATGTTTCCCTTTCTTCCCTCTTGGATGACACTGCTTAGCGTGCAGGTCTGAGGGTAAGACATCTACTTGGTAATGGATGGGTGTTAATCTCCTCAGGCTGTGGAGAACCTACTTTCTGGATGGCACTTTAATTATTAGGATGAGGTCTTTTGGAAAGTTAGTGACTGCAGCTGCTTTTTACATTGTACTTATTAGGTGCTGAGGGAGAACAAAAAATGAAAGGTCAGGATTTAGAAGGAGAAAAAAAAAGATACCTTCTGCATACTTGTATTTCTCCTCTCTGATAACTATTGAATGTTAACTAAAAGCAGTATATATTGGAACTTGATCTGTATGCTAAAATATATTTCAGTGGTATTTGGCTTTTGCAGTTATAACTAAGAAGAAATACCTAATACTGCTGGAAAACATCAGAAATAAAAGATGTTCTAGAATACAAAAGCTAGCAGCAGACACCAGGATACTACATGTAGCAAGTAAAAATCAACAATTTAAACAGGAGGTGCTGAATTGATTAAACACTGTGAAAAGAATCAGGGTTTATATTTGCCTGTTAAACCTCAGGCTGAACCCATGTTCAAGCTTTAAGCTGTTGCTTTTCACATCTTTTAACTGAAGCCTAGGCTTGAGCATATAAGCCCTGAAAACCACCAACCCATCCAAATTCAGATGGGTCCTGAAGATGGGTTCTGCAGCAACACAGATGTCCATGAACAAGCTAGTCCAAGGACTATTTAATCTAGGTGCTTTTGTTCTCAGATAGTTACTAGCTTTTTTGCTGTGAATTGTCTCCTATTTGCTACCAAACCAATTTACAAGGTAACAAGGAATTTTCAATCTTCCAGTACTTGTCCATCTCTTCACATACTTTCAAATGTCTATAAAAGCACTAAAAAAGTAATCTCCTTAAACTTGAAATGACCTTTATATAAAATTGATAGTAAAGAGCTGGATATGTAGCAAAAGCCAAAGAGAATCACCTTTCTTTTTAACAAACAAAGGCTGGCTGAAAAACTCGCAAGTCACTTTTCTCTCCTTCCTCCACATAGATGACTCAGCCATAACCAATCGTGCTGACCCCTTGTACTCATTAAGCAGTCTGCTAACCTGGCATTAAATTGAAGAGCAGAGAGGAGGGTTGGTAGTACACTGAAGGCATTCATCAGGTACTTGTGGATATTGCTACTTCTTCTGGATCTAGATACTTGACTATATCTGTTTGATTGAATGCTGATAACCTAAGCTAAGGCTATAGCTTAGGAAGCAAAATGTTTTGCCATCTGCCCTGGTGGGCTAAAGCTTTAAAGTTGTCAGGAGGAGGCAAGGAGCAAGGGGAAAGCTCTTCTGAACTTATTTTGAAAAGAAGATCAAAATATTAATTCAGACCTCCAAGGTGGAGCTAATACTTATGGTGTACCTACAGACCGGTTCAGAAATAAATGACTCCGTGAAATCATGTTAAACCAGTTCACTCTACACAGATTTCTCAGTGCGTACAGAGGATAATCTGTGTATTTATACTGCAGAAATGACTGCAACATAGCATGAAGGCAATATTTCCTAGACTTAAGGTATCTCAGTATTAGATTAATATTAACACATTCTTTCTGTGTAAGAATGCTTTGACAGTCTTTTTGAAGGCTTAGAACTATTGTTGTAAGGCTTACAACTTCTGACATTTCCATATCAGGACGCCATCTATAGAAATTCATAAAACAGTGAACTGAATTAAATAAGAACATTCTAGGAACGTTTTGCTATTTCATCTGAAGTCATGTTTCTGAGATAAAGGGAGATAAAGAGATAAAGAATGTACTTGCCAACTCTACTGTCTTTGAAGGCTGACTCCAAAATGGTTGTTTCTTACTGCCCTCTTTTTTCTGCATCTCTACTGACGCAGTTAGAAGGTTTGTTTTCACATGGTATTACTGATGAACTGATGGGTAGTATCTTGTCCCTGATACTCTGCCTCTGATACTGAGTGCCTCATAGTTTGTCAGAATTCAAATGCTACAATAAATAATTCCTGAAGCTGCCTGGAGGGAACCTCACCTCTGGTGAATAACTTGTATTTGAAATTAAACATAGACAGGTATTAAAGCAAATACTTCATTGTCTTTGAAGACCTATATCTATATCTTCTGTAGCTGACTTCAAAAAAGGGTAATTTATCTGTTGGTAAATAATTTTCCATCCTTTTTGCTTGTGTATTTTGACACCTAGATACGTTGTTCGTAGCTGTCACTTTGAATTCTACAAGTTCTTTCTTTCCAGACAAAAACTAAATGCAAGCACAGTTAAATACCTCAGGGTTAATATCTTTTTATTATGATCATGTGTTTGCTTGGGGGAGTCCTGAGCCTAGTAGAAAGTGATTTTACAGGTTAGAATCAAGGCTGAACATCACAATATCTGGTTACATGTATGTAAAAAAATCTTATTAGAAAGTAGTTTCAAATGCAATCTCAGGAATTCAATTTGTTTTCTTTAGAATGTTAATACAGATACAAAAGTAGCTGGGAGTATGGAAATGGAGTGGACTCCATTGTGGTGGGATGTGGGAGAGAATCTGAAGAGCAAAAGTAAGAAAACTTGTGGGTTGAGATAAGAACAGTTTAATAACTGAAATAAGATAAAATAAAATAAAAATAATAAATTGTAATGAAAAGGAAAACGATGAGAGAGAGAGAGAGGAACAAAACCCAAGGAAAAAAACCAAAAAACAAGTGATGCAACCACTCACCACCCGCTGACCGATGCCCAGCCAGTCCCTGAGCAGCGATTGCTGCCCGGCCGGCCAACTCCCCCAGTTTCTATACTGAGCATAATGCCATATGGTATGGAATAGCCCTTTGGCCAGTTTGGCTGTGCCCCCTCCCAGCTTCTTGTGCACCTGGCAGAGCATGGAAAGCTGAAAAGTCCTTGACTTAGTATAAGCACTGCTTAGCAACAACTAAACCATCAGTGTGTTATCACATTATTCTCATACTAAATCCAAAACACAGCACTATGTCAGCTACTAGAAAGAAAATTAACTCTGTTCCAGCCAAAACCAGGACAGTTGCCCACAGAACTGGAGTCTGTCTTTGTCTCTCTTGCAAAATTATTTTCGTATGTAGCTACTGACTTTCTGTTTGCTATTTTTGCCACTTTGAATTTTTCAGACAACCAGCTGAGCCAAAGGGAACTCTCTGAAGATTGCTTAAAGAATGAAACTTACCTATATAGTAATTCCTGAAGTGTCACTTGTTTTTATCCTTGTATAACACCTTTGTTCAGTCTCAAATCTTACTTGGGTAGAATTTGAGGAATTTATGTGCCTGCATGAATTACATTTTTTGGGAGGTTAATGGCAAGAAAACAAGGAAATGTCCAAGGTGTGAATGTCACACAACTGGGCAGTACATGGTCTCTAGGACAGATGCTCCCTGAGAAATCATCCTCCTTAACAAATGACTTTTTCTATTGCTGTGCACAGAGTCAGTTGATCTAATTCAGGATATGGCTGCGCACCCAGCGTACATGAGTGGTCTATTATATATCACTGGGTCACAAACAGAAATGTTGCAGCCCATCTTGCTTTGAGTATTGCTGACCGTTCATGCTGCACTTCTACATTTAGTCAGTACTTTATGGCACAATTTATGAAATGGGCATATTATGCATTTTTAGGTTTACTTTTGGTGGGGAAAATGACTTATTCTTTAAGAACTTTTAGCATGGGTCTTTTTATCATGAGTCATTATTTCCAGGTAAACTACATTATTAACCTGTGTTCTGAATTGGAATTTTCAACATTAGTTGAAATGTTAAAATACCTGTTCACTGACTGAAGGATGCATTCAGGTATGTGTGATAACTGCACTCTTTCTCAGACCACATCTTTGCTCATTTGATACCCTCGTAGCTAAAGTCATAAGAGCATCAACTTTGGTGTTACAGGTGAATCAAAGATCTTTTTATTGTAGCATAGCGGTTGCTGCTCTCATGTATTCTTATTTTCAGGAACCGAAAGCTACTAACAATTCTATAGCATAGAATGCAGTACATTTAAATATTTACTCTGTAAAGAAATTATTTCTAACAGGCTAAAATCTGTCCAGAGGGAGTATTTTGACTGGGCTTTTTGGATCTTTTCAGGCTACAATGATTTTCTTATTCCTTCTCCCTTCACTACTTGGGACAGAAGCTAATATTTTGGATCTATATTAAACCAGTCTGAATCAGACTCCTTAAAACAAGCCAAATGTTTCTGGGGCTGCAAAAGTAAGAGCTCTACCTGTGTCTTGCTCTCTTCCTGGAGCATTAAAATATGACTATGTCATGATATATAGTGGTCTTTTTTTCTAATTTTTGGAGGTCTGTACGTGTATTTGAGGCAGAACATCTATTATATCTTTCTGTCTTTTGTAAGTGGAGCAGAAATGCGTTTGCCTTACTAATCCAAGACAGTATGTTTTGCATACTAGAGATTCGATTCTCTAACATTGTGGTAAAACCACCTACAACTTTTTCCTTGTCTATACAAGTGGGAGTTGGAAGAAGTAGGTTAATTCTCAGCTCAGCCACAGAAATGCCTGTATGATGTTAATGAGCCAGTTAGCTTACTGAGCTTCAGTTTCCAAATTTATAAAATAGAATATTATTAACTGCCCACCTCAGATTCAATAACAATTTTAAAATGCATTGAGATTTGGAATTGCTTTTTCCAAAAGTACACTTGACTAACAAATTTTATTTGAGAGAATTGGAAAATTTGTTGCTAAGTTGAGCTGACCTTTCTCACCTTAGTTATGTCTGCATTAGCAATAATTGTGCCTACAGGGGAAGATTTGCAGAGTGAAACAGTTGGTACTGAGGGCCTCATATTCAGACAAAAGGGTTTATTTTGGACTAGCTTTACTCTGATCTCATGGACTGAATGGTTGGAATGCAGTAAGTAAGTTCCTGGATCATATCTTCTTGTCCAGTTTCATCTGAAAGAAAAGCATTTATTTTCTGCAAGACCACTCCACACCGTAAATTAAAAACACAGTAAGTGCAGGTGGTTAGTACATTCAAAAGTACACTGCTGATGCAAGCTCAAACACAAATGTAATTGCACCCTTAGCCTCTCGTGGGAGAATCAAATTTGAATACAGCAGATTTTTCCTGTGTTCTCACAGAAGTCAGATAGTATAAATTCCACCCTCTAATAAAAAAGACTTGATTCAGGGTATTTAGTTCTCTCGGCCCAGTCAGACCAGTCATCTGTGATAGCTTCCAACAGTCCCTCTCCCTCAAATTCCCAACCTTGTTCTGGCAACAGATCCCTTCTCCAAATCTTTTTAATGCCAGTTTTGAAAGGAATTTTTCTAAGGATTTCCATTTTTCAGACACTGCTTTTTTCTCTCTTCACTCCCTTACTTAGGTCATTATGATATAAGTAAAAATCTTGTGCAGGACAGAAATTGTAGCTGTTTTATAGCTCTGTGTCACAGGTGAAACTGCTACTCCTTTGGAGAAGACTGTATAATGAATAAGGAATAAAAATCACTGCAGCTGCTTGTTTTGAACACAAAGAAAGCAATAGATCTGTAGGCTCCAAGCTGGTGAAAAACAGAGAAAAGCCTCATAACTCTCACAATCATAATAAAGGCTGGAAGTGAGGCAGGGAAGAAGACCTGTGATAAAATCCAAAATATGTCATTTGCAGACAATGATTCCCCCTCAACTGTGAGACCATTTTGTGTATACTTTCATGAGGATAATGAGGTGGGAATATGGTATTTCACAGCAATTTGTTGAAAAAGTTGTTGTCACACACATGCAGAAAGGAACTGAAAAGTATATTCACATATTTCAGTCTGTCTGTCTTGGAATACTGACTGGAGTATAACAATAACTAAGCATTCATCAGCTTGTACTTGGGGTTTCAAAGTAGTCCAAATCTTGTGCTTGAAACAGTCAAAATGTGTATGTGAAACTATGTAGAAAATTACATTAGTAAATTTAAATGTACACTTTAAATAAAATGTTCTGACTGAGTAATCTCTAAACTCCAACCAATTCTACCTCAGTCTGGGCAGAGTGCCACACTGGTTTTCAAACAGGATCCATTCTAGTACCATAATGCAGAACAAACTAAATCTGTTCATTTTTAAGTAAAAAGCCACCAGATTGTTCATACAGGTTGATATCTGACTAAATAAATACATTTTTAAAAGTATTATTAATACATGTTCCAATAGACAAGATAATAATAATAAAAGGCTTCAAGGGCAGATGTTTGTATACACATATATATCCTACTAATGGCCCTGAGCCTGGTTTTACAAAACACAGTTATAAGCAGTTATTCTGTCACCAATGCAAAAAAAAAAATCACCATCACGCCATGCTTACTTGTCAGATGCAATCCTATAAAGCTTAGTGCATAAACATGCCAATGAACTCTTCATATATATTCCTGTTAGAGCAAACATATGTACAACTGTTAGAACAACTGCATGGATTATTTAGAAATAAAGTTAAAAGAGACTTAATTCCGCCTCCTTGTACGCAGCTGGAATGGCAGGATTATCCTAAGGGATTTTTTTCAATGCTTCACTTTTTCATCTCTTCATTCTAATAACCTAAAACAACTGTAGAGAGAGCAAGGAACTGTGTTTGAAAATGAAACAAGATGCTAGCAAAGATTGCCATCATTCGTGCAATGGAAGCTGCAGTTGATCTCTCAGGATCAGTTGATATGAATATTAGTTATCGCAGTATCAAGATTTATTCTACAGTCAGCATAATACACGAATAGAACGCAAAAATTTCCAAGCTTCAATACTTACAACCAAATTAATTCCACATTTAAATACTTTTTTCAAATAAGATAAAATATGCAAGATTTTTAAAAATATAATTTTCACTTAATATGCTGTTCAGGAAGAGATAAGAAGACCAGCAAGTTCAAACTTTGTAAACCTTTTTAAATGCAATTAGATATCTTTTTCCTTACATCTATCTGTTTTTCACGATAAAATCATCCCTGCAATTTGTCAGGAATCTTCCAATAAAAACTAACTTCACAGGGGCAGTGAGAAATTATTAATTTTTTTTTTTTTTTTGAGAGATCCGGCTAAGTTTATCCTAACAAAAGGAAAATTCCTTTCATCTAAAAGCTAGCCGTCTGTGGTGGTTTCCAAGCCCCGCTTCCGAGCCAGGGTAACAGTGGATGTACCACTCCCGCAGGCTCCACACCAGCCATCCCTCTCCAGCGTCAACTGTGGTTAACAGGCTCCCAAGGAGTCCTTCCCTCCCGGGCATGGGTACTCGGCCTTATTAACACATCAGTGATTATCTGGAGTCCATCCTCCCCATAATGCACACCTGGCTTTGTTAACATTAGAATGCTTTTCCTTACCTCCTTCCTTTCTTTGAAACAGTACCCGAGTGGGGTCTCTGCAACCACTTGGCAGAGAACAGGGGCGCAGAGGGGAGAACCCTGCCCGAAGGATCTCGCTACCATCACAGCTAACGAAGCGTCTGTCGGGCCTCTTTCAAATTGTGCTTGCGTTATTATGCACTAGGAGTCGCAAGGTTATTTCACACCACCTCTTTAATTTAGCAAATTGGGTGGTACATATGTGGATGGCACATATGTGGGTGGCTTTCTAACCGGTTCTACAAGACATAGGGCAATTTATTAGAAACTGAGCAGCTGATAGCGTGTATACGAATACCATGAATTAAACCAGTAAAGATCCTGAAATGCAAAGTTGCTCAGATATTTGAGCATTCTAGTTGAAGAGGTTTATTATTGCTTTGCAAGAAGTTATATATGTATGTTTGCATGAAGAGCACAACTTTGCACGCAGCTAAAAATATAAGATATTCTTGATACATTATCTATTAGTGCCACTGTGTTGTCTGGAAAAAGCCTAGAAAATAGATCTTTGAGTTCAAACATTGTCATTTACCCAGTTTTACAAAGAAGCTGCGTTCCACACCTTGTTTCCCTTCCTAGCTGGAAAAATTTTGGCTACACTTGCATAGAATGGGTAACATGAAAATCGTGATTTAGGTTGAGCTTGAGAAAGCTAGAGGTATGAGAATAAATTCCTCTAATTAAAATCTAAAAGTAGAGTATCTTTGGGATATAAATGTCACTGGATGAAATAATGTGCTTGCATTTGTTCTTCATTTCTTTGCTGATAAGAAGTACAAAATACTTTAATTCCTGATATCATTGCAGTAACATGCAAAGTGTAAGGTGCAGTTCGTATTAAATTTTTTAAATTAATATAATTGTTGCTGGTTGTGCATTCAATTTCATTATCTCAACCAACCAACAGGTTGAGATAGTGTGTTTCTTTTGTGTATTCCATACAAATACTCTTTGTCTTGGGTAGCAGCTGTGTATTACATTCTGTATGTATTCTGATAGCTAGAAATTGTAAACCAAAGTGTATGTTAATGAGAAAGAGGAAAGCAGAGTGAATGAAGTTGAATCTCCCTCTGCTCGGCCAAAATGAGATTATCACTTATATGGGTAATTAAAATTGCAAGAGTCTAAGATCCTGTATTACCAGTAACCCTTACAGGTTAGGTTCATGCGTTGCATTAACTTATAAATTATTTTGCTCTTATCCTTTCATATGCAAAAACTTTATTTTGCCTTTCCAGCAAATACATTGCTTCTGTGACTCCTAGGAGAAGGAATTACCATTAGAGGGTGCCTTAGATGATTTTCCACTATTATGTGACCCTGTGCTATCTTAGCACTGTCTTCTATTACTGTTACAGGTTCTGTCAGTTCATGGCTTTAGACTTCACAGTGTCACCTGGAGATCAAACATTTTGCTAGGGAGCTGTGCTAGTGAAGAGCAATGAACAAAGATACACAGTAAACAAATTGCTCAGTGTCTGTGTGGTTAAGCTGACTAAGTGCTGTTATTACAACTCTTTTTTTTTGTTTTGTTTTTTTCTTATGCCGATGCATCAGTGCAAAAATTTCACTTTTCCATTGTAAATACACATAGGAGAAGCTGAATTTGGATAGGGGACTGATCTCTTCTGAGTGTGAGATCCCTGCAGCTTAAAAACCCATGCCCCTGTGTAATTTTAGTGCTATTTTCATGTCTGGCATCTGCCCCACTCCGTCTCAGTCTAAAACTGTCCCTTTGACAGGTTTTCATAGTTATTTTGAAGACCTTTTAATTTTCTATTCTGTTACAGAACGGTGTAATTCATGAGAAGCATTCATACAATTGTCAAATTGTGTTGATACATCTATGTGTATTTGTCTGTCTGTCTATCTTCAATCTATCTTCAATGTGTAGTAGGAAAATAAGCATAAGCATATGACCTCTTGTACAGAGCAAACATCTCATGAAGTACAGATGCAGCCACATACATAGTTCAGAAAAAAAAGTGGCATAACCAAAAACATCTGATCAAATTCAATTGTTATGAAAATAAAATACTTTATACTAGAAGAGCAGTCATAGGACAAAACAAAGGTTGATCAATAGCTGGCTATAACAGGAACGTGTAAGAGATTAACCTGTAGAGGAGGTGTCAAACCAAGCATGAGAGAATTTGTTTTATTCAAGCTTGTAAGGTATTTCTATCAAACTCAAATGTCCTATGCCTTTGACAACTGTGTTATTTTAATCCCAAAAGGCACAAGCCTTTTACTGACATCCATTATGAACGAGCATTTAAGAAGCAAGAACACAAAGCCATTATCATTTTTTCCAGAGTAAAATGAAGTAATGATTCTTAGGGATAAGACCTCTGACAAAATTTAAGAGTAAAAGGAAACAGAGGTGGACCGAGTTGACAAGAAAAGTGTGCAGGACAATGCGGGCAAGACAGACCTTTTAATCAACAAACTGGATCCTATCAATGTGTATAAATACCTGATTTGAGGCCGCACCTTGAATACTGTGTTCAGTTTTGGGCCCCCCACTACAAGAGAGACATTGAGGTGCTGGAGCGAGTCCAGAGAAGGGCAACGAAGCTGGTGAAGGGTCTGGAGCAGAAGTCTTATGAGGAGCGGCTGAGGGATCTGGGGTTGTTTAGCCTGGAGAAAAGGAGGCTGAGGGGAGACCTCATCGCTCTCTACAGCTACCTGAAAGGAGGTTGTAGAGAGGTGGGGGTCGGTCTCTTCTCCCAGGTAACAAGTGATAGGATGAGAGGAAATGGTCTCAAGTTGCGCCAGGGGAGGTTTAGACTGGATATTAGGAAATTTTTCTTCACTGAAAGGGTTATCAAGCATTGGAACAGGCTGCCCAGGGAAGTGGTTGAGTCGCCATCCCTGGAGGTATTTAAAGGACGTTTGGATGAGGTGCTTAGGGACACGGTGTAGTGGTGGTCTTGGCAGTGTTAGGTTTACGGTTGGACTCGATGATCTTAAAGGTCTTTTCCAACCTATATGATTCTGTGATTCTGTGATTCTGATGGGAAGATGTAAATTCTCAGTGGTGCCCAGCGCCAGGACAAGAGACAATGGGCACACATTGAAATACAGGAGCCAAGAAGAAGCTGAAAAAGAAACTCCTGTTTTCTTGGTGTGAGTAATTAAGATTGGCTGAACTGATCTAAGAGTTCACTGACAGCAGAAAGGCAAGCTCACGCCAGTCTCCTCCCATCCCACTGTCAGCTGCCTGGACCTATTTCTTTGTGCTGGAGGCAGTTTTCAGGCACCCAGATAAACTAGTGGGTAACAGCATCAGATCAGCTTGGGGGTGGATGAACACCAGGGCAGAGTACCTGGCAAAGAGTACAATGTCCTTTTGGTTAGCAGCAAGCTATTAGATTGGTTCAGCATCTTATTTCGGATGTAGGCATAGAAAATTGCAGAGCCTCTTATCTTTATGAGCAATACAGCCTGTGTGTAGTTTCTCTAAAAAGCCAGTAACATATCAGGAATCATAAGTGTAATAGAATACATTTGTGATATTTAACAGCTTTATATTGAGTACACTTGATTTGATAAGAAGCAGGCCCAACAAAGAAAAAAAGAAGTAAGAATACAAGGTGTTTCCATCAGTGGCACTCATCAAAGATATTTGATGGTCACTGATTATATGTGAAACAGGATGATAAATGAATGGCCTTTAAGCATGAATAGCACCTAGATTCAGAAAAAGACATCAAGGACATTTGCATGGTGGTCCTAGCCCTGAAAACAAAGAAGCAGGATTAGGAAGAGATGAAAATCACTTAGGAACAGGTAGTGGGTATGGCAGAACTGATCCACAGAAATTAGGTCATGGGACCTGAAAGCTGACGTGTACCTTGGGAAGAAATACCAGATTCAGAACTTGCAGCATAGCTGAAGGCTCTATCTGTCCTGAAATGCTGGATCCCTGATGCAGACTTGTGGGACAGGTTTCCAGTGAAAGGCTCTGCTTGAGTTAAATCACATATTGTTTTTTTCTATTTGGAAAACTTATCAGAAAAACAGTGCTTAGCCTGAATGCCAGCCTTTGAATGCCACTAAATACATCTTTTCTATGTTCAGCTGCTAATCTTAGCTGTAGCTGAAGGAAAGGTAGATCTTGAATTGGTCAGTTGAAAGTTTCTCCATAGGTGAATCCAGCTCAAGCACCCCATGGAAACTGTGCCTTAAAATGCTGGTCTTCTAACTAACAGTGCTTTAAACAAGCAGGTATGAGGGCTGATATAGCCATGTGTTAAGCTTTGGGAAAATGTTGCTTCCAGTAGGTGCTAATGTTTTCTACGAGGAAAAAGTACTGAAAAACTTCTAAAAGTAGCTCTGGGTAAATCCAGAAATGTCACGTTTTGCCATTGACTTCAGTTAGGTTTTAGTCAGGTCCCAGGAAATGCAGCATTAGAATAATCTTCAGATGCCTCACACACCTGAAACACACAGTTGCTAGTCTCTGTCAGAGGCTTTAGGCAACTCATACATGCGATTCTATTTAATCACTAACAGTGGTACTGCCTCAGTGTTTTTGTAGGGTAGATCACACAGTTTAGTTCCAAGTATATTATCTCTTCAAACAATATCGCTGAAACTCCAGCTCTGTTTCAGTACAGCATAAATCTGTTGTCTTTAATAAATTTACACTGATATAAGCCGATTGTGACATGAAATGTATAACGTATTTCAAAGTTGTTTTGCACATTTAGGCAACACTTTCCCATTCCTCCTGCTTTTGGAAGCTTTCCTAGTTTAAGGCTGGAGGAATCGCTGTGTTCATGTCCAGTTCCACCTGCACAGAATCTGTTAAAGTTGGTGTTACAGTTCATAAACAAGCATTAATGTAGGCTGAAATAATGGTAAACCAGGTTTCCAGGGCTGATTGCAAGTTTTGATCAACTTCAGAAGTGAATTTCCCTTTTAGTAATTTGAATAGGTGAAAGGTAGAAGTTACTTAATAAACTGGTCAATGGAAAATGTTCTCCAACCATAACAATAATTGATTCTTCTTGGTCAAAAGCTATTTGATTAATCATTAATCTACCCACTAATAGGTAGACATTCTCTGGCTTATTTTACATAAAATGAGATTAGATGATCATAATGGTCCCATCTAATCTTCTGTAAGTCAGTGGGTAGAACTGTTCTCTTAATCAGTCTTGTCAGAAATAATCTCAATATACCTACAAATAAAATGGCTTTTAATCAGAAGATAACATCTTCCAATGCAACTTTAATTTTTGATTATGTGAATTTCAGTTATTTGTGAAAGCAATGTAAAACAAGGTAATTTACTGTTTTCTCTGCATCTGTATGGTTCTCAATGCATTTTCAGTTTTGCTTCATAGCTGGGGTTTGGAGTCTTTTTTTGAGTACATATAGAGGACTCCACACAGAAGACGATGTTCTGACTTTGAATTGGTTGCCAGCAGTCTTTCAGTGAGGTATCAGAAACATCTACGCTGAGTGATACATAGGAAACATTTAAACTTTCCTTCTCTCTGGAAGACTTTCTCTTGCTTTCTCTTCTCCGTGTCATTTTGCTGCTTTATCACACATATTTTCAATTTCCTCTCTCTCCCTGCCTGAACTCTCGAGTATTTGCTACACATTGTCTTCTTTTCATCCAGAATGTTTCAGTTTATATATCTGAGCAAAAAATGAAAGAATTATAGGTCCTGTAAGTTGACTTCAGATATGTTCATGGCTGTTGCACTTACAAAGGGTCGGAAGTTCAATAGATGCAGAATCACAGCCACAAAGTGTGGAAGTGGCTGACATCCTACTCCAGCCACAGTAAATAATTTCAGTTTAAAATAATTAACATAAGTAAGTTGCTTGCTGCAAAATCCAGGTAAATGAACAGGAAGAAAATGAATTGAAGAAACAGTGATAAAAGATAGAGTGATGGAAGAGATAAAAAAAAATTATTTTGAAAAATTCTAACTCTTGTGTAGAATCAGAGACAGAAGAGAACATTGGCTTAAATGTACAGTATGAAGCATTTCAAATACACAATAAGAATTCTATCTGTAGAGGATTAAAACAAAAACATCTATACTACTAAATTTAACATGAAAGACATAACTGAATTTACTGTAAAAGAGAAATGCAAAACTATTTGTAGGAGCTCTGGCTTATATTTTTTTTTAATTTACTTTGTTCATTTTACTATTCATTCATCCTTTGAAAGTGGGAACAGTCTGTTTCTATAGGAAACAGATGTGGTTTTACACCCCCCCCACCCCCCACTCCCCCCACTCCCCGAAATGTCTAAAACTTAGGGAAACATTAGTATGGAAAAAGGATGGTGGAGGCTCCAGCTGGAGATGGAGAACAAGTTATACTTTTACCCTTTCTTTTGTTAAATATTCTGTCTGTGTTGGAATTGCAAATAGTGGACTTGTTTCTCGCTTGAAATACAGTGGTGACAGGCCTGTGGTAGTCAATATAACATGGTGCAGCAAAGAAATGGGGCCAAAATGAGAGCTTGGACAAAGGAGCTCCAGCTAGTAGCCTAGTGGATAGGTCACTCCTAACTTCAAGTTCATGATCTGAAATCTGTCTTCCAAGGACTGTTTCTACATGTCATCTAAATATCGCTTACTGTAAAAAACATAAATAACTTGCACTCAATTACCTATCTTGCAGTTACTCATATTATTCACTGGAAATAATTGGGCATCAGTTTGTAAAGATTTTCTTCTTTGCAAAGAGACTAGAAAATCTAAGACCTAAAAGACCAAATACCAAAGTGAAATAATTTCTGTGAGTTTGGGATTTTGGGGTTTTGGGTGGGAATGCTGGGGAAAGTAATTCCAGTAATCAATTGGTATCCGAGACTTGGAAGTGAAATGTAGGACATCAAAGTTTATCCATTAATTCAGTAGTCATAAAAAACAGCAGACTGTAAGGAGTCTGAATTTCTGCACAGGTTTTAGTAGGTGTTACAGGACAAATCTTCAGCTATTACAAATCAGCCATGCTTATTTTGGAATGAAACAGATGCAAAAGCTACAAGAATAGGATCAATTTGGTCTTACTATTGAGGATCTACAAGCTCCTCTGAGTTCAATAACATGGTTTGAATACCTATGAACAAGATGATTCAGATGATCATCTGGCCAAAAAGGGTACCAGATGCCAAATTAGTGAGTGCAATTAGTTTATCAGGTGGACCAAAGCTGAAAAAGATCCATTGTGTCAACAAGATTAGGGGACCAAACCCATGTTCTAAGCTGGACAGGAGCCTTGAAGCAGCAGCACCGCTGGTGATAGGATGCTCAGCTGGAAGTTAAATAGTGGAGAAGGAGTCTGAATCTTTTAAGCTAATGAGAGATTTGAAGACTTGTTATATGAAGTTATGAAGATGCAGAATTCCAGGATTTAAGATGCAAATTGCATTACTTCTTGACCATCTGTGGAAAAAAGATGTTTTCTTCTGTTGCCTCTAGAAGGAGGCAGATGGAAATGTTACCTTCAGGAGTGAAGCAGAAGATGAACAGAAATATTTATCATGAAAACATGAAAACTTCACAAGTTTAATTTTACTTATGGCAGAGTCACAACACAAGCAATCAAGACAGCAGTTGAATTCAAAGATAGTATGAGTTACAAATGAACATCTGAGTGTTGCTGCTGACTTCAATGAATGCAACAGGCACATTTAACGGGGTTTGAAACAGAACAAGTGGCATTATACTCCTCTGTGTTCTTCTCATTGCTGCTATTTCATTCACTTACCACTGAATGCCACATTACACAATATAAGTGCATATTTTACATTATGAATACATTATCAGTGAATTTAGTCTCATAATACTACGATGAAATGTTTCCTGTATTCAAACATATGAAAGAATTTTGGGATGATATAAAATAGTTTTACCTAAATTGTTTTTAAAAGATGAGGTAGGAGGCTGGAAAAATCTCTTGCTTGCTCTTGAGGATTAAATACATATAATTTACCCCATAATATATATTTTGACCTATTTTATATTTTTCAAGATAGAGTTTCCTGCTGCATATTCGTATACTCTATTCTTATAATAGCTTTTTATTGTATTTCAAAAGAGCATTTTCTTATCTTGTGATATTAAAGTTTTTTGCAGTACAAATACCTGGATGTATCTTAAATGCTTTAAGAGATTTACTAACTGTGAAAGCCTTATCTTTCCTTTTAAAGCTCATGTTTATTTTTTCGTGCTGCCTACATAAGATTAAATGCCTATAGGCCTGCCTTTGCAGAATTTAATGGAGTGAAATCAGCATTTACATTTTGTAATTTTATTTTTAGTATACACTAAAATTATTTCTACATTTGATGGAATCAACAGATTTGTTATATAAAACTGTTTTGCTTGCTCAAGTTAAGATGTCCCAGTTTGCTCATAACCAGGAATCTGTCTCTATGCTGTGAGACTCAACAAGCCTGAAAGGAAAGCACCTGCTACCATCCTAATTTCAAGAAAAGTCTTCATCCTATTAGAACTTATTCTAAAAGAATTACTGAGAAAAGAAATGACTCATGACAAACTGCTCTCAGGTCTTTCTAATTTATGCATTTTTCAATCAGCTGATCCCTGTTTGCAGTGTTTACATGCCAGTATAACAACTTTAAGAAGTGCATTATTTCAGCAGTGCCAACAAAACCACAGACTAGTGTGTAAAACCCTCTGTAAATCATTTGTTGGGCGAGCAAGGAAAGACCTTGAGGCTGAATTCATCATTTAGTTGGAAGTGTTTGTGTCCTACAGATGAGCAATCATTATGGTTTAGTAGATAATATCTTATATTCGCAACGCCCTTGTAAAACCTATTTGATGCTTGCTGCAAGAAACAAATTATGGGAGGGGATGAGGATCTAAGTTTACATTTGAAGGCAAAAAGGTAACCTGAGGCCATAGTGGCTAAGTCATCTTGATACAGATTTAAGCGTTATGCCCCCTTCTATATGTTTTCCTGTGCAGGGTCTGTATAGCTTGTGTGCCTGAATGTAAGAGAACCTTATCCTTACAGCTGGGAGCTGAATAGGATTGACTGCTCTGTACATTAGAAATGCCGGCATGCTTTGACTGTGCTAACACAGATTCATTGGAGTTGTAACCCCAGTTTCAAGAATTATTTAAGAACAAATGCGGCTAAATTCACGAATGGATTATAAGGAGACTATTTTAATGTATAGGTATTACCATGAAAAAAAAACTTACTCTGTCCTTCATCCCTGAAGCACAACAAAGCCTGACTGATTTCTGTGCGTGAAGGGAGGAAGAGAAGCAGCAGACGATAGTATTGGGTTGCAATTTAGACAAAGTAGTAGAGGAGTAGGTGTGAACCATCAGCGTGTACTTGGCTTCTATCTAATTCCACTGTTCGACAGGAGTACAGATACAGAAAGCTTTATTGGATGGACACATTTGCTTGAGAAGGTAACAAGCCAGTATGGACTCCTTTTAATCTTTCCTGGCAATAGCATGGATAGAACTTACCCTAAGAAAGGAAAAATAGTAGACTTAAATATTAGAAGTAAGTGGTAAAGAGAGCTGGCATGAGTTCATCCTTTGAAGGGCAAAAGGCTGCCCTAAAGTATAGCTCCCAGTGTCAGTAACAAATCATGGTTTAAAAATGTCTCAGATAACGGATATCGTGTTCATTGGGAAATATAAGCAAGTCTTAGCTGTCAGTCTTCCAGCTGAAAATGTGAGTGGATACTTGGGCCTAAAAAGTAATTTATTGGATATTTTATTGACAGATTATTTTTACATATCTAGTAAATCAAACCTTAGCTCTGAAGTTTTGAGCTATTACATCTCAACATGGTGTTATACCATAAGTAATAATAAAACTTATTGAGGTCCTGAGCTCTGAAGATACTAAATACAGTCTTTCCTACCACGTCCTTTGTAATTGTTAAGCAAAGACACACATGCTTACTGTTTGTGCTTAAATATCCAAATCAAATCCTCCAGCCCTTTAATGGTTTTCCTCTTTTTCCTGAATTCCCTCCACAATTTAGAGTTAGTGAGATGCCCTGCTGCCTTTTTCCCAGATGTACACACTTGATGTAAAGCTATGGAAAACTTCAGTGTTCAAATACAGGATGTCCTTTCTTCACACTTGAAAGAACTGAAGTTGGTATGTATTTTGTGATCCAATATCCTTCCAAGATGTTCTGATTTTATTTTGTTTGCTATGAAAAGTTAAAAATGGCAATCTGAATGATACAGCCTATTCATGTTTGCACTTAGCAAACCATACAGAAACAAATGAGTCCAAAATCTTTCATGACATTTTTTTTATACAATAGCAGTTTCCACTGCTACCCGTTGAGAGAGGAGGTTGTTGCTTTCCCCCCCGCCCCCCTTTCATTTAAAAGAAAAAGGATTCATTGGACAGTTCTATTCACAAACGTAGAACACAATAATAAAAATTTCATTTGGAAAATTTCATATACAAATATTTTACATAAGAGTATTCAATTATCTCTTCCTTGCCTGACAACTGTCCATTACTGGTAGTGTAAATGGGTCTGAATTACAACCAAGGATCTGAACAATTTCAGCCTGTGAAAAGTTGACAGGCATGCTTGAATTTTAATGCATATGTCCTATATTTCTCCAATAAGCTTCATCAAAGCTAAGATACAACCAGGACTTTTCCAAATTTTAATAAACTAAGACAATTTGTGATAATTTCATCAGTGCTTGGTACCTTAATGCCTAGTGGCGTCACAGAGCTAGAATTACACTTTATGTATCATCTTCGAAGGTTTGGCTGATTTTGCCAACATGTGAAAACAAAAAGATTCCTTAGTTAACAGTGAACATAATTTTGTTTTAATACTTTAACAGTTGACACTGATAATATACTGCATGGAAAATCTGCCTATTTTGTCTGTGTTTTCTCCATAGAAGATCAGATAATTAAGGGAAAAATAAAAAGCTTTTATCCAATCAATTTAATATCACCTATCTTTTAAATAGGTATATTAGATATCTAGATGAAGCTCCTTCTGGAGTCAGTGGACAGAACTCAATGGTCCCAAAGAACAATTAACCATCTTCCAAAGTCCAACATAATTGTTGTAAATCTGAGTGTGTCTGGCTCTTTCCATTGATTTTAGAGTATCCACATGTTGAATTTGGACTAGATGTGTAACTTTCAGGGAGTTTGATTCTGAGATTAATCCCATCCTCAGCCTGATAAATGGAATCTCCTACAGTCAGATGACCAAACTGGTACAAAAATCTATTTTAACAATATCACTGAGATTAGCAGAAATTATACAATGAAACAATTTACAAAATAAAAAAATGTTTACAGATATGGTGTGACCACAACCATTTAACTCAGTCCTTCTGTCTCTCCTTCCATGCTTCTCCCTTCCCTACCCCCATGGAGAAGAAAATCTTTTTTTGCAGAAGGAAAGCCCCCTGGGGTAGAACAAAATAAATGCAAACACACACACACGTTTTCAGAGCAAAGGTGCTTGTTGTAATCAGTAACACATAGGCAACAGAAAGCACACGCTAGACTTGAGTACATACAGACACAATCTGGTGTTCTAGTTGCCCATCATATTTGTTTTCCTATCCACATGCATAGTAGACTCATGAGAGCATAGCATTCAAAAATCCGTTTTTATCTATTACTATCTCATGGTAGATTAGATATAACGACCATCAGGTGACCATATTTTTTCTCTTTAAATAGGAATTATTTTTCCAGAGGCTATTCTAATGTGTTTATCACCATTCTATATGAATTCCTCATAAACAGTAGCAAGTTTATGCTTGTAATATCTCTGTGAAATACAAATAAAAACGTTGCTAGCAAGAGCAGATGTTGACAAAGTCTAATTGACATCAGTACAGAGACTTCTATGTATTTCAAGGGGACGGTGAACCTGGTAGCCCTTATCAAGTAGGCACTTGCAATTGCACGATGAAGTCCCATCGACTGTAGTGGGATTTGAGAATATACTTATATATGTATGTAAGCACTTTGCTGAATGCAGATGTGTATCACAGAGGATTGGAAAAGATGTAGGATTCACAAATGAATATCTCAGTCACAGAGTTGTTCCTCTGACTGCTCTGTCTGTTAGCTCTCCAATACAAAGCTTAGGATGAAAAAAACCAAACATTCCCCTAACCCCCAAAATACTCTGTATGCTGGCAGATATGTTTTATCTGACTAGAAGTGTGAGTTCATCAGTTGCTACTGCTGTTACTTGTAGTCTGAATTGATATTAATCATTCACAACATAATGAAAAAACCTAACAAAACATTTCTACCTTTTCAGTCAATGTATGATGTGAAAAAAATAACATTTTCTATTCATTCAAAGAAATTTTGCTGAATAGAAAACTTTTATTTACATCCTCCCTTAGCTAACCCATAGAAGATCTTAACCTCTTGTTTGCAACGGAGTCCAATGTTCAGTTGTGAGGACAGGGAGAGGAGGATAATTGAGCTTTTAAGCCCTAAGGAGACAGCAGTATGATGTGTTGTCCTATGATTAAAATATCTATTGGAAATGAAATCACTGTATGACAGTCTTCACATGTGAGGCCTCATATGAGTCATGGGAGATGCACAGATGTGGACAATAACATGTGAGATGGAGAAAAGGAGAGGGTATCTCCACCCCCAGTGGCCTGCAGTCACAAAATCAAGGTCTGTGGCTTTTGAAATTGTCAAAGCATGAGTGTGGTAGAGACTTTTGGTCCAAGAACCAGACTAGATCTATTCCAAAATAACCCTGTGAAATATGTAAAATACAAATGTGAGGAACTTTTGTTCCTCACACAGTTTTAATCCACCAATTTGCTCTTTTTGCATTGATTGGTAAAGTATAACATATTAACAGTGTACATTGAAGCCTACAGGAACACAGTGCATATGTATTGGGGAAAAATTAAAAGGTTGTGTCCTTTTAAAGACAGACTTTCACACAGTGCAGCCTGAGACTTACTAGCAGTTTCTCACCAGCAGCACCTCCATACAAACCATCATGCTTTAGAAAAAAGGTCTTCCTAGGCACTGGATTTTTAACTCTTCTGTTAAACAGCAGAGAAATAACAATATCAGAACAAGAGGAGTTATTTTTCTTCTAGAAGGCATCGCTTTATCAATTAGAAATAGTTACTTTGTCAGCCAAATTTTAAAACCGGGTACTAATCTATGAATTAGCTGCCTGTTGTCTGAGGCTATGTATCACTATGCAAATACGCATCCTGCTAAATGACCTTTGTGGTTAAATTTAGATGATCACTTAAGGAAAAACTGTCAGTTTCATTTAATTTCCCCAAAGTCTTTGTCAGTGCATTTAAGGATCTCAGTCACCCTGGAGTGTTACCCAAGGTACATGAATAATTAAGGAGAGCTTATAATTGAATATTTTGAAGTAGTTGTTTAAAAAAAATGCTAAAATGCATTGATGACGTGGTTAACAAAACAAACCTGACTAGTTTCCTCTTTCACGGTCCCTATTGCCTCTTTTTGTTTGAGAGCTGTTCCTTGACTTGTTTTACTTAAAACTATGCACTATTAATGCATAACTATTTTATGACAGGTACTGTTTAGTCTGCATTTTCCCTCAGAGACTTCAGTCAAATTTGGGGGCAAATTTTTATGAAGTGGCACCTCCTGGGACAAATTATGGTGGGATTTTTTAAAGCTAAATGTTCTATTGTAATGAACTGGTTTTACTTCTATATATGTGAAAGACAATCCTTTCTGGTTTACAAAAGAGGAAGTCAGAGTAAATGTTTTCATAAGTAATTGAACTTCATTTACCAGGTAGAAATGCACTGCAGCAGTGATATTTACCACATCAGTGATTACAAGGCAATTATAAAATCACACTAGCTTATTAAAATTGATGAGAAATGTTAGACCTATATGTGATTTGTTAAAAGTATCACTGTAGCTGATGATTTTACAAAGTATGCAGTGAGAAAATTAACAAATTATGCTTATAGTAAAACCAGGAACATTTAAATTCTTCAAAACATTTCTTGCTTGCATTTTTTTGAGTGAGAAATCACAGGAAAGAACTTACAATTAAACTGTTTTTTTCCACTAAAGTTGTAGTAACAGGAGCACTTAGGATCAAGGCCTTCCCTGAAAATAGTTCTGCATATTTCACATTTACTTTAACAGTTTTCTAACAACAACAACAACAGCTGATATACTTATACTTGTCTTTCTGGTTTCGACTAAAATTTCAACTTTTAAAGTATGCATCTATTTAGATAGGTTTTCTTAAGAAATTACTTAAGCTCTTCCATGCACTTAAATAAACTAAAATTATTTTTTACTTCAGGTATGGTTTATTTAAAGTTTATTGAAGCTCATAGAAATGTTTCTATGGACCTGCACTGGCTTAGGACTTCAGTCAGCAAAGTTCTTGTGGTATTGTAGTTGTTAGGGGTTGCCAAATTCAGTAGCCTTACAGGGGTCAGGCTGCTGCAGCTCTGTGTTCCTTGGTCCAGCTTGCAGTGAGACTGAGCGTGTGAGTTTGTGAATTTGTATAGTGAGTGTATTGAAAAAAAGATTACTGCTGAAATTTTAATTAAAAAAACCAGTATTCAAAGCTATGTCTAAAAATATTCTGAGTTATGTTTCTATAAATGTACGGGTGCTCAGCCAAAGAGCAAAAATACTAGCAGTATTATCTAGCCAATATCCAGTGTGCAATATTTAAATTTTGAGTCATTGTAATGACTCAAAATTTTTATATGACGGCTATTGTACAAATTTAAAAAAATAGCAAATTGAAGGAAATTATAGTTTGCTCCAAAATTTCAAAAGCAGAAACAGCAGCTAAACTAAATAGATTATTCTTTATGAGATGTCTGCTCAGATCTAATATGTAGCTAATTCAGTGTTCATACCAAATTAAATAAATTAACTAAAGAAATTAACATAGAAAGTGCACGAAAAAGTAGGGAATGATGCTATCTAATAGTTTTCTTTTAAACTTATGTTAAATTGGTTGTTCATTCAAGAGTTATAAAGGTGACACCGTGTGGTAATAAAGAATATTGCTCCAGTATTCACTAGCCACTGAAAGGGTGTTTTTAAGTGCCTTTTCTGTATATACAAACAGAATAACACTATAATTGAATCACAGATTTGGCCAGTAATCTTCATCTCTGAAAGATACTCATTATACGTCACGTTAATACTATTTTAGATTCAAAGTTTCTTAATTTAAAAGAATTAAGCAATCTTCGCTTTGACCTTTTTTTTTTTTTTTACCTTGCTCTGGGGCTTTTGTAATAATTTTACATCTTTACAGTACTAAGTGGATTTAAACACTGCTCCTCAGGTTCAGATGAATGTTACACTTGCTCCTGATTTAGATGAACACAGAAAGCACAGAAAACCCGAGAATCAGATTAATTGCATCTTCTCTATATAGATACCATGTGCACAAATATGCCCCTCAAAGGCAATACAGAGCACAGGTCATGTAACTACGTCTGCAACACACCCCAGGGCTATACAGCGGTACCTGAGTGCCTGCTACCTTCCTTTTTTGTCTATGTACAGGCTAAAAGGATAGTTCAGTGGTCTTAAATGATGTTGGGAAAAGGGGGTAGCCAAGCTATTGCATGTTTAAAGCTGCTCCCCTAGCAGCTTGATCATTACAGTTGCACAGTGCTGAGCCTGAACTGATGAGGTCTCTAATCCTGAGGTGAGTGGGCAGGAGTGACCATGGAATTTCAAAGTAAAGTTTTTCTTATTCCCTTCAGTCTTAGCAGTGTACTGAAATGATACATTGATATCGTATTTACCATTGGATGTATGTTCACTGCCCTGCATAAGTTATAAGAATTATGAACTAAGAAGCATATTCCAACTGCCTTCCCCTCATTAGGCTCAGAGATTAAAGAAGTTGAGGGCTAGTGTGAGAGAAACATTGGTAAAAAAAATTAACAAGTGGGTAATGATTTTCCCTGAGTAGGTGGCCAGATATCAGCCAAAAAGTTATTAATATTGGTGAAAGCAGTAGTTAAATGGATTCCATCTTAATGAAATGGTTCACCCAGGAAACAACATGGAAGAATTTGAAATACTGCATGACATCAAGCAATTTATTAAAAGAGTAACTAAAATGTGACAGAATGATAATCATTATTCTTACTTTTAAAGCCTTTGTTCCACTGGGAGGAAGGATGAAAAATAAAGGTGATGTCGAGTTAAGAACACTATAAATACCTCCTGAAGAATAAGACAGAAAGGGATAAAGAAAGATCTTTTAAGGTTAATATAATTTTAGGAAAGGATAGATAAGAATTTACTTAAACCTGAGCATTTTTTGCAGTATTCCAGTGTCATATTTGGTTATAATAAATGATTCTGTAGTTCTATTTGAGAAATGTTATCAGGAATTTTTATGTTGCAGCATTGCATAGAAAGTAGAATAAGTAATGCTATAGTAGGTATAGATACTGATGACTGTTTTAGCAAAATTCAACATTAAATATCACTTAATCCAATGAGCGGACAACATCACAAGATGATATGAATATGATTATGAGTTGATATAAATTAATTACAGTGGAACAGTAAATGAAAGAAGATCTTTAAACCTGTGACATACAAATTATGGTGGAATGAAGTGAAAACTTGCAAAGTAGTAAATTGTACGTATGGTCACACTGTTTGTAAAGTCAGATCAGTTTACCCTTCTTTCAGTGAGGGATTAGGCAGGTACAAGGGACTGTACAGGTGGTTACTGTGGAGCAGCTGACGTGCTGGATTTCAGTGCATAATTTATACTTATTCTTATATCCATTCCCTGAGGTTCTCAATTCCAAAAGGCAATCTTTCATTCATCAAGGGAACTAATTAATAGAATCAACTAGTTAAAGAAGCTGTATAAGACTATATAAAATTGATAAAACTATGAGGAGTCAGCATCTCAAGCAAAAGTGGTGTGGAGAGAACTCATATAATTGGGGTCTAACCTGATGAATTACCATCTGTGAAGTGCCAAACAAGCTGATAACCTACATGGAACAGAAAAATCATGTGATCAGAGAAAAATACTATCTCTCAGAGGTCATATGTAAGGGTAATATGAGAATTGCCAAGATTCAAGGAGAATTACATCTTGCCAAGACACTAAAATAAAAAAGGATTTTCTATTTTATATTAAAATAAACATAAGCTGTTCACACCCAGTGCCAGAGTTCTATTCCTGCTACCCAAGGAGTGTTAAAACTGGCAGGTGTTGTGTAGGACAAAACCACGTAAGTCAAGTCAACTTCCTACCAGCTAGGGGTAGTAGAGTATCAACCTCATTGTGAAGTCGTAAAATCCAGGATAGGGTTCAAGGCTGTTATCATCTTCTCTTTCTCCAGTGAAAAGACTTAGTGCCTCAAATCTACTTTTCAAAGAAAAAAATCCAGCCACACTTTTATAGGAGAGCCAGCACATCCGCGAAAGGAGTAGTCTGCCCACCTGCTACTGACCTTTGCTTACATGAACTCCCAGTCCATTTCAGAAAGACTTCTCTGATCCAATACAATAAAGAAATTGAGTAAATGGCATAATTTACAAGAACCCCTGTAGCTGCAGCCATGGGAGCCGAGGAGCAAAGCAGCATCAAATCTTGACCTCTTTGAAGGTCAGTAAGTAAATAGCACTGTCATGAGGCAGGTCTTAAGGCACATTTTGTATTGACTTTAAGTATTTGACTGTCTGATTCAGTTGACTATCTCACATCAAGCCTGGCCAACTGTGCAGCTGGCAGGCAGGAAACTGAAGAGAGTGGTGGTGCTGTGGCTAATAGCAAAGGCTAATACAAACACACATACTTACACACAAATCAAACAAATGTAAATTCCTGAGAATGCAGGCAGTTCTTACACTATTCTGTCACCGTCACAAGAGCAGTCACCAGTATCCATTCTGAATAATGATCTAACTTAACTTTCCTATTGATGGCTCCAGAATAGAACAGAAAAATTGGAAGTGGACTAATGACAAATACCACTAATAAAACAGCACTGGGAGGACGAACTGGAGAAGACATATATAATACAATTGAGGAAATGAGTATAGAGTTTCAAAGAACAAGGTGGTACGCTAGCAGATCAGTGAGGAGCAGCCTTGCCATCAAAACCTCCCAGCTAAGCACAGCAGCTGGAAGCATCTCTGTGCACTAATTAGTCATGGAGTGACTACTGCTGAGATGCAGCTGTGAAAAAGAAAGCTTAGATATTTCAAACAGGTGAAGTATTTAGCAGTGCCAGGAAAAAGTCTAGTTAAAGTCAGACAGTTTTAAATAGTCTAGGCCTGATGAAATTTCCTGCAGTATGCTTAGAGAATGGATGAAGTGCTTTTAATGCAGTCAGAGGATATCCATGAGAATCTTTGCAGGTTGGGAAATGTATCAAAGACTGGAGAAGTCATGTTCTCTTTAAAAAGGGAGTGTGGTTGTGGTTGGGTAGAAGAAAGAGGGATGGTGTTTGGATTCTAGCTGTTGAAAAACAAGAAAATAACCAAAATTTATAAGCTTCAAGAATTCTATAGGTAACAGATCCATGTTACTTTTCAGGTACAAATTATGATAATCTAGCTACTTTTTGCATTAGGCTAACAGGTTTACTGGACAACTGAATCAAGTATCTTTTGGTTATTTTCTAGTCCAGGTAACAGATGTGGCTTTGGCAGTCCTTTAACAGTTTGTCAGAGAAACTATATTTTCTCTTCTTGAATAGAAGTAACTAGATAATTCATCTTAAAGAAACTGATAATTTTGAGTTAGGTATCAGTGCTCTTTGGGGCTCAGAAGACAAACCATTTTCACTGTAGTTTCTAAGAGGTTTCTCTGGAAAAGGCACACTTTTCTATTTTTCCCTATGGGCTGATTTCTATATTAGTTTATCAACTGTGAGTTATGCCTCCTAGATGATTTCCAACATCTGTGTACTGTTTGTTCATAGAGCATAGCAGATGACTGTTTAGACCCTTAGAGGTGTGCTGTTATATGTTGTTCTGCTACAAGAGTAGAGTTAGAAATAGTCTTCAAATATCACATTTCTACTTTCTCGTAGGAAAAATTCTCCATCTATGTATGTGGTTCAGGCAGCTGGTATACATGTAGGTTTGAAGCTCAAGATACCAGTAGATCAGTCTGGGGTTCATCTTCTGCATGATTTCCAGCAACTTCAAAGGAAGATGGTTAGTCACTTGCGAGAAAAGAACATTGGAAAGTTTCAATTAAATGCATTTAACTTCTTTTTTTGCAAGGCACTTTCTACTTCTTTGTGCTTTTGCTCTTCGAGGTTTTGGCTGCTATATAAAACAGTGTGCACACTGCTATAAAAGTTCTTCCGCAGGGTGCTGTTCAGAGCATTTATAAATAATTCTTTTGAAATCTGATTTTTAGACAAGAGTATCATAAAGATCTTTTAAAAAAATAATCTTGGTAAATGTGCATGTGTAGGTAGCTTAATTGTAATCCTTGTAAAATGGAGTAGGGAGGAGGAAAGAGTACTGTGAAACTCAAAATCCAGCTATAAATCACTGGTAACATCCAGCTAAACAGAGAAGGAATTTCTCTGGTGCTTGGTAGTACATTCTCTGTATCTTAATCTTTTAGTTCCTTGTAATTTCCTAATTATTGTACTTGAGCATACCCTGTTTGGCATGAATCTGGCTCAACAGTGAGACCTGCTGCCTTAAGTAATGCTGGACTATTTAAGCCCGAGTCAACAGAGCTGTCAACAGCTGAGCTGTCTGTCAAAACAAACAGAAATGTGATCAAAATCCCCTGATTGCTTAATTTCCTCCTCCCCCAGTGTATTAACTTTATTAAAATAATCCCAACAGCTAGAATAAAGCTGTAAGTGTGCTGCATCTTGTTCAAATAGCATTTGCATTAAACAAACTGTTAGAAGAGGAGGTTGCAAAGCAAAGCCCTGCCAAAATTGGCAAGTTCCAGCATTAAGACTTTAGCATAAGCCAACATTGAAAGTGTGCACTACAATATTGTTTTAAAATAATGCTTGCTATTTTTGCAATGTACTTGTTCATAGTTCAGTTGTCTCTTAACAAGCAGCTATTCTATAGTTCAGCTTATTCATTCTACAGCCCATGATCCCATGCTTTATTTATCATACATTATTCAGCATCTGCCTCTAACACAGCTATTGTTAGCTTCCTTTTCTATGAATGACTTCACTAGAGAATGTGTATTTCTTGAATGATCACATACAATGGTAAAGGAAGAAGGTATTTTATGGCTGTGGATCAAAGACACAAAGGCATTAGTGTCAAATCTACTTGGTGAAGAAATACTTAACTTGAGATGTAGGATGTAATTTTTTTCAGAGTACGTGTGTTCTGTAAGTCCGAAATGGAAATCTCTTTGGCTTCAGGTGGATTTCTGGCTTTTGAGCAATCCTGCAAACTTAGCTATGGGTGTTGTTCAGGCAACATAGGAAAACACAACCTAGAACAGTCTAGTCTAAATAAACTGCCTAGTAGCATGTGAGAAGCACTCTCAGATGCAAACTTTCCAAAACTGCCAGTAAAACACTTTAACCAATGGGTTTATTGTTCTTTTCCAGCAAACTCCCACCTCATAGGGGATCCCCTATATCTAATACTGCAACAAAAATATTTACTTCATTGCCAGAAAAGCTCCAGTCTATTACTTCTCCCAAACAACTTTGACAGCTTGTCTCACTGTGCTGATGTTCACAATTCCACTCTTGAAGTTTAATGTGATATTACTATATTAGCTAAGAACCACTAAGCAACAGTAGACAGTATCTTCCTTGCAGCTAAGCACACTCCGCTGAGCTGGGTGACTTGGCCTGTTCTTGGGCTCCCCACAGCTTCAAACGTCGATTCCAGCTGCCAGTTAACTACATGCGTTTCCCTTTGTGATTTCATTTCTCACACATTTTATACCACATCGAATTTCATACCATGTTACCATTTTTGTTGGAACAGAAATTTACTTTTTTGTGTCCAAGACAGAACTCCAAACATTTGAGTTCCCTCCTCCAAAGCAGAGTGATTCCAGACTTCAAAGCAAAGGTCATCAGAATTTGTTTTTGAACTCTAAGTTCTTCAAAATTACAGTTATTTTTCCAATAGCAAAAAACCTCTCAAATAACTTGGCCAGACAACCTAGAATACCTTCAAATAGTACTTGTTGGTGGCAGAAATCTATCAAGCAAAATATCAGCTCACACTGATATTGGAAGCTTGGCAACTGAGATGAGCTCTAATAATGAAGAGACCTAAGAGAATCTTAGTGACGAACAGTGGTATCAGTCCCAACTGTAACTATTCAATGTTACATCCAGTATTCAGATCCCAACTGCTAATGGGAACACTTTCTAAACTAGGACCTTTGATGACAAGCAAATGACAGCTGATTGATAAATGAACCCAGCCTCCTGTGTGTGGCCCTGAACTTGTAATAACTTACTGCTGTCATCAGTCTCATGATCTCAGAAAAATACTATTGCCCAGAAAATAAGATTAAAAGGTAGGAGTTAAGAAATCAATGAAAATCCTTTACAGGAGACAGGTACAGCTGCATGCTGCAGTTCCCACACAATCCTTACTTGGGCAAGCTGCCTAAGGTAAAGATTGCAGAACGGCAGTAGAGCTGCTCGCCCCTTTGGAAAGCCTAAGGCAGCATTTGTACTGAGCCATGAGTCACTTTGGGAGATCGCTGTCAGGGCCCTGAGTGATTTTCCCCTGACCTCTCTGGGGGTTTGGCTGCCTGAGCTCAGGGCCAGCTTAGAAATAGGACAGCTGAGGGCCTTGAAAGAACGAGCAAGCAGACGCGTCCTTGGAGGCTTGCTCCCAGCAGCTCTGCTAGGAAGACTGAGCTGGGGCTCCCTCCTCCTTCGCGTGGGGCTGCAGAGGCTCTTGTGGTTGATCCCTGCCTGAGCTGTGCTGCAGCCGTGTTGTGCCTGAGCCCTGTTGATCCAGACCCTGACCCATTGACTTGATATCCCAGCTGGAGCTCGGCCCTGCTCTGTCACCACAAGCATCCCTGCCTCGCTGCGGGTGGAGCCTGCCCCACCAGCCTGCCCCACCAGCCTGCTCTGGCACGAGCCTGCCCCACCAGCGCTGCTCCGCGCACGGGCACGCGTCTTTGGCGGAAAGTGTAGGGCGAGAGAGTGTTTGCCATTTTACTGCAACGCCTTTAATACTGTGGACGCTCAGAATCTCAGTGATTATAAAACCCTCTGCAGTTCTTATTTTTCTTCACAGTTCTGAAATCACATTATGGTATCTTCTGCTAAGCAAGCTGTGCTTTCCAAGCACACCTGAAAAAAAAGTTTTTTGCTCCAGTTCCTTTAGGTATTTCTGTTACATCAATTTCAATAATAATAACAACAGATTAACTCAATGCTGCAAAATTATTGGTGGGATATATTGCTGACCCTTTCCCAAAGTTGTAGAAGCTGTACAACCAATTTTATCAGCCCATGGCTCAGCCTCAGCCTGGCAATAGGTTAACTTCCTAGCATGTTTCCACACTCGATAAAGTTGTTTCTGCAGTAGTCATATGGCTGGAAAATTCCACAATTCCTATGCTAGTAGGTCCATCTTTCAATGATGTCTTCCACTCCACATATTGCCTTGTACTGTGATTCTATTTCCTAATTCACAGATAGTAAATTCTAATGGTTTAAGAAAAGCCAAAGTGTTTGTATAAAAGAGCATGTTTGCCTACTTCCCCTTAAAAATAGATCCAGATGGTATTCGTGGGTACAGCTTGCGGACATCCTCAAGGACATCTCCCACAGGAGGCGGAATGCCTGGGAAGTGCCATTACAGAGAAAAATAAACTGTTAGCTCAGCTCTGTTCTAGGGACTGAGCTGTGGTGAAACAGAACGGGGAAGTAAAATCCGATCACACAGAGAAAATTACCTGTGAAACTACTGTTTTCTTTTTAAAAAGGAAAGCTGCCTCTTCCGCAAGAGAAAAGAAATATTCCCTTTCTTGAAGAAGAGAATTTCCACCATCTGTTTCTATCTCCAGTTCCTCCAAAATACAGATGTGGGTGTAGAACTGCAAATTATCTCTTTTCTGCTGAGATGTTTCAGCCCTTTAGGAGTGCTTGCAGGCAACAGGATGCATGCCACACTTTCAGAAGGTCCCTTCCAGTCCTATTTCCTTCAGGAAGTTTTACTCCCTTTTAAAGTCAATGGAAGATAACGATATAAAACTGAAAACGAAAAATTGAAAAAGTTCTTTTAAAACTCTATTTTTAATTAATAGTGAGACATTTGCCTCCTAGGATCTGGCATTACTTTGTAACCTGGAAATACTCTACAAACCTGTAAGTTTCTCTGAGTTGTTTGCTATTTCTGTGACAAGTAGCTCTACAACAGACATAGAAAGATAAGAGAAAAAATCTTTTTATAGCTGACTGTTCCCAAGAACTTGGAAAGTCTGGAATCACGTTGAGTCCATATTACACGTTGAAGCAAACACACTTTATGTAGTCTAACGCAATACATTCAGATTGTGTTGCAGTGATTTGCAATGAAACAGTTAAGAAAATATTTTTGTGGACATAAATATTATTCTGTTAATTCTCGTGCCTAAACGTTAAAGTAGGTTCTGACAATTTAGGATGGGATCACCTCACATAAGTGAGCTGGGATAGATTGGAGAGGATAAGATATTTTCTAATCTAGAATATGACAAATATACCTAAAAAATGCATCTAGAGCAAAGTATTTCTTTGGCTGACAAAAAGGCTTTTTCGGCTGAAAAAGGCTTCTAGCCAGAAGAGACTGTGGCTTCGTGACTTTCTATGTAATGTTGGAATTAGGATTCCAGAACGTATTCCTTCAGGTACAATAGTTAACTTGGAGCTAAATCACAGGTTTCTGTGTATAGGCAACATTCAGAACCCACTATGATATTGCCCTGCAGTGTTCTCCCAGTAGTTGTTCCTGTGGTTAACCTTCCTCACTTGCACAGACATTTGGTTTTTTTTCTCTGAATTTCTCTGTGTTCATCTGTAGTGAATTGAACTGAAGAACCATAAAGGCACTCTTCTAGCTGCTCAACTCGTCTCCATCCTTTAAGGTAAACAGGCAGAGCTTCTTGAGGTTTCTTTCCAATAACACATTTTATGTCTTCTACTGCTTGAGTAATTCTTTTAGTGCTTCTTTCATCCGTCATCCTTATAACTGTAGCTTACTCAGAGTCAGGGCTTTGAGCTCAGCTTAGTACTATAGCAGCTTCTCCCACTGGATATGGGAGCATTACAAGTGCATGTTTCCAGCCTCTCAGCCCCATGGAACTATCGCATAGCACTGGTGGGTCAGCTCTTTTCCTTGGCACTCACCATTGCACCCCCTTGTGTTACTGTTGGCACTAGGGTCCAGGTGTGTTTCTGTGAAAGGCTCTTCTGCACCATGTGTCGAGATCTCTGGGGATGTTCAGGCTGATGGCAAAGGAGAAGAGGCTGAGCTGTGTCTCCTTTGTCTGAGTACTGCCTGGGGAATCTCAAACTCTTTCTTTCATGCTGTACAATGGTTTCCATCCTCTGCTCCTGAATGCATGTATTGCTGTATTGAATTTTTCCTTTATTGATTGAACCTGCCCTCCTTGATCACTCATTGAGTCAACAACAAAATTTATCAGCATCAACTGAATTATTTTTGTCCTCAGCTCTGTAAAAATATAAATAAATGTAAAATCAGTCCTGGGAAAGTGTGATGAAAGAAAAATAGCCACGTGGTGATATTCCCTATTTACATTGCATGGTGAGATCTATTTGTTACTCAGCTTTTAATCCCATTAGTATGTGCCTTGATGATTTTTATCAGCTGAATTTATAATTTCATAAAAATGATACCAACTTAATTTGACAAGATCTATTTTCCATGTACCCATGTTGATTAGCAGTAATTATATTATCCTCCTTTAGTTGCTTATTACTTGAATCCCATATCAGGCTTTACATAATTACAACAATCTCTTAATACTGGCAGCATGAGACCTTTCACTGATGACACTTAGATTATCTTCCCCATGATAATGCAAGGTGGTTTTTTTCCTCTAAATATTCCAGATAGATGTTTAAATACCTATTTATACCGTTCACTAAAATGTTATGATAGTGTGAGCATAATAATGAGCTGAATAATACCCCATCTCATGTTTTATTTGGTGAAAGATTTGACCAGAAGGTTCAGAATTACTTTAGTCTGAGTTGTCACTTCCCTGGAAACTTGGGGCTTTTCATATTCAAAAATCTTTCTACAACATTTCTGTACATTAAACATTTTTTTCCTAACAAAGGAATATATTCCAGGCCTTATTCTTTTTTCCTGAGGATTCTTACATTGTTGTATTGGAAGTAAAGAGTTGATGACCAGATTTTACGTAGCCTTTACTCAAGCACATGTTACATAAGAAACAAGAGAGCCCCACTTACTGCAAGGACTACAAATCAAGCTGACCCTTCGTGAATGTTTTTCAGATGCACTTCCAAGAAAAAGCAACTAGCCTTATAGCAGGGGGTAAGGGGAGGAGTGGGGATAGAGGGAATCTTGGTTACCTATCATGTCCTTCTATCTTCTTTCTAAGAATTTAAGGTTTATTATACTTTCACTATTGGACTTCATATATAGTTTAATACCTTCATGCATTCAGTAGCTAGAACGTACTTTGAAAATCTGATTTTATTTGTCTAAAAAGTGTCCAGTCCCTGGTATGTTTTGCCTACAAAATATAGTTCAGTGAACATAGTTGCATCAGCTATACGTTCAAGAACAAGAATTACCTATATTTTCACACCTACAGTAGACAGGAAAGTATTTTTCTATATCTTTTTGTAAGCAGACATCCATTTCTGGCATTCAAAATACCAAAGGCACACCTGTGTAAATAACACAATGAAGAACAAATTCATAAATTAAAGAACAAAGTCAACTGGACATTTTTATCCTCCATGTACTTATTGGGATGAATTTGGTCCAACAATTGTATTGTTTTGTTTCCAATTAGTAAAATAGTTTGCAATAGCCTAGGTCCTCGGATGACTGAAGAACTGATATTCAAATGAATTTATGCTTCTGCTTCCGATTTTGTTTTGCTATGATTTTATTTTCATAATACAATATGATCATTTTTGCTTTGTTTGTCATATTCCTTCATTAATTTTAATTAATGAAGTCATAGCATTTTTAATAGCAAGAAGCCTTGGAACACAGTGGAAAAACAGCATCTATAGGATAAATGAAAGTCTTTGCAAAGTTCAGAGGCTCTAATTAGAAGATTGAATCTAATACATCTTTTTCCCTAAGTGATATTGGATTTTATACATGATTTATAAGATCTGAAAGGCCAAAATAAATGTAAAACACTTAGTACTGAGCCTATAGATTGATGTCCCCTGACTTTTTGAAAAGAGTATCTGAATTTACTTGAATGTATATCACCTTATCAGAACTTTGCTGCTGTTTCTGGAATACTTGTTTCTTTTTCTGAACAACAACTTTGTTTAAAGTTTTTTGTTTAAAGATCAGTGAATATTTAACATACTTTTCTAAGTAGTTTCTTTCCTTTGGAAGATTCTCTTGAAAAACAATCATTTTTCTGAGATAGGTCTTAAGTATGTGATTAAAGGAATGAAGGACATCCATATTCTGTCATGTGGTTACCACTGCCCAAGCTGCTGCTGTTTTAATGATAATGATTTTCTCAAATGAAGAAAGTAAGTGGGTTTTTGGTACTGCTATCTGGGGAATGATTTGCTGGATTTTTATTTGGAAGAAGTAAATGTAATATTTTATATCACCTTTGTATTCACTGAGTAAGAACTTTTTTTAGCAGTCTGTATTTCAGTGAAATCTTTGAGACATACGTGTGAACAGGAGCTTGGGATGAAGGTGAGAAATACGTGAGTGCTCTAAGTTAATGATGCTTATAGATTTTGAACTGACAATGACATATTTTCATGTTTTAATGGTTAATCTTCCTTGATCTTTAGTGGTTTGGTGTCATAAGAAATTAAGTTGATAGCTAAGTTTCTCACATGCAAAGGCAGAACTCCTGTCTGGTTGTAGATGCAAAAGACCTACAATTATATGTAGGAAGCAAAACATAAAGCATATTACAAAGAAAAAGAGCTGTGGGTTAGACCCTTATCTACTAGTGGAGCACAGTGATTGATATCAGGTAGGGAGAAGGTCCTAGATAAAAACCCCTATATAGATGTCTGATAACTGAGTGGGTTTATTTTCTCTCAAGCATTATTTGGAAAGTTTTTATTTTTCCTGTAGTTGTTTTCAGAAGATGGTAGGGAGGGGTGCTAATCTTTCTAAATTCTGAGTCCAGAGTATCACATCTATCTGGGATGCTTCCAAAAGGGAAAATAAAAATGTCTATGCCTGCTAGAATGTTTTGTGTAGAAAAAGAGCTATGTGGTGGTTAACACATTATTTTTCCTATTTTTTCCCTGAAAAACTTCTAAAGGGAAAATGACTGGCAGGACAAAAGAAAATATTTATTGAACTTTTGCAATGGTTGTTAAAATCCAATACTTCAGTTCAAGCTGAACTGTATGCCATTGAATGTCATGAAGCATCTTGAATCATCCTTCGTATGTACCTTGAACATCCCTTTAGTAGGGTGGCAGAATTTGGTGTACAGGGAGGATTCATTCCCATATCAAGTGTTCCAACACTGTATAAAGACTCAAGGCAACTGCTGCTGAGTCATAGTGGTTCATGCATCTTATTAAATTCAACCGGAATATAAAGCGAGTTGAACTGGCCAAGTGACAGCATCATGCCATGGAAAAATATTTGTATGTCAACGATGGTGTTAAACTTTCCTATGTGTAGAAGTAGGGCTTCTAGGGTGTATCATTTACTTTTAAGAAATAGCAGAAGGTTGAGCTGCTCAGTGAATATTTTCCAACGCCAATGTTGGCATCCAGGGTAATTGGGACAGTGCTGGAAGATTAGGATTGTTCAAAATGGAAATATTCTGTGTTTATACTGCAGAATAGTGGGTAATCAGTTCTCCAGACACAAGCTTTAGTTTATACCCTTAAATAGCAGTGGTAGGAAGTTAAGAGCAACACTGTAGGAAGAGGTAGTGTACATGGATGGGACTGCCATCTGGAGAAGCCTTTTTCACTGCAGTTTTCAGTAAAGATGCTGTGTTTTCAAAGAGAAAATTCCAGGAAGAAGGAATTTGTTTCAGAGGCACAACATTTGTAATCTACTGCACTGTCATGTGATGACCTCCTTACAATTGTCCGCCATGTAAACATGTATGTTCAAATGCAGCTTTCAGCTAGTTTTTGAGACTGGCTTGAACAAGAGAATTTGAAGATATGCAAAATAAGGCTGAAGTCATTGTTACCATCAGAAAGAGGCAGAATTAGACTTGCTCATGGAATTTTCCATCAAACAGCTTCTTTTCTGCATGAACAAGGAAACTTATTACCCTAACTGCTTTGTTCATTTCTCTCAAAAGAGAAGACTTTTTTGAGTTGTTCAGAATACAAATGCAACAGAATTGCTCACCCTAGATAAGATTTGAAATTTAAAAGACTTCCTTTCAACCCTCAAAAATTAAAATAGCAATCGAAAAAATATATATATTTAAATTCTTATGCCTAATCAGCTATTCCCCCATTCTTAAAGTTTGCATTTTATTTCTTTTTCCCAAATATAACACTTGTGCATTGAATTCCATCATACCTTTTCCAAGATCTTTTTTTTTTATTCTGATGCTGTGCTTATAACCTTTCCTGTCTTGGTGCCATGTACTATTTTTAGAGTGTATTCTTTATTATGTCTTTTACAACATTACTGAAAGTGTTTAATAGAATTTGATCCTTGATTGTTTTCTGCTCTTGTTCCCTGTCACATTTCCTTTGCTTCGTCATCTTAATTTGTATTTATGCTCCTTTAGTTTCCTTCTTGCCTTAGGGATTTTTTCGAGTCGATTATTACCCCTTAGGCAGTTCCTTTTCTCCTGGGGACTCTCCTTCTCTTTTTCTGAGCCCTCCTAAACATTCACTGACTGGCTAGCTTTACATTAACGCTCTACAGTCGATGCTCCTTGCTCCGCTTACTTTAATTACAGTTATTTTTTAAATGGTATATTTAGCATTTCATGACAAGCATTCAAGCCAGAAGATGACAAAGCTAAGGTTTTACTGTCAGCCTTTACTCTGTTGTTTTAAAGCATATCCAGTATTATGCAATCCTGATGTGCAAAACCATACTGTTGTTTTCGTACTGGTTCTGTGAAGTGCAATGTGGGCAAAATGTTCAGGAAAGAAAAAAATTGTTCAGTGCAGATGTTATGGACCAAATGCTAAAGGACAGATCTGATGGCATGGCAGATACTATACATCAGTTTATTCCATGAGTAATATCCCACTTCCCTGAGGGAAATGTTGAATTGAATGATAGTATTTGCCTGGCTATGTAAGAGAATGTACAGAATATAGTGTAGTTCAGCTTTGGTTTTAGAGTGTTTGAACCTACAGGTTCACTAAGTTTTTTCTGGAACTCAGGAATGTCAGACATGCAACACAGGACCAATGTCCTTCTGGTCTAATTTGGCAGTGGCCATAATCTGTTGCTCCAGGAAAGAATTGCTATGACATGCTGTGATGACATCTTTTCCTAATGCAAAGCTGTTAATGGTACAGTTTATGCTCTGAAGCACGGCCTAGCCATGTTCTAGACTATTTTATTTTGCCCTCTGTAACTCTGGATGATGTTCTTATTCATGTGGACATCTTAGGCCCGTAGAGCTTCACTGTTGTCTCTGGCAGAGTCTTATTGTGGCAATTATAGTTTAGGGGTTTTTATTTCATTTTTTCCCATCTTCCCCTTAACAAAAAATATCTGTCCTAAAATGCTCCCTTCTTAATATCTCTAGTGCCATAAGTACGTAAAAGAAATAAAAATACTGGTTTACTTCTTGCAGACACTAAATCTTTTCAAGCTTCTAAGCAACATCATGGGAGTGCAAACAAATATGATTCCAACTTGCACAGGCACATGGAGTTTGCCCAGGCTTCCAGTTGTTGTTACAGACTGAGATCATGCTCCACAGCATTACCATTCTCCTATGAACATGAGGCTTGGATGGACAAAGAGTGACCAGAAATGAGCACTTGGTCTCCAAGTACCAAGTGTCTTCAGTGCATTGGAAAATCAAATTCCAGAATCTCTAAATCTCAATTTTCTCAGATGATAAGTGATTGTTGTGTTGTTTTGTTTTGTTTTGTTTTAAGGCAAGTCACAAAACTGCTCTCTTATTTTACAGCTTCAGAGTTGCTGTAATACTGGCTATGTAGTAAGACTTAAAGAGGTTTTGTAGTATTTGAGATCCATCGAACACTGGTGGTTAAATTGCAAATGTAGCTTACAAAGAGAAACCCATTGCAGAAAATAAAGTTGGCTGCAATGCCATCATAGTTTTGAGTACAATAAAAGAAGGAAGTCTGCAACAGATTTTGAAGCCCCAACAGCATCAATTATGAGCACAAAAAATAAGTCAGAATGGTACTTTAGCAGACTACAAAACTTATTGCAAGTGTAAAAATTGCCAGAATAAGCCTTCTGCTTTGGTTTACAAGCTCATTTGAAAGATTTCACTTGAACCTTTTTGTCTGAGAGGTTACATGCTAAGATGTAAATTAAATTTTTTCAGAGAAAAGGGGAGAACTGCATGCTTTAACTGATTTATTTTTTTCTTGATTCAAAGTTTAAAATTCTTGTGGAAGATAAATTCACCTTCTTTTATATCATGCAGACTTTTATGGCAACTTATTGTACATCTATGTTTTTTCCTGTTGTACTTCTTTTTATAATAAGAAACCCTCTTGTAGTCCAAGGGTGGACTTAAAGGCCTGTGGAGACACAACATTTTTAAACTCCTTATTGCATGGTAATATTGCATGGCAAAGAGGAAAAAAATAAATACTTGCCATCCCATTGCATGCTATCATTCTTTTTTTATTTTAAAATCATTATAACAACATATGCATATTTGAAGCATCTCATGAAAGCCTGTTCTCAAGGCATTTTTGTCTCTTACATGTAATCTCTATTCTCCCTGACTCAAGTATCTAGAAGACCGTAATAAATTATCTGTCAAGGAATCAGCATTTTATTTGGTGTCACTAAGAGATTCTGTTCTGTCTCACAGCTCACAGCAGCTGAACTTTAGCAAAAGTGGAAGCACTGAGAGCTATTCCCACTATTACATTTTTAAAAATTTACAAATCAAGTACTTATGGCTTGTACTGTAACAACATCTGTCCTCATGGCTACTGGGGATTGCAGATGTATGGTAGTATAACCACATCCTGGCTTTCCTCTACCACAGATATTTCTAGATTATTTTCTCTGACCATGGGTGATAGAAAGTCTCTTCCTCTTAAGAATCTCCCCTTATTGAACACATTCCACTGCTGAGCACAGCATTGGACCGCTACTGTAAGAAAGATCTGAAGTTTTTCCACTTCTGGTATTTGAGCCTGTACCAAGCTGTTACCAAAACTATTAAAACTGAAGTAGCATTAATCAATTATGCGATCACTTTCCAATATTAATTCATCTAAAAATGTACTCATTCCTTGTACTTCATTTAATCTTACCTTTTTTCTAATCTTTAAAATTTCAGACTAATATTCTATATAATATAATTTTTGAATAGAGCTCCTGCTCTGTCTATTTTTAGGTAGCAGAACATCCATTTGCTGAATGAGTCTTCTTATCCCAGACATATTTGTTTATCATCGTCATGGACTAACATCATAAATTTATGTGTTGAGTTTAAAAAAAAATCTTAAAAGCTAGCAGTAGAAGAATAAGCTAAAGGTAGATACCATCCTACAAAACTTGGCCTCAGATTTTAAGACTGCAGTTCTGAGGCTAGTACAGATAGAGAATTTTGAATTAATTTCTTATACATAAAATAGGAATTAGTAGAAATTAGCTCCTTGTCCTTTTTTTAGGGTGTTAGATATGGAAATTTAGCTCAGCCAAGCCATGTAGAAACATCTAGTGAGTTTTGTGGGCTTTTGAAGAAGATTATTTCCATTCATGAGCAGAATGATGAATATACAAATAAGTTGTTAAAATGTTTGTGTAGTTCAGAAATAGTTGACGGAAATGGGTCCATTCTCACGGAAAAGAACTGAGTCACCTAATCCAAACTGGATCATGTTTCAGCCAAAGGATGCACGTTCCTGTCCCTTTGGATATACCAGTAATAATATTTTTGTTTTCTGCTCCTTACATTTCTACACAAAACTGCTATGGTTAGTTCTGAAACAGAGTTTTCATATCTTTTACACCAGTTTGGTCCTGGCCCTGATCCAGGTAAGTAGAGATAACACAAGGTTTTCAGGTAAATATTGATGTTCCAAGAGGCCCAGCACGAATGCAGTGAAGAAGGCATTCAAGGAAAAGGTGAAATCGGAATGATGGTAACTATACCATCAGTTTCTATACTGCTTGTTGATCAATAGTTCAAATGAATTTTAGTGACGAAAAGCAGGTGAAAGTAGAGAATTATGGGATGGCAGCATAAACAGCTACACAACGGGAAACAGAACAAAAACATGCACATCAAATGTGTCCCAGCCTGTTCAGAATAAAGTGAAAATGTTTAGCTACCTTGAGTTTAAACTATGGAAAAACCCATTAATGTAAATGCAAATATTACCTCCAAAACCTTGTAATTGAAACACACACACACACACACACCCTGCCCCCGGGCAATTAGCTAAAAATCTACCTTTTTTCCAAGTTTCTATTCATTTTTCCTGCAGAGGAAAACTTGAAATCGATATGGAAATATGAACTGTAGTATAGAGAATCGTAATGTCACTACTACTCAAATGAACTATAGATGCTAAGCTATAAATTAAAAAATAAAGAAGCTATATTGTACAAAACAGATTTTTATGATTGTTAAAAGAAGCAAGGGGTTAAAATATTAGCCAGGCTAAATCTATTAAACATAAAATGGCTAGAATAGCTTTGGCAAACTCATTAAAATTAATATGAACATTTCAATGGGACAGACTGGCTGTCATAAATTATTCAGGAAAAGGAATTATGCCATTCAACAAAGCATGCATTTTTTATTAAAATACAAGCAAAATTTTAACTAGTAGCTAATTTCCATTTCACCCTGAATTACTAGTTTTATCTTCTTGGGGTTTCATAACAAAATCAGTTACAATAAACACACCCTGTATTACAGCATTGTGGATCCCTTAACTTTATTACATTGTGTAGCCATGGTTACCAGTCACTGGAAAAGAAAAGAGACAAAGACTTGACAGCAGTTTATTGTCAGCCAGGAAACCATAAATCAGATTAATTTTATACCTTTTTAGACATGAACTGAGGCTATTAGTTGCTTGTCAGGTTTAGGTGTGTGTATGTGTGTCTGTGCGTGTACACAGTGTGTAACGTGACAAGGAGCGGCAGGAGCCCACTTGCAAGATGAGGTGGATTGAGCAACTGGTATAAAGAATATGTTGATAATTCGTGTCCAGTCTGTATAATCTAGGTGTCCTGGTTTCAGCTGGGATAGAGTTAATTTTCTTCCTAGCAGCTGGTATAGTGCTGTGTTTTGGATTTAGCATGAGAATTATGTGATAACACACTGATGGTTTAGTTGTTGCTAAGCAGTGTTTATACTAAGTCAAGGACTTTTCAGCTTCCCATGCTCTGCCAGGTGCACAAGAAGCTGGGAGGGGGCACAGCCAGGACAGCTGACCCAAACTGGCCAAAGGGCTATTGCATACCATATGGCGTCATGCTCAGTATAGAAACTGGGGGGAGTTGACTGGGTGGCAGCGATCGCTGCTCGGGGGACTGGCTGGGCATCAGTTGGCAGGTGGTGAGCAGTTGCATAACTTGTTTTTCCTGGGTTTTGTTCCTCTTTCTCATTGCTTTCCTTTTCATTACAATTTAATAATAATAATAATAATAATAACAACAACAACAACAACAACAACAACAGCCGTTCTTATCTCAACCCACAAGTTTTCTCACTTTTGCTGTTCCGATTCTCTCCCCCATCCCGGGCAGGGAGGGTGAGGTGAGCAAGCGGCTGTGTGTGGTGCTTGGTTGCCAACTGGGGTTAAACCATGACACTAGCAACAGAAAAATGGACAAAGAATTCCTCTCCTTGTGACTTCAGTTCTCCACTGTTGAAGACTGCTGTTATAAAACCTTTCATGAACTTTAAAAACTGCATTTTAAAATGTTTTAGGTATTTTCTCCTATTAATCCTGCTGGAAGCTTGTAATGGTTAGAAAAGTTTTTCTAATTACCAATCTATATTTATGTTTATGTTCAGGAACCAGTACTGTGTTTATCTAACTGAAAATAATTTTTCAAATTTTCCTTTTTTCTGGCTAGACAAACTTTTTCAGTTTCCTTTCAAAATCCCTTCTCCTTTTCCATGATCTTTTAGCTATTCCTTGTCTGCAGAAGGGCTCAGCAAAGAGATTCAGCACTTTAAGTTCATTCTTTTTGAACATACGTGAGCAGAACTATGCACCATGCTGCAGAGGACGTCTCCTCAACCTCTTCTAGACTGGCATGGACAGTTTGCTCCCCCTCTTAGAAGTATTTTCTCAGTATATACTGGGATTGTATTTGCATTTGGCATGGCAATGATGAGAAAAATGTGAAGCTCTTGATTAAAACTCACAGTACTTATACAGTATGTAATGAATGAATCAAAAAGCCTCCCAAGCAAAGCCTAAGGGCAGAATAAATTGAGTAGACATGGTTCAGTAAACCCACAGTAGTTTTGCTGACTTTGCATGCTGAGTCAATGTAGTTTTACCTTATGTCCCTCCTTGTTTTGTTCTAAACCATTCAGCTCTATGCAAAGCTCTTGGTAGCATTTGTTTCTGGAAGATTTTGGAAGATGTCCATGTAGTTAAAAAAAATAGCAGAAGGCTTTCACTGTTTTACTTGCAGACTGACAAAAATCTAAGACTTTCAGGAGTTTCTGTGTGTGCAGAGACATGAGCTAAAGTATTCTTGAAACCATTTGGATCTAGTTTTAAAAGTACAGTAAAATCTGTTACTGTATCAACTTAATTTAATGCCTGACAGATTCTCAGTTCTCAGAAAAACTTCCAGATTTTTTGTTGCATCTTGTTTTCTCTGAGGAATGACATTTCATCAAAACTCCATAAGAAAAAAAAAATGGAGAACATAAATTGGCTATCTCCATTAATAATTATTCATTTACCCCAAAAAGTTTGCTAGTTTTTTAAAATGTTTGGAAGTATATGAAACAGGAAACTCTTCTGATACTGTTATAAGTTTCTTGAGTACAGAGTAATTTCCTCTTTCTTTCTAGAAATAAAATACTCCAAATTATTTTTATACATTTGATTCTATACCACTTCAACCCTTTTTTATTCCTTTCCTTAATTCCTCAGGCATGGACATGGATCTTAACAAAGTATTACTGTTAACTCTTAGAAAGAAAGCATTCCTGTTTCTGATTGCATAATATCTGCATCTTAAATGGTTCGCCTCAGAAGACTCGAAAAGGGGGTAACTCATTAAGAGACAAGTGAATAACGCACAATCTTTCAGGAATTTCTCTTCCATTATCTTAGTGAAGTGACTTTTTATGTATTGATTTCAGGTTTGAAAAGACGAGCGATAGTATCTTTGTAGAAGCTCTTCCCCGACACCTGCTGGTTACATTGGCATTATACGTGCTGTATAAAACTCGCGTGGAAGAAGAATAATCCCAGCTGGAATCCTCCCAGTTCTATTAAGCTCTTTCAGCTTCTGATATGTAATTAGTCTGCTCGGGCCATAAACTGACCAAAGGCCAAAATTAAAATGGGTGATAACATTTCTGGAAGTCATACTATCAGAATTGGACTCCTAAATAGAGTGCAATGATGATAAAGGTTATGTATGGATTGTAAAGTATTTTAACCAATTGAAGAACCACCATTTTTTCATTTGGGAAGCTACAGCACAAAAGGTCTTAATGGGAACAATGATGTGGTAGGTGCTTAACAGACAAAAAAGGTCAGTGAGATCTAGGCATGTAAGACCCCTTATATGGCTTTGGAAAATCTTCTATCAAGGGGATATACCCACTGTGACATAAAGAATTTATATATATAATGGGGAGTTCAAAAGCATATCAGTATTTTTGAAAGACTAAGAATAGGGTTACAATAGTAATGGCAAAGGTTTGTCTTTCGCTTAGACTACAGATAAGGACAAAGTCTTACACTTGGTGATTGTATTATAGACTAATTTTTCTTACATTTATGATACTTTCATTGTTCAGGGAAAAAGGATGGACTTTGTTTCATGGACTATGATAGTTTTATTGTTCAGGGAGAAACACAGACTCTGCTTTTCTATTCTTGCAAGCTTTACTACGATTTATCACAATATTACAGTAGATTACTCATTCATAACAAGCTTTTTGTTAACCTCTAATAGTGTATGAGAAAATTGTTTTCATGTCAGTCTGTATTAACAATGGGAGCTCTTCAAATTGCCAGATTATAAATGATTTTTTATTAAAATAAGACATTAATAAAGTAATAGAAGTACTAAAGCAATGTTTTTCAGTTTATCAGAATCTTGTAATGATACAGGCTGTTGCAAAAACTGAGCTGGGTATTTGGGAGGAGGGGTGTTTGGGGTTTTTTTTTTTTCTGTAGATTATGTTGTGATGACTGGAGAAAGACTGTTGAGTGTTTCCTGGGAACATGAAATACAATATAAGGAATCAACCTTAAAGTTGCACTTCCTGTTTTCGAGTTTACCTAGTAATCATAGTAATGATTCTTCTCTTCTGAAGAAAAAAGTATGTCTATTCACAAGGAAACTTGCCATTAAATTCTTTCAGCTCCATAACATTCATTGTGTACGGTATGATTCAACTCAATTTCAGATCAGCTGAAATAGGTGTGCTTGCACTTTTCCAAATGACTACACTATCTAGAATTATTAGGAGACCTCCTAAGTATATTTTCAGACCATCATGCAAAGACCTTGTTTCTACTTATATATTAATAAAGATTGCAAAATTAATGGCCAAGCTGAGTCACGGGAGAAAATATTTTAGCATCTTCATAAAAAAAGAAGACTTTGAAGGAGCCCCAGAACGGGCTGGTACCTGGTATTCAGTATTCAGACATACATTCAAGCTCTTCTACTGCTTAGAACCAGAGGAATTGCAGATAACGCGTTTCTTTGGGTGACAACTTTTCTGAGATGCATCAGAGATGCTCAAGGACTTTTTCTTGTGTCTTAGTAAAGATTATATGGAAATAAAGGAGTTATTTCAACTGGGCTATTTTATGCCAGGTTCCTGAGTGCCCCTGCCCTTTCGGGGGTTTCGGTCACTGCACTTAAGACCAGCTCAGTGAAATGAGTTGTTGAGAAGAGCTGGTACTGAGTCTCCCCTGCCAAACAGCTCCGCATGTGAGCTCCCTCCCACTTTGCTTGGGAGCAGTTTTTAAGCTGCAACTATCATGCTTGAAGATGGCTTTGCTACAGATAGTTATTTCTATGAAAACAGTACTTCTCCCAGGACTATTGAAAGCATAAAATTACTCATTTTTGCAAGGGGCTTGGATGGGATACTGATTAAATGCCATCTTAATTTTTTTTTAATTAAACCCATCTGTTGTATTCAACAGCTTACTGATCCTGCTTATTGAGCCCTCTTTCACTATGTAAAGAGGATTTGTATTTTAAACGTTGAATATACAAAGTCTGCTTTATACCTTTGCGCTTCATCAGTCTCAGATACAGTTGGCAACCCAGCCTGTAACAATGCCGCAAAAGGAATACATGTGTTCCTTCCTCTCTTTTCTGCTTCACTGTTCAGTATTTAAATAATTAGCTTCTGTATTCAGTCAGCCAAATTATAGTTGTCTAGGTGGTTTCTTTATGAGCAACTGGCTTCCTATTCTTAGCTCATTTTCTGTTCAGTTGCCTTCACTGTTTAGCAGAAATATGCAGCATCACCTTTTATTTAGGGGTAGAAAACATACCCATTCTAAGCAGTAAAGCTCAGATTTTGCCCTCAGTCCTGCATAATTTTACAGCTGATAAAAACACACAGCACAGAGCAGATTAGTCCCAGATAGACTGCATTCTTTCCTACATTTTGATTTCAGTTCAGTGAGTCTAAATCTCTCTGAGGGAACCTTTTCATTTAGGAGTGTCCTGGTTTTGGCTGGGATAGAGTTAATTTTCTTTCTAGCTGCTGGCATAGTGCTGTGTCTTGGATTTAGCATGAGAATTATGTTGATAACACACTGATGGTTTAGTTGTTGCAAAGTAGTGCTTACACTAGTCAAGGACTTTTCAGCTTCCCGTGCTCTGCCAGGTGCGCAAGGAACTGGGAGGGGGCACAGCCAGGACAGCTGACCCCAACTGCCCAAAGGGCTATTGCATACCATATGGCGTCATGCTCAGTATAGAAACTGGGGGCAGTTGACCGGGGGGTAGCAATTGCTGCTCGAGGACTGGCTGGGCATCAGTTGATGGGTGGTGAGCAGTTGCATCACTTGTTTTTTCTAGGGTTTTGTTCCTCTCTCTCTCTCATTGTTTTCTTTTTCATTACAAATTATTATTATTATTATTTTATTTCAATTATTAAACTGTTCTTATCTCAACGCACAAGTTTACTTACTTTTGCTCTTCAGATTCTTTCCCCCATCCAACCAGGGCGGGAGGGAGTGAGCGAGCGGCTGTGTGGTGCTTGGTTGCTGGCTGGGGTTAAACCCAACGTGGGACACGAAGGGTTTGAGATAGTAACAGATTAACCAGAGCATATTAAGAAATTTATATCTGTTAACAGTTGTGGGTCACAATATTGCTTCATCTGTTCTCAGTATTAGTTTATCTAATCTGCACCATGCTCTTTTTTTGCTGTGCATGTTAAAGATTGGTGTTGGTTTTTGCAGTTTGCTGTGATCTGCAGTGATTAGTGATGTTTTGCCTCAGAGATTTCTTATTAAAACCCTGGCCTTGAGCTTAATCTGGTATTTGAGTTTTGTACTGAAGCCATGACTGTGCTTCAGGTAGCACCTCGTGGAGACAATTAGCAATTATACTTCTTCCTCTGAGAGGTTTTTTATGGAGGAAATACGAAATGGCACCTTCGCTACCTTCTTCTATGATTTTTCCTCCTTCATTACGATAACTTTTCAGTTTCTTCAACATCCTTGGATAGTTAAGATACTTCTATTGGTATTTCTTGGGAATATTGTTTCAGTTTTGTCTAAGGTTAATAAGCAATTTAAGAATACCACCCAGAGATCTGCCCCGAGGCTGGATAGTTATGCATGGCAGGGTGTGTAGGATAGCATGGGCAAATGCCTAGGATGGTGGACACCTCCAGTGTTTTGGAACTTCACGCCTGAACAAGTGCAGAATCCTGAAAAGTTAGTAGAATAGTTGGAAAAAGTATGCTGTCACCCTGGCAATTCTAGGGAGACACAAATCACTGCCAGGTGCTGGGGCCCGGCCCATGCCTACCGAGCCCTGTTCAACACTCTTCAGTACCCTCAGGGGGAAGAGAAGGTCTCTGGATCTGATGGCAAAATGACAGGCACTGCAGCTACTCCAACCCTGGCAACAGGCGCTGCGGCTGAACTCATTGGAGATACTGACCTGGAAAGATGAAGAGGGACCAACGGTGGATGAAGCAGCTAGCTGACTCTGGGAATACAAAGAAAGTGTATCTTCCTCCCTCTTCTTGGCTGTGGAGAAAGTGTCCTGGTAGGTCCAGCAACTCAAAAATGATAGCTCCTACTCTCCACCTGTACAGACCAGTATCTCAGCTATTAGAAGTAAGAGTTCTTCTGCTCGAGTGAGGATACACAGGGTACACGCCATGGGGCATCCTATGATTTTACCTGCATGACCATGGAGAGGACATGAGGAAGTGGGATGGAAAATCTACCTTGACCCTAGAGGCACGGGTACGTGAGTTGCAAGGAAAAACAATCACACAAGGGGGTTCTTCCAGGAAAATTGCTGCTCCAGTCTCCAGTGGGCAGGTCCCCAGACAGAGTAGAAGGGCTGATCTTACTCCAGATTTTAATGAAGGAACTCCTGACTCTTAAGTACAAGAAGTGGGTGACTAATACTATGACCAGGATTAGAGTGGCCCCACCTCCAACCAGGTGGAGGAAGGGGACAACCGGGTTTACTGGACTGTGTGGATTCGATGGCCTGGCACATCAGACCCACAGGAGTATAAGGCTCTGGTAGGCACTGGTGCACAGTGTCCCCTAATGCCATCAAGCTATACAGGGGCAGAACCCATCTGTATTTCTGGAGTGACAGGGGGATCCCAACAGCTAACTGGACTGGAGGCCGAAGTGAGCCGAACTGGGAATGAGTGGCAAAAGCACCCCATTGGGACTGGCCCAGAGGCTCTGTGCGTCCTTGGCATAGACTGCCTCAGGAGAGGGTGTTTTGCTGACATCATCATCTGGGCCAATACAGCAGAAGACATTTCTGAAAAAGGGAAGAAAATAGTCCAAATCCTTCTAAAAGCACTGATCACACAATGGGCTCAAAGAGGAAACTCCAGTCGCCCAGGAATCCTGGCCGATCATGGACTGGCCAGAAGGCAAAGATTTCAGAATATTGCCAGAGGAAAATCAAAAGATACAATGGGCTGTTAAAGACTGCACTGCGAGCAATGGGTGGTGGGACATTCAAACATTGGGATACACATTCAGCAAAGGCCACCTGGTTAGTCAACACTAGGGGATCTGTCAGTCGAGCTGGCCCTGCCCAATCAAAACTTTTACGTACTGTAGAAGGGGATAAGGTCCCTGTAGTGCACATAAAAGATACGCTGGGGGAGACAGTCTGGGTTACTCCTGCATCAGGCAAAGGCAAGCCCATTTGTGGGACCGCTTTTGCTCAAGGATCTGGGTGCACTTGGTGGGTAATGCAGAAGGATGGGGAAGTCCAATGTGTGCCTCAAGGGGATTTGATTTTGGGTGAAAATAGCCAATGAACTGAATGGTATGGTGTTAATTGCTATGTAATACTGTATGGCATTGCTACTACAGCTGTTATATGCCACATCAACAGTATTACAGTAAGAATCACCCAGATTAATGAAGAATGAACTTTGATGAAACTGAGGAAAGTGCAGCAGTGATGGAACCAGAACTGGCTTCATCATGCAACAATCCAACACCACACACCATCTCTCCTGCCCTGAAGGACTGTTACGACAGATGGAGCCCAAAGTCATGGACTAAATGAGCCCAACGGACATTTTAGAGGGATGGCCCATAGACCAAGGGAATGATATCTCTGTGTGTATATATCAAAAGACAGGAAAAGTGGTGGTGATTAATTGGAATTTATTGGGAAGCATGGGACCTGGGCATGACATAGATGGTATAGAATAAGGGATAGATACTGTCCTGGTTTTGGCTGGGATAGAGTTAATTTTCTTCCTAGCAGCTGGTATAGTGCTGTGTTTTGGATTTAGCATGAGAATTATGTTGATAACACACTGATGTTTGAGTTGCTAAGCAGTGTTTATATTAAGTCAAGGACTTTTCAGCTTCTCATGCTCTGCCAGGTGCACAAGAAGCTGGGAGGGGGCACAGCCAGGACAGCTGACCCCAACTGCCCAAAGGGCTATTCCATACCATATGGCGTCATGCTCAGTATAGAAACTGGGGGGAGTTGGCTGGGGAGGAGCGATCGCTGCTCGGGGACTGGCTGGGCATTGGTCAGCGGGTGGTGAGCAGTTGCATTGCTTGTTTTTGCTTGGGTTTTGTTCCCCTCTCTCTCTCTCATTGTTTTCCTTTCCTTCTCTCTCTCACTGGTTTCCTTTCCTTAATGATAATAATAACATTATTATTATTATTATTATTACTATTATTATTATTATTATTATTATTATCATCATCATCATCATCATTATTAATTTCAGTTATTAAACTGTCTTTATCTCAACCCACAACTTTTCTTACTTTTGCTCTCCAGATTCTCTCCCCCATTCCACCGGGGAGGAGGGTGAGCAAGCGGCTGTGTGGTGCTTGGTTGCCAACTGGGGCTAAACCACAAGAAGGAGACATTTGATTGAATGAAAAGCAAAGGACAGCTTTGATGCTAGATAAGAAATTGGATTTTCCACAGCAATAGTGCAGTCATGTCAGCCTGTGACTGGCATTTGCTATTTGGAAAGAAGCAGAATAGTCAGATATTCATCCTTCCATAAGGATTTAGCTGTCTCAGTTGACATTCCATTGCTCCTCCCCTTTCAATAAGGTCTCTCTGGATTCTGCTACAGCTTGATTTTAGTTTACTTTAGCCAGAAAGAGATATATTTTGGGGTCTAATTGCTGCTGATGTCATTGTTCTGTTGCATAGCAGGCCACATTTTGGTCTGAAACCTGTTTGGTTTGGAGGTTTTGTTTACAGAGCATGAACTTTAGAGGGGGAAGAATCTTTTCTCTGGCAAAAAAAATTGGAATAAAAAATGTATCTGTATATAAAGCTGTTGGTTGAGACCTAACATGAAGGGAAACCCCCCATATTCCCTCTTGCTGCCAGGAGTCCCTGGGGTCAGGGAGACCTAGAGAAAGAGGGTGCTTCTGTGGACACCTGGTAGAGCAAAGGAAACAAAGTGGGCAGGCATAAGCATATTTGCTTTGCATGACTTGTTTATATACATTTTTGTTAAAATCTGCATTTTAAATATGCTTTGCTGTTAAAATGTTTTTGTGAGCTGGGAAAGTGTGTGCTCAATGCCACCCATGCTCTTCCAGGAGCTGAAATAACAACAAAGTGGGAAAAAAAGCTATGAAGTTTACCAAGAACAGCTAACGGAAAGCCCCAGCGCAAGGCAGAACTGGTGGCAGAGATGAGGAAGGAGAGGAGCAGAGAAAAAGCACCTCGCCAGCCAGCCAGCTTTGCTGGGCCACAGCAAGACTAGTTACTAGTTTTAGACTGTGAGTGTTACAGCAAGAAGAGAAAAATAACCAGTGGGCCTGATGGTTACCTCCTTAGAGAAGAAAAACATGAATTGTTATATTAGAATTTTTTTTTTAATCTACCTTATTAGGCTTTTCCCACTCTTCAATAAAATATATGGTTTGTTTAGTCACTTGCTTAGTGTTTGTCACTAATCAAAACGAGCTTGTAACATGAGCAAATTTAATATAATTTTACTATTCAGTTAATGTAAAAAATAATTTCAAATTCCTAGGAAGAGGAGGCTGAATGCAGTTGTTCCCATTGTATAGATGCTACTGAAATGCCCACAATTCTTGCTGCTTTGCACTAATGTTAATGATACTGTACAATGGAGTATCCAGGTCTTTATCAATGGCTTTTAGTTTTTAGCAGTGTTTTATTCACGTATTTTTCAGCATGTGAAATACAGGCATTATGTCTTTCTTGGACAAAGAGGCCATCTTGTGGCAGAATGTTGGTAGTTGTATTAAAATACTAATTTAGATGGAAAAATGAAGTCAAATTTGTTGCAGTATTTCCAGTATTATTTGTAGTACCATCATACATTGAAGCATGATCATAATATACATACATTCTGACAGTATCTGCTGAGCCTGAAGCAGAATATTCATTCCTAAAGAGAAGGCACTGCAGACAAAAGATCTGATGACAAAATGTGTTAGGGCACTGAGAAAAGTGTGATAATGTTTTCCGCTAAGAAGCAGACAGTCTGCATTTTAAAAAAATCTTTATTTATAGAAAAAATTAAAAAAGGAAAGGACGTTTATGTCACAGTAAAGGGGTTAAGTTCCTCATATATTCTGTCTTACAATTAAAACCTGATAATCCTACAGGATGAGACATTACTGAACAGATGAATGAAACTAATGAATACTATTCCTATTTATCTTTTCTTTTGCACTGCAACTTTCTCATTTATAGTAGTGATTTGGAAATGTTGCAAATATATGACCTCTGAAAATAAAATATCCAGACTGGCAATGTGCATTGCAATTAAGATTTGTCAGCAAGACATACAGGGACTCTAAATAGTCTAAATATTAATAAAGTTTAGATTAATAACTTTTAGATTTAGATTAAAATTTGAAGTTTATATTCTATTATTAAAGTGGTGGTGGGTGGTTTGAAAGAGGAAAATAATTGGTGCATTGAATCCAGAAGACTAACAGTAACTAAAAAATAATTATGCACAGGTGGACTTGAAGAAAGAGCTGCATCTATTGCACATTGCTAGCGCAGTAGGGAAACCGCACAGATGTGACAGCCTGTGTAGTCACAAACTGATATTTGTATGTGTAAATACCAAGCAGTCAGCTTTCTCCCAGAATTGTGTGATTCACTGGCACTTGCCAGCTACGTTGAGCCTTTAACAGAAATGTCAAAGGTTAGCTTTTAGAGAAGTTTGTGCTGTGTTGTATGAGGTGGATTGCAATATAGCAGCTACTAACAGAAGACTGTCAATTAGAATATTATTTCAGTAGAAACACAGTTATAAAAGTCCAACCCTGCTATTGCTCTGACTTTTAAAAATTAGGTTAGTCTTACCTAGCATTCTGGAAAGAAATGAGTTTTTAGAGATTAAAATACAGGGCTAAGGAATGGCACAAATACACCTGGTTTCCTATCTGTACCTTCAATGCAAGAACCCAGTATAATGAATGAAATTTCAAAGCACTACATTTTAAAACTTATATGAAGTAATACTCCTTTTTCCAAATTTGATGGTAACCTGAAAAAAACCATTACCATGATAGATAAAAGTGAGGCAACAAATCTAGTAAATTCTGCAAACAGATTAGATATTCACATGTGGTAACACTGAAATCTGCTGTGACATTCACAAGGATAAAAAACATTCACTGAGAACATAAAAGTCAGGTTTAATTACTAACAGACCTGAAAGTAAGAAGAAATTTCCTCTGTCTGTGCATTATAACGATCTATTATGCTTTCCTCTGAAGAACCTGGTAGCTATTCTTACTGGATGTAGAGTAATCCATGTATCATGGAATGATACATAAGATTTTGGTAAAGCATAGTGAGTAATTCCTAGTGTTTGAAGCATATAGAAATAAGATTCTATGTCAATTGAGTATGGTCTGTGCAAACAATTAAAGTCCTTAAAAACCTAGGCAGGCCAGTCTATAATCCTTCATACCTATATTTTCAATATCTCACTTTTCCACAGGAGAAATGTTCACTTTTAGCAAGCAAGGATATTGCTATTATACTTTGCTTCAGTAAAGAGGTTGCAAAGTAACAAATAAATAAGCAGTCTGATCCCTGACTGGTATCCCTGTCACTTGTTCATCCAAAGGTATCACGGAAATATTCACACCTTTCAACAAGAAAGAAGAGAAATAGGGCTGTTAGTTGCCAGTGATTCTGTCAAGTGAACACTTTATTTTGCCACTTAAAACGAAGTTCTTCTGAAAGATCACTTCTGCCACTCTTCCGCAAATAGCGAGACAGGAGCTGCTGTTTATCAGCCGACCTTGGAAGGGTCTTTTTCCAGCAGCAAAGCAGCTCATAGATCTGGTGTGTTAAATTATCAGGGCACTTCAGCCTAACAAGCTGAAGTATGCTCCGCCGAACAGGTAAGCATAAAGCAAGCAATGATGTATTATCTTCTGCAAGCTCTTCTGCCAGCCAATATAGCAAGTTGTCCCACAGGGCCTCTGAAGGGCAAAAATTAGTAAGTTAAGAATGTTATTCTTCTGCTAGGTAAATCTTTTTTTGAAAAGCTTTTTAAAGCTGGAGGCTCAGGGGGTGAACTCCCCAACTAAATATGGTTTGGATTTTACTTTAATGAAAACGTCATCACTTCTTATTTCTGGCGTAATTTTTGGTAACTGCACTGAGACATGAAGTGAATTTAGTCAAGAAAAGATTCAGCAATGATCTATAACTTTTGGAACTGCAGGGGGAAAGCTAGCAATCAAATAAAAGGGTTTGGGCATTTCCTGTGACTAATACATAACTTATACTGGAGCTTTCCAGTACAAACTGAGTCTCCTTATACAGAAAATTACATGCTGCTCAAGCACCCCACCACAACATTGTCTTACAAGACCTTTTGCATTTCCTGGTAAACAGATCGCTTTTTTTTTTCTTTGAATATCTTTTAACACATTAACTACTTTGATTCATGAATATGGCATTTGAAAATGTCAGTTACAGCTGCAACAAATCTTGGCATTTAAAAAAAGTAAACAGCAAATATAACTATTATTTATATTGATATTAATATATTATGTATGTCTTCTTACCTGATGAATCGGAAGAAATTCTTTTTGTGCTTCGTGGACGGTTGATCAACTTTTCATGCTATCAAAGAAAATATGTTGAGGAAAGAGATACGGCTAAATGAGTAAGGGATGAGGTGTAGGATATGGGGGTGGATTGCAGTAAATCAGCATTTAAGGTTGGTCCTACCTACATAGGGGATTTTTGTCATTATTAAAAATCAGTTAACACCATTAGCAGGTAAAATCAGTATACAGCTATTAAAATAACGAAACTCAGTCTGTTTACACCAAATGGATGTTTATTGCATCTTATTAAAAAGTTTATAATTTATGCAATTTTGTAAATGTTTGATCAGTAGCATTATGTCATGACTGGTGTATAGAAACTGAGTATATAGAAAACCTGTATAGAACCTTCGTACATGAAATGAATTCTAATTTCAAATAGTGCATTAACTTTGCCTTGCTGACTCTGTGTTCTTATTACAATTGTGTGCATACCATACTGTTTCAAGGAAAAGAACAGTTTCTAGGTATGCAGCAGCTATTGTAAAGTCTAGAAATCATACTATGTTTGTAGCTACAGTTATTAATTTTACATGGTCCAACTTTTAATTAAAAATCACTAATAATCACCAGAATTCAAAAGACAAGTTCCATTAGAAAGTGCAGAGTTCTTCCTCTTTCTTCCTCGAACACTGGAGAGGAAGAAAAAAATACTTTGTCCTTTTTCCTTATGACTGAGAAAGAGGAAAGTCTTGTGGGCTTTACTGTCATTTCCTGTTCCATATAGAACAAGAAATTACTTACATCAGCACTGACCACAAGAAGAGATTAATTTGTATCAAGTGAAGTTCAGCTCTTTTTTTGTTAAAAGCTGTAATTGTCCTCTTTTAGTGCCCATGTTACTTTTGTCACACACATTCAGTTGTATTACCTGGCTGTTTATGTCAGCTTTCCCTGTGAGACTTGCTCCAGGTTTATTCACTGAGCTTCTTTTTTCCATTTGTAAATTAAGAGCATGGGTAGATTACTCTCCTTTTCCTGCTGGGCATACTGGGCCTTGCTGAGCTTATCTCAAATACTTTTATAATACAGACTTTATATATTGTTCAGTATTTGGAGTGTTTCATATGTACTGAGCTACACATCCAAAAGGTCAATATAATCATAACTGTTACCTATTCACCTGTGAATTAAACAACTTTTCATCAGGCCGGTACAGTCACCTTGGTAGGGGGTTTCAGCGTGCACAGGCTGCACACAGTGTGCACCGCTCGGCAGTGCAAAACCGTCCTGTGCTGTACTCATCTTGAGATCTGAATCTGCCTCGTCCTGCGTGCTTCTACAGCAATTCTGTCCCTGGACGTGCCCTAGTGTGAAGATACCACAACACGGCTAAAAAAAGCCCTCAAAATAAAGGGAATATAAAGCTCTTCCAGAAGGGGGCATTGTTTTTCTTCCAAGACAGCATTCTTTGGCTTCGTTTAATTATGCATTTGTATTTAAACTTATTTTCATTCATTAATGAGAATTTAGCACCTCAAAGGTCCGTATGAGATTTTCAAAGTTATTGTAGATGAACTCAATTACCCATGCACTGACTTTAATCTGAACCACTTTATGCTACTTAATGTTAAAATAGTAGTAAAAATGATAAGAATTGAAAATGAGTATTGTCTAGAAACAGTGTAATACTATACAATGCATTAGATCCAAAACATTAAATCTGCCTTTAAAGATTAAATACCTGTGGCGAAGTGCTAAATTCACCCACGGTTCAGCTGCACGGGCACGTGGCCCCACTGTTCTGGTTGACAGCGTAAGTAAAACACTCTTAGCGGTCAAAGCAGTTTTCTAGTCTGGAAGGCCCTTCAATTAGCTAAGCAACTGTCTTTCTGAAGCAGAGGATCTCATGCTATTTTGCTGTTAGACAGTCATTAGACATAAAACTTCAGCAGAATAGTAATTTGATAATGCTTGTATGTATTACAACAATGTCTTTTTGCAAAGCACTCTGATTTCAGCCAGCAATACTGAAGTGCTCTGTCAAATGGACCTCTCAGACATGGCCAGACTCTACTAGCATATCAAACAGGACAGACAGAAAAGGAGAAATTAACCTTTTAAACTCTCTAGCCCAGTTTCACATAAATACAACTGCTTTGAAATCAGTAGAAATAATACTGTTATGCACCCACATACTTGACATCAGAACCTAATCCACTGTATTTAATTTGTGTTGAAAATAACAGGTTTGACTAACCAGTGTTTTCTAATGCTGGGGAAATGAAAGCTCCATAATAGGAACTGTTAGTGAAGATCAGCTTACTTCTGTACAAGTGTAGCATGTTTGAACTAAAAACTGATGTGAATGGTTGCATACAAAGTAAACAACCACTGCTTTGACCACTGTCAGAAATATATTTGTAAGACAGTGGATAATGTGGGCACATACATATAAAAATGGTTTATAATCTATATAGTTACTGTCTTCTCTCCGCAAATCAAGAGAAATTTAGGTGGGACTTTTACAGAAATAAGTGAAAATGTAGTCAGAATGGTGGCCTTCAAAAAAGATTCCATCTGTCTTTGTCACAATCAAAATCAGGCATTGTGGATGGTACTAGTTTTATCATCTGGCAAAAAAAAAAAAAAAAGAAAAAAGGAAAACTTCGTTTCATTTTGGTGAGAAAATTTCCAGCGTTACTGGCAACACTGAGTATTTGTCTGTATTAAAACTCATCCATTAACATGTTCAAACTAAACTTAAGATATTTATTAACTCAGCAAAGTAGTAGAAATGTATATAGTCTTTGCTGTTCTTACCCTGCATTTACTGCTATTTCAGGGATTTTCTTACCAAACCATGAAAGGGTCCCCCAGCATACTGGGAGCAAGCGAGAAGTCCATCAACAATGCTACAACTTAAGAGTCAACTAATTCACAATTAAGACACGAGAACCTTACTGTGACAACTGGAATTCTGTAAGCAGCTGTGTTAGTATGAGCAGTATTATCAATAGGCCAGATACGAACACTGAGAATGATATTTTAATATGCTTGCAAGATTTGCAGCAGCTTAGTTGCTGTACTGTAGTAGTATACATGTCACAGAAACTAGCAAAATGGAAGGATCATTGCTTGAGTGTATGTCTACACACACAAATGTGGTTAGATAGTTCTAGGTGCTTTGGCAATATATATTAATAGCATCAGCATATGACTAATTATGGACAGTGCCAGTCTCGGTTCATATTATATGGACATTAACACAAGACTTGTACTTTAATGAAGTGGTAAATAGCAGTTGCATTTGACAGATGGTTGGTGTAGTTGATTGTGTAATTAAACTAAATTAAGTTTCTCCATAACTGTGTTTTCTCATCCAATCTTAACTATTTCTTTCTATTTCTTTTATTCATTAGAAAGCCCACCTAAATGTGAAGATATATCTGATTAAAATTTGTTGATCAGATCATGGATAGTAAAAACAGGATAAAGTTCTTACGTTAATTTTTACTGTCAGTGCTTTCATCAGTGTTAATAATTTTAGAACACTTAGTAAGACATAGTATGTAATTAGAATTTCCTTTTCATTGCTCTGGCATTTAATTGCATCTGGATCATTATGTTTAATATATGGTTCTGTCTCTCTTCCAGTCAATTCCTTTTCTAGCTCAAACACATTTTTAACTGCTGCAAATATCTTGTGAAAATGAGTTCACCTTTTCATTATTTTTGTACGTAAAAAGTATGTTATTTTATATTATTGGTTATACCTGCGACTTACAGATATCATTGTTCTTATATCCTGTGAAAGGGGATATAATAATTCCTTTTTCAGTTCCTCTATAATATTAATAAGTGTACACAATATTTCAACTTCTATCAAAACTGCCTGGACTGTTGTCATCAATGTATTGTCCCTCTACCTGGAACCACTCCATGTTTCTGATCACCTTGTTTCTGTCCTCTTCTTCCAAATCCTCTTTCTGAGCTCTATGACCAGGAGTGCAGAGTGCAGTCATTATGTGGGACGCCTCATAGATATATGGCATAATCTTGTTTTCATTTTTGTTCTCAAATAATTTGGAACATTCCAGTTACCCTTTTATTTGCTGCTGAATCCTCTGGAAGTTTTCAGAGAGCAAAATGACCGAAGATCTCTTTTCTGAGTTGTAACAGGTAATTTAGAGTCTACCAGTATAAAACTAGATACGTATTTCCACCCCAACAAAACACTTAGTGGCATCTAAATTATCTAGTTTATTTTCTAGTCACCCAGTATCATTATATTCTGTGATCCTTCACAGACAGCTTTAGTACTCTGAATATTTTGTACTGTCATCAGACTTTTCACTTAATTATTCAAAAGTTTCTGATGAATATGTTAGCATGGATCTGTGTGGGACTTTATAGTAATCACCTTCCATTGAGAAAATCAACTGCTTTTTCCTACTTTTTTTTCCTATCTTTCAGCCAGCAAACAAGCCAAAAGAGAATAATTTTTGTTCTTAAAATTTCTGTGAGTTTGTTCAGTATGGAATTCAAGACTTACTTGGCTGGAAGAAGGTATGAAGAGCAAAAGAGTGAACAACATTATAACTTTGTGTTAATGAATGTAACATACCACTAGATAATGGTGTGGGTGAAATTCCCATTTGCCTTGTGTATTTATATACCAACAGTAAGGTATGCTGTATTTAATTTATTAATTATTCACTGAAGTCAAATAATCAGCTTCATTGACGTTCTAGAATTCTTCAAAAAGATGATAACTGAACTAGTAAATTATTAAGGAATATTTCTTCTCTATTAAAAAAACTGACCTTAAGCATTACCAATTTTAAATTATTACACTGGGTGGATGGAAGATAGATCAAAAAGTAGGAGGGCTCACCAACTATAGCAAAGTATAACATTTTGCGTACTAAGATGACTTGCAACATAAGGGAAGATGTTATTTTAATACTATTATTCATTCTAGAGAAAGGTATTTCATTCTGTGTAAGACAGAAAATAAAAATCATGTAATGAAAAAAAAAAATCAATATGTAAATGTTTTCAAGCATTTTGATCACCTTTTTTGGCCTAATGTTTGCATTTAACGAAGATTCTGACTCCTTTGTAATGCACTTCTTAAAATATATTTACCAGAAGCAAAAGAAAAATTATTTGCAAGATCCTGCAACACTGATTTTCTGAAGTGATATAATAACTTTTTCTCTTTAAGCAGACTTTTTGTGCATTGAACTTGGGTCTACTGTGCTTGAACTGATTCAGCTGAAAGTAGAGCCACTACTCAAAAAATAAATGTAGAGAAAATATTCCCAAAGGCTATCACCATTCCTGAAGTTTGACTTCATTTCTAATTTACCAGTAATGATCATTTTACACAGTTCCTCCATTTATTTCCATTTAAATGAGTAGTCTGCCTGGGTGCTACTGTGTACCCACATATATTCTATATTCTCACACACTTATACAGACCAACCAGACTTCAGGATCTCAGCCACACTGAGAATGAGGAAACCCAGCCTTAAATTTAGTAGGAGAAAAGGGGTAGTCAGAAATATTTGTTTTGAAAAGTCCAAATAGAACATTTAAGGAGTAATATGTATAGCAGTAGACCATATATGCCAACCCAAATCCAAGACACTTGATAATTACCTTTGTGGTTTAATACAAACGCATTTCAATCCTTTAAATCTTATTCTTATTATGCAATAAGATTAAATAAAGTGGAACAATGGGATAGAAGCTAGGCAGGTGGATGGAAAACTAACTGATGCCTAGGGTGTGCCACAGATTTTTTTTTTAATTCTTATTTTTTTAATCATCCCACCAGACCTCAAGAGTTTGTATTTCCCTCTCTGTGAATACTGCACATGGAATGCTAGCCCTGCAGAAAAGCAAAGTGCTTGAAAGCATGTGATTCTCAAAAGAAAACTTACATTTTATATGGCATTTGTCTCTAAAAGAGATCTCCTCTTAAAATCTTCTGCAGTTAATTGTTCTCAATTTTTACTTGGGAGAATGGAGATGAGAGAGAAATCAAGAGGTATGCTTATGAAATAAAAGATGTATTTGCAGGTGATAGCTTAAGGAAGAGTGAAGTAAATTACATTCAGAAAGAGAGAGATGCTACTGCTTGTCACCAGAGATTTAGACCAAGTGTTACTATACATATTTTGACATTAAAATGTATGCAAATTTGACAGCAGCAGTCTAGCAGCAGCATTTTGTACAATATAGGGTGCTGATACCTAAGCTCTTTGGAAAGATTACAATGAGATTTCATTGCAGGAATATTAAGGATTAATTTATGTAGCAATAGCTTTCACCAGAGATGGAGATAATTGCCCACATGGCTGTACTGCAGAGGCTTATCAGGCGTAATAGGAGAATCAGATGATAGGAGAAAGATAGGTTACATGAACCATTTAATGCTCCTACAATTTGAAATTCTGCACTCCCAAGACAAGGATACAAGAAGTATATAACTGAAACTTAAGTAATAATTTCACAGGGCCATACCATTTGGAGAGAGCAAATGGGTGAAAAACTTCTGCTAAACATTTTTTTCCATGCTCGTGCTTGGTTAAGGGTCCCTCCCACCTGCTAAGAGAAATTCTGAAGGTGTTTGTACATTGCTGATGGATCAGAACTGCTCCATTAGTGCCTCCTGTGTGTATCTGTAAAGCAAAAATCATACCAAGATCCTTTTGCCCAATAAATACATGGTAAGGGAAAAATGGAAAGATCTCTACCATTATCAAATGAGAAACCCACCTTTGGTAATGTTAGTGCTAATTTACACAGTGGAGACTGGTGTTGATATTCACCATATGGCAAGGGTTGTTCCCATTTCTTGGTTATCATCTCTCTGGTAATTTTATAAAACACTGCTGTTCCTTTGTAATGAGGTGAACTGTGGTTACTGAATTCATCCACTTCTTTAATTTGGAGCTCCAGCCTGGATTTTCTTTGTGAATGAAAAATCAGCCTGTAGGATTTTCCAAAATCTTTTCCATTCTCTGCAGTCCATAAAAAAAAATAAAATTTTTTTACACTGTATTTAGATGTGTGGCATCTAAAATAATTCATTAGGGTGAGTCAGATAGAGCTAATCACATAACATTTGGTTGTTCTTTATCATTATTACTTTATATTGAACATCTGAGGTTCAAACATTCCTGCCAGCCTGCTTCAGTAGTTGAAATGTCTTCATAGTTAGCTGTCTTAGCCCCTGAATTGTTGGCATAAGGGATAAGTGGTGAAGGCTGTGCTACAAGTTGAAAAGTAAGGAACACAGAAGGGGATAAAGTACATAACACAGAGAGAAATAAAAATAAAACTGTGTGGTGAATGGAATTAGAAGTATATGCTTTCTGGTTATTCAGGATAGATATCTGTCTGTAACAACAAAATGAACGGAAGCAGAGAGGTAGGTGCATTTTTAGGATTTGTAATTCCATTTTAATTGATACATCTATAACACTATCCTTTGCATATATGAGCAGTCATTCCTTGGGGGCTGGAGACTTCTCTTTTTGAAGAATAATCCTTTCTTTAGGGTAAATGGAGTTTTCAACGGGAGAGGTTATGTACAAAATGTTCAGAGGGCCAAGTATATATTTCTATGTTCTTTCCAAAACTGACAGAAGAGACTATATGTAATTTTGGGTGAAAACTTTTCTGAGGCTTCTTATCTCTTTTCCCTTTAAGCAAGTCTCTGAATGGTGGCAGCCACTGCATGGAATTTTCGAGGCTGCTAATGGAAACGGCATAACAAGTCTCTCTCATCACCTCAACTTATAGTGCAACTCACAAAAAGCAACATTTTGCCCTGGATTTCAGTGTTTAATCTCGCTCACTTTAACTGAATTTACACAGATAAAATAGCAGACTGTTTCTTTTTGTTTGGAATCTGTTTAATTCCTATCAAATGTTCTTTATATTAAAAACCCATTGATGGAATCCTGCCCTTTTGAAATAAAAGAGAAAATACCAGCTGTTTGTGAGGGACCAGGTTTCACAGAATGGCAGAGGTTGGAGGAGATCTCTGAAGATCACCTAGTCCAACCCCCCTGCTCACAGCAGGGTCACCTAGAGCAGGTTGCTCAGGATCTTGTTCAACTAGTACATTTTATTTTTCAGTTGGAGCAGTCTCCCATGTAGTTCCATGCGCCTATCATTTACAAGAAATAAAACACTGAAATAACTAAATGTGCTGTGACTAACCACAATCTGCTAATGTTCACATACAGTATTTCTGAAGAGCTGAGGTGATTAATAATGTTCATTCAGATGCATGAACTAATTACCTTACCTGAAGCAAAAATATTGCCTCTAAATCTAAAATGAATCTGCTCTCCTTCCCTTAATGGGAACTGCTGTGTAGGTTCTGGGGGACCAAAGTAGCCCTCCTCATGGAGATTTTGAAGTTTGCAGCTCAATTCTTTGGATGCAGATAGCAAAACTACTATTTTATAAGGGTTGTCTCTTTTCCGATACAGTATCACATTAGCCATTGTGCTACAAACAGCTTCTTCCAGAGCTTGAGCAAAGAGGAGAAGATACGTGTTTTCCAAGAGGAACGAAAAGCGAATGACCACAAAGCTGTATTAAAAAAAAAAAGGCAAGAAAATAAATAGCTCTATCTTAAATCATTTTATCAACTGCTAACAATTTATTATGCAAAATAATACAGGGCTCGGTCTCCAATGGCCCTTTTGCTACCTCCTTTTCATTCTCATTTCCAACACATGAAAGGGTGGAAATTTGCCTGCTTCTGTAGTGTAGAGTATATTGACTCTGTATCTATGAATTTAAATACATAGAAATTTTAGATGAAAGAGAATATTTCCTAATAAGAAATTCCAAAAAATATTATTGTTTTGCAGTCAGAGAGCTAAATCACATTTGCAAATTAAGATTAATGTCTGCATTTCCTGTTTCAAGTTTTGTATATATTACATAGTGTACAGCCTATAGATGAAAAAATGTGTAAACAAATTTATATTTTCTGTAATTAGGAGTAACAAATCTAAATGATCTTATACTGCAAAGTGGAAGAAAGAGATGCTGGCAAGCTAATAATTAATAGTGGATAATTTCTTAACTCTACTAATTTCCATTGATCTGTATACTTGGAAGTAAATATTTTAGTAAATAAAGCTTTATTAAATTATTCATACATTACCTTTCTAAATGCTCATTTAGTTCGAATGATACAAGCCCATTCCGTGCATTCTGGATAATAACATCATCAAACACCTTCCACCCCTCTTCTTTGTTTCTGTGACCTAATAATTTCAAAGTATCACTGAGATTCTCCCCATTTTTTCTCAAAGAAGCACTCACAGCCCTGGAAAGCCAAGGAATTATAGGAAAAAATATAATGAAAAATAGATCCTGCAGAAAGAGTAAACTTGTATTTGTAGCTCTGTTTTCCCTTCTGCTTTCCTTGATGACTAGATGTGTTTTTTCCCATCTTGCTGAAAATCTACATCTGGAAATATACTCCAGAGTACATAAGTAATATAATTGTTAAGAGATTTTTTTTTTTTTTTAATTCTCAGAAAGAGGAAAAAAATTGAAAAAGAAAGGTTTCTATCTAAATGAATCTTGTTTAATCTATTGTTTAATATCATGCTCAGTAATTATTATGGATTGGTTTTGAGTCATTCATCAAGATTTAGATTCTCTAGAAGTAGATATCTGAAAAAAAAACCCAAAACAAAACAAAAAACCCAACCCACCTTTTATTCCAGAAGCAAATATTACTCAATAACCACAAAGAAATTTAGAAAATAAGACATGACCGCTATCCATTATCTCTTTCAACAGAGAAAACAAAAGTAGCTTCTCTTCAAATGAGATAATTCCTTTGATATCACACTCAGAATCAAGCAACTGTGACATGACATACTCTGGCTAATTTATTCTAATGAATAAAACATGAGGGGTTCTTTACAGAAGCCCATAACTCTCCTCTCACACACACCTCTCCTTATCAATTTTTTAAAACTGGATGTGAATAACCCATTCACCTCAAATGCACACCCTATACACAATCTGAAAAAGCAAACACTCCAGACAGGACAGCCTAAGCATTTCTCAAGCATACAGCCTCAGCCTATGTGCAAATAGAGGAGAATGTTGGCATAATTTCCTAAGGCATTTGTATAGAAATAAGCAATCAAGCCACAGTCTTTTCACGGATGTACTTTGACTGAGAATTTAAAGTGCCATTTAGACTGGTATTAAGAACAGGCGGATGCCACGAGGGTACTGCCACACAATTAAATGCTGCTGGTACAGGAAATGAAATTTGAATCTCCTATAAACTGACATGGGCACCCTTCCCTAATCTGAAGTTTGTGATAAAGACGGATGTCTAGTCTCAGAGACCAGTGTGGGTGTAGAGCTCTTTAAAACATGATCTGAGAAGTTTTTCAGAAATGGAAAGCTAGAACATTGTCTGCCTTCTCCATCTGTACCTTGCTTATTTTCAAGACAATCATAATCTTGGCATGTAGATGAATTTTGAAAAAGATAATGTTTAGCACAGTAGAAATAAGCTAACTCTTTAATGACCTAAAGTAGAAATACTTCAAAGCTGACTCTTGTCCCAGGCTAGTCCCTACCAAGAAATCCCAGTAAGCCTTTCTGAACCTGTAGTTGCCCCATGGTAGCAGAACTGGAACGACAACAATGAAATGGTAAGTTCAGACTGATTTTTTTTCCTGCACAAGATGGTAAAAACACCATTTATTTTTCTGACTGTCAAAACAGATGAGGTCAGCTTTGGCCTTTTCTTCCACCAAAAAGTTTTATCCATATCCTCGTGTGCATAATGGATAAATTTTATTGAACTGCCGGTTAACAACTGAAATTTAGAGATTTTTTTAGGACTTCCCATGTTTTAATGTTTTTTTAAGACATTCCAAAAGGTCTGAATTTTAGAAATTTTGTAGCGAGTGCTTTGGAAAAATCTGGGCCTTTATCTAGTGCCACAGTTACCACAAAACTGACCTATGCCAAACCTTTGTGTGATAAATTTTGACTCAGGTAGCCATTGGAATGTGTACAAGTAGCAATCAGAAAATTCAAAGGCCAGGGTAGCCAAACCACCGACTGGTAAAATAATGATTACAGCAGCTTTGAGACATGGTTATTCTCTACGTTCAATGTTTGGCTTTGGTGAAAATGGCTGAACATTTCTTGCTGAAAAAAACCCACGCATTTTTCATCCTGACTCCTGCTAGAAATATAGTGGTCAGCATATTTAAAGATTATACATCAAATGCTAAATGAATTTTGCTGGTGAAGCTATAGCATGAGAATTGTGGAGATTTGCTCTAGTGTTTCTAACAATGTTTCTAAATATAGCAGACTGTATTAAGGAACTAACATATTTTTAATACAAAAAATTATTAATCAGCAACTGTTAAAATTAAATGATTTTGATGTTTTGAAAATGCTGAATTTGTAGTGAAGTTGTTCTTACCGAGGATGGTACGCTGTAGCAACCCTCTTTATTGTAGCACTAATGGCTCTCGCACGTTCTGTCTCATCTCCTTGCCTTTTTTTTTCTGGGTTTGGAGGGCAGGGTAGAGTAATAGTGACTGAGCTGTTAAATGGTTGGGCTGAAAGATGCTGGACATAAATCAGTGCACTAGTAGATACTACTGAGTGGTACCTATCGTGTCTTGCTTTCAGTGTGGAAACCAATGATGGTTCAATTGGCTGAACCTAAATACGGAAAGCAATTGTACAATTAATTTGCAAATGAACAAATCTTCTCTTACATGCTTGGTTTTTTACAAATCGATTTATCTTTGGAATTGGATTAGACTATCACAGAAGCTTTAGGCTCCTCTCTATAACCCAGGAACAACCCTATCAATGTATCAGCACTTTATACAATGCATAACCAAGTGCTTGAAAGTAAAAAAAACCTGGAACTTTTACTGACTAAAGTATTTTGATTGTTTTGTTCCTTCTTTGAGTTCAAGTTTCGAAACTCCTGAGTTGCCTCAGTTTGATAATTTTCTAAGATTTTTCAAATCTGTATTTTTTTCACTCTTAATTTTAGCTTCTCTGTACCTCAGAATCAACGTTTTTATGGGGGAAGGGAGAAACACATTATCACTGAAGCAAATTTTGAGATTATTCTCAGCCTAAGACTAAGAGGTGACAAAACCTTCTATTGCACTGCCTGGTACAAATGATGAAGGTCAGGTGAGAAAAACTGTTCCATTAACTTAAACACTGGGCCAAGCAGTTGAAGTTTGGAGTTGATGCTTATGTCATTGTTGAAAACAACTGTATTTTCTGTAGGTGGTTCTTCTTTTTAGCTAGAGATATCATGTTGACTACTGACAATATTATGCAGCTTTAACAAAGTTGACAGGAAACCATTTGCTGGGTATGCAGGATGTGAAGCTGCAACCACTTTTCACTTTTTCTAATAATGGAACAGGTTGCCCTTTTACATTATTGGCATCCTTGCTTCAGAACTGATCAGATAACAGACTTATGGAACAAGTCTTGTGTATTTCAAGCTCACCTTTAACTGCATGGGTGCTGGAGAATGGAATGTTTCTGGAGGGTAATAAAAAGAGATTCTAGAATCCATGCTCAGCTTTTGTGACAGTCCTACATTTGGAACAGTAAATGTTTCTTTCTTTAAGCATGACAACACAGAAAAAACACCCAGCTGATAAATTTTCACTTCCGCAAAGGTTTCCTGCATGAAGAGAATGTGGGGTTAGCGTACATGGGATGGAAAGGAAGCTGTATTCTGCAGCGGATTAGCATATTGAGAAGGCAACATTATTTATAGAGCAAGGTGTGAAATGAAAATAAATTGAATATTATTGCCACCTGGATGCCCAGTTATCTGGTGATCTCTAGTCATCATGTGATGTCATTAATATTCCTGTGTATGACTGGGGTGAAACGAAATAAGCTCATAAACTGGGTGATGAATCTGGCCCAGTGCAATTCTTCTGCAGTTAAAAAAAGAAGAATCATCCTGTGTTTCTTTGAGATGGAGTTTGAACTCATACACACAGAATTGTGTTACTTCTCTGTGATCTGCATGCAAAATAATTCCCCTTAAGTTTTTACTTTTATCAAATAATGCAACATATTACACTTACTTACAAAAATCATGAACCATTATTCAATCATTAGTATTGGGGGATCAAGCACTTGCCTTAACGTTATGAGTGAAAAAAAGGACCTTGTTAAATAATAGGTTTCAAATAGAATTAGTTCTTGAAAAAGTAGGAAGAAAAGTTCAATTTAACCCCCTGTAGTGGGCAATACGGCTTAATAATGACAACTTTCCTTGTATAACTCCACTGAGGCTTAACTGGGAACCTTGAATGATGTTTTTACAATGCTTAGATGAGAGGTTACCAACCTTATGGTTTCCTTGGTATCCCTCCAAAGAAATAGGAGTTAAGTATTTTGAGTGAAAGTTCACATCAGTCACCTTCACCATAATCTCCCGATAATTTCCTCTGAAGCATGAAGTAAATGGGATTGCAATGTTGATAGGGAAAGAGATTGTTTTCTCATAATCAGAGCATTCAATACTGATGACATTGCTGACCAGCTCCTCCGAATCATCCACCACCAAGGAACTGGTGTCATTGACTATCTTACACTTCAGATTCTCCAGAGCAGTTGCAGGGCCTTTAATGAAACAAGCTACTTTGCGTTCATTCTTACTACTCTCTTCCACTAGAAATCTGGAGAAAAAAAATACAAAATATTATTCTTCGTATTTTGGGTGGGGTCGCATCTTGTATTTTCAATTAAATACTTTACTATAATGATGTGCTACATTGCAGCATAAGCAGATCATTCATAAAAATATGTTTATGAATAGATGGGAAAATCATGAAAATTTGTATGTTTAGCTTGTTTCAGAACAGCTTACAAATTATCATAAAACTGACTAATCGGGGTCCTTTCCTACTGATTTCCAACAATTTGGGAATTATTGACTTTACTGGCTGTGACTGAGTCCCTCTCTGGCATAAAAAAAAATCTATGCAATCAAATAGGAAGTTACAGTTTACTTTAGACCAAATGGAAGATCTTCATTGCGCACACTTAAGTTGTAAACTGCTATTATGTGCATGACCAGCAGCTGTTCAATACATGCATATTGAGTTTCTGGGCCCACAGATGTTTATATGTGTGCTAATAAGCAATATTTATGTACATCTGTTCCTAAAAAGAAGAATATATTCTTACTCTTTGTTCATCCAGTGCCTAGATTTTTGTACTTCCTCTGAATCATTCATAGGATTCACAGCAGTAAGATCACATGTTTGTGCTGAAGATGTGAAGGTAATTAGGTCACTCCTACAAATCTCATTATTTGTTTCCATTTTACTGTCTTCCATTTGCTCTGTCAGTCTACATTCTTCACTTTCTACCCCTTTTGAAGATTCTTTGACTACTGCCTTTTTTTCCTGTTCAAAAAGATTCGTGACAGTTCTGTCATAAATGTCTTTCAATGTCCCAGATAGAATGCCTTCCTCACTGCTTGTAAGAGCATCTTGAAAAGCCACTTCTAGAGACTTTTCAGTAACAGAGCTATGTCTGTGAGGTTTATCCTTTCCATCGCAATTGTTTTTCTCTGTAACAGAGTTCATTAGTAGTCTGTGTTCACCATCTTCCTTTTTCATTGGAGGTTCTCTGGTAACGTCCTGTTCTCGAGCAGATATGTTTTCGGCTAATGATGCAACAACGTCTTTTTCCACAGTTTTAGTTTCACTTGGCTGGATTTGATTAACATTCTGACTTTCCATCTTGTTCAGGGAAGGAGTTATTTGGGATTGCTGATTGGGACTAGAAGATGCTTGCACAGACTCTGTTGCTTCTCCTCTAGAAGCATTTTGAGCAGTCTGAATCTGAGAATCATCATCTTGTCTGCAGCTAGCAGCATAAAGTTCATTTTCTGCCTCTTGAAGGTGTGAGACTGTATTTATCAAATGATCCTTCACTTTCTGCAGACGATCTATAATTCCATTGTACTCTGAGGAAAAAAATAGGTAACCAATTGAATTTTGCTATGAAAGCTGGCCAAAAATGTGAAAACTCTTATACACATACCTAATGAATTCCACCTAATTCCACAGTGGCATTCAATACACGAAGCACAATGTATTTCCTGGCTTCCATTTAATATTTTTGCATTTATTGCTATTCAATTTGAATTAATTTCTGAAGAACTAAATAAGGACAAGTACATTTGTGTACTTGTCCAAGTACAACTGTGTATTTGTCGAAGTACTACTGTGGCAACTCTAATGAACACCTTTCTAATGATCAGACACTAGCTAAATTCTTAATGACAATCTACAGCATGGAATTGGTAAATAATAGTCAAATCAATTTGGGAAGAGCTTCAAAACTAAACATTAATTATATATATTGCCTAAAATCGAATCCTGAAAGATTCTAACGCATGGGTCTCTAACAATGCTGTTATACATGGGCTCAATAATAAAAATGCTTAGCAGCTTTGAATTTTGCTATGGAGAATAGAGGATAACACAAAACCACCAGCACATATACAATACTGAATTACAGCAGTTTGTAGCATCCAGTTATAGGAATGGTGGAGGTTGCTCTTGCATGCAACTAAAAACACTTGGTGAAGAAGGATGGACAAAAAGCACACAATCACTATGTGCCATTCATGTAAGATTTTATCTTTAACCTATTTATTTTATGATCCCTCATGTGCTGGTTTTGGCTGGGACAGAGTTAATTTTCTTCATAGTAGCTAGTATGAGACTATGTTTTGGATTTGTGCTGAAAACAGTGTTGATAATACAGAGATGTTTTAGTTAATGCTGAGCAGTGCTTACACTGGGGATGTTTGGAGTTACGGTGATTGTCTTCCCAAGTAACTATTATGCATGCTGGAGCCCTGCTTTCCTGGAGATGGCTGAACACCTGCCTGCCCATGGGAAGTAGTGAATGAATTCCTTGCTTTGCTTTGCTTGCACGCGTGGCTTTTGCTTTACCTATTAAACTGTCTTTATCTCAACCCATGAGTTTTCTCACTTTTACTCTTCTGATTCTCTCCCCTGTCCCACTGGGGGGGAGTGAGCGAGCAGCTGTGTGGGGCTTAGTTGCCAGCTGGGGTTAAACCATGACACCTCATTTTTCTTATCTTACAGCTTTTCTTAGAAATCCTTCACATATTCCCTGCAAGGATTTCAGATGTATTACTTTCAGCTCTCCCCTCACTTTATGCTGTCAACCTCTATAACTGGAACTGTGTCTTCGTTAGCTATGTATATTGCAAACCTCTTGGAAAATTTCTTGCTTATTTCTGTTTGCTGCATGAGATCCTGGAAAGCTTTGTTTTGCAGGTTAAATCCAGTGAAAGTCAATACGAATAAGAAAATTGTACGGAATGAAACACAGTATGGTGTGCTCTCCACTTATAATGGACAGAGACACACAAGGGAAGGACAATAGAAAGGGCTGATACAAGTCTTATGGGAAACCACTGGCTTACATGCACTTTTTTCAATAACGTCATATAAGGTAAATAAATATCTCAAGCTTTTCAACTTGGAAAATAATTTTATTGAGTAAGAATATCATCACACATCAGTGTGATGTTATATGATCTAGATAGGCTTTTCACTGTCATCTCTATTTGAATCTGATTAATTTAAACCTACAAAGAGTATGGTTCAGAATAAAGTTTTTTTCTTGTTTAACTCAATCTAAAATTTATGCCTTTGCAATATTTTCTCAGCTCCCAAATTACTTGTTATTGGATTTTGACTATATTTGGGGGGGAAAAAACCAACCACAAACCAACCCCCCACCCCCCAAAAAAAAAAAACCAAAACAAAGCAGCAGACACATTTTTAATATATTTTTTTCCACCGGTAGTTCAAATAAAAAAATAAGTTTGTTCTAAGGTACTGCTGTTTTTTCAGGGGCACTTTTACAATAGTGAAGAATTTCTAATAGTTTAACAGGGCTGAGAAATAAAACAAAAGGACTGGAAATAACATAGCTACGTTTGCATAAGAGGTTGTAAAAGACCACTTCCCAGTCACACTGTAAGGCAAAGTTCAAGCTTTGGCAAAACTGCCAAAATTAACCTGTTTCCTGCCTGAATTTTGCATTCTCTAGGCAAAACAAAAAACCAAAACAAATCTTACAGCTTTTTAAAACTCCCTAAAATCAAATTTGAAGATAACAGGGTCATTTGAAACAACGGCATTTTTCTACGCTGTGAATGCGACACTTCTAATACTGCAGCGCTTAAAGCCAAGCAAAGACACGTCCTAGTAACTTTACACTACCCAACTGTGTTGCATGAAAAGACACTTTTTGCATTCTGTTACAAGGTTAACCTTGAAATAAGCCTTCTTTTGTGTTACCCCCCCCCCGCCACCATCGCTTTTCTAACATTTTACTTTCTGGGCTTTTTTGATGTTTGATAACATGGCTTTAGAATACAGTGGCAGTTCACATGTAGTGGCAGTTTATATGCAACTGTCTTCAAACCTTTTTGCTGACTGTTTTATGGGAAAGTGTCAGATGAGGAAAAGTAGCTTTTGGAAGGAGAATGATACTGAATTCTTAGAAATCTAAAAAAAAAAAAAAAAAAAACAATCACATAGGCCATGAGGCCAACAGGGCAAATTCGGATCTTGGAGCCTGGAAGCAGGTCCTTTTTATTTTTTTTTTTTTTACAAAAAAAGGATGTTAAGATGTTGTTTCTGGGGAAAGAGAGTTTGTTTCATTCATCACAAAATGATCCTGCATTTTCTCACGAATGAAATCTGGATTTGCTCCTCACAATAAAAACACCGTTATTATATCCACATCGTTATTATAAAAGCAAGAAATTAAATTCCATGTGTCTACCTGTGCACTAAGATGGCAGAAGTCTTTCTTATTTGAATTGTCATCTTTTCACCCAGGCCGCTCCTCGCAGAGGCCTGCAGGCTGGTTGTACCGCCTTTACTGCGGCAGCCGCCGGCAGCGGGGCCTGCAGGGGCCTCCGTGAGGAGGGGCCGGGGCTGCCCCCTGCCGGACACAGCCGGCTCCACAACGGACCCCCTGCAGGACTGAGCTGAGCCTGCCCGCGAAGCTGGGGCTGCCGCTGTGAAAAAATGTAATAACGGGCAAGAACACCAGAGAGCAGTGAGGACAAAAGTGTGAGAAACAGCCCCGAGAACAGCAGGGCCGGAGAAGGGGAGGTGCTCCAGGCGTAGAGTGGGGATTCCCTTGCAGCCCGTAGGAGAGCAGGCCGGAGCAGATATCCACTCTGCAGCCTGTGGAGGACCCCACACCGGAGCAGGTAGATACTCCCTGAAGGAACTGCAGTCTGTGGAGAGCCCAGGCTTTCCTGACAGGAGCTGTGGGCCATGGGAAGGACCCACGCTGGAGAACGGAAAAATATGAGGAGGAAGGAGTGGCAGAGGGGAAGCGTTATGGACCGACTGCCACCCCCATTCCCCATCCCCCTGCGCTCCTCCAGACGAGGAGGAGGTGGAGTTGGGAATGAAGGAGTGAAGTTGAGCCTGGAAAAAAGGAGGGGTGAGGGAAAGGTGGTGGTTTAATTTTTTGCGTTTGTTTCTCACTATCCAAATCTATTTCAATTGGCAATAAATTAAATTAACTTTTTCCCTAAGCGGAGTCTGTTTTGCCCATGATGGTAAGTGGGAAGTGATTTCCCTGTCTTTATATTGACCGACAAGCTTTTTGATCTTATTTTCTCCCCCCGTCCTCTTGGGGAGGGGGAGTAAATTGCTGGTGGGCATCTAGTGTCTGGCCAAGATAAATCCACCGAAGTATAATATACATAAGACTTTGGAACAATTCTGTTTAGTTAATTTTTTTTTTTCTCACATAAGGAGAATTACGAGCCTCTCATTGAATCTCATGTAATAGACTCAAAACCACTGTGATACAACTGTTGAAATATGAATTCATTTGGTCTAATGAATGACCGAATACTGAAATACTAACAAATGAAAAGTAAGGTCCCCCAGCATCATCACACGGCAGAACTTAGCATCCAATATACCCAGTCCATTCTCTTTACAAGTAAGTCCCTCCATACTTGCCTGGATTTGCAGTCAATTCCTTGTGTTTTTCATGGAGAGCACTCAGCAAGTGGCAGGTGTCTTGAATACTTTCTGTAACATTCTCCAGCTGCTGGCTGAGAGATCTGCTCAGCTCTTTCGTTAAAGAGATCAGTCTAAGCACATACTCCACTATACCTTCATTACCCAGATCACTTTTCAGAAGCACATCTCTCGCTAGCAAGTTCAGGTGCCAAATTTTTTCCAGGAGTTGGCCTGATTTGCCTGCAGGTGTAATCATACCTTCAGCCATTTCCATTTTATGTTCAGAATTTACTACTACAATTTTTTTCTGCTCAAACACTTCCACAAGGCATTGTCCTTGGTTCAGACTACTACGCTGTTTAGTGTTTGTAGCCTAAACAGCGTTTAAAAAAGTACTGTATTCCACACACACTGACAAATCAAACTCTAGCTCAGAAACTCTGAGTTGATGTTGACTATTACAAAGTTACTAGGTGACAGAAAGGAGTGGCTCTCCTGTAACTACAGGCAAGGATTGCCAAGAGATACCAATGTACACCATGCACCTTTATGGTTATGTAACTCAGTTGACTTAAATTTCAGGAGCTCTGAGCAATTTCTCACTTCAGTGGCTATAAATGATCGGTACCTATGAAATCAAGCTTAATTGTGAATTCACAATTAAGTAGTCACCAACAACGAGGAAGTGTTTTCATTGCAAGATAACATTAAATGCTGTAGGTCACTTGGCACCATTTTCTGACAACCATATTTCATTTCTTGTTCAGAGACATCAAATACGTGGGACAGGTCCAAGCTGCTGTGCAGTCTGGATGATGTATTTGAATTATACGTAGGTTTCAGCAATACAAGAATCTACAAATCTAATTTTGTGATTAGCAAGAATTATTTATTAGCAATAGACATTTAAAGAAACTTGCAATGTTTTCTGGGTGTGTTCACACAATAGGTGAAGAAATGTAAAGAAAAATTAGTAACAGCTAAAAGTTCAAATAACTAATGACTGAAATTTTGCTTGACACTTTAGAAGTTGAGAAGCAAACTTGCAAGAAAAACGTGAGCTCACTAAACTTAACTGCAGCATCAGGAATTGACCATATGGGGTTCATGGGGAAAATGGACTGTCCTCAAGAGTACCTCCGTGAAAGCGGGCAGCACTGCTTTTGCAGGGGCTCACGACCACCGGCTCCTGGAGGCAACCTGGGAGGAAGCAGGGCCAGCTCCTGACAGGGCTCCTCTGCTGTTCATTGTCTTCAATGGGTGAAATTTGAGCACTGATACCTCAATGATTGATAGTATTTGCAGTGATTTCCATTTTACCCAGCAAGTTCAGGAAAAGAAGTCTCACCAGCACAGCAATGAAAACAAGTGGAGAAACAGCACTGACATTCTCTTATTGATGCTAGTTTGCATTGTGCTGTGCTAGGGGAGGACAGGCCTGAAACTCTCATTAGCAGACTTCAGTACTGGGCTAAATCTGAAGTATCCCATACACCAAAATATTTTATAGTTTAAGAAATGTACTACACAAATTGTTGGTACAGTGGCTTTCCTACTAAACATTCCTTTTTATGGCCCATTATAAATATAATTAATGCAGCTTTAAATAGCAATTAAAATGGGACTGTGATATAAAAGCACACTGAAAATTGCATCTAAGCATTGCAAGAACTAGTAAGGTAATGTCAGCAGAGTGCTTTGAAGATGTAAAGCACTGTATAGATGTTAAAATAACAATGAAAGATATAAAGTGTCTTTAATCAAACGTATGAGCTGAAACCAGCTGTAATTATTAAATTCAAAAGGAAAGTTCCTTTTGACTCATTCTAGTTTGCTTGATCACACTGAAAGTGTACTGCACAGCTAACACAAAAAGGTATGTGAATCATTAACCTATTTACCATTTCTGATGGTCCAGCATCTCCACATTTTTCGAAATTATTCTTAGTAAAAAGGGAACTCTGAGAAGAACATATATTTTCATGTACAGGAAGTGAAAAATGTCACCTTCCTACCCAAAATTTTTGGCATGTGTAAGGGAAAAAAGAAGAAGATGGGCAAAAATGCATTATTATGTATTTACTGTATAGTATTGCATAGACCAACTTCTCGGTGTGAATCCATCTTGTTCCCCTAACCATAGTATAGCTGGATTCATCAGCTCTGGATCTTTTCCAGTATATGTATTTGCTTAGATGACTTCAGACTAAATCAATTAGTGATGTGCAGATGCGACTTATGAAAAAGACATTCGTTTGAATAAAGGTAAAAGAAGATCTGATTTTTAAAACATAAACTTTGTGTGTGAAATACATAATAATAAATGGACCTGTTGTCAGAATATGCTATTCATTGAATGTTGTAGAGTTTACGAGAAGCTACTACAACACACTGTTATAAACACAGTTTTAGAATATATGACAAGAACTAATCTATATTCATGTTCTTTGCCATAAGCAAACTGTTTTGGTTTTTTTGTCAAAAAATTACATATCTAACTCCTGCTTCAGCTAATACATGCTATCTATATGAATTGTCTATGCATATTTGAAAGAAGACATTAGTTTAGAAAATACATTTGTCTAAAACATAATAGGAGAAAAGAAACTTCTGATTTTTTAATGGGTAGTTGAAACAATTTCAAGCCTTAGAGATAATTTATATTGGTCTTCTCTGTAAACATGAGTGAAACATGCAAAAAAATAAGCTTTTGTAAAAATATGAAGTACTGCATGGTATAAGGTTTTGTAATTATAGAGTAGTCTGTGTAAGAATTTATTGTAGAGGCAATTAGGTAAGCTACATTCTTACTGAAACAGTTACTACACAAGCACTGCTATTGGGAGACATTTGAATTTTAAACACATCATTATATATCAGATCTCATGACAGAAAATGAAGCAGTAATGACCACTCAAATTACAGTTGACTTCCAGCTTTTTTACTCTTCAGCAGTAGTAAAGAGAATGTATATTTAGGTTGTCTGAGGTCTTTAAATTCAGCTATTCATATAGCAAAAACATAGTTTTGGTTAAACAAAAATAGGTCCCAGTCCCTATTTTAATTTCAGTCCCAGTGAAAACCTGTTCTTTGTGATATTTGCTACTAATTCACCAGTTTCTCCTTACTTGAAGAATGGTGATAAATTATGTAAGTGAAATTTATTGATCTTCGATACTATTTAGTGGATAGTCTTATGATTTAAGGCTTGTGTTTATGTACCATACTGGCAGGTATTAGACAATATGACTATAAAGTCTTTGGGAACAATCAGCCATTTTTTACTTGACACAAGCTCGTGCCCAAAGAGATCCAGTTGTAATAGTAGCTTTCAGGGCCCTGCAGGCACCCATAGGCCTCCATGGCCCAGACCAGCCTCACCTGGTGAGTGCAGGTGATTAGCTGGGCCATGTTTGAAGCTTTCTGAACACTGCAGATTGTAAAAGTAAATGTTGCTGAAATGAGTAAAATATAAACTGAAAACATGAAGGGTAAAGAAAGTAGAGATCATGAGTCATTCAGAAATATTACAGAAAAGGGAGTGTATATTCTCTGAAAATATATGACTCCCTATATTAATATATAGTATACTGAAGAAAATAAGATATTATAATAGATGACACATGTGAAAGAGGAATTCTTTTCAATGCAATATGATAAAGACTCTAGTACAAAGGTTATTTAAATAGAATTTGTATCATACAGTTAATGCTGGAGTTTTACAATCACTTTAAGCTCGTACTTTTGTGAAGTCAAATTCAGCCTGGATTAGTTATCTGAGATGGTTTACTATGCAGCACACCAGCTACAAAGAGGGGGTTGAGACAGTAGGAATAAGCAGACTTGCTAAGCACAGTATTACTCCATTCTCCAGCAGCATCAACTTTAACAGTGAAACTATAGTTTGATCTTTCAGCTTTTACTACAAAATCCTGAGCAGAAGAAAAAAAGACAGGGGAAAAAAAAAAAGGAGATACAAAGAAAACCAGTTCTGGGATATTGTATCAGAAGAAACTTATAAATTTGGGCACTGTGGATCCCCAGCCTCACTGGAAATGCCTGCCTAAAATACATCATTTAACTGAGAAAAAGCAGGCCCATAGGGGTAGGATGAAGACACAAGCTATCATGTTTACCATTACATATGGACACCAGCTAATTAGTCTTATAATAACAGACTCACAGGAAAGAGACATGAGCGTCCTGCAACCCGATTGTCAAAACAGGGCCCTATGCCTGGGTAGGGAATACAATATAGAGGGAAGAAAATGAAAATAATTAAGAGACAATGTGTAAGAAATAAAAGTGCAAGAACAATTGCGATAGATGTAGAATTGTTAATAGGTTGTATCTTTTCAGGTCTTGGGTTGTTTTTTATTTATTTATTTTGTGTGAAAGAATTAATAACAAAAGAGCTGTGCACTCAACCTCAGAGCTTAGTTCTCCATTGAATTTCGCCTTTTTGAAGAGAGATCCTACTCTTCAGCAAAACTACATCAGCAAAAAAACAAAGCAGAAAATGGGCTCTGTGCTTGCTTTTGTTTTAAAACAATTCCTATTCCTGGGTTATTTTCACTTTTAACTATATTCTGTAACTATTTGAAGAGTCCTTAAAAACCAAAGCTTTCACATCCATATTAAGTAGTGGTCTTGGGTGTAGGAAGAACAAAATAACAAATTTAGAAAAACAGGGCTAAAGTATACATTTAAATTAAGTTATCATTTAGCAGAGGTACATGTTCTTTTCAGAATACCTTAACACTGTTGCATAGCTGATAACAAAGGAAGTGGACTTTGCTCTGCTAGGAAAAGAGATTAGACTGTATGATGCAGGCCCAGTAAGTTCTGTCTTTATACTCTGTCCATAATGCTAAGTTCAGTATGTGACAATAAATGCATTTTGATGCATTTATTGATCTATTCATATTTGAAAATATGTGTAATGGCTTTTCTTCCTGCCTCTGGTATTCTAAGGCCCAAGTGAGAAAACAATAATAGTATAAGAAAAACAAAGAAAGTGCTATAGATGTACTGTGCCATAGAAATTATATTATATGCTCATGTGGATGATTCATTTAGCACTATACCATAGTGACCGGTGCTGGATGTTTTGAAGAAAGTCATAATCCACTTGAAATACATAATTATGAAATAACATGGTTAAAAAAGGTATACCTCTCCGAGCGCAGTCACAGTACTTGACATTAAGCCATCATCACTATGAATCAGTGTGCCTGAGCCTCATGTTAGGAAAGGCAAAGCTCCAGAGCACAGGAGGGAAGAAAATCTGAGCCCCTGCTCAACCCTGATGTGGGGCTACCTATGTACCTATATTCACTTAAATGCAGCATGGTGTTCTTGGCCTGAATTTGTCATTATATTTAAGTTAGTGTCTGTGGAGGTTTCAGGTAACCAATGTTGAGAAAAGAAGCCGTGCTCAGCTGTGCTGGGGTAGAGCTAACACACAGAACAGGGGATCAGGGTACTGACCGTCTTTTTCTCATTTCTGAGCCTCATCTATGCCAAATTGCATAGGCACAGCCTTTGGTTAGTTTTGTGATGGGGGCGGGGGGAGAAGGCAGCTTATATTCTTTATGTATTCTCTTTTAGTTTAATTGTTGATAACTATTTGTAAGTAGTTTGAATAATATTCCATGGGAACAAATAATCATCTATGTACTGATCAAAGACAAAGAGATCGCAGACTGGGAATTTATGAGTCCTCATCTTTGGTAGGCAAGGTCCTCATCTTTGGAATGGCAAGAGGAACTTCTAGCCTGTCTAATCTGTCCTTTACTACTTGAGCATAGACCTACAAAATATAGCAAGAATGTAGGGGAAGATAAAAATGGCAATATATACTTACTCTCAAATCCATATACTATATTATCCTATTTACATTCTTCTACAAGAGATAATCTTGACTTAGCTGAAAACGTACTCTGCCTGAAATCCAGCCTGAACTGTAATATGCATTTCCTATACCTCCCTTTTGTGAAAGAAATACAAACCACTTTTACTGATGCTTCTCTTACGATGGACAATTCCTTGCAGGCACAAGAGAAGTGAGCTTTGATAACAGATACGAAGAAAAAGGGGCCTTTCCGTAGCCACTGAAATACCCTAATCAGTTTTCATTACATTTTTTGATGCTCATTTAGACCCTTGGTGCACTGTAGAAATGGCAGTGAATGGTTTTAGTGCATTAATTTAAACTATAATTTTATTTATTTTTAAATTTATTTGGTTTTAATTTTGTTCTATATGCAAGAACTGTGAAGGCCTCCAGGATTCTAAGCAGTCATAAACAAGCGATAAGTTTTGTATTGCAGTAGCTGAACAGAGTATGTAATTTGAATTCCATACCAGTGATTTAGTCAAGAAGCAAAAAGATTTAGTCAAGGTTTTGGTCTTGCATAGTTTTTTTTCTTTGTGCATACAAAACTGAATTATCTTGAATCAAGCCTTTGTGTGATACACTGGCTTTCCAAATATTTTGTAAGGAAAGGACAAGATCACCACGGTGTCTCTGAAAGGTCAGAAGCTTGATTAACTGTTTAGCTGGAGAAGATCATAATTTCCACAGCCTCTCTGCTGTTGTGTCTCATTTTACAAGATTAAGTAATAACCTAATTATAACCTTTGGGAAAAACTAATTCTTGAAAGAAAAATGCCTTTTGATGTGATCAGTAATAGTATTTTGTAGTTAGTAAACATGATTGATGTTGTTTTAATGTTAGTGTTTAATTATATAAGAAAAACTGTAGGTTTTTCGATCCAGTATTGAAGTGACACTTACTTAATTGCAATTTTAATTAAATTTTAGAAAGGGAGACGCTGTAGAAACATGATATGAAAGTGTTGTTTTCACTTGATAGTATTTCTTTTCCTAATGACAAAGTCCTACTCTCAGTTATACTGAGAGTAATGGAGTTACTCCTCAATAATGGAGTTAAACCTTCATTGCTCTTAAGAGATACCCTTGGTACAAAACAATCCTTGAAGGAAGTATGAAATTTTCTGAGTAGAAGAAGGTGAAAAAGATAGCAAGAACTATAACTAACTGGATATAGAATGGTGTGGTGTGACCAATTTCAGTAAAGCTTCTAACATCAGCTGAGTATTTGAATGAGATTTCTTAAATGGCAATCTAATTCAAACTTGTAGGCAGAATACTTATGCCATCCTTTGTTTACCTAAAATGGTCACTGGTACTTCCAGGTACTACCTGGTTCTCCCCAGGTGGCTTGGCTACTTTTAACTTTTAGCGTTTTATGTTTGAGGCTGTTTCTCAATTTGTTATTTAGAAAAGAGGCTGAAAACTAAGGAAACAGTATGTGAAAGGGGATGTATGTAGTAAAACTTCAAACACTTGATACGTCTCAGCTTCTGACTTAACCTAGTAACTTCACAAGGAATTATTCATGGACAGATGGGGTATCTTCATTATGAGTTTTCTATTACAGTATTATTTGTATATAGAGTAAGCCTCCAGTTTAGTCCCTTTAATAGCATCAGAATCCTGGGGAGTGAGCCTCCTATCATGAGTTGATTTCTTTGGTTGGGGAGAAAGCAATGAGGAAAAGAGAGAACAGAACAGAGATAATGTGTTTCACCAGACCTAAATAATAATGTCAAATTATGCTGAACTGTACACAATTTTAACTGTGATTGTACTTTGGAAATTTTTTCCTCTAAAAATAGTTCTGTGATGTCTATTATGTTTCATTACTTTCCCTGCCAAATTTGCTCAAGCAACAAGTAAAATGAAAGAGGGAAGGAGGTATCTGAGACGGTGACTTTTAAAACTAATAGCATCTTTAAATGTGGCATATGTGGTTTCTGTAGAATGCAAGCAAGCCAATGCTGTGTAGATAAAACCTTAATGATGTGTGATTCATTACAATTCAATGAACTGTGCAAAAGATGAATATGGGAAAAAATTTAGCACTTTGATGGGCAGGAAAGTTCCTCAGAAGGATTTATTTTCAAGTAAGTTTAAGAATGCTCAGTTAGACTTCTCAAAGATGACAGGAAGTTATGCCAAGGTAACTAGGTCCCCTAAATGAGAGCAATAGCAAAGAAATAAAAAGGAACCTACCACATGCTTTGAAGCTGCATTTGTATTCAAAAGCAACTTGAAAACCTTTAAATATAAATGAGAGACAGAAGTGCTGGGTTAAGGTCCCACACTGAACACAGATACTCTGAAAAGAAAGTATTGAAGCCAGCCCTCTAGCTTTTCTAGTGACAGATTTCTTGGAGAAACCCTAAGCAGCAGCTAGAATGAGAGACTGATGCTAGGTATTTTTTAAATGTGTTTTTTTTCTTGGTTAAGATGCCTTTCATTTGAAGCAAGAGCTTAACCCCGCTGCCTTGCTAGAATAAATTTGCTGTTTTCATTTTTAGGCTTGTGAACTCAGGTGAATCTTATACATAGGACATGCTTTTACTTCCCCATAAGCAATGAATTCAGATGAAGCAGTACTGCAGACAAAATTCTCAGGTTGTCTGCAGATTGAAATACATATCAATGTATACGGAAGTGGGGGATCGCCAGCCCATAGGGCTGTATCAACAGGTTTGGGTGCTGGCTCAAGACAGGACACAGAGCGGGTTAGTCCAGGGAAGTACGGTATTGTGTGCTTCGGCAAAAGGCAGTAGCTAGACTCTCCTTAACGTCCAGAAACCTCACATTGTCCAAGGGATGTATTCTGAATTGCCATCTTTGCAGACTCCCACTGAGAGTGAGGTGACGTTCAATGTTTCCGACTCACCCATCACCACTGTACAAGGGGTGCTTTTAGAGCAAACTATTGGTTTATAAGTGTTTTTATTCTCAGAAAGAGTGTTTCAGTTAATCTGAATAACTTCTTGCCTTTAGAGGATTTTGCATGTGCAGTTGACTGCAATATACAATACATAAGCCAGAAAATTCATTCTGACTTAACTGTCACCAGAATTGGTAAGGGAAAGAAAAAAAAATCAGTATATTGTAAAAGTAATCAGTAAACAGTATATCACCCTGTTACATCAGCTTTATGTCATTTCCTTCAAAAGTCATATATCAATATTAAAATAGCTTAAAGGGACTACTTGATGAGTCCATCAGTAGTTTTAAGAAAGCAGAGACTGCATTAAGGTCAAACATATAGCCATTAAGGGAAGTAAAATGGCAAAAGCCACAATCGTGTTGTCATACCTGTAAAGAAGAACATTAACTAGTTTATAAAGTGATAGTCTAAAAATACAAATCCATCATATGGTACAGGGAACTATCTTACCATGCTTCTTGGAAATCAGATTGACTATTATACAATTACATTAAAATATGGAGTATGGGTCAAACGGGCTTACAGGCCTGAATAAAGATGTCGGTTGGTGTCTGGTGAGACATACAAAAGTAACTGAGTTATAACGCACTGAATAACTGGCTGAGAGGAATCCCAAGGTCACATAAACAGTGGATAGCAAATTCAAAAACTGAACCTAGATATCTCATCTCTTGTGCTTATTCTGAACTACAGTCCTATCATTTTTCTGAAGCTTTGCAGCATTTTTTTTCTTACCCTGAGTGAAATATGTTACCTCATGCTAAAACTCTGGTTGTGAAAACTGTAATGCATGATTTCATTTCCAAAGTTAGTTTTCCTGATATTTTATTAGCAATAATATCGACGCTATACTATAACAATAGTAGTGAAGCTCAAATCATAAAAGGCCTAGATATTCAACCTGCTGGTTGTTTGCAATGTAGCTAACATTTCATTTCTTATCATGCTTCATAAGCTCCAAAACCTAAATACAATTAACGCTCTCAACACCTCGAGGAGACTGGTGGATGAATTTTATTACCTCTGCTTTAAAGAGGAGCAAATGACGCTGAAAAGATTGCAGAAGACCAAGTTTAGAACTTAGACCTTGCTACCTAGCTTGGACTGTGTTCAATGGGAGTATGTGCTATTTTTACAGCAGAGAGAGGAATAATCTCATTAAAAGTCACAAATAAACTCAGTTCTTCTGTGCATGTTTAGATAGCTGACAAACTTTGTGTATGATATCAGAGCTACTTGTAGGCCATCCATAAAGGAAGGAGTAGCAGTTGTTTCCCCCGGTTTATCTTATCAATTTCCTGTTTGTACAGCTAGTTTCAGAATTCTTAAATACAATAAATATGCAGCAAGTAGAACTGATCCACAGTTTTAAAGATACACACATCCAAAAATTACAATATTTGAAAACTGGAAAATGGCTGACTAGTTTGAATCAGTTACATTACTAGCTTAATGAACAATAAAAAATGTGGCAAACATCTACTTTGGCTTATGACAAACCACACAGATAGTGTGTGGAAAACTGGTGTAGACTCATATTCTAAGGATCAGTTCCTGTACAGTTTAGATGATATTATTCCATCTTCAGTTAAACACAGACTTACATGGTTATTCTTATGGACTGATAATATTAAAAACAATTTGGCCAATATCAATTACTGGAAAACAAGGTTATTTAAAGGTTTTTGTAACCATAAATCTGAGCTGGAAGGCAATCTTAGCATGTTCACTATGCATGACCTTCTTGTATGGTCAAATGTATTTTAGGATACAAAAGTCCCTAATGTCTTTCAGAGGATATAGCAAAAGTCTTGCAACTTTTTTTTATAATTAATTTCTAAACTGAAATTTTATCTTCACCTTCTAAAAAAACATTACCTACCTAACATTTTTTCCTGATAGCGATACAGAAACTCAACGGAAGAGGAAATTATCAGATAATAAAATCTCTGCAGTTTTCAAGCCTGTCAGCAGATTTTCAAAACGCAAGAGTATCAACAAGCCATAGAATAGTACTGTGCCTTATGTCATATCTGAATTACATCAGAATTAGTAAGGTGCAATTTCCTTTTAGATTTTTGTAAGATTTTTTTTTTGCCGTAGTGGTAGAAAGCTGCCATTCCATGCTCTGACAGAGAAGTATATGCTGTAAATAAACCAGAGACTTGAGAGCTTTCTTAGAATAATTTATCAAATTATGCTACTTTATTTCTAACAAAGAGTTAAACAGCATATAGGTTTGCCTGATACTGATAATGTCATTTAGACATACACAAAAAGACAAGAAAAACCCCTAAACCCCCAAAAGCACAAGATGGCTTAAAATGAACTTGTATATACTGCAATTTTTCTGGAGAGAATGCAAACAGAAATAGGTAAACACAACTGAGTAGGTGTTTCAGACATTTAACACTTATTTCTCCCATTCCTCTCCCCCCTCAAAAAAAAAAAACCAAAAAACCAAACCTGAAAAAAAAATCTCAGATCTTGTGTTTTCGCACTATGATCCAGAAAAGTAGAGCAGTATAATTCTGCTTGAGACACAGTGTGCCAGGGCGCAGTGTCATGTTATGCTCTGAGGGGAGATGTTATTACTGCACAAGTATAAATGTGCTGAAGGCAATCTCTTTTAGTGAGCTCCATGTGAGACTCTAACATCTGTTTCAAACACAAACACTGTGGGGACAATTATCTGTGGTCTCTGCTGCTGCCCATTTACATGAGCAAATCACATGGGTTTCCTGCAAAAGAAAGAAAGGTGGACTTTATAGAAGGACTTGGGACTTTCCTGATAGAGAAGAGAGACCATCATGAGAAACCAATCAATGACCATACCTTAAGACTTGCAGGAAAAAGAAATTCAGCCCAGCATAAACTGCTAATTAATTGTGGTTTTGCATGGCAAGGCAAGCCTTACAAAGGGGGCAGGTCTCTTGTTGTTTACAAGACCTGAATCTTTCAAATATTTGAAGTTACTGTGGTTAAAATTCCTTTTCTAAGTCAGCATTCATTGGCATTCTTACTGTTTTGAAAGGAAGCTAGGCTTAAGCTGTAAATCTTAGGCAAATTTGTGATCAGATGAGTCTGTGAGTCATTAGGTTACAATCCAGAAATGCTATGACCAAAAAGGGTGGTAGTATACTTACCCAAATCACATCTGTGGACTAACTTGGTTTGGAAATATATGGGTCCCTTTGCAAATAATTGGGAATGACACTGAGACAGACTCAGCAAAAGCATTAATAAGAAGTCAAGCAAGAACATAATGAATTGCTTTAGGTTATCTAAAAAGGCAAAACCAAAAGTTTGCACTGGAGTGGGACTTTCTTGCCACAAAATTTGCTTGCATAATGCAAGTTTAGGAGGTAAAATTAACTGCATTTTTTTGGTACACTGGTATTTAGGCATCTAATAATTAGGACTTGCAGCAGGATTTTCAGAAGTGCTTCAGCACTGGTGGAGTTGGTTCTGTAATGCTGAACTTCAAACTTCTGATTGTTTTGAGAGGGAGTTGGAGTGAAAAAGTTGTTTACATTCAAAATTGTGATCCTGAAACCTCCTTTTACTACCATGGCACCAACAGTGTTTAACAGCCTTACTATTAGTAAGGCTCTTTAGTAAGGCTGTATTTAGCATGTAGTAAGCAGTCTTTGAAGCAGGAAAAAGAACCCATGTTTACTTGCTCCTAAATGAGCACTTTAAGTACTGGCCTCTTTTTCTCAGTGAATCTTTGCTTCTTTTCTGCTTCAGCAGAGTGGCAGACCTCAGACTTCACCTACAACAGTGCGAGCCTTCCAGTATGTCCTTGGATTTCATTAGAAAGAACGCGAGCTGATATAGCAACAGGAAGATGTATATGTACACTGATGGAATGTACTATGAAAGTACTTTTCAGTCTCACTTTGTGTAACAAAAAGCTAGTTTCAGCTGAGTGACAGTAATTCACAGATGTGGGCGAGTTCCTAGAAGTGGGGAAGTTACATGCACTACTGAAAGCGTAGTAATTTTTTTAAATGTATGTATTTATTTTTAAAGCAAGTGATCGCTCAGCAGCTGTTCCGCTACTGTAAGGGAAGACTGCTTCCTCGCACCGGGAGCGCCCGCCCGGAGCGTGGCTCCGTTTGGTGCCAGAGGTGACACAGGGAAGCCCTTTGCTCGCAGCCCGCGGCTCCCAGGCAGGGAGGGAGGCAGGGAGGGAGCCCCGCCGACCCCCCACCCCACCCCACCCCAGGCTGCGGGGGGAACACGGGCGCCTGTGAAGCGACGCGCTGGGGCAGCAAGCACTCCCAGAGCCGGAGCCTGCGGCTGCAAGCGGGCTTCCTCCTGACTCCTCAAGAAATATGCTGCCCGGCGAGCACGCCCTGAGCACCCGCCCCGGCGGCCCACGCGCGGAGCGGCGGCGCGGAGGGGCGCGGAGCGGCAGGCGCTGCCCGCCTGCGCCCAGGTGCGGCCGCCTCTTGCGGGAGGGAGGGAGGCAGGGAGGGAGCTCCGCGCCACGGGCGCGGCTTGCCGGGGCGCAGCGCGGGGGTGGGGTGGGGTGGGGTGTGGAGGCAGGAAGGAAGGAAAGAAAGAAAGAGAAAGAAGGCGAGCGAGCGAGCGAGCGGAGGGAGAAAAGAAAGCTGAAGCAATCTAAAGTCCTGCTCTTCCTTCCCCCTGCCCCTCTCTCTCCCCTTCCCCCGCTGCCTTTTGCCAGAGGTAAGCCAGCCTCCGCGGCGTGCGGAGTTTGCGAGGCGGAGGGCAAGGACTGCCCGCCTGCTGCCCTGTGCGCGGCGCGGCGGCCTGCGCGGGCGGCTCCCCGGGCCGGGCCGGGCCGGGCCGGGCCGCTGCTGTCACGGAGCTTCTCCGTGGGCCGCTGCTGGAGGTCCCGGTCCCGGTCCCGCCGGCAGCGCAGCGGCCAGCGAAAACAGCATTGCTGGAGAGTAACTTTAAAGTTACCGGCGAGTTCAGGGGCGAGGCTGAATGGTTTGGTACAGGGCACGTCTCAGATGAGCGTCAGATACCAAAGTTGGACTCTGACAAGAAATGGCTCGTAGGCACGTAGAAAAGAAGGCGTGTATTTTTTTTCTCCTGTTTTCTTTCTGGCTTAAATTATTTTAACGGTCTGTATGTAAATGCATACTAAGGAACAGCGTTTTATTATTGTGTATTTTTTTACTCTGTGAGTTGTTTTTGTGAAGTTAGACACGAACAGACTTCTCGTTAGCTGCCAGTATATTTCTGGAAATTTTATCAGAAAATGCATGAAGAGTGGCACTTTCTCGAAGTGGCACTTTGAGAAAGTCGAAGAGCCACGAGGGTGTCCTAGATAGAAAAAACACAGTGAGTGATACAGCACCCAAGTGTTGCCACAGCAACTTGCTGAAGTGTACTCAGCCAATTCCACCTTTAGTTTGCTTATTCATGCCATGCAGTTCCTTACTCCGGAGACTGACTGTGAGTTGTTCCACTGGAATTTCTTGCAGTATGAGGTTTGACTCCAAGGTAGCGAAGGTGGCTGAACTTTTCTCTGGAAGAGAACTGTTCTGAAATAAAAAAAACCAACCCCAAAACAAACAAAGAAACATTTTGACAGAGGATGTTCTTAAAGGTATTTCGTAATTATCCACTACGTTGAACTAAACATGGTAACTTCCTTGCATTTGGAAGGGGAACAGTTCTGTCAGAGTTGTTGCAATCAGTTATTCTTGCACTGAGTTGACCCAAATGCTAATTCGTTAAGTAACCACTTTAAAAAGGTCATTTGAGAGTTAGTTTTTTTTTTTTCTTTTTTGAGCATGTAGTCAGTATGCTGATTGCATTATGTAGATTTTTGGAAAGATCTTCAATGATCTACGGCGTTTTCTAGGCCTGTTAATCTTGTCAGTTTGTATATAGTCAAGTACAACGGGAAGAGGAAATTCACTACTGGCAGATTTCATTCTGCTCCATGGTAAGTTCTGTTGTAGTGTTGTTTTGTTTTGGGTTTTTTACCAGTTTATTTGGATCTTAATCTAGTATGTGGTTTAGCAGAAGCTGGGAGCAAGCCTGAACTTGCTTGTATTTGCTGAACTGATTGCTTAAAGTGTGATTATCTTGCCACGCACTTCTAAAGGTTTGACACTTTCTTCAGGCTAATATCTGTAGTGATCTTAAAAAGAGTCTCACTACTGCGTTTCTGTATTCACTTGATCCTACTGTTCACACATTTCATTATTAAAACTTGGATTGCTTGCTTGCTTCAACGTAGATTCGCCTATCTATCTTCTAATCAGTGTTGTCTTGAAGACTTTTCAACTTGAAAATCATAGAATGGAAGAATCATAGAATCAACTGATAGGACTTTTCAGAATGTTAGATGCAGGTACTTATCCTCAATGTGAGGAAAGGTTCTGAAAGTTGTGTATGTTTTTCTGTGCCAGTGTTGTCATTTTTCTTTGGTGCTATTTAGCTGTCACTTTTAGTAAAACAAAAAGAACTGTTATGCCACTCTGAGTTGTTATACGTCCTTGTCTAAGCCCCTTCCAAAAGATGGGAAAAGGAAGGACGTGAAAATCGGTTTGAAAAGAAGTGTGAGAAACATCATCTTCTATGGAAGAAAGTTGGATGATCCCATATAAGGCTTGGGATGTGCAACACAAATTGCAATTCATCCCCTGCCAAAACATATTTTCTTGGAAGAAAAGCCCATATGGTTTCCCTTGTATTGTTTTTTTCCACATAGCAATTTAGATGTTTTACGCTTATTTCTATAAAATTGAATGGTCAAATGTCTTCTAAGAAGCGTGATTTTTTTGTGTAATTGCTATAGCAGTTTCCTGGTTTTAGTAACCATGTTGAATGATGACTTTTGTCTTGGTTACTCTATATTGGAGAATATGATAGTACAGCAAGAATCAATTTTATTTAAGCAAGACCAAATTCCCCTAGATTTTTTTTAATTTTCTTTTTTGAGATTTATTTCTATCAAATACTGTGGGGAAAAATCTATTTTGCTTTGCTGCTGAGAGAAAAAGTTTTGTTTTACAGGTTGTATGCAACCATGTGCGCTAATGTTGAAGACTATTACACTTGTCATAGTGGTACAAATATGGATGTGAAAGTGAACGTACACATATAAATGTGTATATATCATATATATGCAGTACATATCTAATACTGTACCAACATTCTTTAGGGTTTGTTATGACTTTTTCTGCAATTAAAGCTATGGAGGAAATTAAATTAATTTTTAAATTGATATTAATTACATTGAAATAGGTTAATATATTGGATAAGGTGGTCCTTGCGTTCTGCTTTTCTTACCTCTTGAGATTAAGCCTTTCCTAAGGATAAAACATTGTACTGTAAGAAACCATTCAGTATTTATCTTCTAGCCTGCAATACAAACATTCATCAACGTGTGTAGATTTGTTTAGCTGTTTGTTACTTGAATCTTTGCCTGAGTAGTCGAACCAAAACAGGTGTCAGTATAACCCTTCGCACAAAATATGTGTGACTGTGAACTTGGTGGTATCTAAACAGCTGTATAGCTAGGCCAGAACTATGGCCTGTCTTTGTAAATCTTGATGGATGCATTGACAGCTTCTGCCATAGATTATTACGGAAACAAAAAATGGCTTGGGCTTTAGCTTCTAGCAGTGCTGGCATTTTGTGGTCAAAATGTCTTCTCAGTGAGCAGTTTCTTCATTTCTCAGTCTGCTACACGTTTTGTTTATAAAACACACTGCAAAAAGTAATGGTTCTTGCAAATTTGGAAATAAAGTTTGTTCTGTGCTAGGTAATCCTCTGCATTGTTATGTGGTTTATACAGAGATGGGTTAGGATCCAAATAACTGATAATACATGGCTGTTTGAGTTCCTGAAGTAAAAACACTGGAGGTGTTCCAGAATAAGGTGTGGGCAAAGCATGTAGAAAAAACAGTATTTAGATACCAAAAAGAGTGTGTGGGTATAAATATATATGTTTATATAAAGATATATATTTATTTATAAATATATAACTAAAAGCTACTTTCCTAAGTGTCTTTTTTTGTTACTGCTGAAGGTGGAGGGATTGAGAGAATGGTACTGTCTGAAAATAAACACTAACACCTCAGGGAAAGAATACCCAAACACCACCATGAAACCCAGAACTGCCAAGGAAGGTGGAAGTGACTGAGATAACCAATTGCAACTCCAACTTTAAAACACTTAGACTGATATGCTAACATTGCAGGGGTTTTATATATTTGAACATGTGAGGTCTTTTTTGTCCCGTCCTCCCCCCCCCCCCCGCCATTAATCGGTACATGAAAGACTATTCTCTGGCACAGACAGTGCCTGCCTGATACTTTTTGCCCACTTCAGTAATTCCTGTACTAATTATTTCTCATTCTGTACTCAGAATATATTTTCAACTCCTTAGAAGACTATGTGTTTATAGTTATTTTTTTCAGGGTTTAGACGCGGGTGGGGGCTATACTGTTGAATTTTATCTTATATGGCTAGAGGCTTATGTGAAAAGCTTGAGGAAATGCTGTTGCCTTTTTTAAAGGAATTTTTAAAGGAACGATGAGTGTTTATGTAAGTATGCAAGTTGAAAAAGGACAAAGTTAAATCTCAAAGCTGATTGTTAATCAGTTTAGCTCAATCCAAGGTTTTTTGAATTTAAATGACTTGGGAATCGTTTAGTGAGGGTTAGCTCCCTAACAAACTTCATCTCTCTCGAGAGATTGATATTTGATTGGCCTATAGAGTTCTCTCTAAAAAGTTTTAACTGTATGAATTTCATATTCAAGATAATAAGTCACTTCTCAGACTTGTGGACAGTGGTCAAAGCCGATAAAAGTATTGCCCCCAAAATGAATTTGAAGAGATTAGCTAGCAAGAACCCAAAGACTTATTTTAAATAATGGAACATTTATAGTAAGTGTGCTGTGTTGATTTTTACATCTTCCAGAAAAATGTAGGTTTGTTCATCATCTTTTTTTCCCTCTTACTATGTCACACAAATATATATGTGGTGTAAGTATAAAGAGGTTTGTTTTTTCCCTATTTTTGATTACCACTTTTTGTAAATAAAGATATTTACAAAATTTTGCAAGAAAAGATTTCTAGTGATTGAGTTGGTTATTTAATCATTTATTTCATAATAAAGTCCAGTCACCACAATATTGTCATCACAATAGCAGTGATAACAGTTGTGCTCCATTTGGTACATGATTTTAAATTTATATTTATTTGTATGTGGCTTAGGGAAATGAGGAAGGGCATAAAGATTTATTTATGACTGCTTTTCTGAATAACAACTTAGCTATTCAAAAGACATTGGGGAAATCTTACAGGAAGAGGTTTCATCCTTTATTGGAGGAATTGATACAGTGCAAAAGTGGGCAATCTTTTAAGCTTCAATTCTAGATCATAAGTTGTGCCCTTTTTGTCAGGAAATATTTTGAAGAATAAGGTATCAATACCTACTACCATGGATATATTCTGGGCATATGATTTCTCTTCTTTCTAATTGCTACTTAAGTCTTACACTGTTCTACTGAAGCTGTTCTTTCTTTTCCAGGCTGCTTAAGACTAGTACCTGCTTGCCAGGACAGCTGCTACAGTCAGCAGGTTTCCCTAAGGCCAAATTACTCTTTATACAGGAAGAGGGAGGTGAAAAAACCTATTGACTGATGCTGATCTTAAACTTTCTTTAAAGAGATGTGATTTCAGGCTGTCTCAAACACCTTCAGAATGGTAGCTTCTCTGTCTGCTTTGGATTTTGTAAATGGTGAATTTGGATATGTCTATGAAAGAAAGAAGAACTCAAACAGGTGGAATCTGGAGAGTGCAAGAGCTGAGTTGGAAAATACTGAGGAAAAACTGTTGTGGGCACTTGAGATGCCAAATGTCCCTAGTGTGGAGGCCAGAACTTGTCTATGTGGTTATGCCTTTGCTACTGTTTGTGGCCAAGGGACAATTGCTTCCTTGACAGAGTTGAAAAGCTAGTAGTTACCTGTTTCCTGTTTTCCCTCGTGATGGTTCTTTGAAGGGCCTGATCTGCAAGATGTGTTTTGATCTCCTCCATAGCTTTCTTACTGTAGTTATTTAAACAATTAAGGCACTCCCCCCTCCCTCCCCCGCTCAGAAGTGATTCTACCTTTGTAAACTTTTTTATTGGTTATGGTACTTGTTCATAAGGGCTCGAACCCACAGTTCACATAGAATGCTCTAGCCAGTCATTTTTCCTTTTTCCCATTGAAAGTGTGTTTCTGTGCTAAAAAGAGTTTAAGGCTCAGGAGATCATAGAATCATGGAATGCTTTGGATTGGAAGCAGGTCATCTATTCCAACCCCCCTGCAAGAGCAGGACATCTTTAACAAGATCAGGTTGCTCAGAGCCCCATCCAACCTGACCTTGAATGTTTCCAGGGATGGGGCCTCCACAACCTTTCTGGGCAACCTGTTCCAGTGCCTCACCACACTCATTGTAAAAAATTTCTTTCTTAAATCCACTCTAAATCTGCCCTCCCTTAGTTTAAAACCATTGCTCCTTGTCCTGTCGCAAGAAGCCTTGCTAAAAAGTCTGTCCCCGTCTTTCCTATAGGCCCCCTTTAAGTACTGGAAGGCTGCTACAAGGTCTCCCCGCAGCCTTCTCTTCTCCAGGCTGAACAACCCCAACTCTCTCAGCCTTTCTTCATAGGAGAGGTGCTCCAGCCCTCAGATCATTTTCATGGCCCTCCTTTGGACCTGCTCCAACAGCACCATGTCCTTCTTGTGCTGAGGGCTCCAGAGCTGGACACAGTACTCCAGGTGGGGTCTCACCAGAGCAGAGTAGAGGGGCAGAATCACCTCCCTTGACCTGCTGGCCATGCTTCTTCTGATGCAGCCCAGGATACGGTTGGCTTTCTGGGCTGCGAGCGCACGTTGTTGGCTCGTGTCCAGCTTTTCGTCCATCAGTACCCCCAAGTCCTTTTCCGCAGGGCTACTCTTGATCACATCATCCCCCAGCCTGTATTGAAACTGAGGATTGCCCCGACCCAGGTGTAGGACCCTGCATTTGGCCTTGTTGAGTCTCATGAGGTTCACACAGGCTCACTTCTCCAGTTTGTCCAGGTCCCTCTGGATGACATCCCGTCCTTCTGGCGTGTCGACTTCACCACTCAGCTTGGTGCCATCTGCAAACTTGCTGAGGGTGCACTCTGTCTCACTGTCAATGTCATTGATGAAAATACTGCACAGCACTGGTCCCAGTACAGATCCCTGAGGGACACCACTTATCACTGATCTCCATCTGGACATTGGGCCATTGACCGCTACCCTCTGGATGCGACCATTCAACCAATTCCTTATCCACTGAACAGTCCACCCATCAAATCCGTATCTCTCCGACTTAGAGAGGAGGGTGTTGTGGGGGACCATGTCAAAGGCTTTACAGAAGTCCAGATAGATGACATCCATTGCTTTTCCCTTGTCCACTGATGTGGTAACTCCCTCGTAGAAAGCCACTAGGTTGGTCAGGCAGGACTTGCCCTTGGTGAAGCCATGCTGGTTGTCTCAAATCACCTCCCTGCCCTCCATGTGCTCTAGCATAGCTTCTAGGAGGATCCGTTCCATGATCTTCCCAGGCACAGAGGTGAGGCTGACAGGTCGGTAGAGATAAGGGAGTAGAAGCCCTACGCTGTAGTTAGTTGGTGCTAGCGTAGCAATAGGAAAGCTTTGGGTTCCAGCTCTGGTCTTAGATCACTTTTTCTCCCCCTTATATCCGAGTACTGTGTAATAAGAGTGTGTGTGTGTGTAGATAAGTGGTTCATCTCTTAACTGTTCATCTTAATGTTAACTACTAGGATTATATGTTTAAGACTGTATTACTTGTGCTGAGTTAAGACTTTGATTTCTCTATTCTCTTTATACAGGCCAAGATAAAAGGATGGAGAGGTTATGCTGTTTAGCCTCCTTGAAATTTTCATATATATGCAATTTAAAAATATTACTCTATAAATGACAGGGAGCCTTTCAGAATTTTATCCAAGATAAATGTGTATTGAGGTGGGAATTTTTTTAATGCCCTTTTTCTTTTCTGTAGGTTTGCAGTCTTTAAAAAAAAAAAAGCAGTTTGAACTGAAGAAACTTGAAGTGTCTTGAAAAAACTGATATTCTCCATTGGCTGGCTGACACCAAATTTGGAGAATTTTGTCGCTAGTGAATATGCATGCATCCTGACTATATTTCTACATGACTGTGTGGGGCAATATTCGGAATGAAGCTGCCATCATGTCAGCCACAGGCAATGGCACTGATATTGAAGAATTCTTGGTCAACATTAACTTGGGGCAGTATGTTCCTAACTTTAAAGAATATGGCTATAACATTGTGACAGATTGCGTGGGAATAAACAACAGTGTGCTTCAGCAAATGGGAGTGTTGCCTACAGGGCACCGCAGAAGGATTCTTAAGCAATTAGACACCACTCTTTCAAAAATGCAAGGAAATTCTCTTTTCTGTGAAGATCTAAAACTCAAAGGCTTGAAAGGCTTAGAAGAGAAGCAATATTTGTCCTCGGATCAGGAGTCTCCAATAAGCAATTCAAGTGTAGATGGGACTAGCTTGATACCTGAAACATTGTCAGAACAACTTCTTAATAAAGCTTACGTTGATAAAGAAAGGTTTGAACTTGCAGAGCAAAACTTATCGGAGGCAAATGATGATAGCTTTACAAATTTGGATTTTTCTAGTTTATACCAGAACTCAGACAGCGTACTAAAAGCTATCAATCTGAGTGGCAGTGTTAAGATGAATACTCAGCCAGATACATCACTGGAAGAAGCTGCTGCATACCACGCTGATGAGCACTCGGCTGGCTGTTTGGCATTTCATGATCCTCCTTCTTCATTTGCTCATTCATGTGAGACAAAATACAATGAAAACAAGCATCTGATGTTTGCAGAGGAGGATGATTTATCTGATAGTGAGCCAAACTCTCCGTTCTTTAAGTTTAAAGGAGAAATGATAGACAATGACTTATACGATTCTTTTACGCAAAACTGCATGAAAGTATTTCCGGGAGCAAGCCGGTCTTTTATATTAAGGCATCGACCTGTACCAGAAGTTCCCGAATCAAGTAAAGTTCAAGCTTCATCAAGGTAACTGCTGTTTCTTTCTAATGAAGAATTGCTATCATTGTAGAAATTATGGTTTGGGGTTTCTCACAGGTTTTTATGTCACTTTTTTGTGGATTTTTTTAAATATGTGCTGTAAATACACTGGATCTGGTATGAATGGTGCCAGGTTAACTGAAAGAGGATTAAGCTTCAATGCAAGTTAAAAGCACAAATAAGAGTATAAAGGGACATTTTAGAACAGTGTTTCCTTATAACCTCCCCAATCATCTCTGCATCTACTTATTTTCAAAGAAAGGAATCTTTATTGCTTTAGATACAACCCTTGTTAAAAACAACTATATCAAGCATTTTTTAAACTTGATCTGTATGCTGTTAAGATAGGGAAGAATGGAAATAGACAAGTATTACAAAACCAAGATTGAAAAATAACAGAAAAAGCTGTTGAATCTAGTCCAAACCAAAACATTGCTGATAATATTAATTAGACCTTAGCTCCAGTGTTTCTGATGAAATTCCGATCCATCACAGGAAAATGGTGACAAAACGGTGATTAAAAGAGGGCTAAAAATTCACCCTTAAGTATAAAAATCTATTTTTATGGTGAGACAACAGTTATTGTGAAACACAAGTATTGACGTTGGATCTTAGTAACATTTAAGGTCGTACCTTTCAAGAGATACTGTTCTTGGAAAATACAAGTTTATTATTTTTATATATGTAACTTGTAAGAAAGATCTAGGAAGTTTTACACACCTAGCCATATTAATGTAGTTTTATCTGAGAAGTGGGGCAAAATTTAGAAAATCTTTCTTCTCCGTTTTGTGCATTGTATGGTGTAGCCACCCTGTAAACAAAGCAGGCTGTATCTGATATGATTGCATGCATGGGCATAACAAGATGATTACATGAGAATCTTAAGTCTTAGCCTTAAAGCACATAAAATTCATAAGTAAATATAAATATGTAATTTTTTTGTTTTAAATTAGACTAGGATATTTTATGGAGGAGGAAATTATGTTATACTGTGGGTCTAAAGCAAGGACTTTCTTCAAGATGGCTCTTAGATTAATTTCTAAACTGGTTGTCATTTAACTGTTAACTCAAAGAATGAATGCAACCAGTTTGTAATATTAGGTGTTGGCTTTTGCTGGTGTTCTCATAATAACAAAACCTTAGCTTTTAATGATGCTTGTAGTATAAAAATATTTTTGAGGCATTGCAGCAGGAAAAAAGAAGTGGAAAAAGGGAAAGAAAAAAAAAAGGATAGGTGGAGGAGGTTTTCAGAGTTTATGAAAACTTTGTAAGGATAGTTCTGTGCAGCATTTGTGAGGATAGTATTGGATAGAGTCCAGTAAAGTTTGTTATGATAAATTGCATAGGAGAGTTTTAATTTGTTTCAAAATATTCATGTGATGTGGGTGTCCATTTTTCTTCCTTCAAAATGGTTGAGTTCATAATTTGAATCCATAAATTAGTGGGTAGCACTTGTCTTGAATAAGCATCAGTTGTTGTAGCTTGTCTTGCAAAAATATGATAGAACATAGAAGAAAACGGGTGATGTTATAACTTAACTCCAGGCATATCTTAATAAAAGTAATATTGTTTGAATGTTAAAAATAATAGGCACTGAACGTGCAGTTGATCACAATATTACAGGCTGTATAAACGAAGAATATCTCCCCACAGATTAATTTGTGATATTTCTCATTCTGTTAACTATAAGATTTTACTCATCATGCTGGTTAAGTGTCTTAAACAAAGAAGAAAAATTCATGCAAAGGCATATGTAAAGTTTGTCGGCGTAACCGTATCCAAATCATTAGGTTGCACTTTTTTTAGTAATTTTTTTTTTTTTTAAACCACTAGCTATGCCTGGAAGGGACATGTCTGAGAATGTTTTGTATTTATCTTGTCTTTTTCATCTGCGTATCTCAGCAGTTAGAAACATCATTAGCGAGTTTATGCATGCCCTAAATGCGGAGTTTTCCCAGCATTTATAAGTTTCTTTTAAATTATTGAAAGAAGTCAGTATTAAATGTTGTAATGCAATTGTTTGATTGAACAAGTGGAGAGGCAAACATTCTTTGCAGCAATTAAGAGATTTTTGTGTGCCTTAAAAAATGTTTCATCAGTGCCTTCTAAATCACCAAAAATTGTGCTTATTGAAACTTAAGTATAAATACCTTTCACTGAGGAGCAGCTTTATGTTAACTTTTGTAGAGTGATTATCTCTAGTTCATATAACAAAGCTATTCCTTCTGAGCTGAAATGGGAATCTCATCCTAAAAGATAACAATAACTAGCTACTAAAAGAGTACTTGTAATGTCTTTTGAGAAACAATCATCCAGTAGAGAGAATATGCTATATTTGTAATCTTCCCTCTATTGAAGTAAATCCTCCAAATCCCAGCCTATTAGTGATTGATATGTGACTGGGTCACTAACTTCATTACCCACCATTTTGATATATGAGCTCCAGCTTATTTTCTTCATCTTTATGCTCCAGTTATAGCAATATGGAAATTCTGAAGGACAAGTAGCAGTCTGTCTGAGGAAGATCAAGGCTAAACCAGAACTTCAAACCAGAACTTAAACTTCACAGAAACATTCTTGATAACCTTGCTGGGTATTTTTTTAGAGGGAAAGAATTAAATACAGAACTTTAAAATGACAGCTTGCAGCATCTTTAAACTCAGGAAAGATCCTGTCTGTCTTACAGAATTGCATAGACAAACATTCTCAACTGACTTTTATTGATAGACTCTGGTTTCATCCTTGTTACATTGTGTGAAGGCTTTTCTGTAGAGGCAGAGAAATCCTGCTGAAATCTTCTGGGAAACTCAACATTTCCTTCTAGTTGTGCATGGATATTAGTCATTAAATTTTTATGCAAGGAAATGCTTTTCTCATGATCTCCTATGCGCCTTCTGGCACAAACAGTTCATATAGTGGGTCTCTTTGTGCCCCTTAGTAGTGCTGTGATCACGTCACTTTTTATTACTAATAACATGCTTGCCTCTCTTGCAAATATATCTGCTTCCCTGTGCCTCACTTGTGCTCCTGGCTCTTGCCTGCAACAAAACACGCTGTCAGCTGGTAAGATACCATAGCATTTTAGAAGTTGGAAGTATTTTGGTTTTCTTTATTCTTTGAGGTACATATGGCATCACTGTAGTACTGAGGGGTGCAGAATTTTTTTTTTTTTTAAATGACAATTACACAGTGTTCTTGATAGTGGGGTTATTGTGCAGATTTTAGTAGTGTGTTTGGTTGATCAGTATTGAAGTGATATGCAGTTATGCTAGATTCTTGTCAGCTAGACTTTTCCTTATCATAACATTATGAGCTCTCTGTTGATACAGAATTAGTAAAGATTACTCTAAAGGTGTTTTAAAAACACTGGAATTGTTAAGGAGATTGCAAATCATCTTCCAAAATTGAAAGAATCTGCATCCAAAATGCCTTTATTAGACAAAGTCCATTACCCTTTCCGAGACTCTACATTCTGGATTTAAGTGAGCAGTCTTAAATTTTTAATGTGGTTCCCCAGTCATGTTGTGGAACAGAACAAAGGGTTAAACACAGTGGATTGGAAGTTTCATGGTCTCTCTTGATACTTTTGGTCTAAGTGACTTCTTTCATACAGACATGAGTGAAAAACGGAGGCGTTTGTTAAGACAAAATAGTGAAAGTAATGCAATGGATGGAGCTAACTACTGATGTGCCTTTAGCGCAGGATTAAAGATAACAGGTATAGAGAGAGTTTTAGAGGCTTTGGATGCTTTGGGTCATGTCATTTATCAGTCTCTCTTAGGTGAAATAGCTACTGTTGCATCATTCAGAGTAGCAATCTGTTCAAAGAAAAAGCTTAAGCACATTTATAACATGGTAGACCTGCTTGTTATACAGAATGCTACACAGAGAAAATTTCAGGCTGATGAACTCTATATACTTTAGATTTTTTTCATATCCCCCAACTTTGTTACTTGTATTGTTCAGTAGTGGGATTGCTCTGATTCTTTAGTAAGAGAAATAAGAAGAAATAGACCAAAAGTAATTCTGGAAAATATGCTGTGTTTGGGGGAAAATATAAATAAATAAAATATATAATGATGCTTGGCCTGAGCAGGCATTATTAGTTTTCTGCAACTGGCAGATCCTATGGTTGAAACTTCTTGCTTGGTGCTGTCTTTAGATTCCATTTCTTAACATATAAGTGGTCAAGATTGCTAATGAGGTGCCCAAGATGGTACTGCTGTGTCTCTCTAATCTGTGTTCTGTCACACAAAGAAAATTTTTTAGGAGAGAGAAGCTGCTCCCTCTCTTTTCCTATGGTCAAGCATCACCATTAATTTACCTCTGCAAGCAGTCTATGAACCCCAAAGCTCTAACGCAGCATCCTAGAGCGCTTTTGACGTGTTTGCATTATGGAAGGATTAGGTCTTGAGATAGATAGAGAAGAAAACATGTTTTGAGTGAGTTTAAAAACAAAAGCTTCATTCATTTAAAACACTCAGCAGATGAATGCTGGTAAAGACTTCAAAGCACTGACTGCTTGCACTGACCCCTCTCCCTCACTTTATTTGTGAGGTAACAGGAGTATATTGAAAAAAACAGCTCAGCTCAGCCCAGTGCTAAGCTCTCGCCTTTCCAGTCTCTCAGCCTTTAGCAAGACCAGTCGCTACCTCATCACACCCTTTCATCCTGTTTATGCGTAAGTAAAGGACGGTGGGGAAGAGTATGCAGCCTGAGCCTCATCCGGTACCTCTTCATATATGAAAATAGCGGGTCTTAATCTCCACAGTTGTAACAAAGTGATAATTTAATTGAAATTATTATATCTTTGTAAAGTTGGCACACTTTGTGATTGGCAGACTGCTTGCACTAGCCTTCCTTTAAAGAGCAAAATAAAGAAGATCATTAATCTGAAGAGGTATTAAATTTTGGAAATGGTTAAGGAAAGTCATAGATTGGTGTAGATATGAGATTTTTTTCCAATCTTATTTGCTCCCAGAGAAGTCTTCAGTGTTTTTCTGTCTTTTAATCCAGATGTTCACTTTGTACAACAACTATCTAACTATTCTATTGAGCATTGACAAATTATTATCATTTTATAGCTTGCACTGTAGTGTTGTTTGTTATATATAATCTTTCAAGCAGATATTCAGAGTAAACTTGTTTCATTTATTTTATATCTTGAGATAGTTTTTACCTGACAGAAGTTAGAACTTTGTTTTCCAGGAATGACAAAAAGGTTTTATTTTTGATTGATGGAAAAAAAGACTATTGTTTGCTTATTAGCAGGTTTTCTTGCCATGTATACGCACATGTAGGTACATAATCAAAAAAGAATACACAAGCCCTGAAAAATATATGAATTAAAAAAATGCAGGTCTTTTTAGGCTGATTTGTTATTTTTCATTTCCTGGTGAATTTATCTTCGCTCGTTGCTATTACCATTACCCTGAAACTAAGCCAATGACTCACTGTTTTACATAAGGAGGAAAACCATAATTTAAAAAGCTCTTTGAGTCAAAGCTGCTTATCTGTATCTCTGATTTATTTTAATGCTATTAATACCTTTTAAAAAACCCAAGTGAACAACAGAAAATCTGGTCTGTGTTGAAAAAGTTAGGGTTTTTTATTTTTGTAAGCATACCAGGTTCTTTAAAATTAGGTTAGTACAAATGCATGAAGTTAGTTTTCTAATGTAGCTTCAAAAGATGTAACTACATCAATTTTAGTAAAATGTATGAAGAAACAGAGACTTTTAAAGTATTTTCTATGTATTTTTTGTAATTGTAACTCAGGAGAGTAAACAATTATATATGGGAGCTAGGCCACGATCCACCTTCACTGGCCAAACTCGCCCTGTGCTTTCTAAAACGAGGATTTTACAAAATATCATTGAGGAACTTAGTTGATATAACCTGGATGACATTTGAAATGTCAAATAACTTTATAAGGTGCGGCTTCTGCCTTGAATTTAATATCCTAATTTGTTCGGGGCAGATTTAGGCATGGATTAAAAATGATATGAAATAGTAGTTCATAAATGTATGCCTTCTGTCATAGAGAAACATCAACCTGTAATATGGAGTAATTCAGCTTGGACTTCATGGGACAGTATTTCTGAAGTTTTGAATGTAGCTAATCTTTAAAGAATAAAATTTTTCAATATGTCAAGTGGGGAAACAAAAATCAGGAATATTGATAAGTATGTTTTACTAAAAATATCTTTGGCTTTGAAGGATGGAGGACCTGCAAACTGTTAGAAAAACTTCAAGGATCTTGTATGGCATTTATCAGTCAGTGAATGTTTTATAAGGATGCGTGAGGATCTGTATTACTTACTTCAAGCAGAGAAAATGAAATTAAGAGGAAAAATTACTAATTATTCATGTTAACAGGGGAAATCAGAGCTTGGCTGAAAACAGCTCTAATACAGACTGCTAGAGTAGTGAAGATGGGTTAGAAATGTACTAATTTGGGCATATTTGTTCCTGTGTTGTTATTCTAAAGCTGCTGTCTCAGCCTGAAATCTCAATAATAATAATAATTTTAAAAATGTGATTTTTAGCAGCATGATGAGTGCCACTATACGTTGCTGAAATACTTAGGGGCCAGCACAAAACCAGTAATAAAACAATTTTTCTGTTGTGTATGGGGATACATTCTTATCTATCTCCAAAATGTGTAGTGGTTATCACAGGCAGTTGCAATGCAATGTCCTTTATGTTCCAGATTGAAAACTTTCTGGGAAAAAATTCACCTTGGGAAATAAAAACTTTACAGCAATTTTTTTCAGTGGTTAAGAGCATGTTTTGTCTGGATTTCCATGCCCAGGCTCCCTTTGAGCTTAATGTTAAATTAGACTTTCATAGTACATCCTTTTTTAAATATAGTCATTGGTAGACAGTGTGAAGGAGAAGGGAGGGTAAAGGGTGGGGGAAGAGTGGGGGATCTCCATGCTTCCCAGAAATCTAAATGTATTATAAGGTCAATTCAAAACAAACAAAAAACCCCAAAGTCGAGGCGCGTGCTAGGATCAGAGAAGTATTCAGTGTCATAAAGGGAGGGAGACACATTGTTGGGTGACTTTTAAATTAAATCAGACCTTTTCCCAAGACTTAAAATTGACTATTTCTATACTTGTATATAATTTTAATAGTTTAACTACATAAGATGTTTTTGCTCCATTTCTGGGAAATTTCACTTAATGTTTTCATTTTGTGCTTTGTTTTATTCAAGTTCCCTTCAGAAAAGAAGAAATGTGGATCTTGTAAATATTTCTTGCACTGGGAGGCAAATTTCACAAAACAGTGAGTTAAGCACGCTGATATTTACATCTTGAATATTGAGGAAAAAGAAACCTCAGACCAGAAGTTGTCTAAAATGAGTATTGACTTGCTTATTTTAAGAAATATTGGGCATCTGTAATGTCTGGAAAAAGTGATGTATGTAATAGCAGACCATTTAACCACTTCTGCATTTTTACTTAGTCTTTGTTTATGAACTAATAAAATGAAAATTAGAAGATCCAGTCTTTAAATCTCATTTATTTTAATATAGTTTTTTGACTACAGTGTTTTGAATTTCTAAGGTTAGGTCCAGATTTTTTAAGCAGAGTTAGCTTTTTCTTGAAAGAAATAAGAAGCGTATTCCTGACTAATGCTGCTTAATTTGTTAGTTAGTGCTCATTGCTCCAGGAAATAACAGGAAATTAACTGTATTAAATAGTTTACTGGAAGAGTTTAGAAGTCTTGTGCAGTTGGTTGTAAACAAAAGTTCTTTCATACTCTAGAGGTATGTCTTGTTTGAAGTTTTGCATATTAATTTCAAGCAAATACTTGGTCACAAAATGAAGATTGTGCACAAATGACTTTTTGTGTGTGTTTTTGGGTGTAGGTTTTTTTTTTTTTTTTTTTAAGTCAGAATAAAGGATACTTTGGAGCTATTGCTCCTAAGAGTATGCAACAAAAGAGTTTTGTTGTTGGGTGTTGGTTTTTTTTTTTTTTAACTTGATGCAGGGTAGAAGAAAGAAGAAAATGCCTATATGCAAATTATATCCAAATTACATAGTAATAGTAGTAGTGTCTGACTAGGTGATGTCCGAGGGGAAAAAAAAGTGTCTGGAGTTCAGTTAGAAATGGGAAATTGTTTCTTGTCTTCAAAATTTTTTCTGAGAAGGACAGAGAAATCACAAACAGAAAAATCCGTGTCCGTTCTTGATTTTTATTAGTACTTTAGTAGAGTATGGCACTGTATGACTCTGTATTTATTTATTTTTTTGCTTTAAGAAACTTTCATAGAAGAAAAGCCACCCATCATCTCTCCATACGGGGAAACCTTTATTTGTGGCAACCCTAAAGATGCTAAAGTAAGTTGAGAAGTCTGCATATAAATGGTCTATCTTCACTTTAATCTTCATGTTACGTAGTTTATATTGCCCTTAATTCTTTTTTCCTCTGCGTTTCCAGTTCCCAATTCCTTTTCTGTCTTTTTAGGTACATGCAAAAGGTTTATAGCGTAAATATTTGTGGACTAGTTACTTTTCTTAATCTGGAGATACGCTTTGTACTGTTCAATAGTAATAGGAAGCTGTGGTGTTGGTTAGTTGGGGTTTTTTGGTTTTGTTTTTTTAAACAACATAGGACAGATAACTGACTCTTTTTTTTTTTTTTTCTTTTTTTAATGCCCAGAGCTGCCATATCAAATGCAAAACAGTCAGTTACAGGCAGTTGCAGACTGCCTTGATGCCTTCCTTTTACCCTCTTAGGTACAGTGGTATATTGTAATACTTTGTGCCTAAGTGAGGTTAAGTAGTGGGTAACTATTAGAATTGACTAGTAAAGGTAAAAGTGGCTTTTCTCTCTTCTGATGATTGCAGATCAAGACTGGGCATCTCTACACAGGCTTGTGTATATCCTGTGAAAGCTGACATGTTAGCTTAGATGATCTAATGGTCACTTTTGGCCATTCCCTTTTTTAGTTCCTGTATATGAAAATTCTCAGAACTCCTGCTATTTTTCATACATCCCCTAAACTTGCTGTATACCCAGAAAGTCACTTTTGTTGTAGGATTCTCTGAAGTGAACGTTTTTGTCAGTGTCAGTAATTAATGGTGTGAATGCCATAGATGGCGTGTGGACAGACTTCTGAATCATGTGGAGATCTGGGAGGTAAATCAGCTTAGTGAGACATCCACCAAATGCTATGATTCCCAGCTCCTGCTTCTGTCTTAGCAGGATGCAGACCAGAAATTGTTGATTCTGTGATTGCTTATACTTGTCCCAGCTGATCTTAAGCCACTGAGTTAGAGAAAACAGTAAATTATTCTTAGTTTCTGTCCTGATCTTCACTCTAATGTTTCACTTTTTAAACTATTGTAAACTATTGACTAAAATCAAAGCTACTGAAACGGATGCCTAGGATTTTTTTCCCCAATTTTAATTTGTTAAGAATTGGACAGTGAAAATAAATGGTTCAAATTTCATCTTCTAATGGAAGTGGTTTTAGAAGCATAAAAATGATCTCTGTTTTTGGTGTGTACTTTCTTTTCTTTAGAAATATGTTGTGCTTTTTTTTTTTTTACTTTTTAAGGAGGTACACATAAATTCATGTCTTGTTTCTCCTTCTAGTTCTCGTTATCTGCACACAAGTGACCTTTGAGCTTTTGTTTTCTTTCCTTGTGTCCAATGTCTTGTCTGTGCCAGTTATTGTTGTCTGTGCCAATGACTTTAACAATTCGAAATTTAACTTCTTTGTAATTGGTTCAATGGCATAAGCAGGTTTTCTAGAAAAAGTTTCCTAGCCTTCTTGTTACTTCTTAGCATTATTCTGTATATTTGATTGAAATGGTTGGTTGTAAAAAAACCCAGGAAGTTTGTCAGCAATCTTTCTTATCTTACAAAGGCACCAAATACAAAAATACCATGCTGTTAAACTGGATTAACTGCTTGAAATACAATTGCTATTTCTGCTGGTTGTAGAATCACGATTAATGCAGTATATTATAACATGCTTTCCCTCATCTGAAGATTTGGATTTTAATTATCACTTTCATGTAAGTGAATATTTTTTTGAGTTATATTTATCACGTGCGTGTTGGAAACTTCATAGTTAATTTTGGTTCCATTAGAACTTAATTGCAGACAAAGGTCATAAAGAATAACCATAAAACAAAGGTCGTAAGATACATTTTACTTTCAGATTTTTTTCCAGTAGGTATCAAGTATCCTAGGAACAAATAAGAAAGTTTAGATAACACTGTAAAGTATCTGAGATTTTAGGGCTTGTAACTGCTGCTTCATTTTAAAAGATAACCTCACATGAGAATATAGTTTGTCTATAAACAAGAAAACGCAGCACGTTGTTATATGGATGGACTGAAGTTTGTTCTAAGGGCTTATGAGTTGGCCACTACCCTTCTTCCTGTTTCATTGGTGTAAAGAAGAAAAGCCTTCTATAGGCTTTTATAAAGGGAGTGTCTGTAGAAATAGGTAATGAGTCACTACAGACTGGAGGTAAGTAAGCATGAGAGAACAGGGAATTAAGGTTATAAAGAAAATAATGCCTTTGACATAGGTCAGGAAGAAAGACAGCTGGAAGCAGAAACCTCTAAAGGGCAACCTGAAGAAGGAACTTTTTTTTTTATATTGCTTTAAAAGTAACACAAATAAAAATCCAAATGTTTTAGAGCTGATTTATTGTTGTGTCCAACTGAAGAGTCAAATATATTAGAATTCCTTCACTGAAAAACTGAATTCTAATGAGTTCAGTGCTCTAGAGTGAAGTATTGGATTTATTTCTTGCTGTAGACTGTCAGACTAAATTAAACATGCATATTGAGTTCAGTAAACTATGTGAGCTCCTAAGCATTGTGATAGTGTGGAATGCTGGCCAGATTGCAAATCTTACCACTTTAAAATAAGAACTCTTAATATTTTAAAAGGAGGAATTTATCTTTATGGACTTGTTATAAAATTGTATTGCCAAACCGTGATTCAAGAATAAACCTGCAGAGAACTTTGTGACATTAGCTTTAATAGAAGACTAAAGCCGTATCTCTTAAGGAAGATGCCTGTCCTGAATGGCATTGAGTCTTTGTTTAATGTAGCCTCAGTTCCACTACTTTTCATGCTGTCCATATTTTAGCATTCAGGTTTCCTGACTTGCTGTTGTGATCAGCAAGAATACCTATTAGAAAAAGCTAAAAAAGAAAAAGGCATCTGAATTACTTCCTGATCGAAAGTAGAGGATTTTTATACAGGAGTGCAAGTAGGCAGTTCCATCTGTCTGGCATCCAGAAGCCAGATTTCTTCCTTAAGGGTAGGTCCTTCCTATGCATAAGCACAGTACATATTTAGAGACAGTTTCTGTCCAATATATATACCGATCTTTTAAGAAATGCTTCTTTTTATAAAGGTGTCTGCAGGAGAAAATGCTGCTGCTGTATTTGTGTAATACCTCAGAATTTTCAGGAGGTGGGAGATGGGAGTTTTGTCTCATCTTGAGTCTGAGCATCTTGTAGAGTAATTCTGTAAACACCACACTGGAAATGCTTGAGATTTAATTTGGGTGAGATATGTGTCTTTGTGAGCAAATAAAACTCCATGTCCCCGCAACCTGTCTTCATTTGTGGATTTCTACATTTTAAAATCTACTAGCAATAGAAATGAAATTCTTGATTATTGCTTGGAAGTTCTCAGGCTCCCTGAATTCGCTTGCCAAAGTGCTGAACATTGCAGAGTGGGCACAAGCAGGACATAAAACTGTTATCGTAATGGTTCATGAGAGGGAGGAAGAGGTACTACCACGTAGCTTCAGTGGGTATGGTTTGCGGTTGCATCCTGATGAGCAAATGAAGATAAAAGATACTGACCATTTTTACTCTGAAGGTGCTTCCTGGGCGATGATGACGTTAGCCTCTTGACTATTGTGTAGAAGTGGGACACAGCCATTTCCCCTCCTTTTGTGAGATCCCAGTCAATCTAAACATTTGATAAACAATGGACAGGTTACTTCTGAGTTTTCTGTTTAGTTTGTTTACAAGGTGTATGGGTGTTTTGTTTTCTAGGGTTTTTTTGTCTAATCCTTGGTGCTACAACACAGTTAATAGTGTGGTGTGTGGGTGGCGGTGGTTGTTCTTTTTTTTGGTGCCTTTTTTTAATAATGGATCTGGCTGGCAGAGGAAGGCAGACTGTTCACCTAGGTTTATCCTAGTGGCAGCCTGTGATTTCCACAATTTTTGCTGCAGCGTACACATACTCAGCTTTTGGCTACGTGCTTTTTTAAGCTTGTCTTTTCATGTTGCCAAGGTACAGCCCTCAAGTACAAGATGAGGTACTGCTGCTCAGAAAACAAATGGCAACCGTTTTGAAAGCTTATCCACTTTTTTTCTGCCACCCTTCAGCTTCGTGGCATACGCATCAAAGCTGAAATGACTAAATGAAAATGCTTCCATCAGAAAGCGCGAAGATGTTAATTTTATTTATTTATTTATTTTAAAGGAAGAAAGATGAGTATTGAGAAGCATAGTAACGCAATATGATTGTCAGATCAAGTTTAGGAAGTGCGAAATGTAATGTTCTTGAGCAGTGTTAACCTTGACATTTTGTACACTGCAAGAAGTTTGTGGTAAAGATTTCTAAACAAACATTAATAAATGTGCCTTTTAGGAAGAAGAGCTTGGCAAGAAAATGCGAGATATATTCGATAGGGCTAAATTCAGTCTTACTGTAGGAATTTGAAGTTACCACTATTTTATCTTTAGTAAAAGGCTGTACATTTAATTCAGAGAAGAAGTATTGATATGAAAGATAGGCTAGCAGTAGTAAAGCATAAGTGGTGTACTTAACAGGCATGCAGTGTGTGGCTCTTGAGCTTAGAAAATTTCAGGGTAAAAGTAATACTCAGTTGTGCTTCAAGAAAAATCACAGCACTGATATTTCTACGCACTAAATTTCTTAATCATCGAATTTGTATCAGGTATTTTGGACTATGCTCTTGTTTTGTCTGAGTATTATCATTTAAAATGGAAATACTGAAAATAACATTTCTTAAAATAGTTTTAAAAACATGATCTTTCACATGTGTGTTACTTGAAAATGTGGCAAAGAATAGCTTTGCTAGTTAGGCTGTTGTTTGTGTGTGATTTATGTCTACAGTAATTTAAACAACACTTACTACTTCAGTACAAATGTTGGTTACAATATATTTCTTTTCTAGGAACTTCCTGGAAATGAATTCCTGGCTTGTGAAAATAAATCGGATCTAGGAATGAATGAAGAGTATTCTTCTTGCAAGAATCTATGGTATTAAATAAGAGTTATAGAGAAATAAAAATGTGAAGAGGAAATATTTATTGATATCACAAGTAGATTTTTACCTCTGAAGGCACAACCATGACTGTATTTATTTATTTTTTTCTCCTATTTGAACCTTTACCCCATGCTATTGGAGGCTCTCTGGCTGTCCTAAGACTGTCTAACCCAGGTTTCAGAATCCTATGTGGATTTGGAAGATGTCCCTCTTTTCCTCAGTCAGAACAAGGAAGACACAAGTTTTATTTTTCTATGTCTCCTAGCTAACCATGTCTGAGTACTCTCATACTCTACCTCCTCATTAGAAAAAAAAAACCCCACAAACAAAACCCAAGCAAACACAAAACTAAAAACCATTCTCTACTCCTGTCATGAGGCAGCGGCCAGTGGTTTGACGAAATGGGAGCTAATGTGCCCCTTAAGTCTCCAGTCTGTACCTGGCTTCTGTTGAGGTGGGAGAGGGAAGAGAGATGATACTGCAAGTCTTCCAAAGTATTAAAATGAAGGAAGCTAGTTTTCTGAGGAAGGAGAATGAATTTTAAATTTCTGTTTGGGCTTCTAGAGGAACCAGCAAGTGTTACCTTGCTACCAGTCCCGTTGAATGGAGAAAGTAGGATTCAGTATCGTCATAGTTATAAGATATATTGTGTTTAGTATGTCTGTGGTTATTGCAATGGTTAACAAGTTATTTATAATACATCTTACCAATATTTGTACTGATTAATAATTTTATGTATCTGTGCATTGTAGCAATGCATTAAGAGTAAAATGCTCTTTTTCTTGCTAGTTCCTTTAATAATCAGGAAGAGAAGACAAAGGAATTTGCAAAAAATGAATTGCTGTCTCAGGAGAACAAATCATTAGCACCAGAAGAATCTGAAAGTGAATCTGTATATTCTATTGTGGAACAACGTTCTTTGCCTTTAAAGAAAAAGAAAAATAAAGACAAGACACACTCAGCATCTTGTAGTAAGATACAAAGTGGAGATTCAGATCGCTTGGTCAATCAACAAATGCATTTTTGGCAATTTGATGGAGATCAGACTTCGATTGGAAATGATTCAATAACACCGTATGCTTGTTTTTATGGACCACCAGTAAAGAAGGTTAAAGCAGGATGGCTGGATAAATTATCCCCTCAAGGGTATGGTGTTTCCAGTGATTACTGTATAATTGTGAAGATGTATGTTTGCATGAGAGATGTTACATTTGTATTTGGTCACTGCTTACTATTTGTGGTGGGAAAGGAAAGGGAACTGTTCGTGTTGCAAGAGCATAGAGCTCTTCTGAATTATTCTTTTTTTAATGGTGTTACCTATTCTAAAGTTTATTTAGGAGGTGCACTCAGGAAAAATATTTTTGTTAAAAATGTTAATCACCACTCATGAATTGTACCAGAAAAATACAGAATTAATTTGTAGCAGTATTTCCAATCTGTACATTTTTGCTGATTTTCTGTGGGCCACAAAGTAAGTGAAAACAAACTCTGATTCTGAAATACTACTTTACTGATTTGGCTATGGATATATAAATTAATAATTACAGTGACTGGAGATCCTGTCGGTTTCAGAATTGTGTATGTAAGTTGAGCTTTGAGTTTAGAAATGCATCTAGGGTGAATTGTCTCCTGGTTTAGTTTATTGATGTGCCTAAAGTTTGATGGGAGGAATCTGAGCCCAAGTCTTGCTTTATGATTTAAAATAATGAAGAGGAGAGAGGAACACAACAGAAAGAGAATAGGATCTTTGCCACATTTGTAGGTAAAAAAACCCCAAAAATCTCATGTTTAATTTATGGGTTTTTTTAAAGTTTTTTAAATTGTTTTATTTTAATGTACTTTAAATTCCAGCTCTTCTTAGATTGTTTTACACTAAAGAGCACTCTGTTATCAGATCTTCCCTTCGTAAATACTTGCAAGCTCTGATAAAATTCTTCTAACCTCCTCCTTAATAAACTGAATAGACTATTCTTTATTTTAAATTGTAGTTTCCAGTTCTCCAGTTGTTCTTATGACTTTCTTCTGAATTCCTTTTTGTATTGAAAGTGCCACAGTTTTACTTTTTAAATTTTTAAATAGAGTATTTCTGATCTTCACTAGTACTTAGCATCTAGAAATTAAGGCTGTTGTCCTTGTTAGTGCTGTAATACATCTATTTTACTGTACTTCTACTCAAGCCTTAGTAGTTCTGCATTCTTTGTTCTTAGGACTGTATGTTTAACTACACTGAAAGGTGATATTACACTGTTTGGCCTTTCCTTTCATTATTTGTGGCTATAATAAGTATCACTACTCATTGACTAGTACAGCAATTAAAATTTTTTTCAGTTTAGTGAGAAAGTTATTGAATTAAATTTGTTGAGAATACAGTCTGGTTTGAGCCCACTGGAAGGAGCTCTGTTGTATAGCAATTTCCATTTTTTTTGTTGTTCTTTTTTAAGAGTTCTGATTTAGCAAGTTTTAATTTTGGCTTTATTTGTGTTGATGCACTGATACATTGTTCAAGCTGAGTAAAAGGAAGGAATAAACCTGACTTAATAAACCTATTTTACAATTTTTTTTTTTTTCTTCCCCCAAAACAACACTTCTGGCAGTTAGCTAATAGTGATAAAAAGTATAGTTCTTGATTCCAGTTGACTCACCTTGTGCTATTTGAAGGAATAGAGCTGCGAACAAAGTGTGAAGGCTTTAGAGAAAGTACTGTGTGAGAATATATTATTTGAAAAAGATAATGAGTTAAGCACAAAATTAGTACTGGTTAGGGCTGAGTAGAACAGTTGGAGGGTCATTAGCTTTGAGCCAGTGATATTCCTTGGCTGAATTTCAAGGACCTTTTCTTAAGCCTGGTTTAATGAACGCTACATTTTTTGGTTTTCTTACTTACAATACCATTTCTCAAATATCAGAAGACTTAAAGAAACCAGCCAAAGAAAAAAAACCCAATGATTTTTTTCATCCCTTAAAGCACTGTCATATTTTATTTAAGTCCCCACCAGCTGAATGTTTCTTTCTGTTCCTCCCCCCCCCCCCCCCCCCCCCCCCGCTTTTCTTCTTTTTATAGAGCTCCCATTTACATCTGGCACTTTGTGTCTCCTCAGGGGAATGAATATATACTATTTTCTGAAATTCCTACAAATTGTGCATTTAAAGTACAGCTTCTCTTTTTAGATAACTCACTATAAATTGTAAAGCTATTCAGTTTACTCACATTGTATGTGATATTTAGGTTCACTTTTTCTTCTGTGCATCACCTTAAAGTTTATTGACATTTTAATGGAAAATAGATTTTACATTGGCCTTTCCAGGTTATGAAAAATGATGATTTATTGTAGTCATATAATACAAGTTAATTAAGCCAGAGCTGCTATTTGATTAAAGTTTTGATAAACTATCACATTCTACTAATCCTAAAGCAGAGCACTCATTTAGCAAGAAAGGAAGTAATGTTGGGAAAAGAGATATTAAGAGTGGGGTCTTGTTCTTGCTTAATTAACTTGTTTAATAGATTTTAGAATTGAAACTTTTATAGATGATAACTAATAGGCTGTCAACATTTTTAATGAACATAACGGACTACTTCAGGTTCATGTAAAAATAATTTTTTAGGAGGTCCTTACAGAGCATGAGCTAATGGCAAACTGAAATAATCAAATGAGCTTCTCATTAATGATGTGCAGTTGATAACACAGTTTGAAAATGAAATTTTATGTTGTACTTGTGGAGTGATTTGGTGTGACCGCTATTTATTCATTGGCCAGGGAGGAGAGTGTTCAGGAGATGTCGATGACTGAAGATACTGTAATGACTGTTGATGACTGAAGATCTCTGTAAACAGAGATGTCCTTCTCATAAACATGGCGACGTTTAAGTCATTTTAGCTTCTCTGCTTTCCCTTTTTAGAAAGTATCTTAGAGAGCTTGTAACACTTAAAGGTATGCTCTGTGTTCAGAATATTCCTTTGCTTCCGATAAAAATAGCCAGTCCTCATCCTTGTTAGTTTCAAGCAAAATTACATTCTTGAAAGTTCTTTTTCCTCTGTCACTTCAGATGTGATATAGACCACATGGGCAGGAAATAGAGAGAAAGGAAACTGAACTGATTAAGAACATGAAGACACTGATTTATAAAAGAAGTCCAGTAGTACTGCACTTCGTGCTTGCAGATATTTTTATTATATTTGAAATCAGCATTCTTCTTTTAAAAATATATGATAGGGCTAAAATTGATTTTAATTTTCAAAATGTTTAGGCCCAAACACAGGAAGCTAAACATGATTTGACCTTTCTATAATTTGTGCTTGAGACATTCTTAAAAGTCAGTGTTACTTGTGTTTGTAATTTTAAGTGTATTAATTTTTGATTCACAGCAAACGTATGTTTCAGAAGCGCTGGGTTAAGTTCGATGGAGACAGCATTTCTTATTACAATAATGAAAAGGTAAGTGACATGTTTGGGTCACGTGTGGGACAAAATGCATCTGTGTAATACACACATTACCATGAAGAAATTCAGAAATAATTACAAATGAATATTCATCTTAAATTCATTTTCAAATGCAAAGTGCTAGGATGAGACATTATTAAATATTTCAAGGTGTCCTTGAGATCTTCATGTATGGTTCATCCCCTTGTTTTCTAGAAGGGCTTGCATTCCTGACTTTTTCAGGTAGATATATATCTTCAGAAATTCTTACTTTATTCAAGGTGTGACACTGCTGCATTTTGCAAAACAGAACAGGATCATGCAATACACATTTAAGAGATCCAATGTTGTTTTGATGATGGTAGGTCTTGTCATGGGAACCCAGCATGCTGGAGATTTTGAGAGAGAAATCAAATGTGGCATGGAAGACCTTTTAAAAACCAAAACCCCCATACACTTGCTTACTCTTTAATTAAAAATGACCGTTTCCTGTTTGTCATCTAGGAATAATCACAGGTCATTGGACTAGGTTATGTTTGCGTGGGTCTCTTTAAAATCGGCATAGTACTGCAATGTCAGTGGCTGTTCTTTGTTTCTGTACCTAAGGATTGAATATTACTGAAACATTTGCAGACTCATGAGTTGGTTTGAAGTAGTTCACTTCTGATTTGTGATATAAAATGGATTTGTAAATCATGGTTTTCAACAAAAATGTGTATTCCCTCTGTGTAATTGAGATTTACAAAAGACTTACTTGACCTTCTGATACTACTTTTTCACAATAGAAACTACTTTTTTTTTTTTTTGGAGACTTGTCTTTAAACACAACTTTCTTTTTTTTCTTTTCTTTTTTTTTTTAAGTTTTCTTTAAAAAAAAAAAGTCTTCTATTTAATACACTTTAGCCCAATACAAAATCATTTTTCTTTTGCTCTGTGATTAATTGATTTCTCCTCTTGGAAGAAATGAAGAACTTCTTAAAAGTGATAGATGATTGTATAATATGCGTGTTTGGTGAAGATGAGGTTATAGGCATATGTGTTATTTGAATGCTGGAAAGCATTTCCTGTTGAAGATGCATACTAAATTAGGAACAATTTCAGGTAAAAGTTCCCAAGCAGTATGATGGGTGGTGGTAATCAATAAGAGTCCCATAGATGCTTTGTAATATGCACACTCTTAGACCTATTTTAGCAGATTATGAAGGGAGTAGAACTGAAGTCGGAAAAGACTGTTTATTTCCTGAGAGGCCAGAGAAGTTAAGAGCAAGCTCAAAAAATTATTTACATTGATATTTATGCCTACTGATTAGGAACATGAAACAATCTGGTTTTACTTGCTTACTTTGCTTCACTCACAGTAGAAGACATTATTGTGTACATGAAGGGAACAATAGAATAACATTTGGATTGCAGTGACAAAAAATGTTACCCCTTTGTGGTATTCATCCCAGGGCTTCAGAGGAACAGAAAAGCAGGGTTAGTCATTAAGAAAGACTTGGAAAAATACAGCGTTGGGATTTGCTTAACACTGTCTGTAGCATAATTAGGGAAAGAAATGCTAACACAGAATTTTAAATCTTGTAACTGCACTGAGGTACTGAGGTTTTTGTTTGGTTTTTTTTTTTTGTGGTGGTGGTGGTGGTTTTTTTTGTTTGTGGTTTTTTTTTAATTTTTAAAATTTTTTAATTTTTTTGGAAGGCCACTGACAAAGTTACTTGGAGGTCAATTACTCTAGAACAGTACTTGTTATACATTCATCTGTCATATGAGATTCTAGAAATCTTCCCTTCTGCTCAGGGGAATACTTAGTGTGTCACACGATGCACAGAAAGCTACCAACTCTGCATCTTCTCTTTAAAAGGTCTCTGTAATAGGTTAGACTACCAGGAGCTTGCAGAAGGCTTGGTCTGAAGCCTCTTTGTCTCCCTTTTCCTGGAATCTGAGTACAAAACCTCACTCCTGGGATTGAAAGAGATGCTGGTTGTTCTGTGTATGTATACAATTTAACCAAGTCTTCTGTGTGTCTGACTTGTTAACTTGATGAGTCACATGTGCTAAGAACTTCGTATGTCTGAGAACTGCGAGGCCTGAAGCAAATTCTGGGAACTGAGGATTTGGTGAAATTCTTGGACTAGCTTGCAGATAGGAGGAAAACATAGTTGTGTACCAATAGTTCTCAGTGCACAGTGGGATTGTGTTGGGTGAGCAGCAGTGTCACTGGGGAACATGAGTTTTTGGTATGTTGGTGTCTGCTGGATCGCTACTCCTACACCCAGACTGTTGGTGTATACTGCTTGCTAGACATATTGCTTGCTAGATGGATACCAGGATGTTCCTGCTGTTGCTTGTGTGTTGTTACCTTGATGTTGTAAGCAACTATTTGCAGACCCATCAAGACCTGCATGCAGCTCAGGAGCTGGTTCTGGTAAAAGACAGGGATAGTTCTACGGTTCATTGCAAGGCAGCGGGTGCCTCCTCCTAGCTACATGGCTAGCTATATATGTATTTAAATGGGGAAGTTGTTGTTTTAACTTTAGACGGATCTTGCCATTAAGATCTATTCTAATGTGTGTTTGTCCAAGGACATTCCTACAGAGACAAGCATGTTATAAAGGAATTGTTATACTTTTGATTTCACATATCAATTAAAGTAGTTCTCAAAAGGAAACCAATACATATTCATATACTTTTCTGATTATTACAAGCAGAGAAGGGTAGACTCAGTGGAATGAAACTATTTTACGCAGAAACACTACCAATATTAAAAAGCTCTATTTGTCATTCAAATTAGAGGTTCTTGAGAAGGGGAAGTGTGCTACATGGCTAATGAAGAGTGAAACAAGTGGAGGATGGGGAGGGAAGACACAGAGGGTAGCATTCCTGAAAATGTGTACTTAGCCCATCTAAATGCTTCTCTGAAAGATTTAAACCTTAATTTTCCAAGTATTTCTCTAACCTTGTTCTAGTTGTGCGTCTAGAGATCTGTTCTTTCCTTTACACCTGCATATATGAAAAAATACTTGGTTTTCTGAAAACAGCATCTGACCTGGGAACGGTTTTTGTTTGAATCTGTGATGCTACTCGTTTCTTCTGTGTTGATGGTCCTGAGCAAGTTGCTGTGGTCAGACCAACATCCTGTGTGGTTTTGTCTTAACAGAATGTGGTTAACTGAAGTGAGAGCAAACTGGAGAGAGGAAGGTAGAATTTGAGAATTCTTTTCAGCTACCCATTACACATAGTTTTTGTTTCAGCAACTCTGATGCTCTAACATGCACTTTAGAGTAAGGCAAAACTGCTGGTTATATTGAAAGTTCTTATTTAAAAACATCTTAAGGTCCCCGACAAATATATTAGTGATTTAGGAAAAAGTCTTGCCTTTTTATGTGGAGTACTTCAATATTTTGTTGTGTTATGTTGCATGTGAGCATAACAAAGAACAAAATCCACTGCAAAATAGGTGAATTATTGTCATTCTTGAAATAGATCATATTTAATCTGTTGTGGAAGGAAAGCCAAAGCAGTGCAAAACAGTGTTTTCCAGGATCTTTTAGCCCAGCCCTAAAACACAACTGTCAAGGAGGACTCCATTGGGCTGTATTTGAAAATAAAAATTTTCATCAAAACAGTTGATATCAAAAAAACATTTTTCTTTCCCCACTAGAAAATTGTTCTGTCAGAGAATATTTTAGCAGCCCTAAAACTAGTGTACAGCTCTCAGTAACAGAAGAAGTATCTGTGAGGTTCTTGGCTGTGTTTATTTGTTTTTATTTTCTATCTCCTTAAATAATTCGCCTAATTTCTAGTCTGGAGTATTTCAAAGAGAAAAATTGTATCTTAATCAACAAGAGCTTTTTAACAATAGGCATTATTTCTTGCATGTGAAAGAGAAGTGGTTGCAGAAATAAGATTGAGAAATTATTATGGTTTAAACTGTATTTTGAAAATATGTATGCCTTGGAGAACAAAGCATTAAAAAGGATTGTTTAAATAGTAAAAGCAAAACTATGCTCATCTTAAAAGGAAACTGGCTTTTTTTTTTAAGCAAATAAAATAAAATAGCTGTGACTTCCAGCAGTCTGAACTATTCTCTTACAGTACCAAATACAGCCAGTAGATGCCTGCAAACACCGTAACATAATTATATCTGAACACCTTTAGAAATAGTATATGTAATAAGTTTGCTTTGCCATTGTGAAGGATCAGTAGTTAACATAATGTCCAACCTTATTAACAAATATGTTAAAATCTCTCTTCTAAAAAATACAGCCATAATGAAAGTAGATATGCAATACTAAGTATGTTCTGAGTGACAGAGTAGCTCTTGTGTGTAATTATAGTAACATGTTCACTTCAGCTGTATTTTGATTTTCTATTTCTTTATTTGCTAAACTGCATTCACTGGTATATATTAGTACCTAGAAGTGAAGTAACGTCAGAGTGTGAATTTGGTGAAAATCAGTAATATATTAAACTCAGTAAACAAAAAAATGATCCTGTGTATCCTTCATGCTTAGCATTCACAGTGGTTCCTTAAGTCCTTGTATAAAGTCTATTACAATAATTTATACTTTGGGAGGAAAGTTATTGCAGTACAAATTCTTTATGGTGAGCTGACTCTTGGACTATTACTGCATCTGGATCATAAATCTTAGCAGTATATCTGAATTGTCTTAGTCAGAAAACCAATTGATCAAAGCATAGTGGGGACAGGAGCACCAGCATTAACTCTGGAATCTAGGAACTGTGCAGAAGTATTTCCGAAGTGTTGCACGTCTGCTTGAGCTTCCCCCCCGCCCCCCCCCCCCCCGGAATACTTCGGTTAATTAGGTTAAAAGATGAACCACTTGGAGAAAGTGCTTGTAGCAATTCCTTTTTCCTATCTTGCTTTTGTGTTCAGTTCAGTTGTCCCGATTCCTAATTGGAAATTAACAAATTTTGGGAAAATTTGCTGTGATACCAAATGATGTTTTTGAGAGATCGTTCTCCTCCTACCTCATATAGCAGAAAAGTACATACCTGATCCAAGCTAGAGGATTCTTGTTAGTAATGACAGGGCAGTGGATTTTTGCAGAGAGTGATGACCCCCTTTCAGTTCAAAATCAGGGATAAAATCAGTGAATTTATTTTTCTTACTGGCTAGCCACTGAAGAAGTGGGGAAAGAACAGAAAAATTTTTTGGAATTTTCTGCTTGGAGAAGGCACAATTTTTTCCCTTGTCTGATTCTATTCTATGAGTATCATAATTATACTTTTTAATTATGGTTCTGTGAGGTAATCAATGTAATTTGGCATAAAATTGTAAATTTAAGAGAGTGTGATATTTTGCAATATTAGTGTCATGAGACAATTTATGAAGTGATATCTCAAATATATGCATTCTATCTCACCATGAGATTTTACTCTATTTTAGAGGGCAGTAGGTGTGCATAGACCCAGAACAGTGAAGTTGGTGATGTATAGGTAGCAAAGTGGTTTACTTACTGATGCAGTTTTTATTAATAGTGTGGTGAACTTCTAGGAGCAGCCCGTGTATGTGAACTTCCTAAACATCATGGCAAGTAATACTACTTGAGAGAGATTTAATGTTCCATGAGAGTTATTAACTATTTCTCTTGCATTCTTGTTATAGGAAGTGTTCTCAAAGGGAATAATACTGCTCTCTGCTATAGCAACAGTAAGAGTTCACGGGGAGAATAAATTCGAAGTTGTCACATCCCATAGGACTTTTGTCTTCCGTGTGGATAAAGAAGGTAAGTAGAACATGTATAATTCTAATGGTTGCCAAAAAGCCATGTAACCACTGCTGATCAATTATGTTTGTGAAAATTCATATAACTTGTTATATTACCAGAAATATTTATGGAATCCAGCTCTTCTGGGCTCATAAAGTGAAACTGGAGATAACTGTAAGCTTTGTAAGAACAACTGAAATTGTTGGGGAATGGCTTTTAAAAATATCAGAATGAGAATACTATTTTACAACTCTTCTGCTTCCTCCCCCATCCTTCCCAAAGATGAATTTTTCTGGATGTTCCTCAGGTCTCACTAGCAGCTCTTAGAGCCTGTGTGCTCTCAGCCATATGCTCCGAGTCACCACTTGATATAAAATTGACAAAGAGCAACAATGAAGCTGATGGCTGGAATGTGGTGCTGTGATCAAAGGAAATCTGGGTTTTTCTGTGTGTCTTTATTTACTGCCTCATACAGTATTTTCAGCTATGTATTGATAGAGAGTACAAATGTAAATTGTAGCAGGGAAGTTAGTATGCCTTCTAGTTTAATGCTTTATCAACCTACAGCTGTAATATGTGGAATCAATATCAGTGCATGTATGACTTATTTATGGAAACAATCAAATAAAATGGAATACCTAGAAAAAAAAAGATATGCAATATGTATTTACAGCAGTACATGCCAGAACCATTATAGCTAAGGGTCTCTCAGCATTTCCATTATCAAATCCCATTTTTATGGGTTATAGCTTGGTTGTAAACATTTGCTGCAGGCTGTAACAGGAGTGCAGCATCAGTGAACAAATCCTTCTTATCAGGTTTGGCTCAAATCATTTCAGGCATTTTTATGCTCGTAGCTGAGTTAAAAAGTATGTGTATTTTTATTATTTTTGCTTTTCTCTTCCAAATTTATTTTTATACTTTTTTTATAAATTGGAACATAACCATCTTAGTGCAATACATTTTGTAGAGCCATAATTTCCTTTATGGACTGTTGCCTTTGAATATGATAAAAAAGTTAACAACTTACACTGACTTATAAAATGTATTCAGAGCAACCACTTGTTACACATTAAATTGCATTTTCATTTAGTATATAACCATCTTTGGACATAGTGGCCTGTCTATACAGCTGTTCAGGTTATACAGCTGTCCTGTCTATACAGGTTAGAAATGTGTGTTGTACAAGTAATTTGGTCCTTACTGTATCCAGAGCTGGATGAAGTACTCCTCCTAAATTATGTAAATAACCCTGCTTGCTTTCTGTTATGTGCACAAACTGTTATTTGATGCTATTCCTTTTGTGGAGTTGTGGTTGGGAATTGTTCTGCAACTATTCGAAGGGTACTTAACTTCTTTTCAAAGACTTTGAAATTGAGACTTTTATACATATTTCATCCTGTGGACCTTATTTATTAACTTTCCTTTCTTTCTGCTGGAGTATTAAAATAAAGAATGCTATCATTGTCTTCATTGATCTGTGTCTCTTGATACCAATGTTGGTCCGCAATCAGTGGATTATAGTGCTCGTTGTGTTTGCTTTCAGTGCTCTGGTTTATTATTTTTTGGTATATCAAAAATACACTATTTTTTGATTGATGTAAATATCTAGAGGGAAAAACTATATATATAATGCTTTGGAAAGTTTAGGGGCATTTGGGGGCAAAAAATTAAGTAGTTAGGTGATAGCAATGAATTAGAGCATAATCTGCTCAGATGCAGCAAGATTTTGTTTAACTGGAGTGAAATACCATTAAAAAAACCCTTTTAGAGTAATTTGATGCCCTCAACTATACTGAAATATTCCAGTGATCTTTACAAAGTACTTTAAAAGAGCGTGTGTTAAAACAAAACTTCTAAGAGGAGCACTTGGATCACCTTCCCTGTGCTAGTCTGTTGGGCTGCTATCTTCCTCTTCTTCAAACTATTTTCTAAATTCATGTATTTGTTCCTTCTTGTTGCATGCATGACACTTGTGAGGTAAGTACGTTACTGTTTTAACAGTGGTCTTTGCAGTGTTCGACACTGATTGTATCAATTTTATATATACTGTGGATAGAACTTTCCTTCCCTCCCTGCCCCCTCCAATATATTTTACGACCTGAATCTTTCATAGCAAAGAGTTGAAATATTCATGAAGTTCCAATTGCATGGGGCAAGTCTTAATTCATTCAGAGTATTCAGCATTAAAGTATATTGATCTTAGTCTGGTGAAATATCTGAACATAGTGAATGAGACTGAGTGGAACTTTATTACTTCACCTACTTGTGTTCATGATTTGTAAGATGTTAAATTAATAATGCATGCAAAGATATTCAAACGTGCATTTGCTTGATTACTCAGTACCCTTGACAATATCAAGCTTAACCACTACACCTTAATGCAATAGATTGTAAATTGCCAAATGTTTATGCTTAAAAGCACGGCCAAACATAGAATAGCATTGGGGATGGCTCGCCTCTTTAGTGATAGATGATATTTAGGCTCCCTGGTTTGCGCTTACCTAACTTCTGTAGTTCTTTCCCATTGATCTGGCTTCCAGAAGGTGAACATGCCACCTGTCTACCACCTCAGTCTTTAAGCTGTCTGAAATTCAGCATCTTGGATCTAGTAGTCATGATTTTAAGAATCTTGATCATCAGTTTGTATAACTTTTCAATTTGTGTTTTGATTGTTGGGAGCTAATTGAATGGCTCTCTTTGCTACCATCTCCACTGATATGGACATGGACTCTCATGTTGTTTTTATTTCCACCTCTTCTTCAAGATGGATGTTCTCTCTGATGTGGTATAGCTATACCATCAACCAGCATAGCATAGTAGGAAGAAGAGGAAAACAAATGTGGTAGAGAAGATTGGAGCTGCTGCTTAACCATATGTCTTTGTCTAATTTTTTTTCTTGTTCAGAAGAAAGGAATGACTGGGTTAATACGATTCTCAATGCCTTGAAATCGCAGTCTGATAATAACTCTCAGTCTCGAACTTCTGTTGCCCCTGAGAAAAGCGGGTATCTTGAGCTGAAAGGATACAAAGCCAAAGTCTTTATTCTACTTCAGGGGAATACTCTGTGGATCTGCAAAAATGAGCAGGTAAATTTTTCATACGCTTTTTGTGAATGAATGCTTACAAAGATGATTTAACTAGTGAGTTGGAAATTGATGGCTCTTTGTGAATAGGTACATTTCAATATAAATGCATATCTCTTTTTAGGTAGTACTTTATTGCTGCAATTCTCGGAAGGTTTCAAAAAGCAGGAGAAGTATCATTATGTCTATTGTACAATGGAAAAAAACGAATAGATAGTGAGGTGAAGTGAAAAGCCCTGAGTGTCACAACAGGTTAGTGGCAGGGCTGAGATTAATTCACTCTTAAAATGTGTGCCACAAGCACTCTACTAATTCAGAAGGCTTATGTTGTTCACTGGTTTCACTGTCCTATAACGTAGTGCTCTGGAAAGTGTGCTGTACAGAAATAAGTAGATTGTGGTATTTAAGTGATACTTCAGCTAAATGTTCAAAACTGATGTTCTTTGTGTTTTTAAGAACGTAGATTGACCACTTTCTGTTGTGCACTGTAATATATTAAACAAATCCAGTATTAAAAAAACATGAACTAGGTCTATTATTTCAGCTCCCAAAATCTAGGGCTTTTTGTTTTGTTTTGGGCATGGATACATTATGATGTAAAGTAGTTAGCTGTAGCACTCTTTAGGATGCTATGGATAGGGAATAAATGGGGATAACTGGATTCAAAGACTGACTGTGTGAACTAGTGGAAGAAAAATCTGTTGCAGGACATTAAATGGAAAGTATTATTTCTGTGTGAGGAAATCGATGACCCACGAGTAGCTGGAACCTGGGAGGGTGTTTGGGGGAGGTGGTGTTACGTTTGCCTTGAAACTCCTGTTTCAAATGTGAATGGTCTCTCAGTAAGACTTGTCATTTTGCTCTCACTTCCTCTCCTATTGTCGTCTTAAGTGTGAAATTATTTGGGCTTGGGGGACCCCATAATGTTCAATATTAGATCTTATTATTCTTTCCCAGGGAATGGCAGGAAATTTGAGACTGAGAAAGACCTTTTTTTTTTTTTTTTTTTTCCTTTCTTTTTTTCTTTCTACTTACTGTGCTCCAAAGAAGTTTTACTTGTCAGGTACATTCTTTGAGGTCAGTCAACAACCAACTGATAAGAAACTTGATGCAATTTATGGGTTTAAGCCTGCAGCATGTGTTTTGAGGAATGAGCACCATGAAGAGGAACTGGTCTTCATAGTTGAGCACAGTACTCTTTAGCTATACTGAAATCCTCAGTCTTGATTATTGTAATGAATAAGTGACCTGCCAGTTAGTTTGTTTATTTCAGTAAAGTCTACAGCTAGAGGTCTTTAAGGAGGAACAAAATGCAAATGCTGCCACCTCCCCCCCACCCCTGTACTTCACTGAGGTTCTCTTACATCATTCCAGTAGAAAGAATGAAGTTGACCAAGTTACTTTATGGTCTCGGCCTGTGGGATGGTCCACACTGTCCTGCAGTGCTCAATGTTACTGTTCTGTCATGGTGTTTCCAGGTATTTTATCAGTGAGAATCCCTGGAATGCATTCTCATCAATGAGGGTCCTCTCTTTGTCGATGTTAATTGTAAAGAGCCACTTCTGCCTTCAGAATCAATACTGTATCTGTCTTATGCCCCTGAATACGTTAAAGTGCTCCCTTATGGATGTTCTGAGCTTCTTGATTAAGGGACAAATGTGGTACTTCAATGAGGTATACAGACTTGTGGAAGAATTTCTTTTCCAGAGTGATAGGTCATTTGAAACCAGCTATGTCCCTCTCGAGAGTCTCAGTACCAGGCATCCAGTTTTTGCTTTCTTCCTTCTTTCTTACTCTGCCTGCATATAACCATTGGGAGCATCCTTCTTGCCTCAAGTAGTCCCTTGATCTTTCTCTGTTGATACAGGGCACTCCCAGTTCTGACCGCTATGCTGAATCAGTTTTTCTGACAGTTATGTTATGTTAGAAAACTGTTCCACGGCCATTCACTGTTGAAGGGTTCTTGGTTGCTCTGTTACATGTTTTCAGGGTGCAGATTATGACTATCTAAGATAATCTAAGACTGTTGTCCCGTCCGCCTTCCCCCCAGTGAATTTTCTTTCTTACAGATTTCTTTTAGGTTACTCTTATGTATGTGCATGTGTGTGTTGGATCTATTGCTTGTGCGGGTGTATGGTAAGTTGTTATCAGCTGTGCCCTTTCAGCATCATTGATTTCAGATTTGCTTTAGCTGATCATGAAGGCACACCCTTATACAGCCTTTCTACTAAATGTTTATTCCCTTCTACTACATGGATGCTCTGCAGAGATCACTGACTGCAGTGCAGCAGAAGGCAAACCAAAATCAAGCCCTGAAACAGAATGAAGGTTAGACATGCTGCCAGCCTGTCAGCTCCTTCTGTGTGTATGAAAATTGCAAACAATAGTGCAAAACCAGCTTCTTCCCAAATATTTACTTAAAACCAAAAATATTAAATGGTCCTAAGAGATTTCTTTTTAGATCCTCCGTTTGAACAAATGTCTCTTTGTTTATGCTATTTCTGGCTATTTGGGAATCAGAAGAAATAGCTTCTGTCTTTAAGCTTTCATAGTCTGTAATTCTTCTCTCACTACCTCTTGTGTTTTATTTTCAAGTTGAAAACCGAATTGTTTTTACTGCAGCGCTGAAGAAAAAACCAGTAATACAGCATCAATCCCTTAGAGGGCTCTGTTGTTCTAAAAATCTTTCCCTGTCTCAAGTTTGTGCTTTAGCGAGTAATTACCAGACAAATATGTCCAGAGGTGTCCTCGAATCCTGTTCATATTGGAATTCACATCCATACTAGAATGACTTCCAGAGAGACTTAGAGGGGTTTATTATAACTGCAGTTCTAAAAGACACCTATTTAGACCTCTTACAATGTTGAAATGAGATCGGATCAAGCTGATTTATTGATTTCTATTAAACTTGATAGAGGAGAGTCCACTGTTACTTTAAAAGATTTTTCTTCATTGTTAAAAGTGGAGAAGATCCTAAGCCAAATGTCAAATCCTAACATAACCGCCATGAACTTTGTGAAATTCAGATTGAGATCAGAACATCATGTCTCAGGCCCATTTCTAGTTAAAAAGTGATTGGTTTAGCTTGAGCTTCTGGCAGTGATATAGTGCTGGTATGAAACCATCAATTTCTTTGACTCTCCATGTAGTGTGAATTTCTTAAACTTCCTCTCTGGAGCAAAAGTGAAAAATAGATCGTACAGAATCAATTTGTTCAACCTGCAACTTGCTGAAATTCCCATTTCTATTTCAAAATCATTCGTGCTTAAATAAAAACATGTCATCTGATCCTTCATGACAGCTCACACATTGGCTTGAAATGTCAGTGTGCTGTGGTGGTCCCAGTGATAACCTCCTCTCTGTGACCATCAGAAGGGCTCTGACAGATGCTTGCCTGGTCTGCTAGAATATACCCCCTTTGTTAGGGTGTGTTTAAGATTCACCGGTATTTAAAGTCAGGGAGGGCCTAGGTGTCATAGTGTTTGCACTAGAATTTGGCTTTGATAAAAAGAATTCAGGATCCTCTTTGTTACTACCTTGGGTGGTTCTGAAATAGATGTATTTACCTGGGATATTTGAGGAAACTTTGCCAAATGTAAAGACTGGGAAATGGTAGGTATGGCTGTGTGCCATAATTATTTGTGACTTCTTTCCCCCATGCATGACTCCAAGTTAAAGCTTGAATAATGATGAGCATTTTCTCTGTTATGTACAAGAAATAGTATCCATTTCTTATTGAAAACCTCTTGTTTCATTTTGGCTCAGTGCTCTTATTGATTTCAGAGGGTTTTTTGTTTTGTCAAAGATTGAAATGATTTGCTCTGTGGCAGATGGAAATGTTTATTCATGTTGAGTGAACCAGTAAGAGAGTGCCTAGTAATTTTCATTTCCTCTGTAATGCTAATGGTGCATTTAAAGCAAAACTGGACAACATCAAAAGATGTGTTACAGGAAATTATATTAAACAAGTATAAGATGGCAAAGGGTATGATAATGTAGAGAACCGGTAAGGGGATGGATGGAAGGACAAGTCAAAGATGATGCTTGAGCTTGAAGTTCTGAAAGAGAGGAAGTTATGTGAATATCAGTGGAGGGGAAGTGGAAAGGGTGTGTGCATGTGTCTGTGTGTGTAGGAACAGAGATGTGTTCTCGTCTCTGTTAAGAAACACAGGCTTAAAGGGGAGTGCTTTGAACAACCTGATGTAGTGAAAGATGTCGCTGTCCATGCAGGGGCTTGGACTAGATGATCTTTAAAGGTCCCTTCCAACCCAAACCATTCTATGATTCTGGAATACAGTGCCAGAGATGATGTGGTTGAGATTCAGGGCAGACTTAGAAGTCTGTGACTTTTTTGGTAATAGCAATGGGAATTTATAATTATCCTCTCTGCAAGGGGATTGTTCATTAGGAAATGTTCTGTTTTTCCCTGGAGAAAATGTAATCCTGATTATTAATCATGAACGTGATGGATGAGAAAGAGAAACCCTTAAAAAAAAATTAAGTAAACGATCTATTAAGTACAGTAGAAAGTGTCTAACAACGGAAGGTGAACAGAAAAGAGTAGTTAAATGAAGTCCTAAAGATGAGTAGTAACGATTGTTTGTCATGCTAAAGCAGCATGTGAAAGCTTTTTTTAATGTATTTAGATTCTTCGTTGTATCATTGTGATAATATAGGTGAATACAAAATGAGTCCAAGGTGATGGCAACAGCAATATGAAAGAAGAGTTGGGAAGAGGAGTTGAGTGTAAATTGAGTAGAAAGCTGAATAGTTGCTTAAAGATTGTGAGATTTAATGAGGAACCCTGAGCAAAGCAACTGACAGTTTTGGAAAGGAAGCTAGGGAAAGAGGTGGGGGATTAAAGGCAATGAAAGAAAGCAGGAGGAGGAATGGGAAGACCTTTCAGATAGTTCATAGGTGGAAAGTGAGAGGAGAGAGAAGTGCCTGATATGCAGTGGGGCGGGGTGGTGGAAGACAGAATTATTGAGAATGAGAAAACAAGAAACAGTGTTGTCTGTGTCGTTGTGTTCCCCCTGTTCACTATCCCCCCTGCCCCAAGAACACCGTGGGGGGTCGGGGTTTGCTGGGTTCTCTCCGTTTCTTGGGGTTTTTTTGTCTTTTTTTTGTTGTTTTTTTTAACTATTGTCAAATAGTTAAAATCAAAATCTCCTTTTGGAGATTTTGCAGTGATAAGCTGTTAGTTGTAATGATAACTGGTAAGCTCTGTAAAGAAAAAAGTTCTCTACTTGATTGCTGGTGCAGACTATGATCAAACATGTTTACAAACATATGAATGAGCCTGGCCCGGAATGCTTACGTAGGTGGAGGTGACAAAAACAAATGAATATTTTTCCTCCTTTGTCCTTATTTGATTCATTCAAGCTGTACTCTTTACTTCAGAATGATACAAATCTGCAGCAAGATGTTAAAAAAAGCAAAACCAAAACAACTCAAAAATATACCAAATATATTGGAGGGGGAAAGATTAATATGAACAAATATTTTAAGATACTGATAGATTGGTGACTTGAAGTGGAAGCAAATGATCCAGCCTCTTTTAAATATGGTTGTTTGCATCAAGCTGTAGCTGGGATGATAGATTAAGGTCATATTCCTAATTTTCCAACAGTTCCTTGGCAAGAAATTAATTCCGGTTGTCCACACTCAAAACCATGGCAAAGATCAATTGCTGTGCATGACATCAGAAACGACTAAGCAGGGAGTAACTTGAATTCTGTAAGAAAGCTTGAAAACTTCCTTTTTTGCTTGTGGTGCAATACAAAATGAATGATTACAGGAAATTATGTTGGGTGGGGAAAAGGTTTGTTGTTGTTCTGACCATTACTTCTTCAGTTTTAAACTAATTGCACCCCTACTCCAAAAAAGATTTAAAAATGAATTTAAAATAATATGCTGTTAAAGTAAGGTGGTGGAATCAGCCAAGAAAAATATGTCCATGACCATCTGTACAGGGAAGATCTACATTTTACATTCAAAAATAAATTTGTGGGATGTTGTTCTAGGTGTTGAAGATATTATTAAAGAACATGGAGAAGGTCATAAACAGGAATTCTATCAAAGAAAAATTAAAAAGTTAATGTTAAGCTCTTCTATGAGCTTATAAATTAAGCTTTGGCTATATGAGCATTTTATTTTTCTTGTTTATTTGTTCTTATGCTATTAAGATCTCATTGAGATGTAGGTACCCCTAAAGCAATCATGAAACATGATAGAAAGCCTAATGCTTCCACAATGATCAAAAGCTTCATGATTAATCTGATTTGGGGTGGAGGGTAGTGGAAGGAGGAAGGAAAATGACAAAGTTCTCAGCTTCTCAGTAATGCTCAGCTGAGCTTTCTGGATGACTAATATGTATACAGCCAGCTACCTTGACCATGTAAAAATTAGCAGTGAAGAAAAGTAGGATTTGTTTGAATATTATGAAGAAAAAAGATTTTAGAGTGGCACAGCACATGCGTAAACAACTGAAGAAGGTTTTAGATCTACTTGTCATAAGGTTTTAACATTCTGAATGCACTATTGGGAAAATCTGTTTTCCTCTAAGAGTACTGGAATTACCTGAGAGCATTATCCATCATTATTCATGTTACTTGCATTTAAGAACTACTAGCTTGGCTTCAAATCCCATGGTAAAATCATCTATTGGATCAAAAGCCCTGAATATAGGAAGCAGGGCATCACTATGTGCACTTTCATTTATAATGGTAGACTAGGTCTGCATTTATTTATTTATTTTAAATCACATGAACAAGTTATTTCTGCATTCAGTGAACCTGAAAGATTGTATAATCAGTGTGTATGCATACGTATGTATATATACACTTAGATAATGGAGTGCTTCCTTTTTTTGTGTGCAACAAGAAGGATTGAGATGACAATGAAACTGAAGAAAAAATGTTATTCAAGAATAGTTAGATCTCTCTTTCAATAGCTCAATATACTGTGGAATTAAATGCATCTAGAACGTTACTTTGCTTCTAGTTGATTCCTGTTTAATTGTCTAGTTGATTCCTGTTTAATTGTAAATGTTATCAGTCAGTGCTCATAGGAGACATGCTGAAGAACTACTCAGTAGCTTTGGTTTGCTTTTTCTCCTTTAAATTGAGGGCAACGTAAACCGCATTTTTCCTATCCATCTGTTACTTCTATGCATTTGCCATGTTTGGGACAGAAGTAGCTTTAAACATACCAGTGGCAACACTGATTACTTTTTTTTTTTCTTCCCTCCTCAGCCTGCATCCTTTATTTCAGGTATTAAACTAATTAGTATAGCTGAAATACTAATATTCATGTAAAGTTACAAAGCCGTTACAGCAGTGAAGAGCAGAGTATTTCTGAGGCAGTGTAGACAACATATCCTCACTGAAGTGTTCATTCCACAAACTTAAAGATAGGTACAAACATATGTTATGCTAGTGTATGTGAATTCCACTTCCTAATTAGTTAAAAATAGCATGATATACCACTGCAAATTTTTAATTATTTAGCATATATCTTCTGTTATCGACTTGCCATTTTTGAAATCTGTTACAACTCAATTAACTAAATGCAGTTTATGAATTTAATCTTAAGTTAATTGGTGTGGCAATGCTCAGACAAGTAATATCACAAAACGATATTTTTGTTTTGGTACGTTGCCTATATGATAAAGGGCTAAGTTGTATGGATATCATTCTGTGGAAGCTAAACTTTAACAGAGGGGTGAGACTATTCTTTTGTCCAGTCTGAAGTGGAAAAGCAATATTCTTGAAGACCTTGGGATTTGCTTAATCTGTGATGAGTATGATCAGGTGAGCACTGGCAGTCACATTATGATGATTAAAATGTTCTCCTTGGTTGCAATACTAAATAAAATGGATTAGTATGCACCAGCAGGAGACCAAAGAGTGTACCTGCAATTCATTAATGTGCCTTGTAACTGACACGGTAATGTCTAGAACTCCAAGCACTTAAAATCAGGTGATTGATCATCATGCATTTAGTTTGCAGTAGCTGAACAAGCAGAAGAAGCATAGCGTTCATGAAGAAAACTGTTTTGGCATTCATGGATTTCTGTTGTTACTTCATGATGATTTTCAAGATGGGGTGGTCTGACTTCAATCTCTGTTGGAGTTTATCAGAGTAAGGACCATTGGAATTTAGGATGCCCAGTATTTGTAGTCATCCCCCCCCCCCCCCCTTTTTTTTTTTCCCTTCATACTATTTCACCCCCTACCTTTTTTGTTACAAACAATTAATCAAACAGTGGATGCTTGCTCCAGAACTGTTGTCTTCTGCACAATGTGCACTGAAAATGGGAACAGTATCTTTGCTGGCAGTGGGGAGAGAGCAGGCTGATGTTGCTATTGGACTACTAAAATAATTAGGCCATTTGAGTGTTCATCAGTTATGAAAAGTGGGTGGTTTAAAATAAGTATTATAAAGATGATGCTTAAAATACTGAGAACTTTAGTATCATTGTAGCTTAAGTGACATTTTAATCTTTTGGACCTTAAATAAGTTGTTTTTCATTTGTGCTGGTTTCTTTATGTTGTTTGGAGCAGTATGGCATTGTTCAGATAATAACAAAGCATTATTTTCTTTACTCCACTATCTTATATCTATAAACTTTATTCTAAATAATTGCACCATCCTTACAGCAAGAGGAAGGGAATTTATGATTTACAGCATAGTAAGAATGTGGGGAATACCCCAGGGTGCTTTCTCAGCAATAATTTCTGTCCCTGGTTAATAAATTGCTAGGCCAACAAATTTGAACTTAATCAAGTCAAACTGAATTATTGCCTCATGAAACACTTCAATGCCATTGTTATTAAATGAAATTCTCCCTCTTAAATATTTTGCATGCAAAATAATATCTCGTTAGAGATGGCATGTTTTAAAACTCATTCATTAAAAATCAATATCTTACAGATATTTCCAGAAAACTTCACTCAAAAGTTATTTCCATCTCAGCACGTGGGTCAGATACCCTCCCTCCCCCCTGCCCCCCCAAGGTCCACCAAAATGATAGACTGGTATCTTAACGCTTTTAAAGAAACATTTGAAAAATGTTACATGCACTGAACTGTAGCAAAAATCAAGCTTTGTTACCTTCACTTAAGGTGGAAGGTTGCCAAAACAGTTGGCAGCGGGGCAGCTGGAGGACCACGTGAACACGCCTGGACAGTGGTTGAGAAGGAAAATATTCAGCTTAATAGAAAAGATGGAAAGCAATGATTCAGGAAATAAAAGGTGGAAATAATCTTGTTTGTATTTTAAGTGATGCCTAGTGACATTAGTATGTTTTGAGCATTTCAAACAACTTTTATTTGGTTGGGGATTTTTGTCTTTTGGGGACCTTTATGTTGTACTTTAGGATGAGAGGAAATGGCCTCAAGTTGTGCCGGGGGGGTTTAGATTGGATATTAGGAAAAATTTCTTCACTGAAAGGGTTGTCAAAGCATTGGAACAGGCTGCCCAGGGAAGTGGTTGAGTCACCATCCCTGGAGGTATTTAAAAGATGTGTAGATGTGGTGCTTAGGGACATGGCGTAGTGGTGGACTTGGCAGTGTTACAGTTGGACTCGATGATCTTAAAGGTCTTTTCCAACCTAAATGATTCTATGGTTCTACTTCTGCAATATTTCCAATAAAAGTTGCTTCGAAAAAAATGTTGAGCCAAAGAATGCAATGGCTGATGAGTGTGTTTTATGTATGAAGAGAAACACTTTAATTATTGACTTTGCCAATCATTCTGGGGGTTCTTACATCTAATATTTAATTGGATATTACAGTTCCTGTCCATGTCTTTGTTTAAGGTGAGTTAGGCTATTTAAAAAAACAAACAAACAACAAAAAAACCCCAAAAACCAAACAGAAAAGAAAATACTGCTGTCCATTGGATATGACTCCATTTTGATTATGGCAAAATTATTGTCTCTGTCTTGTACTGTCCAATGTTTTCAAATTGTATGGGTTTCTATACTCCGCATCTAGGCAGAGAGGAGTCTATATCCACTACAGTGCACTTGTCCACGTTTATACATGTCTACAGTCTTAAGTGCAGTATGCAGAGCTGTGTTAGCGATACCAGAGCGAGGTTTGAAAAAAGGTCTTGAAGCAGTGTGGCTGCATTAGTATAATTAATATGGCTTTGTATAGTGCTTCCTGTTCCACAAGCAGCCTGTCTGGCACTTGTTTGAGAGGCTCTGCAGGACGTTGTGTGATGATGAGAGGTGTGATTTTTTTTCCAGCCGAGGGCTGTAATTCCTTGCCATGGGGTCATAAAGAAGTTCAAAGGCAGATAAAATGACAGCAGTCAGCAACAGCAGCTCCATTCCTGCAACACAGGAGTAATTGCAGCCCATTATTACAATTGACTCTCGCTTCTCTCCCCTGAAGGAACTGAGCAGCTGCCAATTTACTGGGCTGCAAGAAAACTGATGAGCCAGGAGATGGGGGTCATAACGAAAGTTGAGAAACTGATCAAGGCAAAATTCATTAGTCCTGAGTAGCCATAAGAAGAGAAGGAAACAGTGCTGACCGGTCATCACTGATGCCCGGGTAGGAGATGGATTCTGACTTCCAGGTTGGTTTGTTTCACCTTGCACTTCTTTTTTTCACAAAGAGAAGCGAGGGGGGTTCTAGCATCTTTGGTCTTACTTTGTTTAAAACAAACCAACCAACCACACAGCAGAGGTACCTGCCATTTTTATGTGACTTATCTGGAAAGGGCTTATTTCACTCTGAATAAATACATCAGCTGTTTCTCTGTGTGTTTTCTGTGTGCTCTCTAATCATTCCTGTGTGTTAGGTATTTACAGGTTTCTCACTTTCCTTCTACAGCTAAAACAGGATGATAGATAACTTGCTGCTTCTTCTGTTTTATTTAATGACAATGTGCAGCTGATAAAACTAAGAAGTCTGTTTTGAGGCTGATCTCAGGTATTTGCACTTACGGTAAATGTGTACAATTAGCAGTTTAGATGTGAAATGTGTGTCTTTATTGGTGTTCGCACCAGTAAATGCTAATATGGAAATAAAAGGGTTACATCTACACAAGCTCTGTTTCAGAGGCTCTGTTTCTTCATCCGTCTCTTGTTGATGAGGTGTGGAATATCAGAAATGTATCTCTTAATATATGCAGGTGGAGCTGAACTGGAATTTTAAAGGGAGAAGAAGAAATAAAGGTTAATAGAGTGCACTGTAGGTACAAACCCAGAAGATGTTATCTCATCACAGTTCTGCATGATTCTGTGGAGCTGGCTGTTCAGGTCTTCTAATTGTGCAGGTCTTTCATCCGCAGACCTAAATTTTTCTCCTGCGCTTCATGCAGATGTGTGTTAAAATTAACCTTAGGAGGCCTGTGCAGATTTTCTTCTAGCTACTTGTCCTTCTAAATGGAAAAGTTAAAGATGCATTTTCAGTATATAAAAGGCAGTTTAAGGAAAGCTGTTGCTTGTAGGATCTAAACACAGATACCTGGGGTGAATCTCCAGCTCTCTGAATGTCAGCTGGAGCTTTGCCATTAATGTCAGAGTTGCCAGTGTTTCATTTCAGTCCAGTTTTTTGTTTCATTCCTGAATTCTTCTTTGTCCTAGTTTCTTAAATGGCATGGTCATGCTGGGAAAATATACCGCCTTCTAACTTCAGTGTGTTTACAGATTGCAGCTGCCCATCCTTGCTAATATAGAAGGATTTTTTGGAAGATTTTCTGTTCCCAAAAATCATTGTAGCATGTTACAAGCCTCCCCACCCACAATTGGTACAAAATACTGCTGCTGGGTTTCTGAATATCCTGAATTGGGGCAATCTTATAATTCTAATTCTGGTTCTGTTGTACTGTTTGTGAGATTCTCTTTTGCAGTGCTATCTCGATCAAGCCTTTGCAATTTTGATGCAACTTCTGTGTGATGAGATGCACCTGCGTACCTTCAGTTATGAGCCAGAACAGCTTTTTCATAGCTGTGCTTCACCATGATATGAAGTGGGTTCAGTTTGCTGGTGCTCGGTTACGACGTTGCTGTTAGATCAGCCTGTAAAACAGTGTTTCACTTTTTTTTTTTTGTCTCTTTCCATGAACAAATTGCTACTGTAGGTGCTGTTCTTTACTAATCTCTGATTTGTGAGGCATCTTGACTTACCTGAACATAGTAATATGTGTATGTTTCAAAATAATTTTTATTTTTTATCGTTGAATGATTTTGAAGGCTGTTCTAATAGAACATTGAGGAAACAAAGTTGTAAACTTGCAAAATGTGAAAGTTGACCTTCTATTTGCTACATTACTACGTTAATGGTTTTAGAACAACAGTTTAAGTAGTGATCAACCCCCATTGCCCCACCCCAAGAATGTGCGCTGAAACAGAGTTAACGTTGCTGTTGGCAAGTTTTGCTTTTTCAGTCTGTCATTAAATTCAGATAAGCAAGATTTATTTCTTCCTTGTGTGAGGAGTTGGGTGGGAGTGAGAGACCTCAGAAGTGAAAGTAATGGAGGAGACAGGTAGAATCATTACACTACAAGGGAGCCACGCATCTGTAGCTTGTTCGGGGTCCTACAAGACCCTCCTCTCTTGTTCATTGTGTGACAACAGGAAGCTCAGTGAAACAAACAGAAGATAAATGTAGAAATGGTAAATGGAGATAATTTATTAAAGATCATTTAATTTTTAGTGTTCTTTCAACTGCCTCTCTAGGTAGTAGCACAGAGTATGAAGGTTATTTGAAAGGAGCATGTTGTAGGTTTTTTTAAAGGGTTGGGGTTTTTGTTTTTTTTTTTTTTTTTTTTTTTTAACTTTTAATTTGTCGTAGTATTTTCTTTTAAGTATGGTTGTTCCATGTTTGTACAAACAATTGGTATTTTTCTGTTGGATGTTAGCCTTTGCTTCCCATTAGCAGAAAATAGTTTCTTTGCAAGCTTGAATTTACATGAGTTTTACATAAGGTGCTTTAGCTCATAATTTTTGAGCTTTGTAAGACTGATATTCGTAAAAATTTAGACTGTTACATTAATTAAGATAAAGATGTTTCGGTTCAGTAAGGCTATATTAATTCTAGACCCAGTCCTGAAACATGAGTATAGTGCAGATGAGTTTTAGAGCTGGACTCTTGTTTTATTTTTGACTATAATAAAAATATTTGAATAGCTTCTCTGTAATTGTATGGGTTTACTGTTTGAGTTGTGAATGCCTTTCGTTAAATTGTGTAGCTGTGATGGTTGCCCTTCTTAACTTTAATTGTTGTAAAATCAAAATTTAAAAAAAAAAGTCACTAAAATCAGATGGCGATGGCTTTTATATGAACTCATAGTAAAACTTATTTACGATGGATTTACTGGGATTTCAGTAAACTCTATAAGCATTTAATACTCTAGCTATTTCAGTGTTTAAGTAGTGAAAAGTAGATTGCTTATTTGTAAACTGCATTGATTTGTGAAACTCTTTTACATATTTACTTTTATACTAACAGTATTTGATTTATGTGGAATCATTACCTTTGTGACAAAAAGCCTAGGCAAATATGAAAGTGAACAGCTGCTAAAGAGTAGCTGTTTGTGTGTCCATTAGTAATTTTGCTTTACGAAAAATCAAAACACTTTCAGTGCATTCATCAGCTATTTTCATCTTTGTTTGTCTCATAAAGATAAATTAGCATGTGTGAATCTAAAGGCAGCAGAAGAAAATATTTTCTTTAAAAACAAAACAAAAAAGCCCCCCCCAGGCAAAAGCCAAAAAAAACCCTTACTCTATTTTTTGGTTGAGCTAAAAGTAAGGACAATGTCATCCCAGGAGAGAAAATGTTGAAATGACTGACTGGGTTAGGAAAGATTCCTGCTTATCAAGAACCACTGTGCAGTGTTGCTGTTGTCATGGCATCGGCCTTCTCTTGGTCCAGGCACAGAAGAATGTGTGGCAAAACTGTTGGTGCTGCCATCCCTTCACTGTTTTAGAATAAATATTACAGAAGTAGGAAGAATTCACAAGTCGTAGTTTGGTCTCCTTAGGTTTCTGATTCTAGGCGTCAGTGGGAAATTGCTGCTTTACACTGGCTTCTAGAAAATGTCTGTACCTCCAAGGAGTATAAGGCATGTTTTTTGAAGTATATGTGCATGCATGCACACACTCAAAATATAGTTCTTCTACTAAATATGTATTTGTATCTTCCATAAGAAGAAAATATATTTTGCTATTTTGGTTCAGATATTTCAAAATGTTCTCAGTTTCAAATTTTAAGCAAATCTGAAATTTGATGGTGTTTAATGTCTCCTTTCTGCTAGGGTGAATATTTCTTAAACAGACAAGAATTTATACCATCTGGTCAAAAGCTTTTTCGTGGGTCTGTACTCTCCTTAGTGTATTTTTCTCTCTTAAATTAAAGATCATAATGTCACTTGTTAAAGTGCCACTTTTCTCTTCATGGCTCTGTGAGCAGCAGGTGTCTAAAATCTCCCTAGCTGGAAAAAGTACTGTTAGTGCAATCCAGAGCTCTCCATATTTCATTAAAATACTCCTATAATGTTTTTTGTTTGTTTTGTTGCAATTTGCATCTCCTCAGAAGGGCCATTCAGTTTGATGGGATCAGAAATCTGAATTCTTGGTTTTATTATCGTCAGCAGGGAAATCCCCTAGTGATCCAGTAATGATAAAATGGGGTATGTTTGGAATTTAGGGTATCTGGAAATCCATAGATACTTTTTTTTTTTTTTAAAGATTTCAAAACTTCCATCATAGGTAATCCTACTTGGATGGCACTTCATAAAGTGTTGAAACATGTTTTATTTTTAAGTATTTTTTAAAAATTAATTGTCCTTTGTAAATATTCTGAATTTTGCAGATTACTTGGAGATTAGAGTAAGGAGTAAAAAAAGCTTTGGAAAACTTTCTCCATGAGGAAATGTTACTTTTGCTAATACTTATGGAAGGAGAAATTATGAATTATTTTTACTTGTGAAATATGATGTCACAGAATTAAATTTTATTTCAGTAAAGTAGGAGGTAGTAAATAGAATAGAAAGGTTTTATATATACAGTGAGGACTAATTGTCTTAGCACCTTTCTGTTTGCAGTCAGTAAGTAAAAGCATTGTGCTTGGTCAATGATACTTTTTACTGGTCGATGTCATATTTGTTTATATCCACAGGTAAATCTGGAGGAAAGCAGAAACTCCATTATCTGGAGATTTTCTTGGTTCATTAAGGGGTCTTTGCCAGGGGGGTTATCGTACCAGTTTTCTCTATTTTCCAGTGACAACTGTACAAAAAGGTCTATAAAGAGGTTCATCAATTCTGCATGACTGCTGTTCTAGATTTTAAAATATCACAAAAACGTTCACAATCTGTCCTTCCTCTAGGAGTTCAAACACTTTGTTAGCAATTTGTCTGGACTATGAATACGTAACAAGATCTTCAGTGTGTATGTAAAGCTTCAGCAAGAAAATGATAAAGATGTGAATTCATAAAACCGTAATTGTACGTGGTACTTTTAAAATACACATATCCTTCTTGTCTCCAGAGAACAGTCTCGATAAATCTTCCAAGAAGGTTTCCAGTTGCGAAGCACTTCCAAAGAAGAGTCCAGATGGCTACTTAAAATATTAATAGTAATAGCTATGTTTAAAAATGTCCTTGTATCAACAAGAGGTGCTCTGGATGCTCATTACAAGGGGAAGTGTTTAAAACTATGTGTGAGTTTGAGATGGTGGCTATAGGGATACCTGTTTCAGCTAAATGGAAAAAAAAATCATAGGCAGGTGGAAGGGGTCAAGCAATAAAAGAAAGGAAAATTGAGGAATTTTCAGGTAATGATAGGTTTTGCATGTGTTAAACTGACATCCCTTTGGGGTGAAAAATGTGTGAAGCGAGTAGCAGGAAATGAACTCTGAAATGGCATGATCTTCCATGTGTTACGAGTTATGTATCGTAAGGAACATGATTGTCTCTTTTAATATGAGGCAACGTTAGAAATGGCCATTGGAATAAGACTAAAGGTGAAAGCCTTGAATATGGGCTGTACTTGCTCATGACAGGGTTTGAATTTTATTTACGTGTTTATTTAGATGCACCGTCTTTATGTCATCTCGTGATGTTTCATGAAGCAGCAAAAGTAAAGATCATAGCCCCGGCAGGCTGCAGTTGCTTCAGCCTCTCTAGCTAATAAGATGCTGATTTCTGAATGAGCTCCATGCTGCAGAGGAGCCCTGCTGGAAGGGAATTACCGTAATTGTTCAAATTGGAGCTTTGTCTGCACTTGTCTTTCACGTGGGGGGCTGGGGTTGGCAACAGAGAGAGCAGTTTTGTCTCTCTTGCTTGGTATCTGTCAGGGTATTTGGGAAGATAGCAAGGCAGGTTTTGTATGCAGTGTTACCAGCTGGCTTTTGATTCTTGGTTCTGTCTTGCGTGCCTCATGTGAGACTGTTGCTTTCCTAGTATGTTGAGTGACAAGAAAAAGAAAGCATGTGTATGCAGAATAGAGTATGGTCTGAATCACACTTTCTGTACCTCAGCTGAACTCTGAATTGTAGAATAGCTGAAGAATTCAGTTCTTTCAGTATTTTTCCAAAGCAGCAATGCAAATGACTGTGGTACCTTTAAGTCATGAACTCTACTTTCCATTAATAGCTTTAAATTGCTTTGTGTTAAAATGCACTAGTTTATGTAGAATTCAGTTCCTTGCATTGATGCAACAGCTCACACAAATTTTTTCAGAACTAACGAAAAGGTTATTGGACCATCACTAAATGGCATGCATACAAATTATTTGTAATGGCAAGGTATGGTTGCAGCATGGGTTTCCCCCCCCCCCCCCCCCTCTCAGCATGTTTCTGCACAAGGGAGAAACTTGTGAATATTTGCAATTATAACTTTTCCTCTCCTGTCTGTTGTCATCTTCTTGCTTTGTTTTTGAGGACTAAGAAATTGCAGCTTTTAATTTGTGTATGTATGTATTTATTTGTAGCTGTTGTCTTTGAACATCTCTTTCCAGATTGTATCATCTTGTCTTAATTCACTATGACCATACACTAAAGCCTTTCCTTTGGGGACTGGAGAGGAGGGGAGTGGGGAAACTTAAAAGTCCATGTCTTCTGCTCTGACTTAACATTCCTTAGATCTTGTTAAGACCTGAGGTATTCAGTGGCTGCTATTATGTTGAATTTGATTGAAGGCAAGCATCTATCTAGAGTAAAAACTTACTTGGGGTTAGGTAGGGATTTGCGCACCCACTCTAAATATGGGAAAACTGGGCTAAACCTTAATTTCATCCAATTCAATCCATACAATTTAATACTGTGCAGGAGGTACTATAATATGCTATTTTCCTCCATAGGATCACTACCTCATTCAGTGCATTCTTTACTTAGTAACTGCTTGATAATTTTAATTTATTTTCATGGAATAACCTGTGCCTTTTTTATTGCACACTGTTGAAAAGTGCCTTACAGAAAGAATCCTTCACCGGTTGTTGTGGTTTAGCCCCAGCCGGCAACTAAGCACCACGCAGCCGCTCGCTCACTCCCCCCCGCTGAGATGGGGGAGAGAATCAGAAGAGTAAAAGTGAGAAAACTCGTGGGTTGAGATAAAGACAGTTTAATAGGGAAAGCAAAAGCCGTGCACACAAGCAAAGCGAAGCAAGGAATTCATTCACTACTTACCATGGGCAGGCAGGTGTTCAGCCATCTCCAGGAAAGCAGGGCTCCATCACACGTAATGGTTACTTGGGAAGACAAACGCCATCACTCCGAATGTCCCCCCCTTCCTTCTTCCCCAGCTTTACATACTGAGCATGATGTCATATGGTATGGAATAGCCTTTTGGTCAGTTTGGATCAACTATCCTGGCTGTGTCCCCTCCCGGCTCCTTGTGCACCTGGCAGAGCATGGGAAGCTGAAAAGTCCTTGACTAGTGCAGCAACGACTAAAACATCTCTGTATTATCAACACTGTTTTCAGCACAAATCCAAAACATAGCCCCATACCAGCCACTATAAAGACAATTAACTCTATCTCAGCTGAAACCAGGACACGGGTAAAGGAACGTTCTGTGAGGAAATGGTCAGTAATTGCTGTGTTTGGCTATTTGAGGAACAATGATTAATTTATTTTTCATCAGTTCCTGTTAGGTAAAGGAACATGATTGCCTCCTCCATATGACCACACAGTTCTGAGAAACAGAATGAATGATTCAAATAGCCATATATTTTGCCTTCTTTGTTTTCTCTGTCTTTTATGGGAAGTTGGGAGGGAATAGTTTTCTGTCAAACTACACCTGCTCAAAATACTGCTTTCATAGGTCTCGGCTGAAGTTCCGGTTGCTCAGCAGTTCTGCAAATCAAACCCTAGAGCATAAAGTCAGGTACTAGGAAATGAAAAATGTACAGTGAAATGACTGTATGCTAAGGCTTTTGATTTACACTAAGTAGAAATTGGCAAAGGCAAAGATAAGAGCTAACTCTCCAGGATAGTATTCAGTCACTTTAATTATGTGATCCTCCTTTTTTTTTGTATTTTGCAGCCTATACAGGAAGGGGCTTTCATCTTTATGTGTCCTAGATCCATCCCGTACAACAAGCAAGGCATGGGCCTGATGGTGCATAATCAAGTGATTTAAAATTGTATTGATAGTGCAAAATACACACACATAGCTGCTGAAGTGAGGATTCTGAATTACTTCTGCAGTAAGAGATTTGTAGCTTATGTCAAAAATAACATCTAAGGTTGTAACTACCTTAGAGTGTTGGTCAGGAATGCATTTTGAAACAAATCTCGTAGTTGTCCCCACTTATGTGTTGGCTTTCATCATAGAGCCATCTCAAAGTACATGTACTAGATTTCTTTATAATGTAGTGATGTAGAGTGGGATGTGCTCCAGTAGCATATCCAGTACACTCCACTGCAAGCAAGCCTACTGCATGGCACTGACTAGAGCTAATCTAAGTGGCCCTTCTCGCCTTTTGCTCTCTTCCTTCTTTTTAGCCTCCAAAATTATGGATGTCAGGTTGTTGTTACAAAATGTTTTGCAATAATAACTCGAATCATTTTCAAGTGGTTCTATTATGGGACACAGGAATTTTGCTTAGCTAAGTAAAGAACCTAAAAATGATGATGTGACTGCCTCACGTATAACAGATGAGCATGAACCTTCAGAGTTAACATGCACAGACAATTTGAATCCTAGCATCTCCTCGCTCATCAGGGCTTGAGTTGGCAAACTTCATGTTCTTTTAACATCATTTTTTTGTGTGTGTAATTATGTACTATATGCTTCACTGCTGCAGTTTCATTTTTGAGACCTCATTAGGAAGACTGTAAGAGAGAGTACATATGTCTTTACTTATGGTGGTTTTTATTCCAACCCATGATATGTAACTATCACCTAAAATCTATATTAAAAGATTTTAGGCTGTGATGAGGGATGTAAGTCTCTAAAGATTTGAAGAGTATGATGAAAGGTAACTGGGGAGGCTAAGCGTAAGTATAGTTTAAAAGGAGAGGAAACCAATATAAACTTGTGGAGAAGAACTAATAGAATTAATATCATCAAAGCGATTTCTGCATTACTAGTCACTGTTTCTCAAACTCTAATACATAAATATGTCTTAATTTTTCATTAAAATGGAAACTAATTTTTCCCACCTTTCTGTTGTAGAAATAAGCCTTCCTTATTAGCTGGAAAGGCTGAAATAGGTACCTCCAATTAAGGAGGAGAGGAGAGAAACTATGACTGCTTTATCTGAAGGATTCTAGTTACTGGCTTTTAATCTCTCTGGAATAATTTTGTTGTTTGAAGGGAATCAAATGCCATGGGGCTAGAATGAAGGAAAAGTCTAAATCATGTTAAATTGTTAAGGGAATTCTCAGATCTTTCAGAAATAAGTCTTAGTCTAATTGTCACGAACTTCATGGTAGCTTCCCCAAAGTAAACCTAAAGAGCTATTGCAAATAGCAAAGGTAAATTCAAGGAAACATGTAAGGTCGTATTTTGGAACTCTGATCAGAGATATTGTGATTAAAGGTCAAGAACCTTCTGTGTACGGGCAGTAGGACAAGAGTCGTGTCAGAAATATGGATGGGCCTTTTGTAAATTAATGGTAGGATGGTAAGAAATATGGATGTTAAAAAAAAAACAAAACCCAAAACAAACGTGTGCATAGATAAACACACACACATATACATATGTGTGTCTATATATATGTTTATATGTAGTATATTTTTCCTGTATTATCTGGTCCCTCTTACCATTATTGGGGCCTTATTATATATGTGGGTGTGTATCTGTGCGCACACACCCTTAAGTATTGCATGACCTCAAGATCTGACAGCCAAAGACAAAAAAAGCAAGGGGACCGTGATCTCTTAGTTCACAGAAAGGAAACCGATATGCAGTGAGAATACTCAGTTGATGTAGCAATTTCCAAAAGCGCTATGCTCCCAGCATACACCAGTACCATTTCTGTACTTCAGAGTTCTGTACTTCTGTACTTTCTGTACTTCAAAATATGCTACGGATATATCTTTACATATGTATGTATAAGCATGTGTGCATGTATGTAGAAATATATTCTTTTGAAATCATGGCAGTAATTTTCCTTTTTCTCTGCTGTTGCTGTTATCCCCTTAGTCCTCCAGCAAAAAACTGAGATAAAATATGGACTGATATTTCTAAAGTGAAAATAATAGAGCTAGTTAACCTTTAAAATAAAACTTGGGATTTCCAAGAATTTTTATGTGAGGGGTAAGGGTAAACTTATAATTGTGGTTGGGGTTTTTTGTTAGGTTTTTCCGAGGTGTCTTCCTGAGACAATTTTTTTTTTTTAATCAACTTTATATATAGTGGGAGTAATGTTAGATTCATAGAAGACAGCGCATCCAAAGACATGATTATAACTGCTTAAACAGTAAAAGCTGAGGAGCACAAGCAGCAGCTTTAGAACTCCTGTGTTCAGATGAGTTTTTGTTTGACTAAACCAACAAGAATGCCAGCCCAAGTGTTACTAGTGCAAAACGGAGTGCAAGAGGAAAAAACAAACAAACAAACAAAAAAACAAAAACCAAAAAAGAAAGAAAAAGTATTATAATTTCCAGGGAGGAGTAGTTTTGTAGAGAAGGTCTGCTCATTAACTGAGAGCCACAAGATTCAGCCTCTGATTACAGGTTTGTTTAAGAATTCCATAAAGATGCCTAGGCCTGTCTTTTTAAGACAACATAACAAAAGTTATGTGTTCAGCAACTCTGAAAATTAGACTTGTTTAGATGTAGCTGCATGATTTTATTCATACATGTACTTGTTTTCCCTAACCTTGGTGTTTATTTCTGTGTCTGTAAAACAGTGGTGATACATTATTTTGAAGCTCCTTGAATTTCATCCAGAATAGAATTGAAGAAAGGTTAGTAAAGCCTGTCTCAGGGTAGCTTTTGCCTATGAAAAGGTAATACATAACAGAGAAAACAATTTTTTACAGTGATATGCACTTTATAGATACACGTTAAAGGTATGTTTAAAAAAAGGTATATAACATCACAGTTTTTATATATAGATGACAGGTTTTCATAGGTTATGTCTTTTTCAGACAGGGTGATAATGTCAGTGGGACTCACACATTATAATCATTCCCCCTTCCGGAAGGGATAACAGCTTACCAGAAAGCCAGTACTCATCTCATAGTTAACTACTTTCCCCGATTAGTATTTTTAGCTTTCAGTTAACTGTGCTGTTTAGTGAATACTTTTGATCTATCATTATATCTGTAAAGAATTTGTTCTTTTTTAAAAAAAGTTCTTATTGTCAATCCATTTTTCAACCTTTCTTCAAATTCATGAAGATAGTATAAATATAGACATTTAGGACATATTTATATTTAAAAAAAAATAATCAAAACAGCTCTCTCGGTCCGTTTTTGAATCTTAAACTTTTCTTTCATCAGAAAGTCTAACACAGTTTAATCTATCTGAAACAATAAGCTTTTGGTCTGTAGAAGTAAGACAATTTTTATTTTGAAAAGATACTGCTTGGTCTTGCTGTCAGTACATTTTGTATAGTGCTTGAATGGCCCTATTGTCCTCTTGTGCACTCAGAGTGAATGGATTTATCTTTCCAAGTGGAGCATTTCTTTCTTCCCTGTACCAATTCCCACTTCTGTTTCTGAAGGAGAGAACAAGACTGCACTCCTGAAAGCATATAATTCTGAATCATGAAAATTAGATTCCAGTGTACCTGTCGCTCACAACGCCTGGTTTATGCCTGGTTGTATAGTTACCGTAAAGAGTTTGTTTGGACCATTACAGAAATAACTTCACTCTAATGTACCAATGAAATTGGTTAATTTGCCACCACCTTCAGTTCTGAAAAGTATATTCCTCACTTCTAATTTCTTAACCTTTCTGACATTCCTCACACTGAAATTCAGTACTGTAAGTTGTTATGCACTTGCTGAATTTAAAACATGGTAATAGTTATTCTCTCTTCAGGGGGATTATTCATACACTGGATAGATGTGCAGATTTTGGAGGGTTGGTGCTCCTGCTAAAGCTAAAGACTTTAAAATTAATGCATTTCATTTCTAGAGTGCTTTCTTAGTTCTGCATTCTTAAGTTCAGTACAACAAAGTTTGGTGTCTGTCTTAATGGACATAAATGGATGTGATCTTTGGCCTGCAGGGTGCTTCCGTGCAGCCTGCTCCCTTTTTGCTCCAAGGAAAGTGGGCGCAGCTAGCTGTTTGTCCTGGTTTTGGCTGGGATGGAGTTATTTTTCTTCCTAGTAGTGGGTATAGTGCTGTGCTTTGGATTTAGTATGAGAATAATGTTGATAACACACTGACGTTTTAGTTGTTGCTAAGTAGTGCTTACACCAAATCAAGGACTTCTCAGCTTCCCATGCTCTACTGACGGAGAGGGCTGGAGATGCAGAAGAAGCTGGGAGGGGGCACAGCCAGGACAGCTGACCCCAGCTGGCCAAAGGGCTATTCCATACCATATGGTGTCATGCTCAGTACAGAAACTTGGGGAAAGCTGGCTGGGGGGCTGCTGCTCGGCGACCGGCTGGACATCGGTCAGTTGATGGTGAGCAATTGTTTTTCATTTGCATCACTTGTCTGTCTTGGGCTTTATTTCTCTCTTTTTTGTTATTTTCCTTTTCATTACAATTTCTAAAATTATTATTATTATATTGTATTTCAATTATTAAAATGTTCTTATCTCAACCCATAAGTGTTCTCACTTTTACTCTTCCAGTTCTCTTCCCCATACCACTGTGGGGAAGGGAGCGAGTGAGCGGCTGCGTGGTGCTTAGTTGCCGACTGGGTTTAAACCACGACAACCTGTGGGGCACCAAAGGGTGAGACAACGACAGGTCTGACCAGAGCATGTTAGAAGAAATTTGTGATAAGCATTCATTATGTTGGTTTGATAGCCGCTGGCCAGAAAGTTGATTCCTTTGCTCTCAGAGTTGTTGTGCTTGTTCTCAGAGCTGTGTTCTGTCACACCTTTCTTGCCGCGCGCTCTCCCTGTGGTGCTGTTAATCCAGCTCCCAGAGGTGATGAAAGTTACTGCTTTGCTGTACTGTGTAACGCTGGCTTATGGTATGATAACATTCTTGGTCGTGAGATTGTACTCAGCACGGCTGTCATTCCCGTACTTCAGAGCCATTAATCTCACAGAAACTATTAATAATTACACTTTTTACCTCTTCTCCTCAGAGAGCCAAACTACGGGGAGACACCTCCCTTCACCTTCCCCTTCTCCTCCAGGCTAGTTACAATAGCTCTTGAGAACTGTGAATATCCTTAGGATGTTCAAACCAGCATGTTCCTATTGCTGTCTCCTGAATGTGTTTCAGGCCTTGTTTAGGGTCAAACAACTATTTAAGAATACCACCCAGAGATCTGCCCTGAGGCTCTGTAGTTACGCGTGGCAGGGTGTGTGGGATAGCATGGGCAGATGCCTAGGACGGTGGTCACCCCAGTGTTTTGGAACTTCACGCCTCAACAAGTGCAGCATCCTGAAAAATTAGGAGAATATTTGGAAAAAGTATGCAGTCATCCTGGCAATTCTAGGGAGACACAAATCACTGCCAGGTGCTGGGGCCTGGCCCATGCCTACCGAGCCCTGTTCAGCACTCTTCAGTACCCTCAGGGGGAAGAGAAGGTCTCTGGATCTGACGGCAAAATGACAGGCACTGCAGCTACTCCAACCCTGGCAACAGGCACTGTGGCTACTCCAATCCCTGCGACAGGCACTGCGGCTGAACCAGAGAACCAACCCCTGCCGGTATCAGTTGCCCCTATACACAAGAAGAACTCTTGGAAGGGAAAGTCAGCTCGTTTAGAAAGGGATGAAGAAGGTCCTCCTAAGAGGGAGCAGGAGGAAGAAGCATCCTGTCCTGCCAGCAAAGAGGCAGACTGCTGTAAAGCAGGGCCATTACAAGAACAGGAGAAGGAAGAGGAAGAATTCCCCGCTTCCCCCCGAGGAAGAACTTGGCAGGAGGGTTCCTCCTCTTCCTTGGAGGGAGAGGAAGAACTCATAAACAAGATGACAACCACCCAGTCTCTATTGCTGAGTGAGCTGCGAGATTTCAGTTGTCATCCAGGCGAGCACATTGTCACCTGGCTGCTCCGATGCTGGGATAATGGGGCCAGTAGCCTGGAATTAGAGGGTAAGGAAGCCAAGCAGCTGGGATCCCTTTCTAGGGAAGGGGGCATTGATTGGAAAAGGGGCACAGTTCCTCGGCCTCTGGAGGTAACTCCTGTCAGGCGTGACGGCAAGGTATCCCTTCAAGGAAGATGCTATATGTCACCCAAGCAAATGGACCACCATGGAGAGAGGTATCCAGTATCTGAGGGAATTAGCTGTGCTGGAGGTGATTTATGGTGACTTGGACAACGAGCAGTTATCCGAAGGTCCAGATGAAGCCAAGTGCACACAACCCTTGTGCTGGAAGCTGGTATGGAGCACACCGTTGTTGTATGCCAACTCGTTGGCAGTAATGACCTGGAAAGATGGAGAGGAATGAATGGTGGATGAATTGGCCAACTCCGGCAATATGAAGAAAGTCTGTCTTCCCCCCTCATCTTGGCTATGGAGAAACTGGTCCAGCAACTCAAGGAGGATAGATCCTAGTCCCCCCTGTATGGACCAGCATCTCAGCTATTAGGAGTAAGCGTTCCTCTGCTCAAGAGAGAGGATATAGAGGGTACACACCATGGGGCACCCTGTGGTTTTACCTGTGTGACCACGGAGAGGACATGAGGAAGTGGGATGGAAAACCTACCTCCACCCTAGAGGCACGGGTACGTGAGTTGCAAGGAAAAACAATCACACAAGGGGGTTCTTCCAGGAAAATCGCTGCTCCAGTCTCCAGTTCCCCAGACAGAGTAGAAGGGCTGATCTTAATGAAGGGACTTCTGATTCGTATTCACAAGAAGTCAGTAGTGAATATTATGACCAGGATTAGAGGGGCCCTGCCTCCAGCCAGGTGGAGGAAAGGGACAACCGGGTTTACTGGACTGTGTGGATTCGATGGCCTGGCACATCAGACCCACAGGAGTATAAGGCTCTGGTAGGCACTGGTGCACAGTGTCCCCTAGTGCCATCAAGCTATACAGGGGCAGAACCCATCTGTATTTCTGGAGTGACAGGGGGATCCCAACAGCTAACTGGACTGGAGGCCGAAGTGAGCCTAACTGGGAATGAGTGGCAAAAGCACCCCATTGTGACTGGCCCAGAGGCTCTGTGCATCCTTGGCATAGACTGCCTCAGGAGAGGATATTTCAAGGACCCAAAAGGAACTGGTGGGCTGTTGGTATAGCTGCCTTGGAGACGGAGGAGACTAAACAGCTGCCTCCCTGACCTGGTCTTTTGGAGGACCCTTCTGTTGTGGGGTTGCTGAGGGTTGAAGAACAACAGGTGCCGATCGCTACCACAGTGGTACATTGACAGCAACATTGCACCAACCGAGACTCCCTGATTCCCATCCATAAGCTGATTCGTCAACTGGAGAGCCAAGGAGTGATCAGCAAGACTCGTTCACCTTTCAACAGTCCCATATGGCCAGTGCGAAAGTCTAATGGAGAGTGGGGACTAACAGTAGACTATCGTGGCCTGAATGAAGTCACGCTGCTGCTGAGTGCTGCTGTGCAGGACATGCTGGAACTGCAATATGAACTGGAGTCAAAGGCAGCCAAGTGGTATGCCACAGCTGATATCGCTAATGCGTTCTTCTCAATCCCTTTGGCAGCAGAGTGCAGGCCACAGTTTGCTTTCACTTGGAGGGGTGTTCAGTACACTGGAATCGACTGCCCCAGGGGTGGAAACAGCCCCACCATTTGCCATGGACTGATCCAGACAGCACTGGAACAGGGTGAAGTTCCAGAACATCTGCAATACATTGATGACGTTATCGTGTGGGGCAACACAGCAGAAGAAGTTTTTGAGAAAGGGAAGACAATAGTCCAAATCCTCCGGAAAGCTGGTTTTGCCCTAAAACAAAGTAAGGTCAAGGGACCTGCCCAGGAGATCCAGTTTTTAGGAATAAAATGGCAAGATGGACGTCGTCAGATCCCAATGGATGTGATCAACAAAATAACAGCCATGTCTCCACCTAGCAAAAAGGAAACACAAGCTTTCTTAGGTGGTGTGGGTTTTTGGAGAATGCCTATTCCTAATTACAGTCTGATCATAAGCCCTCTCTATCAAGTGACCTGGAAGAAGAATGATTTTGAATGGGGCCCTGAGCAACGACAAGCCTTTGAACAAATTAAATGGGAGATAGTTCATGCAGTAGCCCTTGGGCCAGTCTGGACAGGACAAGATGTAAAAAATGCGCTCTACATGACAGCCGGGGAGAATGGCCCTACCTGGAGCCTCTGGCAGAAAGCACCAGGGGAGATTTGAGGTCGACCCCTAGGGTTTTGGAGTGGGGGATACAGAGCATCCGAGGCCTGCTATACTCCAACTGAAAAAGAGATATTGGCAGCACATGAAGGGGTTCGAGCTGCTTCAGAAGTCGTTGGTACTGAAGCACAACTCCTCCTGGCACCCCGACTGCCGGTGCTGGGCTGGATGTTCAAAGGGAGGGTCCCCTCTACGCATCATGCAGCTGATGCTACGTGGAGTAAGTGCATCTCACCGATCACACAACGGGCTTGAATAGGAAACCCCAGTCACCCAGGAATCTTGGAAGTGATCATGGACTGGCCAGAAGGCAAAGATTTCAGAATATCGCCAGAGGAGGAGGTGATGCGTGCTGAGGAGGTCCCACTGTATAATAAACTACCAGAAAATGAGAAGCAATACGCCCTGTTCGGTGATGGGTCCTGTCCTATTGTAGGAAAACATTGGAGATGGAAAGGTGCTGTATGGAGTCCTACATGACAAGTTGCAGAAAGCGCTGAAGGAGACGGTGAATCGAGCCAATCTGCAGAAGTAAAGGCCATCCAGCTGGCTTTAGACATTGCCGACTGAGAAAAAATGGCCAGTGCCCTGTCTATACTGACTCATGGATGGTGGCAAATGCCCTGTGGGGGTGGTTGCAGCAATGGAAGCAGAACAATTGGCAGCGCAGAGGCAAACCCACCTGGGCTGCAGCACTGTGGCAAGATATTGCTGCCTGTGTAGAGAACCTGGCTGTAAAAGTACGTCACATAGATGCTCACGTACCCAAGAGTTGGGCCACTGAAGAACATGAAAACAGCCAGCAGGTGGATCAGGCTGCTAAGACTGAAGTGGCTCAGGTAGACCTGGACTGGCAACATAAGGGTGAATTATTTCTGGTTCAGTGGGCCCATGACACCTCAGGCCATCAAGGAAGAGATGCAACATACAGATGGGCACATGATCGAGGGGTGGACTTGACCATGGACAATATTGCACAGGTTATCCATGAATGTGAAACATGCGCTGCAATCAAACAAGCCAAGCGGTTAAAGCCTCTCTGGTATGGAGGACAATGCCTAAAATAGAAATATGGGGAGGCCTGGCAGATCGATTATATCACACTCCCACAAACCCGCCAAGGCAAGCGCCATGTGCTTACAATGGTGGCAGCAACCACCGGATGGCTGGAAACATATCCTGTGCCCCATGCCACTGCCCGGAACACCATCCTGGGCCTTGAAAAGCAAGTCCTGTGGTGACATGGAACCCCAGAAAGAATTGAGTCAGACAATGGGACTCATTTCTGAAACAACCTCATAGACACCTTGCCCAAAGAGCATGGCCTTGAGTGGGTATATCACATCTCCTATCATGTACCAGGCTCCGGGAAAATCAAACGATACAATGGGCTGTTAAAGACTGCACTGCGAGCAATGGGTGGTGGGACATTCAAACATTGGGATACGTATTCACCAAAGGCCACCTGGTTAGTCAACGCTAGGGGATCTGTCAGTCGAGCTGGTCCTGCCCAATCAAAACTTTTATGTACTGTAGAAGGGGATAAAGTCCCTGTAGTGCACGTAAAAAATACGCTGGGGAAGACAGTCTGGGTTACTCCTGCCTCGGGCAAAGGCAAGCCCATTTGTGGGACTGCTTTTGCTCAAGGACCTGGACGCACTTGGTGGGTGATGCAAGGATGGGGAATTCCAATGTGTGCCTCAAGGTGATTTGATTTTGGGTGAAAATAGCCAATGAACTGAATTGTATGATGTTAGTTGCTATGTAATACTGTATGGCATCACTTTTATGGTTGCTATATGCCATATCAACAGTATTACAGTAAGAATCACCCAGATTAATGAAGAATGAACTTTGATGAAAACGGAGCAAAGTGCAGTGATGATAGAACCGGACAAGTGCAGTGGTGATGGAAGCAGAACTGGCTTCATCATGCAACAATCCAACACCACACACCACTTCTCCTGCCCTCAAGGACTGTTACGACAGATGGAGCCCAAAGTCATGGACTAAATGAGCCCAACGGACATTTTAGAGGGATGGCCCATAGACCAAGGGAATGATATCTCTGTGTGTATATATGAAAAGACAGGAAAGGTGGTGGTGATTAATTGGGATGTATTGGAAAGTGTGGGACCTGGGCTTGACATAGATGGTATAGAATAAGGGGTGGATACTGTCCTGGTTTCAGCTGGGATAGGGTTAATTTTCTTCCTAGTAGCGGGTATAGTGCTGTGCTTTGGATTTCAGTATGAGAATAATTTTGATAACACACTGATGTTTTAGTTGTTGCTAAGTTGTTACACTAAGTCGAGGACTTTTCAGCTTCTCATGCTCTACTGACGGAGAGGGCTGGAGATGCAGAAGAAGCTGGGAGGGGGCACAGCCAGGACAGCTGACCCAAACTGGCCAAAGGGCTATTCCATACCATATGGTGTCATGCTCAGTACAGAAACTTGGGGAAGGCTGGCTGGGGGGCTGCTGCTCGGCGACCGGCTGGGCATCGGTCGGTTGGTGGTGAGGAATTGTTTTTCATTTGCATCACTTGTCTGTCTTGGGTTTTATTTCTCTCTCTTTTGTTATTTTCCTTTTCATTACAATTTATTATTATATTTTGTTTCAATTATTAAACTGTTCTTATCTCAACCCATAAGTGTTCTCACTTTTACTCTTCCGATTCTCTCCCCCATCCCACTGTGGGGGGAAGGGAGCGAACAAGTGGCTGCGTGGTGCTTAGTTGCTGGCTGGGGTTAAACCATGACAGTATTTGAAGGCATAGAAAAGAAGAGACTGAAGGAAATACAGGATAGACATTTTCAAGAAGGAATGGTATGGAATACATAGATGAATAAAGTTTAGTTACTGTTTCTTTTCTGTAACGTCATGTAATGAAATTCTCAGTTACCAGGAGAAAAAAAAACCAAACCCAACATACATGCACAAAAGGAACTACTTACTTGCACAATTAGTATTTCGGAAATTTATGAAGTAGGGTGCTGCGGAGGCCTCAAAGCATGAATTTGTTTAAATTCCTTTAGAATGTGGCAGTTAATGGCTAGTGTGGTGGCTTGCCTGCATCTCTTTTTTCAGGGACTTTCCAAGCTGTAAGTCCTTGGATTGCTGGAAGTTTATTTGGGAAGATGAGAATGTACGTTTTCATATTTATGTTCTTTTTATGACAGTTGCCAGTAGCAAGTGTTTAAAGGGAAGCTACTGTACTAGGTGAACTTTTGATCTGGCTCAATATGGTAGTTATTATTTTAGTCGTCTTCATTACTCAATATTTACCTTCAGTAAATTCTAATGTGGACCTAAGAGTATATTGAACTCCTTTTAACCACGGTTTCTGGCGTTCATTCAGCTGTTATTTAATAAATAAAGAATGCTTTGCAGTGTTGTTCAGGTACAAGTATAGTCTCGTTACCTGTCCTTTAAGGACAACTTAAGACCAATTATTTGAAATAATTAAAACCAGGAAATTAAACTGGCATCCAATTTACATCTCAGAAGTGCAAACCACTTAATTCTAGAAAGTTAAAGGTTATTTTTTTCATTTTGCTCATTTGATTTAAGGCATTGCTGCTAATAGAAATAAAATTGTAGTATTTTGCTATCCTCAATACTTTTTTTTACCCTCTGTTTCATGCTTCTGTTTTTCTCAATGGTGATGTCTGACTTTAAGAATGCTTCCCTGCTACAGAGCATGCTGTCAAGTTCATACTTGAAAAGAGATTATTCTGCCCACTACTTTCCCATAGAAATGATCTTTGAGGATGAATTAGGGACTGTATAGGCTTCACAGAACTCTCTGCTCTCTTCTATGGCAGATAAGTCAGTATGAAAACCATTGATTTATAGGAAAATGGGATGGGGGCTGAAGACGAGGTGGGAGAATGAAAATGTCAATGTTACAGGATACGAGCGTAGAAGGAAGGTAGAAATATTAAAAAATATATTATATGAGGAGTGGCTAAGCCAGGGCACTTGTTGAAAAGTTACTACTTTTTATAAAGGTTTGCGCTGAAATCCACACCTGGGTTCCACACTGTTACTGTCAAAGGTAACAGAAGGTTAAAAAAAAAATAATCAAAAAATTCTTAAGAAGTCTTGCAAGGAAACATGAGCTGACTTATCCCACACTATGTTTAATTAGTGGAAATTAATGGCATTTTAAAAATTTTGGCTTAAAATGGACACTTTCCATTGCCCCAAATGCCTTTTGGGGCATAATTGTCTGCAATGCCCTTTTGTTACCCTAATGTGATATAATTAATACTTCCGCTTGTGCCTAGACCCATGTGTGCGTGTTATGTCAGATTTAGCCTTATCAATCATGGCTAAAATGATATTTTTATTTGCTCATACCTGAAATAAGGGAATGAAGTGAAGAGGGTTTTGTGAAGTATCTTCTCCATGTGAGCTTTAATGCTCACAAAATTTGAAAATCTTATGAAGAGCAACTTCATAAGATTATGAAAATCTTATGAAGAGCAACATCACTGTCAGTGATGCAGGTTTAAATACGTATTTACTAGAAAAACAGTCCCCTCTGCACAGGTAACTCTGAAGCTTTTCCCCTCCAGTGCTTGTGTTTTTATCAGCCCATACCTAACTACTTGTTATGTGAGACGTAACTTAGTGAACACCTTGCAGATGGTAAGGTATGTGGATTTGGCTTTTTGATTGGGTGATGTAGTTTGTTTTTTGTTTCTGATGCATTTACTGTTTCCAAGAAGCATGTTAGTATTTCCAGAAATTAAACTTGTGAAAGTGACTGCCATTAGATGAACATCTAAATCAGTTTAAGAAGATACTGATGGTGTTCCGAGTAGATCAGAAATAATGTACGTGCCTATCGGTGTTTCCAAAATGCATGCATTTGAGAGAGCCTCACAAGAGCTCACTGAACGCTTTATTTCCCAACTATGTTAATGTAAGATTGATTTTTATTTTAAGTACATTGTTCCATGGGGCAGGGGAAAAAAATAATTTTTCTTGGTTTAAGGCAAAAATGCTTAGCATTTGTAACTGAGTCACAGATAACCCCTTGTTTATTTTAGCTGCTGTATAGGACTTTTTTTCAAAGACATGTTTGACATGTTTAGTTCATGTATTACATCAGAAGCATGAGCAACCAAAGGTTTAAGAAATAATTTCATACATATTTTATTTTGTTAAAACAGTCTGTTTGAAAGCACGCAAAACTGCTGTTAACGAGAAGAATTTAGATGTATAAACATTGTTTAGTCACTAAAGCATCATTTAAGCTAGATATTTCCATAGTTTTGGATCCACATTTTAATGCAATCTGTTACTTAACCTTTTCTTTCCTTTATTAATAGTTACAGTGTGCGTTTTTTCTTCCACTAACTATCAAGTAAGATCATTCTAGCAATTAGAAGCATAGTGTTTGGACAAAATTTAGTATAGGTTTATTTATCCATTGATGAATTGGAAGAAGCTTGCATGTTGTGGCCAAAATGTATATTACTGACCTTGGGTTTTTGGACCATGCTGATGTAATTGTTCTATACATGTTTGATTCTTGAATTATAAAAGCCTGAACTTTTATTGTCTTTTCCATAGGATTTTAAGACAGGATTTGGTATCACTTTAATTCCTATGAACGTGGCCAATGTAAAACAAGTGGATCGGACTGCAAAGCAATCTTTTGAAATAATTACTCCTTATAAAAGCTTTAGGTGAGAACTTTAATATTTACACTACAAAGTATACAACTAACTAACACACTAAAGAAATACTTGCTTCATACTCCAGTGATTTACCTAGTTTGGATGAAAAGGTAATGTTTTTATTAAGAATGCTGAGCATTTTTTTAAAAACAGAAGGATTTTCTTTCCTTTGTGTAGCTGTGTGCTTCATCTGTTACCTCCCTGACTAGACATCCTGTGCCCACAGATTTATATTTTTATGTTGTTTTCTTTGTTCTTTCTGTGCAAGGGCAGAAGGAAAAAAACCCCCGTCACTTTAACAACTTGGCTCCATCTTAAAGAATAATAAACTGCAGTAGTGAAATAATGCTGCATCCATTTAATTTTAAGCATTTTATTCGAAACGAAAAGAATCAATCGAGTGCCATCCCTTGTAGAAATCCTCCATTGAAATCAGTAGAAAGTTTCACTTCAGCTGATGCTGTGACTTGTAATGACTTTTAAGAAAATAAAAGTATACGCTACTAAAAGCCTTTTGTTAAGTGTTGTAGTGTTTCTTAAATGAAATCTCAGTAATGCAAAAGAAGAGGAAATCCCTTCATTCTCCTGGGCTCACTAAATATTAGCAAAGAATTTCCTTTCATTCTCAGTTGATTAAAGTAGCAGGTAAATTAGTCTTGATCAGTGATTTGAATCTGTGGCTAGTTGGTAGATAGGTAGTTTGAATTTCTCTAAGACATCACCATGTTGGTGTTTGCTTATTATTATTTATATTTTTCAAAAAGATCAATTTAAAGGAAAAGCATTTTTTTTGGCTGTTGTAGTTAGCAAGTCCATTTTTACTCCTCAGGAACTCTCCATGTTTCCTTAGGTCATTCTATGCTTCTGTTAAAGTTCAGGTTTTAAGTTTGGTATGTGGTAACATAAAAAGATTGAAAGTAACTCGAGTTGAGCGTTACTTAAGAAAGATTTAAAGTAACATAACTTGAACGTTACAAAAGCTATGTAGCTCATGCTAGTAGTGGTTTTGTTGAAAACTGAACACAAAAACAGAGGGAGTTTTCATTGACTAAAAATACAAAATAATACATTCCATCTTAGTATTTATATCTGTGTAGGGGAAGACTTTTTGACTGTGATTTTGAGTGTAAATGTAATAAATGAGAGACTACAGACTATGTTTAATTGGGCTTTAAAATAAAGATCAATAACACAGAAAAGTCAATTGTTTCAGCTTTACAGCAGAGTCGGAAAGAGAGAAACAAGACTGGATTGAAGTACTGCAGCAATCGATAGCAGAAACTCTGTCTGATTATGAAGTAGCTGAGAAGATTTGGTTCAATGAGTCCAACAGGAGCTGTGCTGACTGTAAAGCTCCCAGTCCTGACTGGGCATCCATCAATCTCTGTGTTGTCATTTGTAAGAAGTGCGCAGGTACAGTAATTAATGACAGGCTGTGCGGGTTCTGAAAAATGTCATATTTGCATATATGTGTATGTCCTTGAATTAGCTTTTTTTATTTTTACAGTGCCATCCTTGTGAAAGTTTTGACAAACAAAAAGTGAATGTAACTTTTTTTTTAATACCAAGGTCATCCTTATTCTAAAGCACTTCCATGCATAAATGACAGGTCTGTAAAGTGATTGGTTTCCTTCAGATGAATAATCCTTCACAATTAGTGGAAATTAAGACACACTAGCACTTTGTGGGAAATGGCTGGCTTTTGCAGGGCTGGATGCCAAAGGATAACAATTTTCAGTGTATAAATTTGGGGAATTAGTTCTATTACATCAGGGCATATTTTACTGTTAATAGGGATAGCTTTTTCAGATACTACTAAAAATCTAGTTCTATCATTTTTTATATTTAAATATGTGCTTAAGCAGTAGATTCAGGAAAATAGTTTATAACTCTAGGCTTTCTTTCAAAAGAAACCCTCCCAAAAGTATTCTACATCAGACAGCCTACTTTGTATATTCATTACTATCAAATGCAATCCACTTTTTTAAAAAAAAAAAAATTTTGGGTTTTTTTTTTGTGCTTTTATTTTATATTCAAATGTCAAACCCAGCCTTTTTTAGAAATAGCAATTAGAATAAATCTGTCTTCATTAAATATTTTTGTTACATCAGCAGAAGAGAAACCCAGTTTAAGTGCTTTCATTAAGTTAAAATACCCTTGGATTTTCAGGACAGCACAGATCTTTAGGACCAAGAGATTCAAAGGTCCGGAGTCTGAAAATGGATGCAAGCATTTGGAGCAATGAACTTATTGAGGTATGTAGTGATATTCTAACTCTTTGTTCCATCTTGAAAACTACTGTATGAATGTTCTTTATTGCTTTACTCACAAGAAAACTGAACATATTAGCTGCTAAATAACATGCTGCTGTTAGAGTAAACTTGATGTCTCTGGGTATAATATACCTTTGTGTCATTCAAAATACTCGTTTGTTTTGATAACTATCTATCCAATTTCTCTTAGTATTTCTCCAAGCATCTAGTTTTTGGGGAGAGAAAGAAAGAAAATGCTTTTGGAGAGCAATCACGATAGGCAATACTGGGAAGGGGAAAAGAAAGGAAACTTCTCACTACCAGTTTAGTTGTTTGGGGTGTTAAAAAGGGGTGCTGACAGAGAGGGATGAGTCATCAGTGTTTTCTTTAAAACATATGCTAGTCTTCTCTGACCTTTTACTGGTATTTTCTAATATGTATTGAAATATTATAACTGGTTAACCTTGTAAAGCTTAGTTGCCATTGATGGTAAATGATGATTACAGGCTTCATTATTCATTTATAGATGACCATAAGCAGTGACTGAGAGAGGCTTTCATTTCATCTCCTGCAGGCAATTTTCCTGTCTTTAATAACTTTTTTTTTCAACTTTTAGCAGCTGAAAACTATTTAGAGGCTAGCTTCATATCCTTTGTGCTGTTTTGCTTGTTTTTTTTCTTGTACCTCATCCAGCTCTTTATCATCATTGGAAATAAGAGGGCAAACAGTTTTTGGGCAGGAAATCTTCCTCCAGATGAAGAGCTGCATATGGATGCTCCTGCAGAAAAAAGGATAGCATTCATTACACAAAAATACAAAGAGGGAAAATTCAGGAAAGCACCTTTTGTCTACAAAACCAAGGAACAGTTAAATAAGGTAATACTAGAAAGGGTAAGCCATACCTTTTGTATTGTATTGTATCTGTGTGTAATTTGGTCATCTTGTTAAACTGGTGAGAAATAAATTCAGAATCCTGAGTGACATTCTCACAGAGCTGAATAAGGGTTGCTTTGGAGACTTTACAGGAGTAATTTCATGATTTCTTAGTTCCTAGTTTTTCCACTGTGTAAGAGGTTATAGTACCTAATATGGTGCCTGTAATACATCTTCCAGAGCCATCAATGCACACAACAATTCTTCTTCAAATGCACACTCTAGGGATGCAAATTCCCACTTCACTTCTTTAGATTCCTTCTTTATGTGTTTTTGGTATCTTCTATGTCTGACATGTAACATTGCAGTACATTAAATGATTCAGTGTTATCAATGGTGAAAGTAGCTCATGCACACTTATATAGTAGCTTGTAGCTAACTGGAAATGAAACAAGGTAAAATTAATGATGAAAAATGTGTGTTCTCAGTGTTTCCTTTTACACAAATAACACAAATTCTTTACAGTTATAAAATGGAAATTCTAATTATAATTACCAATTTCTGTGTAATTTTTGATGTCCATTTGACTGACTTCTAATATCTGTTGATTTTGGAGTCATGATTGTTTAGGGTTTATGAATATCAGAGTTTAAATGCATGTATTTTTACAATGCTAATGCATTCAATTGCATGAGTCAAATTTGTCTCTAAGGGTATGCAGAGATTGTGGGGAGGCAGTAACATTTAAAAGTTATTGTGGTTTGAACTAGAGAGGTCTCATTTGTTCAGTGGTTATTGTGTTAAAAAGGAAGTGTTATTTTCTGTTATAAGTTGTATGGTAGTTATACACATAAGAAGTTAAAATGGGGGCATAGAAGAATAGTTGTCATTAAAACACTTCTAGCCAAAGAACCATCACACTGTATAGCTTGAATTTAGGTTTTCTGCATTTCATTGGAACTGGGAAACATTTCTGGGCTTCACAGGGAACTCTTTGTCTTTGCAAAATAAAACATTTGGATTGTTTTCTATTTATTGGTAGCAGCTGTGCAAGAGACTTTATTTAATATAGTAACTGCAGACCACAGAAAATAGCTCTGTGTTTTACAGGCTTAATTTTTCTGAAGTCTGTGTTTTTTGTTGGTGGGGGGGAAGTGTGTCTGTCAATTAATCATTTAACTACCGGGAAAAAATATCAGATGTAATGGTCAAATTGTCTATAGAGACATGAAATTACAATGTAATAAGGTGGTCATTGCCAAGTAATTCTAGAACTTTTACTGAACTGTCTGCCCTGTCATCTCGTGCCTACTGGATGCTTATATGTTTATTAGAGCAGCTGAATTTGAGAGTAGTACTCTTCTTGTGCTGAGTGACCTCTGCTTTAATCATTTAAGAAAAACTCATTCATTAAGTAAATAATTGAAATAAATACTAAATCATAGAAATTGTTATGGAATAGACTGCTGTAATTGTGTAGCTGCTCCTGGTTTTAAGGTTTTGGACCAACATTTTGAAAGAAAAAAAAAAAGGGGGGGGGGGGGGAAGGTTTGTTATGTTTGCCTGTCTTTGTGTATACAAAAATGAAAAGGGACTGATGTTTTAGGATACAGTGAGATCTTTAAATCTCAAGGAAGATTATCAAGTATGAAGATACCCTGAAGAATTGTTGCCTTATTGACTGTGACCATAGTTTTGAAAAACTACCTATGAATTTCAGTCTGTTTCCTAGTAATGTAAGGAGTGTAAGGATCAAATCTTATCTCTTTGGTTGAACTTTTGAGGTCTGAAATAATAAGATTTTTTTCTTTAGTAGTTTGGTGTGTGAAGGAAAATAAGGGGGAATTTTTCACGTAAATAAACCACAAGCTTCCCCTCCAGTTGTATTAATTCATGTTATCCTTCCCAAGTGAAACTTGCAGCAGCAATGTCTTGCAGGGTTTGGGTTGATGATGCTGGGTTTTCTTTTTTAGTTGTTGCTGCTTTTTTCTAGATTCAGACCACACTTCATGATTCCTGCTACTTCTCAATGTTTATGTTTTTTGAAAATGCAGGGGAACTATATTGGAGGTGAAAGGATTTGCATCTAAATGACATGTACTTGTTGCCACTAACTTTCAAATTTAAACAGAGTTCTTGTTTTCCCTCTCCATGATAAGGCCCTGTGTGCTGCCGTAGTTAAACAAGATGTGCTAGAAACTCTGATGTTGCTGTTCAGTGGGGCCGATGCTATGTGTGCCACTGGAGACCCTGTTTACAGTACTCCGTACTTATTAGCCAAGAAAGCTGGACAAAGACTGCAAATGGAATTCCTGTACCATAATAAGTTCTCAGGTAGGATATATTCTCTTTGTTTTGATCTTCTATATTTTATCTTGAGCAAAAGGGAAGGAAGGAAGGAATTCAGAAGAAAAATTGGCATTGAGTTGAACAACAGTGGTATAGCGAAAGGGGAGTTGTGATGGCATTAACTGTATTTTAGCAGACAGCGTATGTAATTGTGTACAAGTTACTTTTATTTTGCTCAGACATCAAGTTTAGGCCGTAAAATAATAAAAAACTCAGTGATAACTCATAGAGCTCATACTCTTATTTATAACACAGAAGAAAAACGTCATCTGTTCTGCCAATATTATTAGGCTTTTACTAGAAAAAATGGGTATGTACAGTTAATACGTATCTAAAGTATTTGTCTGGGCTTTGTTTTTTCTTAAAAATTATTTAAATTGATATCTACCCCTGCTGCACACAGACCTACCTGTTTTTTCACAAACTCTCCTCCCAAAATAAAACTCGCCTCTTGAACCTGTAATATGATCTATCCCAGCAAACTATCTTTTTTTCAGATCACAACTTCTGTTACAGGTTGGAGCACGTGATAAACTCTGGCTTTGAAAGTCAACAGGTCTGGTCACAGCGTGTAACTGTTATGAGGCTCTTTAAAACAGAAAGCTATTCTTAAAAAATAAAAAAATAAATAAATTGTAGAGTATGGATGTGCCTGAGCTTACCTTTTAAAAGGGCCGTACAGTATCTGAAGCAATCTGGGAAATGAAAGTTCACATGCAGATTTACACTGGAAAAAATTAGCTATGCTATTCTGCAGCCAGCATTGTGGACATACTCCTGGACCAACTTTCCATTGTCTCGTGCCACTCTGCAAAGTAACACTGCATTGGCTGTGTCTTTTCTCCTTTTAGCCTTCCAGCCAAGGCAGCATCACCATATGCTGGTGCTAGTGTTTGTTCTTCTCTTCAGAGAAAGGGAGGTCATTGCAGGTTGACAGTGATTCTCCGAATCATTGTCTGTCTGCTGCCAGAGTTGGTGGTAAACTTCTAGATAAGCCCTCCAGAGAAACAATTCCCTTCTGCTGAAGTATGTTACATAAGGGATGAAAAAAAGAGCTTACTACACCAGAAAACTGTATTTTAGATTACATTGGCAAGCAGTGGTAGACAATGGCAATGTTGTAACAAATGTGAACCAATGTTTTTTTGATGAATATGTAAGCATTTTATTCTAATTATAAAAATAAATCAGTAAGAATTATCTGTGCTGTAGTAAAGATATTACAGAGCAATTGCATATGTACAGATAGGCAGTTAGAAAGACCTGTGGAGAAATGGTTATAACTGATATAACTGAAGTTTTGTATGTTACTACTTTGTCTTTTAATAGATTTCCCAAACTATGATACTTGTTTTGAAAGTGGCTTCTCTGAAGATTCTTCACATTCCACCTTTCTTTGTGAATTCTTATACAAAGTTTCTTCTAATACTGCTAAGCTTCTTACAGAGAAGAAATTAAAAGAAGGTATTTCACTTTTACTTCATGCATTTGAATAAAACATGAATATGTATGGTTTGGATGAATTTGGTTCTTTTTAACTTCTTGCATTACGTTTTAAAAGATAAAATGTCTTTGACGTGACATATCCTCTTTTGATTAAGTAGACCTCTTTCAGATAAAGAAAATACTGATTATCTTGATCTTTTTATTCAGTGTTTGACAGAGGAAGAAAACTGAACTACTGAAAAATTATTCAGTTAACAACAGTTATTGATAAATAAAAACCATGTTTAATTTTACTTGGATGGATGCTACTAACTGTGAAAAAGTAGTTTCCATCTAAAATGATAATATTCCAGAAATCATTTAAAAGTATCACTGACCTTTTAGTAAGAGTCCAAATGGCTAACACCTGGGATATTTCTAAAGCTCACAAATTTTAAAAGTATTCCAAGTGGAAATGAGCACTTCCAACAACTTTACAACAAATTGAGCTTTGTGGGGTGAAAATGTGTGTATATCACCGTAGATACACATGGTCTTCTGTGTACATGAGTCTTCTATGATTTTTTTTTTTTGAGAGAGATGTTATCAGATAATTTTCTTCGCTTTTTGTTTCCTTTTTTCTCCCCAGTTGTGTTCCTATATTTTTCTTCCATCTAAACAAAAAAATGATGCAGATTTAAAAATCTGGGCTGATTTATAGTTGAGTTTATTGCTCCTAAAATCTTGACACGGTGTCCTATGTCAGTATATACATATTTTTGTATGATTATGTCCATATTCTCATGGTGTATGCCTTTAAGATCCTTTGTGGAGATTAAAGCATGTAAAAGCACATAACTCCTATTTAAATATGCTTTTGAAGAATCTACATGTTAGTGTGGGTCCAGATACTTGAAAGCATTGGATGATCAAGAGAACTAATGCCTGATCACAGGCATTTCCCAGCAACTTTGCAGTTGTTCACAAAGGCACCTGTTGTGGCAGAGGACTGCTGCTGGACAGGACTTTCTTGAGGATTGTTCTGAAACTGCACTGAGCTTATTCAGGAAAGGAAGGAATAACCGCAGACCTCACTACTACCTGCTCTAAGCGTAGACCTTGTCTTCTGTGCTGTGGGTATCTGTAGCTATATTCATCAAAAAAAAAAAAAAAAAAGACCTCACTAAGAGATGCAGAGAACAGATACAAGGCAATACTACTGCTCTGTTCTAACACAATGGTATGTCGGAAGTGCAGTATAAGTTTGTAAATACCTGTATAGATTGAAGATTTAGCTATAAATGCTCACAGAATGTCTCCTGTAGTACTTTTTGGGGAGATGCAGTGGGAGTGAGCATCATTAGTAGGATGCCTTAAAAATATTTATGAAGAAAGTCCACAGACAGGAAACTACTGAATTTTGACTGTTTTCCATCATAAGTTTTTAGTGGACAGAAATGAAGCTGCTTTGAAAGCTTGTAGTCTATTGCTTAGTATTGCACTTACTACTTGAAGGAACATACTGTAAATGGAAAGGAACTAGATTTCCCTCAGCTCAAGTTTTGGCCTCTGAAATTGTGATAGTGTCTTGTAGATAGTAGATGTTCTGCTAGTTGGCTTTTTGGGGGATTTTTCTTGGGGTGTTTGTTTGCTTTGTTTTTGCATTAATGTTGAATTACCTATGTGTTTGTCAGGACTGATGTTTCTGGGATGGGTGCTTTACAGATACATAGGAAGATAGGTTTCCCTGACCACTTGCAGTTTAAGAAGACAAATGACAAATGCGACAAGGGAGGAAGGTGTAATAATAACATCCTTTCAACAACAATGAAAAACCCCTGCAATTTTGAAAACCCTCTTGCCTGAGGGCTCTAATATATCTCAACCATGTGTAAGAAGTATTATGACAAAAGGGTTTTTTTGCCATTTAAAACATAAAACACGTAATCTTTTTTTCCCTTCTGTATTGATTTTTTTTTTCCCTACATCAAGGATTGTGTCTACCTTTATAAAATCTCATTAACATGAAGTAATATGGGATATGCATATCGCAGATTGTTGGGAATAGGTGGTAATATTTTTTTTTTTCCTTCTTACTGTCTTTAGAAAATAATTTGATGGTTAGAGTGCTAATGTGTGGGAGATACAGTTTCAGTTCCCTCCTCTGCCTGTAAAGATTCAAATAAGAAGGTCCCATTACCCTAAAAAGTGACCTAGCTGTTTAGTTCTAGAGAAACAAATGAGCTCTCCTGTTGAAGAATTTCTGACGCTGCAAACTAATTGAGTTCTCACTGGGCCAGAGAGGGAGCACCATTCTCTAACTGGGGATTACAGCACTTGTCTAAATTTTGGGCCCTGTCCCAAAGTACATTGGGCTTTTGATCTACTGATTTTTAAATTTTTTTTAATGCTCTTTGTGGAAAGGGCTGCAAGCCAGAATCCTATTAAGCAGTCTAACCATTAAACTAGAGTGAAGTTCTTCCTCAGGGTTACGAATCTCTGAGGCAGTTGTCAGCCTTGCCTTTAGTGCCAAGGGCTGAAAATCTAAGCGCTGTGTTTGTTGTCACAGAAAACTGTTATCCCTTTGTGGACTGAGCCCTAGTGGTAAAAGCACACTCAAGAAATCACAGCGCTGTGAACTGCACCCAGGTTTTACAACAACCAGGTGGAACACCTGGAAATACAGTCCAGTTTTTCATTATGTAGGTTTCAGATAGCGCAGGAGAGAATAAGCTAACTTTGTGTGTACTTCTCATTATAGTGGCATCAGTGGTTTCAGCAGGGGTGCATAACTTTTGAGGAAAGTTGTTGTTAATTAAAAGCTGTTGATGATCAGCAGGAAGAGCGCTCAAACATTGGTGCTAATCTGATGCAATGGATCAAAAAGTAAAGGTTACAGGTTTAGTGGCTCAGGTTTGATTTTTTTGCTTCTGTTTTTAGTGTAGAAGGTTTTATGGAGCCCTGTTAAAAGCCTTGACATTCCAAAATCATCCTTGAGAGTTGTAACAGCTTAATGAATATTGAAGCAGTGAGCTGTTTTGTAGAATAGGCTTTGGGGGAATGGGAGGAGGAAAGCTGGGGGACAAAAAACCCTAAACAATCAAAACCTCCAAGTTTGATGCTCAGCTCCTGTAAACCTATACATTTTCAAACCCTTTATTTTTTGTTTATTTTAGTATTTAAAAAGTGTATTTAGGCAGAATATAGATAGAACTAGATAGCAAGTAGAATGATACAAATAAATACTAATAAAATAGTACTTAGGTATTTATAAAATGTATAAATCATATAGCAAATAACAGAAAAACTAATTGGATGAAATATGAGATAACATACTAAGTATTGGCTAACTACAACTGCAGTTTGGTTTTTTGTTTTATTTTTGTGTTTTTTTTCCAGAGCTGTTTTACCAAATTCTCACAAATACTTTACCAGAATATTTACAGCTGTATAGGAATTTTAAGATTGTAGAAATAAACAGAGTATTTTCACTTAGGACCTGCTTCTCTGCAGTGGAGGGAATAGATACACCTCAAATTATATTCTAAGAACTAGATGTAAGCTAGGATGAATGCATGAGTATTTTGAGTAGCAAATAGTCATTAATATGCTATGTCGTGTGCTGTATTTGTATTTTAGGTTCATAAGAGGGAGTAGACATTTGGTCTTAATTAAATATGTCAAATAATACTTTTGAGTTGCTCTGCAGATTTTTTTCCTCCACCTTGTATTTTTCTTTTTTTAACGTATAGATGGCAATTACTAGATACTCCAAGTATCTTATTCAAAGTTATTTGAAGATAGGAATTCTTAACTAGGTAATTTAACCATGCTCAGCAACTGTAAATTGTTACACGTTGAAAGCACCCTACAAATATTAGCATTCTGTAAACTAGTGTTGCTGAATGCATTTACCCTTGCAAGGTATATATGTGAATAGCAACACGAGAGATCTCCAATATGTTCTAATGTGAACGTGCCATCCTGAAATGGCTATAGCTACTGCCTGTCTATGATGTATTCATTTATCTCCCCAGGTATACAGAATAAATTCTGTACAATTTCATTACTATCTGACACTTGGGCCTGCAGTAGGAGAGAATTGAGCTCAACCACTGATGTACCTAGAAAGGGTTGTTCTATTAGTTTTTCTGTTCTTCAGTTTGTCATCCTCTACTATTTTGGTAGTATATATTTTTTAAAAAAACAATCATGTTAAATAACACAACTTCTGATAGTGTTTTCCTTGTGCTTTCTAGCAGTGTGGGTACAAGTTCTGACATGTATGACATTGTTTTTTCTAGGCTATTTGAAAGGTTTAAATTGTTTTCCTTGGTCTTGTGACAGTGAGTGGACACCCAAGCGTTACCAAACAATGGAAGACATTGACTTGGTTTTGGCCTCTAGTTCCAGTAACATGAAAGAAAGAGTAGCCCTTTTTTGCTACTGCATACTATGACTCACTCACTCATTTTGCTCTCAGCTATTGTCAGAATATATTGTTCTTGTAGCTTTCAGTGTTTCTAACTTTGTAGCGTGTTTTCTTCTTGCTTGTTTAACTCTCTTCTGCTAAACGTGTGACTATTGTGTACTAGCTCTTCCCCCATCAAGTTCCACAGGAAGTGAAGTAAAAGCCCTATACAATGCTAAAGTTAACTTAAGTGATTTAATATACTCATAAAGTAAAAATAGGTGTGTTGTATTTGAAATACTCTTTTCTTAAATTACCATGTGCTGGAGTTTCTGTAGGTTAAGTTGTATCAACACAGACATTGAATTCCTGGCTCACTGAAGTCAATGAGACTGAGATTTCATCATAAATGTATTACAAGTACAACACAGCTATGCATCCTGTGAGGCAACTTCTATAGGAAGAGGTAATTTTTATTATTATGCCAACTGACTTTTCTATTATTTCTTTAATCACAGATTGCAACAAAAGATGGTGCACTTTGGAAAGTGGCTTTCTGAGCTACTACGAAAATGATAAAACTACGACTCCTAATGGTATGATTGACATCAATGAAGTTATCTGTCTTGTAGTGCACAAGTCAGACTTCTTTTTAAATAGAGGGTAGGTTCCCAAATTAATATTTTGATAAACAAACTGGGGTATTTAAAAGATTTTATTCTGGGTTTTGAGAGCGGTTCATTTGTTCCTGAATTTTGAACATGCAATTTAGAAAAAAAGCTGAATTGTTTTATGTTGACTTCAAGAAATAAGTGCTAAGTGGTAATTGGGGATTTTTTTTTTTTTCTTATAGTGATATAATGAAAATGTTAGGGCAATTTAAAAGGGCAACATAAATTAGATACATCTGTTTCTTATTAAAACTGTAATGCATATTCTCAGTGCTTAAAAGGTTACATGATGATAAATTGAACAATTAATACTCATTTTTCTTCCTCGGATTGACCTCTGCCTCAAGCCGAAACTCCCGCTTTGTTTCTTCCTGATAATCAGCAGATTAGACTTCTCCACAATGATTTTGATTTTGATCACAGATCTATCTGTCTTTGAAACCCATTCTTTGTTCTGCACTTGAGGACAACAGTGTTAACTGTCGAACATTGTGTTAGTTTGAAGATAACTTTTTTTGTGGTCTTGTTTTTCTTTTATAGCTCGCTTACATCTCATTTTGTACACTAAAAACATCACATGGAGATTCACCTAAATCTGAGTTGCGTCCCAGTAATACTTGATTTCTTTAGGGCAACATTTTTGTTTAAACTATACTTTGGATCTGTCTAACAACCTCCATAACACTTCCTTTTAAATTCCTTTATGTGTGTGTATATGTAAAATAACAAGATCTTTCTACAGTATAATCCTGTAATGCTTGTAGTTAAAATGCAAAGTGTCTGCAAAGAAAACAGTCTATTCAGTGAGCTTCTGGAAAAGATAACGGGAAGAAAGGACTTTATCTACTATAGTGATAAAGGGCACGCAGAGGGGAGAAATCCTGACACATGGTGGTGCCTCAACATGCTATAAAATACAGTGGAGATGGCCTTCACTATTCTGTAGTAGCGTAGCTATGTGGTATCCAGAAAAAAGAAAAATATCACCTTCTTCTGTCATTGAATCTAACCTATTGCTTGCCACATTTCCAAATGGTTCAGGATAATACCTAAATTAAAAACATGTTGGCTGAATACTCCACTTTTAGGGAATGACTAATCTCCTGCTGTCCTTTACCTGCAATTGGATAGTTTTATGAGAAACTTCCCTAAATTTGATATTTCATGTAGTGAAACAATTGGTCCTTAAAATGTCTATTCTATTGGTCAGAATTAAGTATTTACATATAATTTTCAAAGTGGTTATTGAAAATGAGAGAGCTGACTCATGTTCAGTTCTCCAGATTTAGACAAATCTCAGCTCCAGCATTGAGAGGAAAACGCGTGCTCCATCTATTTGGATTCTAGGGAAAGGTCACAGACGAAATCACGCTTAAATTGGTGAACCATAATTTATAAATTAAAGACTGACCCCAAGTCCAACAAGAGATTTACTTTTCAAATTCCACCCCAATTTCAACTGGTTTGCTTTTTCTTCTTTACTATCCTATTATTTTGTCAGTTAAAAATGGAAAAAACAGGGTCCATCTGTTTAAATAATGATATACTTTTTAAAAACAAAAAACCCAAGAAACTCCCCCCAAAACTTCTGAGAACTTCTTGAGCTACAGCAACTTCGAAGGGTAGTCAAAGACGACAGAACGAAACGCTTCTTGGTGGTGGCAGGTGATAAAAGGAGTGGCAGTGACCATGTATTTCACCCTAGGAGGTTCAGGATGGAGAATAGGAAAGGCCTCTTCCTTAGAAGGGTGGTGGTGAACAGGAACAGGTTGCTCAGAGAAACAGTAGTCTCCATCCTCGAAGGTTTTCAAGGCTTTTCATTGCCGTTCTGATCTATGGTTAGTGATAGTCCTACTTTGAGCAGGAGATTAGACCAAGTGACATCTAAAAATCCCTTTGAACCAACTTTTCTATGATTCTGTGGTAACTTGTTTACAACTTCCCATTCAATGACTTGGTCTGCTTATATTAAACCTAAACAAAATGTTTTGAATGCATCACAAAAATATACTTGCTGAAATCAAATGAACTTGCAAAAGCTAAAAACTACCTGTGAATTTTAATGACTTTATGTAAACATTTTTTTAATTTCAGAATTACTGAAAAAACTATTAAGCAGTAGCCTCTAAACACGTATTATTGACCGGAAAAGCACTTTGATCATGTTGTTATAAAATATTCTGTTATTAGCTGGGTTGTACTTGTAAGATTGGAGGAGAAATGCAAATGAGTTCCATTCCATAGGTATGAAATAATGAAAAAATAGAGAGAGAAATGGGACTCTCGTGTGTCTACTGTTATGAAGACTAAATACAGCTGCCTTCTTCCTCTTGCTTGCTTCAGGGACATCTTTACCTTTGAAATCTACTTAATGTCAGAACGTGTTTTTCTATTTGGAGCTGAAACTGCATATTCACAAAGAAAATGGACTTGGGCAATAGCTAAGGTAATACTGATAATTATCTTTTCCAGTTAGGCCAGGAGCCTTTGCACAAAGAATAAAGTGTCATTGTTAGCTTAAAATCCTCTGAGAAGACATTCTTGATGAATACTCATCTATCTCGTGTGTAAAGGTTTCTTGTGCAGTAGGAAGAAATAACTTCTGTGATTTAATGTTTGAAACAAGATAATAAAATAAAATGGAAAAGGAATTGAAGCCATATTTTAATGTCGACCTTAAGGATATATTAAAGGCACTCTAGTATAAAGACACATACTATATGAATTTATTTCAGCTAAGTTGTTTATGGTTGCAATTCTATTCTTTTATTTGCTGAAACAGAATTCATAAAGCAGTATCGTATTTTATACAGTACCAAATGCGAATAGCAAATGCTAATAGGCACATTACTAATTGAATCAATTGTAGTTTAAAAAGCAAAAACGTTTGAATTGTAGAGTATGAATGGAAAAAAAAAAGTTATATTTGATTTTATAATTTAAATTTAGTGCATATATGGGTTATGAATGATAAATCTGAAAGTCTTATTTTTTTACTGTGGCTTTCATCCTTGAATCTTATAGATTTGCAATATCTTGATTTGTTTTTTTTTAGGGGAAGAGGGTTTTTTTTCTTCATCTGACTCACCCCATTTTCTTTGGTAGCATTTTGTTCCCCCTGTGGCTGAATGCTTATTAGAGAGAGACTGTGACCTGATTGGCCAGCTGTACTACAAAGATTGCCATAACCTGGATCAGTGGAGAAAAGGCTGGTTTGCTATAGAGAAGTCGAGCCTTTATTTTTGTCTTGAAATGGAGAATGCTGAAGAAGATTCCATATATCTAAGGAGGTTGCAAGAACTAAGTAAGAATTTTGCTTAATATCTAGAATTCAGGAAATACTCTACAGAATTAATTCAATGTTATGGACATTTCTGTTACATTTTAAAGTCATAAACATTAGGGAGCTCAGTAACTATTCCTTTGCATGAGCCTGATGCTCTCCCAACTCTCATCTAAATATGGTAAAGTTCTGTCTTGGATTTTTTTCCCTACTCAGTGGCACACGCTAGAGAGATTTCTCACAGCTTCATAATGAATGAAGACAATTTTTGTTCCAGTTGCAGCAGTATCTTTCTTACAAGAGTACAGAATTGAATAATAATATATGACCTTTTGGGATTATTGTGTCATATTTTTGACAGGGCAGAAGTATTCACTGCAGAATGTGTTCTTGAGATGATTGACAGGCCTAGTTTTAAAATACTCAAATGTACTGGAAAAATTATAATTCTCTTGGAAAACTATTTCACAGACTAATAGACTTTTCTTTTTTTCTGATACTAAAAATATCTTTGCTCAATATCATGATGTGGAAAGATAAGAATATTTATACAAATGGTCTTTGATGAACAATTTTATATCATTGTCTGTAATTATGCTCTGAATCCTCTTTAAGCATATCTGCCCTACTTGTTTTTATATCGAACAAGCCAATGTGTTATGTAGGAAAGTAAAAATAATTTGAGATTTTATATTAAAGTAACATAGAGAAGATAATTTAGTTCTTTATTGATGATCCTCTTTGTAAATGCTGTCAGATTACAGACTGTTTTGCAAGAACTTGCCTAAATGCCATTGGGCTTTCTACTGTTTATTTACTGCCACCTTACATTTGCTGTGAATAACACCGTGAAGGTGGTTTTTAATCAGGAATATTTTTATGCCTCTAGCTATCTTTTAATTTGTGAAGACTTTTTGATCTTGATTCATAATTAAAAGGTTAGGCAGTAGGAGAACTGTTTCTGATATTAGTTTTGATAATGCAACTGTAGTTGCTCCTACCCTAATCACAGGAGCATCCGAAATCTGTGTATATCTCAAGTATAGAAATGAAACAAACATTTAGCTTTCAGTTGAAAATTGTTTTTGCTTGGGTTTTGATTTTTAAATATTAGTTATATAACAGAGTTGTATTTCTTGGAAATATTATATATCCGTACTCCTACCTTTTCTTTGATTTCTGGTTTCCCCAAAATAAATTTGCTCCACTATTAAGACTGAATTGTATAACTGAAACTTGCCAAATAATGAATCATCAGTGGAAGTATAGTCACTTACCTTCTTGATATTTGACTCAGGAAATGTAAATGAGGCCAGGAGTATGTGTGATACAAAACCATCATATAACATGCATCAGAATATGTTTATTGTACTTCATTGATATTCAGGACATTACTGTCTCTGGGAATTAGTTGAGATAAGATGTGGATTATATATAAGACCTAAACTTTGAAAGAATTAACTTTTCAGAATTTTGAATTAGTAAACAGGTTACATTTAATTTACCATTTTTAGTATAGTGCACAGCATAGTTTTATAAGCACTTTTACTGGAAACTATCCAGATGTATTTTCTCTATTATGTATAATCTAAGTGTTGTTCAGGGTGCTTTTTTTTACCAGGAATAGCATAAGGCAACATAAAGAAGGGTGGCAGTGATCTTCACAGTATAACATATAACTCACGTTATGTTATTGTAAATATCTGCAGCCATTAGAGTGCAAGTAAATTAATGGATTCAAAAATCCAGCTTACTTCTGAATCATTATGTCTTCTAAAACTTGTATTTACAAGCTTAATTTTAATATAATAAAGCACTGTAGCATGTTTTCACATTAAAATACCTGTTTAACCTTTCTTTATAATTTTCTGTATTAATTTTTCTTGTAAATGTGAGTGTATTGTGGTATTTTGTGGAGTTTTGTTTCTATTATCAGCAGCATTCTTTATTTGAAATGTTTGAGAATTCCATGCTCCTTTTGTCACTGAAGATCATTTTGAAAAAACATGTCTATATGTGCATGTATGTGTTTGTCTATATATATGTGTCTGTGTAGATCATATGAACGTGTATGTGTTTTGTTTTCAGCAATCAGTAGTGTGATGCAAAATGGAGAGAAAATAGATGTCCTGCTGCTCGTTGAAAAAGGAAGGTAAGGTTCCCATCTGAATAAAGCTTTGATCTGCTTTTATATTGATGTGTTCGAATTCTTGATGATCAGGCATGGAGCTTTTTCACTTGCGGTTGCTAGAGAGAGAGTAAATTTGCAGACTTTTTAAAGGAGGGAAAGTCTTTGTGTATTAATTACGTTTCATGTCTGTGTCAGGAAATGCTAACAAGTACTGCTTAATTAAAAGCAGTTTTCCCACTGAGAAAATTATTCCCAGTCAGATTAGTCTGCCAATAACAGTTTCTTCAAAAGGACCTAACTTCTTTTACCCTGTAAAGAAAGTGTACATCTTTGGAGCATTTACCACTTGCTTCTCAATTTTTTTATCACTTGCACGAACCCAGAATTCTGTGTCTCAGTCTGTGTAGGTCAGGATTGAGAGGGTACGTATGAGTCCTCTGGTTAGTCTTACTGTAATGGCTGATCTCAGTTAGCACCATACTAGCTAGAAAAAAACATACTTGTGAAGCAAACATGATCCATGTCTGCTTCCAAGTAGGTAATATCCTGCTGAGATCACTCTGTCAAGTAGAGTGATATGGGAGGTTGAAACTTGAAGCAGGGTATTTCTGCCTCCTATATGAGTACAAATTTAAAGATGAAAGTAAAATTATTGAAAATAATTCTTATTTTGTAATAGGTTGGGGTTTTTTTATTTCAATGATAGATTATTGGGCAAACGTCTGTGTAAGAAGTGGTGCAGTGTTTACATAGTATTCTGAACAGCCAATAATAGGTTAATAAAGAAAGATCGTTTTTCTCTTTGTTGGGGAAACAAAAAAACCACCACAGATACCTTTGGCATCTATTCAGAGTTGGAGAAACTTGTTGGAGAAACTCATTGTAACTTGTGTGTTCTGAATTTTAACTCTTCCTAAGATACTGTTCAAGTTCCAGAATTCAGTAAGGTGATGCAGATCAGAAACACTTTTTCCTGTTGTTTCTTTTTCGAAGACACATATTGAAAGATTCAGCATTAAGTAAGATGCATAGACCAACCAGGGAACCAGACGTATCCTGTTCAAGGTGCAGTCCAATAGATGAATACAAACTGTGCATCTAATTTCATAGATAGCAGCACTGAGCAAAATTCCTAGCTCCAAGTCAGCTTTTATTATTTATTTCATTATAATATTCTGTCAGTGAAGGTAGGTTTTCCCTAAACTACTTTAATAGCTTAATGGAAATTCTGAACTATTTGAAAATAATTTCAACAGGAGCACCAGCTGATTTATGGTGACCATGAATATGTTTAATTTTTCTTCACTGAAGTCTGCCATAAAGGATTTAATTGCATAGTGTTCACATTATCTTAACCATTAAAAGCCATATGGGTATACAAGCTTTGGCGTAGTGATTCTTGCTTAGGATATTATTCCAAAACTATCCAGGTGTTCAGCACAGTTGCATGATAATTGCATCTTGCAGTGATAAGAAATTTAATGTGTGTGTGGGGAAAATGATTAAATATAAAATCACCTTTATCTTTAGACTCAATTATTGTAAATGGAAACAAAACCAGCAATCCTCCTTCTGCCCCTCCAAACCCTAGATAAATTAATTAATGCTTTTGAGAAGTCATCATCATCAACTAAATGATACATAGTTTCTAGGTTTTCCTATTTTGTCTGTTATTTTATAACAGTGCTGGTCTAATGCCAAGTTTGGCATAGATTGATCACTTGGAAGGGGCCCTATATACTGATCTATTGACAACTTTCACGTTAATTTGTTAGTCACTTAAATGCAGGATAAATGATAAAACCCCAAAAACCAGTATGTCAAGAATGAAACGAAATGAGTAAGATTCTTCCAGAATTAAGAAAAGTTTGGGGGGGGGGGGAACCCCAAAACCCACAAAAAAACCCAAAACCAAAAAAAACCCACCCCACCCTTTTTTGCATAAAGAAATACATGTGGTTGATGTGTTACAACATCTTGCTAAATTTTATTAGAAGAAACGATGAAAAAACCTTGAGTATTTTCTTACTGAAGCTCATACTGTTCTTCCATTTATTTTTTTTTTTTGTTACTGACTTCAAACTAACTTCCCATTACTTACAAATACTTATGCCTTTTTTCAAGTGTCAGTCATTGGGTTGATTAATTAGGGAAGATCATACATTACATGTATCATACACCTTTTTCTCCAACCCAGCTGGAAATCCTGACTTCTCACTACACTGTTTTCTTATGCCATAATCAGATGGTCATTTGCCTCATCCTATGTTCTGCTTTCATAGTTAAAATGCTTCTTGCTAGAAGTGGCAAACCATTTTCCAGATTTCTGTGGCTGACACTTCCCTCTGTCACATAGAGATATCTTCTGGTTTGCTCCATATTCAGTTTGAGTTTTTTTCCCCTCGATCTGTCCTATCTATTTGTAAAATTCCTGAAGTGACTGGTGATACTTGGTCTCTTGTTGCCATCCAGACAGAAGTTGCATAGTGGATAGGTGAAGAAGCTACTGCTGTGTAGTTTAACAGAGGTCAACAGAGTGATCTGTACACTGAAGAGAGGAAAGTAATTTTTAAATATATCTTTTGTATATAAAATCTAATGCAAATTCTCTAATGCCATACTTTAAGGAAAAACAGTTGTGCAGATAATTTAGTTTCAAATGTTTCTTCTTTTTTTCGCTGTAATCATTTAAGCTCTCTCTTAGGTGTTCATGAATGTTTTCAGACCATGGTGTAATCCAGATGTGCTCTTTTTTTTCCCTGTTACGCTTCTCTTGTAGTTAGCTCTTTCTTATTATAGATAATAAACCTTCCCTACATACTGGCACAATTTCTTTATGCTGATGGTTCATTAATTGCAATGCTTTCTTCTTAACCCTTTGATGATAGCAGTAAGATTTCTTGTAAAATGCAGTTATGAGCACAAAATTCTAGAATCTAGAAATAATCTAAACATAAGACTCAGATGAGTGAAAGGACTCGTGCTTCCAGTATGATGTGCTGGATGTAAGACCCTTAATATCGTTTGAAGAAATATTGCTGACCTTTGTTATATATCTGTAATTATTAGTGGAATTTCCATGCTTTAATCGCAATTTGATTATTCCTATATAATTTCATAGCAATGCGTACCTTTTTAGTACCTCTGTTTCCAGACATGTAGATTATTAGAATCACTTGAAAATTGCTGGAGGGCACTGGGTTGTGCTGATGTCTGTTTCTCACCCTTCATCCCCACAATCCTTACCCAGAATCACTTAGTATCACTGCTTTCCCAATGCAGAGTTATGCAACAAAGCATACAGACATAGCTAAAGCTAGTGGACTTTGCAAGATGGGTTAAAGAGAAGCCTTTGCACTGTTGTGGATGAAGTGTGCTCATGTATGTTGTTTGCCTGACTACTGGTGCAGAAGGATGTGGTGGTAGTCCACGGTAAAGTTGAAAAGCTAACAGTAGCTTCCTTGATGTTGAGACTTGGTGATCTTGGACTGCTGCAGTCATTTGTGGCAATTCAATTGCCTCAATTCACTAAGGCAGAAACCTACCTTGGTGGGTCGTCTTGTTTGTTGGGTACTTAAATTATTAATTTCTTGGGTTTGGACTGTATGTGCTTCACACTTAACAGAGCAAAAACTCTGCCATTATTCACCATGTAATCACTGTTGCTAACTATTTGTCATTAAATGTGTGCTCTTTATCAATTTTTTGAACTGGAAGAAGTAGCACATATATAAACATACTGTAGAAGACACTGAATTTATATTGTAGGAATGCATTTTGGTTCAGAGTCTGTGCAAAGTAGTTGGTAGTCTGCATGATAGGTAGATCTTTGTAAACATTGCAGTAAAAATTCTTTCAAACATGATTACTTCTATAAGCTTAGAAGTATTTTTGACATTAAGTTGCTCTGTTTTGTGGTACACAGGACATCAGTACACTTCAGCCTGTGTTTATATGCTTAGTCTTAAGCCTTACATTTAATATAACTTTGTATTTTGATAGTAGCAATTAGTTCAGTGAGAAATACCTGTATTTGTTATTACTACTGTCTCTGAAAACTGTGTGGAAGAGATGATGACATTGACATGAAAAGCAGAAGCTAGATCTGCAAAGCTGTCTCTATTGCTTCATGGAATTCTGTAGAAGACTTCTGCTGTGTTTTGAGGAAAGTTCTGCTTTTCTGCTGGTAACTATTTCCTCTTTCCTTTTCATACCATCTTCCAGCTTCATGGAGATCAACAAATGGTTTCCAAGTGGGAAAAATATGTTGTTAAGTTTGGCTAAAATTGTTAAAATTAGAAGGAATGCTTAAACTTCTTATTCATACATTGTTGTATGTTTTTATGATTTAAATGTATCCTAGGTGTGCTATCTCTGCCAAAAATACTGTGGTTTGAGATAAGCTTTCTAAGGCACTTCACAGTAAATTGACTGAATTCTGAACCGTGTCTGGTACTGGTTTAATTTCCTTTTCTCCCTTCTTCTCTTTTATGGTGTGGTAGTAAATGCTGAAATTGCTTCTCGGACTTCCCTGACTTTCTTAGGTGACTGCTCTGGAGATTTTTGACTGGGCGAAGTTGTTAATTTTTTGGAAAATAATTAGTTGCCTTCCATGAATGATCCAGGTTCCACGATAGCAGCAAGATTTTTCACGTTTACATTTTTTACCAGCAACTTCTCTTTCATGACTGTGTTGGTGCTATAAGACTGCTATTTAAAGAGATACCCCATTTTCTTTGTTAATTATTAAGTAACTTCTTCCTCTGTAATTTGAATTTAACTCAACAGCTTTTCAAATTTTAGAAAACAATGAGAGCATCATCTCTTGGTAGTTCTGATATGTTTTTTCTAATGTGATGCATTGAGGGGAAGATGGGAAGATCCACAGAATACAGGATGGTCTTTTTCACATAGTTTAGGTAACTCATATATCACGACAGTTAATTCACAGGCACATGATTTAGACTTTCATATTTAGACATCTTCATGATTTAGACTCTGTGAAAAAATACAGATAAGTTTAAATTACCTTTTGAAGTTCAATACACTACTGTATTTCCTCTCTCCTCTGGTGCTGATTCATTGATATACAGCAGAGTTGCCCTTTTCTTGTTTAGAAGTAATAATATTTTCACTTTACAGTATGCTGCTTCCTGTACATATCATGATTCTTTAGAAAACAAAAAATAATCTGTTGAGACTTCCATTTATCCTTTTGCATAATACCATAATGCAAATCCTGCTGTTCTACAGGGAAAATAAAAAGATGGTAATATGCATATATGTGTGTATCTCTTGTGTTGGGAAGCAACATAAATCTTCTGTAAATCATAGTCCTAACCTCCGCTGATCTGTGAACAGTACTAAAGGAATAGTGTAACATGCACTGTCAGACTCTTTTCCACTCGGTTCAAACTTTTTCATTTCCTCTTATAAGTGGCTACAGCAGTACCGGAGGATGTCAGGGTGATGTGTTGTTTGGAAGCCATTGGTTGGGAGCCACCCATGTAGGACATCCATTCTGACAGGTCTTCAGAAAATTGAATTAGGCACACTCATTTTACTGTAAAAATTTGAAAGCGTTATGCAAAGTATTGGTTTTTCTTAATGGAAGAGAGAGGCTGAATGTTTCTACTAGCCAGGCATGTGTGGTGGTTAATTCTTGACTTTCAAAGTCATGAAGTAGAGACTTTTTAAAAAGGGACTTCAGTAAGATGAACTATTTTATTGTCTCCTACTCTGCTGCTGAATGGCTAAGTCTGTATGGTGCATCCTGAGAATACTTCTGATCCTGGGTCTGTGTGTGTACATTGACTGCATCCTCGCTTCCTATTGAGACAGGAATGCTAGAATGGAAATGTTTTATGAAAGCAAAATTGCAAGAAGCTGGTAAAAAAAAATTGAAATTAAATATTCCATCATTATATGAAATGCTTTGCGTTTTTTTCTAAATAAAATAAAATGAATGTTTGTTTATATTTTGATGAAAGTATTTTCATAGAAGTTCAGTAGAACATTAACTTTTCCTAATTAGCAAATAAATTGTCATTAAAGAAATGAATCCCTTACATTTCTTTAGTGGGAGACGAAGAGTATGTATGTAGAAAACTTTGCTTGCTATTTTAACACTTAAAACAATTGTTTATTACATACATGCATATGAATGGACATACACCCTTAAACTTTTCAATTTTGGAATTGTCTCTTAGAAGGTAACCTGTCAAGGGTAAACAGAGGGGATTATTGTCGCGTGTTTAAATAATAAAATCAGAACAGGGCCATGCTTTGAGATAAACAGGTAATTAAAGAGTTGCATTAACTTATTCTACCTCAACTCTTAGTTTTTTCATACGTGTTCCTTAGCTCTATGATTGCCTGAGGGTGATCCCTTTGATACATGTAAAAGAGGGAAGTTCAATATGTCTCAGCTCCTCTACAGAAGTTTGGGGGGGGTGGGGAGTAGAAAACAAGGAAAGCCTTTTCCGGTATTGAAAGATGTCTCTCAATCTCTCTTTCCCACTTAACTGTGACTTGGACTTACGAATGCACAGTGTAGGAGCAGGACTGAAGAAGAGTAATTAAAACATTGGTCAGGTCCTTTCAAAAGCCTGTGACAGTGTTTGTGGATCTTCTTTCATTTATTGTGACACTGCTAGTACAAATATAGTTGGAAAAAAAAGATGCTGTAACAACAGGCCACCACCACAGCTTTATGTGGTGGAAGGTGCCTTGATGTCTTATTCCAAGTAGTTCTTATTTTTTTCTGGCCATCTACTATGTTGCTATAGTAAAATAACATCAGTTGTATATTTCTTTTCTGCATTCAAAATATTTTTATACTTTTCAGAACGCTATACATCCATGGCCATACGAAGCTGGATTTCATGGTCTGGTATACTGCAATTGAAAAAGCAGCAGGTACAGATGGTAATGCGTTACAAGATCAGCAGCTCAGCAAAAATGATGTTCCTATTATAGTGAACAGCTGTATAGCATTTGTTACACAGTATGGTAAGTATAGCGGATTTTATTCAACCTAAAATCATTTGTATAATACGTAGGCCCCCACGCCATCAGATCTTATTGAATGAGTTTATATATTACCTAAAGTAAAACCATACCCCTCGTTAGCCTTGCCGCTCTTTGATGTGGTGGTGAAGTACACTGCCACACATCTGAGAACGGGCAGTTTGGGGAAATACAACTTGGTACATTCCCTTTATAGACACCTTCCTATTTTAAAAATTGACTTGTTTGCCTGATGTAGCTCAGCTTTGAGGTCCAGTGCCTCAGTGCAGAACACCTCAGCCCTGAAAATAAGCTATGTGAACTAGGAAAGGCTATGGCCTGGAATGGTCAGCACATCTTCTGGGAAACTGATATTAACTGTGGAGCCGAGTTCAGTCTTAAGGCTGCTGTTTTTTCAGCATAATAGCCCAAGGACGTATAGTCAGTTACCATTGGTTTAAGTAAATTTTGCCAGCATAACTTTCCACAGCCTTAGATCATATGCAGGTGATGTCTGTGTCCTTTTTACTACTGCAAATTCATCAGTTTTCTTTTGAAATGTTAAATACATATCAACCCTGTACAAATCTGTCTTCAGGATAAATGTGTCTAACCTCTGTCAGTATGAGAAAGCCTAATTTATATTTCAGCGATTGAAGTTTAACTAAATAACTTTTGCATATGGCAACACTGCATTATGGTAAATAGTTGTGTCGGGGTTACAACTATTGCCTAAAACCAAGAAATAAATGTTTTTGCTAAATTATTTTTTAACCGTTAGCAATAGGAATTATTGTAAGTATAGTTTACACTGTTTCATGCACTGAAATGTTGTTAAAGCAGGGTAATTATGTCCGCCACTCAGAATAATCGCTCGTGTGTGTTCTAAATTAAAAGTCAGTTTCCTAATGTCTTTTAAGTAAGTTAGATCTTTATTGAAAAATATGTTTTTTCAGGATCAGCATTACTGGGTGTTAAAATACTCATTTGAAAGCTGAAGGAATTATTTGTATGCATTACTTGTATGCGTACATGTTCTTGTGTCATCATGGTAAAAGTTCTGTCTTCAGTTGTGGTCTACAGATGACAGACACTATCGGGTCCCACAGCTGTTCCTGACGGTAGCAATACAAAGGCAGTATCAAATGGTAGTGCTTGTGGGCATTACAGGAAACGTGAATTGCAAGAACATAAGACATGATTTCATAGATTTTGACAGAGTACTTAATTTCACAGGTACATAAGAAAAGCAGGGTTTTGTATAAAATACAGTTCTCTTTGAAGAAATGTGGGGAATGCAGGAAACACCTCCACAAAGAGAAACAACAGGACTGCACATCTATGCCAAACTTCCACAAGTTTTTAAAAAAAAAAAAAGTTTTGGCTACTGTCATATGCAGTGATTGAAGGTAGTCTTGACTGTGTTTTAGACTATGAATTTTGTGTTAAGTTGGCTTTGAGCTTTGGTGTTTTTAGTTGTAAAATACAAGAATAGTAGCTGCCTGATGTCTTCCTGAACGTGAGAAAAACCAGAAAAAAAGGAATATTTTCTACTAATCTTGAGGCTTTTAAGGGTGGAAAGTTTCAGATTAGGTGAATACAATACTACTTTACGGAGTCCTAAGTTGAGTTCATCAGTAGGGTAATAAAATAGTGGGAGTTTTGCTCATGAAAGCAGCTGTGGTTTATGTGTAATACAATACCAGTCATCAAAACTTCTTTCCTTCACCGTGCCTTTTGAAACTATTGTTTTAGGAAGTCCTGAAGAGATTTGGGGATTTGAATTGCCTGTAAGGTATTCCTGAAATTGTGATCACAGGCTTTCTTAATATTATGATGTGTATTTTTGCAAAGAGGTCTGGTTGGGTGTAAGCAGACTTGGCAGTATTTTTACTAACAAAGTGAGTATGTGCAAAAGGTCAGAGAGATTTTTAGTAGGAAATATGATGTGTTTAACAGCCAGATATGCTGTTCCTATAATGAAGTTTGGAATTTTTCAAAGAATACTTGATTTTACATTTATTTATTTTTCTGTCCTGTATTTTGGTAACTTAGGTTTAGGTAGCAAGCAGATCTACCTTAAGAATGGTGATTCTTCCAATGTGGCTGAACTGCTGGAAAGCTTCAAAAAAGATGCAAGGAGTGTTAAACTAAGAGCAGGAAAACATCAGCTTGAAGATGTGACTGATGTATTGAAAAGTTTTCTTTCTCAAATAGATGATGCACTTCTCACTAAAGAACTTTATCCATTCTGGATCTCAGCGTTAGGTAATGTATTCAGTAACACTCAATTCAGAAAAGGTTGTATGTACGTTTTCAGTATCAAATTTGAGGGGGTTGTAATTACTTGCCGTATGTCAACCTATGTTATTTGATAATCAGCAAAACAATTGTAGTGAGGAAAAAAAATGTTTAGAGCTTGGCTGCAATAGACTTATGTTAATCAGAGATGATTTTATTACCTTTAAGTGAACCATTATAATAATAATAAATAGCGATGTTTCCTTGACAATGTATCTGTAAACAGTAGACCAATATAGCAGTGTATTGTGGTTGTATCAGCCAAGGTAAGTGATGATTAATATTTTATGGAAGCATTGATGGTAGAATTCAAGGCAAACGTTAGAGTAGGAAAAAAATGTGTACTCTGTCTTTTGACCATATGGAGAAATTTAGTTCAAAACTGGCAAAATGTTGATGCTATCATCCGCACGATAGTTAAATGACAGTCTTGCTGCTTATATTCTTCAGATATTTTTTCTGAACATTCACACAAAGTTATGTATATTAACAATGTAGACTTCTTAACAACTATTACTTGTTTTTTGTTTCCTTAGCAATATTAATTTAATTTGAAAGAAAATTTAAGTAACTTCAACTCAAACTGTAACTTGTGATAGATACATGAGGATGTGCATCTCTGTATGGTTGAAAACAGAACCATGAGATTACTATACATTAATTAGTTACTCATTACATAAATTGTGATGATTTTTATAGTGTTCTTAAAAACAGCTATATTTCTATCTGTTTCTGTATTGCAGTATTTACAGACTGCAAGAAACAAATCCTTTCCCTCCCAAACTGTGCCATAAAGTTGTAGATGATGCATAGCAATAAGAGATGCATAGGAAAAGCTAAGATAGAACATCAATTTCTGCATTAGTGCATTGAAATCATATAGCCCTATTTACTGTGTGGTGAGTTTTGTCTTTTTTAAAGATATTAAAAGCATATTCCTCTCTGATTTTGCTTAAGTTCAAACAGATGGAGGTTGCTTTAATATGAACCACTAGAAGTTTGGGAAATTCAAGTATGAATATTACACATTTTTGACCTTTAACCTCAATTTGAACAAACTAGAGGAAAGAATATTAAGAACTTATTCACTTACCACAAGATTGCTCTCATCAGAAATCAGAAAAAATCGTTTTATGTAGCAGTTTAGATTTAAGTTGGCTCTTTTGTGAAAGTGCATAATGGTGTCACAGTGATTTAACTTCCTGATTTGCACATGGGGCTAAAATTCTGCTTCAGCTTTACAGCAGAGAATCTTGTCCTGTTACAGTTAAGTGACACTGCAAGTACTTGTGGGAAGACTAAAACACTTAGGAAGATAGAGTAGAAGACCTTTAAACTGTTGTTTGTTTGTTTGTTTGTTCTTCCAGTTACCAAAGGAATCAAAACATAGTATGGTAGTTAGTGGAGAGTGCTAGCGATCAGCTGGAAGAGATAAGAGTTCTTCTGTGCTTTTTCTTTTCAGAAAATTGAGAGAAACAAGGGGCTCAGAAGAAAAAGCTAAATAAATAAATGAAATTTACATTAAATTTGCTTATGTCCCAAGCAGGATTATGCTATGTAGTATCTATGCAGCACAGGGAGGCAGACTTGAAGGTAGAGAGCTGTGGCTGTGTCTCAGATACTGTAATTCCCAAGACTGGAGTTCCTGTCATCGGCTCTGCCACCGTTCAGCTATGTACTTTGTACAACTTAATTCACCACCCCTTCCCCTTTGCTCTCCTCTTATTATTCTTATATATTTGGATCTTTAAACTACTTTGGACCTTGAGACACTTTTCCAATAAAAGTGAAAAAGATGAAAAGGTCTTTTCCTTTCTCATCTCTGGGAACTCTCAGAAGTACATTTGCACTTGTGCGTACACAGATGCACTCACACATGTACACACACAAACTACAGATTAAATATCCTTTGGGAGGAATAGCAATTGCTATCCTGGGATTTAGTCTTAAACTGTAGCAAATGGTGCTTGAATATAGAACTGGCCCTCTTTATTGCTGATATTGTTTCCCTGAACTAGTGTACAATAATAGACTTTGATAATAGTAGATTGTCAGTATTGCCTTTATGAAGAAGAGGTTGATTGGGTAAATTGGAATTTTAAATGACTAGATGATGCCAATATAGTTAATGAGAACTGTTGTTGGTTTTTAGTGTGCATTGTTATTAATGCTCAATGATTATTATTTTCTGGCAGATACACAGAATGAAAAGGAACGTGTGAGGAAGTACGAAGCTTTTATTCGGACACTTCCACCAGTCAATAGGGCAACTTTGGCTGCTTTAATTGAACATCTTTACAGGTCAATGCAAATGATGCACTGTAGCAGAGAAATTCTTGTAATGTGTTCTCGGTATAACTCTACCATAAATGAAATGTGGCTTGTTTCATTAACTAGTAAGCATCAAAGGCTTACCTAGTTGTGACGATTAATTATATTTGATTCCCTTTAATTTATAATGTGTTTTTTCTTTGGTTGTATTTTTAGCAGTAGGTATCTATAAATATCAATGGGATGGAACAGCCTCACAGTGAGATAGGGCTGCCAGTGTATGTGTCCAAGTAGGGTAATTTTTGATGTATTTTCTTTATACGAATTCATTTTACCCCAGTCTGCTAGTCTTCCAGAGGATTGTTGCAAACGGTTCTTGAAATTAAAAGATTTTTTCAGGGAAAATGTCCTTCTCCACAGTCTGTGTTGTACATAATAAGTTTGAGAATTAGCTACCCTTTCTGTTTTTCATCAACGCTTCATTTTGCAACTGAGGTAGCAGTAGAGAATATCCAAAACTTAAACTTGTTTAAGCAGCAAAGGTCATGTCTTATTCCTAGATCAAAGCAGCAGCAGCAAATGTATAAAAAATGTGTGACTTGGATGATTCTGCAGTGTCATGGTTAAATAGTAATGGTCTCATATTATATTATATTATCTATTGAACAAGTCAAATTATATTCCTGGTAAATTGTAGTGGGTAGGGAATGTGTAGAACCTTTTCTTTACAGGATATTGTGTTTAGAAATTACATTACATAGCCAGGTATGTAGCAGATGTCCTTTAAAAACTGTTTATACGATTATTAAATTGATTGGTGCCATTATTCGGATAAAGATTATAGTAAATATTGTGTTTAACAATGCTTCTAAGCATATCCAGTTAAGATATATTAATATGCTGTTATTTCTGTTCTGAAAGTAGTTTGAATTCATGTGTATAACAGCCAAAATTCTGTGATACTGTAAAGTGTTTGCTTCCAAAAGAGGACACATTATGTAAACAACAGAACTGATACGAAAACTTTACCATAAATGTAGAAACTAAGAAGGATCTCTTTTCTTTCCACATTTTGTTTGATCTTGAATCATAAGTTTGTAGGATATACTTACGTAACACAATATAGCGAAGCTGTATTTAGCATTGGTGCGGCTGCACCTTGAGTACTGTGTGCAGTTCTGGGCCCCACAATTTAAGAAGGATGTGAAGGTCCTTGAATGCGTCCAGAGGAGGGCAACAAAGCTGGTGAAAGGGCTGGAAGGAGTGTCCTATGGGGAGTGGCTAAGGGCTTTGGGCTTGTCTAGTTTGGAGAAAAGGAGGCTGAGAGGCGACCTCATTGCTCTCTACAGCTTCCCGAGGAGGGGAAGTGGAGGGGGAGGTGCTGATCTCTTCTCCCTGGTATCCAGTGACAGGATGCGTGGGAATGGTTCAAAGCTGCTTCTGGGGAGGTTCAGATTTGATATTAGGAGACATTTCTTTACCGAGAGGGTGGCCAAACACTGGAACAGGCTTCCTAGAGAGGTGGTCAATGTCCCAAACCTGTCAGTACTTAAGAGGCATTTGGACAATGCCCTTAACAGCATGCTTTAACTTTTGGTCAGCCCTGAAGTGGTCAGGCAGTTGGACTAGATGATCGTTGTAGGTCCCTTCCAACTGAACTGTTCTATTCTATTTTTATTCTGTTCTAAATAATTTTGATATCACTTGAGATGCAAATAGAAAGTATAAGTTTTCATTTCTGTAATGAGATGTGAGATAAAGTATATAAAGAAATAAATATAAAAAAGAATAAATAATACTAGATTTTTTTCATTGCATTTAATGTTGTTATTCTTTTTGAAATGCACTGCATAATCTGTAGAGGAGCCTCAGACAAAGGAACAATGAAACCTCCTAAATATATTTCTTTTTCCTTCAACAGGGTGCAGAAGTGTTCTGAAATCAATCATATGAACCCTCACAATCTAGCCATGGTGTTTTCCTCATGCTTATTCCAAACTAAAGGCCAAACTAGTGAAGAAGTCAATGTAATTGAAGATCTAATTAAAAATTATGTGCAACTTTTTGATGTAGGTATCTTCATGTAAAAGTGCCCTAATTGTTCAGCTGTTAGACACGCTAAAATATAGAAATCTTCATAAATATGATCTTGCTATTAGTTACACTGTCTGAGGACTTGCGGGGCTTTTGAACTCTAATTCAGTGGACATTGTTCTTGGTCTGCTTCAAATTTTATTTCCCAGCTAGCTTAGCCTGTGTAGGAAAGACTGTATTTATAGGATTGCTGTGAGCTACTGTTTCCCAAAATGGTGCGCATCCTTCTTGCTGACACCAGCATACCAATTTTAAGAAAATTTTAAGATTATGACTATTAAAAATAATACTTGTATTCAAATGTTATGGGCCTGATCAGAACTGAAGCATGGAAGAATTCTGTGTTCTTAATCTCTGAGCTGTGGTTACAATAAATGCTTTAGAGAAAGTGTTTGGTTCCTTAGCCTAGAAAGAACATTAAATCCAACTGGATAGAAAAGATACTACTAGCAGCAATTTGTATTAGCCATTTTGGTTTAGAGTTTACTGTGCCACTGTAACATTGTTTGGCAGTTTTTCGTGGACTCCTCGCTCTTCTAATATGTATTTGGTAAAATTTGTAGTAACGAATCCCATCAATGGAAGTGCTGTTTCTGACTGATAGAATATTTTGCATAGCTGCTTCTATAAGAACATGATTATCAGTTTTGTTATTTATTATTTACTATTGTTAAATGTAAGCATTCCTCTATATTTCTACTTGTATTTGTCTTAGTTTATTATATTAAATTGGTGTTTGCTAGTTTATGTTGTGATTTTTATACTAGCTGCCTTATACTTATTAATTGATCAAAAATGATCCATTTTAAATAGATAAATGAAGACCAGGTCAAACAAATGGATATAGAGAACAGCTTTATTACCAGGTGGAAAGACACTCAGGTAAGTGGCAAATATCAACTGGTATGAAAACAATTTTAACAAAGACTATTCTGTTGTTCACAGGTTTTTATACCTAGATTTAAATATAAATTTCTAAGTTTGTATAGTGACCAGTGTTAACTACGGAGCTGAGGGAAGTAAAATGAAACAAAAGAGGAGGCATAAACTGATAAAGCAAAACAGTTCTGTGTGAAGCATACTGTGGAATTATGTTCTGGCCTGAGCACTGGGATGACTTACAGATGGTTACATGCTTTTACTATGCTTCATAAATTGTACTAGGAGGAAATGGTCAACATTTGCAAGTGTGAAAGTGATGACCTGTCTTTTCTTAATTTTAAACATGCATATTAAATATCTTCAAGTGTATATTAATACTTTTATTATTTCATGAGCTTTGGGTATACATGGTCTCTCTTCATTAGAGTTTCACCATCCCTTTGAGTTTAAAGCATCTAAATCTTTAGCTGCATCCTGTTTTGTGACCAACCCCAAAGCACAAATATTATTTGGGGAAGCTTCAGACACATACTAACAGTCAAACTGAACTTAGTGATACGATATAAGAAAATGGGATATCTTATGCCACTTATTATCATCTTGAGTTCCAGTCTTACCTTTAACAACTTTTGAATAACTTCAGAGTGATAAGAAACTGTGAAGTGATAGCATGTTTCACTGTCTGAATGGTATTTGTGTACAGTCCTAATTAAAGCAAAAATTAAAATTGGTAAGTTTCATAACACTACCAAGGTTGTTGAATTAAGAGAGGTAAAAGGAAATGTAGGGAGCTTAAAAGCTTTTTCAGAAATGTAAAGTAGTGGAGGAGAAGCTTTCAGTGATTTTGGAGCCTATAGGGCTTTAGAAACTAATAGAAAGCTAGCAGAAAAATCTATAATGCTTTGTGTGTTGGCTGCCTTCCCCCTTCCAGCAACAGTTTTGTGGTACCTTGTAAGCCATCATTAAGAAGACAGGGTCTTGCAAATACATGTTGAACTTCCATGTTCTGTGAATTGCTATCTGGAGTCTTATTTTTATCTCATATTGTCTGGGTCAGAGTGGCATGAAGCTTTCTGACCATAATGGCCTACTGTGAATGTGCATATAGAAGGTACAATGCCTATTTCCTCCTTTTGGTGCCCGGTGGGGAGTGACCAAGTCACTGGGAAACGATTTAAAGTTTACTTCTAGTGTCTGTGTTGCAGAATCGAAACATCTGCCTTGGTAATGGCAAAAAACCCCACAAATTTGATATCCCTAAGAGCATTCTGCAAGGCAGGTGTTGAAGTCTCTTTAATGGAACTTATTAATTCTAGGGTCCATGAAAAGGACCTTATTGAGATTAGAGAATAACATTTTGAAGCCTAAGACAGTGGAAATGCACAGACTTTTAAATACATTCTTTTCTGTGGTTTTAGAACCCAAAAATGCTTGTTACAGCTTGTTACACTAATAACATTTTCCAAGCAACTCTGGGAAGCTGTAATGGTTCAATGTTTGTAGTACCTTCTGGAAACATTAGGGAGATATGAGAGGAGTTTCATAAGTAGAGAAAGAGATAGTGGAGACATTTTTATTAGATAGGGAGAAAAAAGTAGAAAGGAAACTGAAAGGCTGTTGATGGATTGAATAATATAGTAGCAACTGCTGGTTAGGTAGGTTTGTCTAAAACTGAAGCTGTGAGGAATATAGAGAAGACCCAAATAAAGTAGGCTTGTTCTGTATTTTTCCACCTGGATACCACTGCGAAATCCCCTTTATGAGGTGTGTTGTATTTGAAAGGCTGCTTGTTGAAGAAAAAGAGAGACACTTGCTTTTGTTTTTTTAAAATAAAAGTCTAGGCTTTCTAAAATTGGTAAAGTTTTTACTAAAAACCTTCCAGCACCTGAAAAGCCAGTCTTCCAAATTTTAAACTTTATAATCGAATTGGAACCTTCATGAATAATTGGGCCTGTTTGGACTGGTTTCCCTGGGACTCTCCAGGTTGTTGGGCAGCGGAGTTATAGAAAGATTGAACCGGGGTTTTAACTGTTCTTATTTTGCTCTCAGCAAAGTCTCTAGCATTAATAGTCAGCTTTCTGAATTTATGGTTACACCTACTGTGTTAATAGACTCTGGCTTGATTCTCATAACACACATGGCTAAGCTTTAATTTCAATACAAAAAATAGTAATACCACTTTAACCTTAAAAATGTAACAAAATCTGCTACCTCATCACAGAATTATCATAGAATATCTCAAATTGGAATGGACCCATAAGGATCATCGGGTTCAACTCCCTGCTCCTCACAGGACTACCTAAAACTAAACCATATGACTAAGAGCGTTGTCCAGATGCTCCTTGAACTCTGACAAGCTTGGTGCCGTGACCACTTCCTAACTAATCCCAATCACCTTGTTCTCATTCATGTTTGGAAACACTTTCCAGGAGGATTTTCTCCGTCACCTTCCCAGGGACTGAGGTGATAGCTCCCCAAATCTTCCTTCTTGCCCTTCTTGAAGATGGGATTGACACTTGTGCTCTTCCAGTCTTGGGAAACATCTCCCAGTTGTCATGACTCTTCACAGATAATTGAGAGTGACTTTACAGTGACATCAGTGAGATTCCTCAGCATTCGTGGGTCCTACTTGTCAGGCCGCATGGACTTGCGTACGTCTAGTTTCTTTAAGTGCTCCTTAACCTGGTCCTCCTCCACTGAGGGTAATCTTCCTTGCTCCAGACCTTCCCTCTGGTACTTGTAGAATCCTTTCCTGTTGCCCTTCACATACCTTGCAAGTCTCAACTCGGGGTCAGCCTTGTTTTTTCTAACCTCATCCCTGCACAATGGGACAGGAGCTCTGTGCTTTTCTTGGGTCACCTGCCCCTGCTTCCATCTCTTACACACTTTGTTCATTTTGTCTGAATTCAGTCAGGAGGTCTTTGCTCATCCAACCAGGCCTCAGAAACAGAAAGAGATGATTTACGGTGCTTTATTGTACTTAAAATTTGGAAGGCAGCAGTGAAAGGGCTTCTTATTTTATTAGGTGGTATGCAACTGTCAAATTTGTTCTCGTTCATTCTTAACACATTGCTAGAAATGACTACTTTTAGTTTCAGAGAGAACGCTTGTACAAATAGAACTTACAAAACAGAAGAAAATGGCACTTCCTACTTCAGTTTAAAGGGAGAGAAAGGGCTAAAAAGAAATGCATTAGGAATTGTATTTAAATGTATGCATTTGAAAATCTATTTTTTTCATCCCATGGGAAAAAAAGTTCTCCAAAGAATGTGGTAAATAAGTGCTAAATACTTAGATATGATGTATGAGAGAGTCTCAGCTGGACTATGAAGTCTGCCTACTGAGTCTCCTAGATATGACATGTCACCGATATTAAATTTCACTGAATCATGTTATCACCTGGGTTTATCTGTGAATTTTTGCTGTATTCATTAAGTGCTTTCTCAGACAATTTCTAGAGTAAGTTATTATATCACAGCTATGATTTCCATCTCAGCATTGCTCCCCCTCCCCGCCCCGGGCAGGAGGTCTTGTGTTTGCATCCCACATAGAGTTCTGAAAGTCCAGAGGCCTTAGGTGCACGAGGGCTAACCTTACCTGAGGTGCAGAAGCACTCCCTGGCTCGCTCTGGGATCTTGGGACCCCAGCTGCTCAGAGCCCTGACCAGAGCGTGCCCTGGTTCTTTCCAGGCCCATGCTGTTAGGTTGCTGGTGGCATGATCTCAGGCATTGTGTCATGTAAGAAGCAGTAGTTCCATTTCAAGAATCTAGCGCAAGGCTCCTGTATCCCAGTAGTACTGTTCTGTCCCAGATTAAGCACTTCAGTTACTTGTGAAATGGGCAGGGAGACTTGCAGTCCTAACGGTCAGCATGCTGCATAGGAAGCCTTCTGACCCAGCCAGTAGCTGCGATGCTGAAGGAAGGAGCCTCTTAAATCCTCCCTTTCTTGTGTTCCTGAACATGTGTGTCTCAGATACTGATTCACAGACCCAAACCACCGTCTTAAGATAAGGTACTTTCTAAAGGAGAACTTGAACATTTTCTTCCATTTTAACATGCAGATGAGGAATGAGGAGGCTAAATACTTCCTTGTGCAAGGAAATGGCTGACATGAAGGCATTTTTCCTTCTCTTGAATATCTGTGGTTACAGTGTGGTACAGCTTTATTAGATGCAGTGGAGTGTATTATTTCCTTTGTGTCAAATTCCAACCCTTCACAATCCTTCCACAACTTTACAATTACCTGGAGTAAATTCGAGCCTGTCTGTTATGGCACTGTCTTGGAAATATGAATTCAAATCATTGGGTTTGGCAGTGGGCTCATTCAGAGTGTATCCTGGATGAGTTTAATGGTTAGATGGATTAGCTTCACGGCTTTACCAAGGTGGCACCAGTCCTAAGTAAGAAAAGAAACTTTAGGTACCAAGAATGTTTTAATAGAAAAGGCTAATTCGTTGGATACCCATGTACATAAGTGATTGTTTTGAGGATTGCTATTGTGAAATTAAACACAGAAAGATCTGTTTAGCCTCTTTTTGCATTGCTCAAGACCTTATGTGACCAAACACTTTGGATTTCCATATGAACTGTTATGTAAACAAAGGAAAAATATATCAGAAATATCTGTATGCTAGAAAATCTCAATGTGAAAAGGAGACAGAAAAATTGATTATTAATGAAAAATTATTATAGTAAAGTATTGCCTTTTTCACTCTCTTCTAGAAATATTTTACTATTAAGACCTAATCAGATATTTTATGCTATATTATTTGTATTGTGTGGGCAAAATGGATGTGCACTATAAATGGTGTACATTGTTTTATGGCTTTATTCTTTAATATAGACTTGAATGGCATAAACCGGAAAATAGTATACAGAATGATCAACTCCCCTGTTTCCCAAATAGGGCAATGATCTCAACTTAAAGCTGTGGTTGATGTTCTTCTCCCTATACAGAAAATAAGTAATGCAAAATTCTTAGAACAAACTCGGTCACTGGGGCATTTTAACATTGTGTGTCTGAAGTAATTCCAGATTCCTGCTTGGAAAACATGGATTCTTAATATTCAGTACATGTTTTCACAACCTGTTATGAGGTAAATAGTAACTGAGCTGCTGGATTTTAGTAATTAATCTTTGTCAATATTGTATCTGGAGACATCATGAAATGCTGAGTTTGAGTTGGAAAATGGTTTTGGATCTTACCGAATCATTGGTATCTTTAGTCTGTATGGCATTTCCTGGAAAAAAGAGCCACCAGAAGTCAAGCTAGTAAATATGAACTCAGGAGACCTCAGTTGTTTGGGAGCACTTGCCCCAGAGTTTTCCTTTTAGCTTTCTAAACAAGCAATGGACACTGGAACAAAACTTCTGCCTTTTAATGGTTGATAAATTGAAGTTTGAACTACTCTTAAGGTTAGGGGCTGCATGCTCTCCGTTGTGTCAGCCTATTACCCATTGAATGTAACAACTGAGGAATGGAGTCCTCAAGAGCCTGACTGTCATTTGTGGCAATTTGATTGTGACTATGAACATTTTTCCCCTCTGAATTAAGCTGTGGAACATTTTATGCCAGTTGCCAATTTTTCTGTAGCAGACATGATTAATGTAACTAGTGTTTCAATTTAAACACTGTTTTCAATTTAGTGTTTCACATAACATGTGAAATGCATGGATGTCTAATGCCTGGGGCCACTTCAATGCATGAGGGAGTAATTCTGATCAAAGATGGTGCGCTTGCTATTATTTCAAAGTATTTACTGCCTGAAGCCCACTGATTACAGAAGCTTATTCTAGGTGGTTACAAGGATGTTTTGAGATTTATATAAAACTTTTTCTGTGGAAGAATTCAACATTTCCCTAACTATGCATGGTATTGTCAGTAGGTTTTGCTGGGGGAATACATTAGAGCCAGACCTGGACTAACACTAAGTGCTTTTGAAAAAGATTGACCTTCATCTTTGTTATACTTTACATTTATAACTTCTGTCATAAGTATAAAGTGCATATTACTCATAATTTCGGAAGACTAGATTATATGGATGCCTACGCTTTGTATTTTACCAGGCTTGGCTGTATAAACTTCTTTTAAACTGCTGCTGTTAAGTTCAACTTAGCATTTGATGCTTTCATTAACACCATATAAAGAATAGCCAGACCCCCGCCTATTGTCATGAGCTGTATTTGCCACTACAGACATGAAATAGAATAAACATTTTCAGAATAGAAACAGTGGTTAGTTGGAATGGTATAGCTTTAAGTTGATATCTTTCATTATTTCAGTGAAAGAAAGGGGTATGCTGAAACATTTTCAGCTGCTCTACTTCTGTCAGTAGCTACCATCATTCAGCCTGTAAGCAGTTTGCAGGACCATGCATGTGCAAGTCTTGCATATGCAGACCTTGTGGCATGGAGACTGGACTCCAGGCTCATGCAGGAGAGGTAGCTCTTTGGCAACTTTTTTTGCATGGGCTTCCCGCTACTGCTAAAACTGATGACATGGTGCAGGCCGAGTGATGTAACAGCATGGGTGATTGGCAACTTAGGCCTCAAGCGGCTACAATGAAGAATTGTGTGTAAGAATCCTTTTCATTTAATCTGACATTATTGCATCAAAATGTGTGCATATTTGTGGGAGAATCATTGATGTAGATACATAATACATTCAAGTATATAGGTTGCTGTAGTGGAATTATTTCCAGGCTGGTGATGCAGAGTATTCAGAGAAGAACAACTGAACCAAATTTCTGCTGAAGGCCTGGAAGTTCTCATGTCTGAAATGTCACTGAAGTTCCATTCCAGGTGGCACTTCATTAGCCGCTCTTCATTTTCTGTCCACCATATACTTATGCCAGCTGTTTCTGTTTGCTGCTGTAATTTACATCACATTTTCTCTCCACACAGTTGTTTACATGAACCCAGTGGAAATCAAATGTCAGCTTCATTCTTATTTCCAACCTTCTTCTGTAATATCATCTGAAAAGCAAATTTTACAACTAAATGAGCTTTTTTGAGTCTGTGCCACTATAATTAAGCAGCTTTCTTCAAAGTAGCTTTGTAATGTTTTTCCTCACAAATGTTTCCATTAGTTTTCTGTTCTCAGAGGCTAAACTAACTTTAAAGTCACCATTTTTCAGAATGTTAATGTTCTTTAAAATTGAGTGCTGCCATTTATTTTTTTATAGAAATGTAGTTTTAGCTTCTGTAAATTAGTCAAAATGTATCCCAAAGCTCGCCTGTTTCTGTCATTTTCTCCATATCTTACTCTGTATATGATGCAGTTTACTTACTTTTCTTAACCTCTTCCTCTGAGTAATATATAAATAAGTAGCATCACTATGAATACTGTTCTCAAAATTAAGACACAAATTGTTATTCCTCATGTTAATTTAATTATTAATTCTTTATATTGGCTTATTAATAAAAGGGTACACCTCCTGAAAGGTCCAGTTTTCTGCCTTATTTTTTCTTCCTATGCTCTGATCATCACCATGTATTTTAGTTTTAGAAAATATTTTTGGTACTGTGATGCATTACAATCTTTTGAAGATGCTTATGACTATAGCGCAAGGGAATCGGAGCAGGCAAAACATGAGATTTTTAACTGTAGAAAAGTAAAGTAATTTCTCATCCTTGAAGATAATTTTATTGCCATAGATGAGCAAACCTAGGAAAATAAAAAATTCCTTCTCATGAGTCCGATTTTTGTCCTTGATCATAAAATGTTGGATTTACTGACTTTCCAATTTCTTTGTAAGTTCCATATTATTATTAGACATTCTTAAATTATGTTTGTTGGTATTGAGTATATTAAACTATTATATATAATGTAATACATTTGCTTTATCCTCTAATTATTCCACATGTTAGCGTTGTACATAAAGGTTAGATATCTATCAAAAAAATTTGAAGAGCTATGTTTAACATAGGTTGCTATCAAGAGCATCGTTTTGATTCCTTTTTTAACTATGTAATGACAAGTTTTCGTTGTGATTAATAATCATAAATGTAGTTTCATAGTAATGAATTTTTATTATCTGGATGTGTATGTATGGCTGTATGACTGAAACATTCTGTTATTTGTAATTTTTCCTCTCATTTTTAACTAACTCATTTTAGTTTGGGGTTCCTGTCCTGTCTTTTTTCATGGTTTTAAATTCTATTAATCTGTTTTGCCTCTGAAGTGAACCTGGTGACTTTGCAGACTTTGCAGTCTTAAATATAAATTTAAAATTTCCACTTATTTCATGTCTCCCCTAGTTTTCCTGCTCTTGAATGTATATTTGTAAAGCGTGTTCATTTTGTTTGATATGATTCTGTTGGATTTAAGTCAGGGTTTGGATTTTCCCCCTGAATCTGTGAATAGGTGGTTTTTTTTTTTTTCCTTACAGTAGTCAAATAAAAGTGAATGTAGTGCAGGTTTTTCCATTAGAGTCAACATTGCACTATTTTTGTAGATAAGTGGGTGAAAAAAAAGTTTGAGTTCAGTAGGTTCTAGCACATCTACTAGATAATAATTGTACTTTCTCAATTTAAAAGGATACTTAAAATATTTTTAAGACAGTCTAATTTTTTTTTTTAATTGTGTTTTGTTTTAGGTTTCCCAGGCTGGAGACTTGCTTATTGAAGTTTACGTGGAAAGAAAGGAGCCAGACTGTAGTATTATAATCAGGGTTAGTGTATAGAAGTGATACAGTGTTTTTACTAAGCACTTTCTCATGAAGTATACCAAATTTATTCTCATAAATGTTTTTATATAATTACATAATGAAAATATGAATTTATATCTATCACTATTCTTTTAATTTTTTTTTTAATTTGCTGTGTTGTCTAGGTTTTGTAAAGACTGATTATTATGCATTTTTAAGGAGAATGTTATGATACAATTTTAAAGGGGAGATGGCCTCCTTTAGTTTTACTGCAGTACACACTGGTATACATTCTCACAGCTCTATGGCTGCAACAGACAAGGACATTAACAAGTACACAGTGAATGCTGGTTTTATTCAATAGTACAAGGCTATTTAAATGACCTTCCTCCTGATTTTTCTTTTTGCCAGTGGCTATCTGCTTTCCTTGAGTGCTAAGAAACCAAAGCTTGTTACTTAACTATAATTGAGATATTTCAGCCTTATATCTGATAGTGTATTTTAAATACACTCATCTCCATGTAGTAGTCCTCTATTGTTTGGATGCTGAGGAAAAAAATTTCATTTCTCTAATGACAAAGGACAGATATTGTTAAGAAGGAAGTAGAAAATTTATGGCAATGCCTTTTTTTTTTTTTTTAATGTTATACCTCTCTGTTTCCTTTTTGTTCTGTTCAGCATACGACTCTCAAACACTTGTGTTTGTACATATATGTGGTATGCGATATACAGAGATACACACATACATACACAGAAGACATGCTTTTTTAAATAGGAATAAAAATGGGAATATGTATTGCTAAGATGATAAAATGGTACTTCTGTAATATTTACCCTCCCCTACCCAAGAAAATGTATCAAGGCTTTTTTTTTTTTTCCCCCTAATTTTTCAAGGGTAGAGAAAAAGAATTTCAAGTTACCAAGTTATCAGTCAGCTAAAAATTACAACTTTGATTTTGTGGAACAAAGTAAGGAAATCATGCTGGAGTCTGATAAATAATTTATGTGTTTCCAACTCTGTATATCTGCTGCCTTCCCCCCCCCCCCCCCCCAAGTCAGTTGCAGGGAAGAAGATTTTGAAAACAGAAATTGGAAATTGGGAGTTGTAATATATTATAAACTGCTTCAATTTGTATTACAGGTATCACCTTTGATGGAAGCAGAAGAATTAACTAATGATGTTTTAGGAATCAAAAACATTATTCCCAACAAAGATGATATCTGGGCTGCTTTTGAAGTACTTGAAAATGGAGAACTAGGTTAGTGACACTTAAATTTATGTGTGTTCATCAGATTTTATTGTTTTTATTTTTCAATACTTAACATAATCAAAAGCTTAGTTAAGGAGTTACAAAAAAGTTTATAGAAAGAAAACAAAAATTAACCTTCATGCCATTGTTTTACATTTGGTTACTGTGACAGCTACGTGATTTCTTTCTACGCTTTGCCAGAAATAATGTGATGAATTGTTTTAAAATGCTTATAAATTGGGGGCTGAAAAAATATTCTTTATATTGCTCTGCTTCGCAGTTCATTAGTCATCAGCTATAGAAAAGTAGGTCTTCCCAATAAGTCTCAAAGAAGAAACTTATTTTCATTAGAATGTCAGCAGTTGATTTTATAAGAAATAATGTTTTTCAGAAAATGAAATGAGAAAATACATGTGAGACTTGGGGGAAAGGATCTTTTTTATTATTTAGTCAATTATTGTATGTGTGTAGATGAAAAAGGAGGCATAAAGTTGTGTAATCTTGTGTTTATGGCAAGTGGCATTATGGTGTATCTAGCAGAATCTTGAAACATTTGTTTTAAATATGGTTTTGCTGCCAGCAGGAGCAGATGTCACACGGTCACAATATTCATGAACTGTAACATTGGGAGTGCTTTATGCATGCTGGAGCTTGCACTTTATTATTAGAGATACTTAACATAAAGTAATAGAGATTTTTTTAATTAAAACATTGTATTTCGATGAATACTCACTAATGTAATCTAATTTTTGAAGAATACCTGGGGGACAGAAATAAAATTCCCTCTAAAATTGCTTTTCGTAAAAAGCAATGTCTAGTTGCACTTCATAGTAAGTTGCTGCTCTTATTATTTTTGTGTTACAGAAGTGGACTGTGGACTAGTTTATTTCTGTAGTGAAGGTACCTATTTTCAAGTTAAGAAAAAAACTACAAAAAATTGAGAAAACTAAGATTACTGAATGTTCCAAGATTGTTTGAATAGTGTCATGGTTTAATGCCAGCCAGCAACTAAGCCCCACACAGCCGCTCGCTCCCTCCATCCTGGTGGGACGGGGGAGAGAATCAGAAGAGTAAAAATGAGAAAACTCGTGGGTTGAGATAAAGACAGTTTAAGAAGTAAAGCAAAAACCGTGTACACAAGCAAAGCGAAGCAAGGAATTCATTCACTACTTCCCATGGGCAGGCAGGTGTTCAGCCATCTCCAGGAAAGCAGGGCTCCATCACGCGTAATGGTTACTTGGGAAGACAAAATGCCATTACTCTGAACGTTCCCCCCTTCCTTCTTCTTCCCCCAGCTTTATGTCCTGAGCATGACGTCATATGGTATGGAACAGCACTTTGGTCCATTGGGGTCAGCTGTCCCAGCCGTGTCCCCTCCCAGCTTCTTGTGCACCCCCAGCCTACTCGCTGGTGGGGTGGGGTGAGAAGCAGAAAAGGCCTTGACTCTGTGTAAGCTGCTCAGCAGTAACAAAATCATCTCTATATTACCAACGCTGTTTTCAGCACAAATCCAAAACATAGTCTCATACTAGCTGCTATGAAGAAAACTAACTCAACTCCAGCCAAAACCAGCACAAATAGCTTTGTTATACTTGATTTTCAGATGTGCTTACAGTATTCTCTTTAGATTTACTAGTATTCCTGATATACTCAGTCTTGACCTTTTCAGTATCAATAACAAGAATGGAATTGCATTCTCCCTTTTGACTTAAAATAAGTGATCCTGAACCCTGTTTGCATCTTGCAATCTTGTGGTAATGCTGTGTAGGGTTGTAACATAGAGTCCGTTTCCAGATTTGTAGATGCAAGTGTCAACTGACAAAGAATGCTAGCATCTAGTGTCTTTAGAAGAGTCCTGATAACTTTTACAAGTACTCTAGAAATCCTATTTCTTTTGACTGAGTAATGGAAAAATCTGAAGAGGGAATTTTATTTTCTTAAACTGGATATATAATACTTACAGGCAAATGAAAACTAAACTAGATATGGCCAAGAGAACATAAAAGTAAATACAAAAGATAGACCCCACAGCAGCTTCTTGAGGTATTTGTGTGCAGCAACTAGTATTTTAGTGTATGGCTAGAAATGTTGTCTGAGCTAATGTCTATGGAGGATCAGTAAAATTAAGCTTAGAGTGAGACACCACAGGCCCTATACAGGACAATAAACATTGGCAAGGGATTAGAGTGTATCCCATTGAAACAAGAGTTTACAATGCAAAGTAGAAGTGGGATACCAGTGTTTTAAAACCAAAATAGACAAGCAAAAAGCAAACTAAATAAAGTCCTAATTCAGCACCTGGCTCCAATCAGTAGAGACTGTGTTGATGAAATGTGTGCTTCGTGGACCCCTTCGTGGAAGAATCTGTGCATCAGAACAGGCGAACTGAATTAATAATGTTGAAAAATAAAAATAATCCGTGTAGTAAGAGGCGCTTAATCAGGAAGACTCCTGTGGTGCTATGGCTGAATCTAGCAGATTTTCGAAAGGCTGAAATACAGAGAAGATAACGGAGGAAAAATCCTGTGCAGTCTTTGGTCCAAATGTGACACTAAAGAAGTAAAAATCCACTTGAGTCTTTGCTGCTGCAGGTCGATCTTACTAGCATCATTTAACAAACACCGTTGAACATTACATAATCTAAGGCATTTACAAATAAGTTGAGATTCTGACATGTCATGACAGAAACAAAGTTTGTGTATTTGTTTCAAATGTACATTAATGATCACAGTGTCTTTCTGACAGAAATTAATTTCCTGCTTGTGTTCTTGCCATGGCCTGGTACCTGTCCAGTGCATGGTGGTATTCAGTTTGTTACACTTAGTCCTGAAGTTTTATAAGAGTTATTTTACTTTTTAAGATATACTGCCCTCAAAATGAACCCTGAGAAGTCAAGAAAATTAGAATCTTACGTTTTCTAAAAAGTAATTTTCTCCTGATAGTTAGTGTTGTTTAAGGTGAAAATGACTGGTTTTGGATATTTACCAGCATTTGATGACCTAAGTAAAAGGGTAATTGGACGTATGTGTTGACTGCTTGCTGTTCAAAATACTAAAATTGCAATATTAAAAATCAACTAAATTATTTGCATATAGAAAAGTTGAAATAATTGATAATTTTATCTAACCTAATGCAGAACATTCAATACCATATGCTTTTACAAAATAGGGTGTATAATTTTTTTAGTAATTTGTGCTTGATGGATAGTTGGTAAACGAGGTGTGTTACCAGTAAAATAGCTAATACATTTCAGCATCATGATTTATGTACCATGTAATCCATGATGACAGATGGTCTTAAATGTGACTATAAATAAGACAGTAGGTATTTACTCTGGGAGTGCTGGTGTTCTAGGAAGATGTGGTGATTTGCCAGTGTTTCCTGCCTTAGATTTGTAAAGTTCTCCTTAAAATAGATTTTTCTGTCTGGTACAAAGGCAACAAGTTATTTTAACTTTGTCACATCAGTGTCCGCAGTTTCCCCAAAGCTGAAAAGAAATTTTAAAAGTTTGACCGTTTAAAACAAAAGGGCCAGAAGAAATGGTGTTATAAAGTAGGGATTGAGCTGCTGTCTACAGAATGGTATTTTTGTTAGGCTGCTTTGTTGTCATGTCTGAATAATAAAATCTTTATATAAGTGGTATAACGAGTCTACAGGTAAGGTAGGTTTTTTGCATCCCAAAACAGCAGTAGTTTTTTCTGTCAGTTAAGCGTGTTATTTTTGGCTGCTGCTTTCTGGAGCTCTGCTGTTCAGGTGTTCAGGAAAATATGTTCTGCTAGAGGGTAGTGGTGGACAGTCCCAAAGCAGCTGTTGACATTTCATATTCATCTGCCCTAGCAGAAATGAAAACCGAGATTATGCCGGCATACTTTTCCCCTCAGTACTTGAGATACAGGGCTAGACTGCCTGACCCAACATGATGGTGTCACACAGGTGTGACAGGAGCTGTACCCAGCTGTTCTCAAGGCCTGACCCGCATAAGTTGGTATGCAAATGGGAACTCAGAACTGTTGGAAAAGTCTGTCTTTGGCGATAAAATGACACTTGGATCCACTGCTCTAAGCTGTAGCCTGCAAAGCCATCATTAAGGTTTTTGTGCTCTCGTGAATTATAGTAGGTGCCTACTGCTGAGCGAGTGAAAGCCTTCAGAGGTGTGCGTGGATTCGTAGAGGGGGAACTGTACAGTGTCCCTCCATCCACATTGCTGTTGCCTTGTATGATACCTCAGGCTGTGTTGCAGTACATGCCATACTCAGATTTCTGCTGGATCTGGTAATGCAGATTTAGGGACAATTTGCAAGGTCTTCCCTACTTTCATTTGGTATATGAACTGGGGTTTGTATGGAGTACGGGCTGGACTTTCTTATCACTGCAGTTTTTTCAATCCTGTGAAAGGGTCTCAGAGCTTCTGTTTTAGGATGGTTGATACCTATCTATCAACAAAGGTAAGTTTAAGCAACTGAAGTGTTGAAGCGCACGCATACAGTCTAGTCATGCCTTCCTTCATCTATTGGTATTTTAATCTTGCTGCACTCTTTGTATGACGTTGGAATATAAAAGTGCAAGTCTGGAAATTCCTCAGCCACAGCAACAGGGAGAAGACCTAGTGAGACCACATACTTTTCCCTTCTAGTAGAAGGAAGGTAATGAAACCAAGAGTGTCTCAGTCTGCTTTGATCATTAACAGACAATATAATATTGCAAATACTATTTTTTTTTTCACTGTAACTGCTCCAAATTCTTTGGGTTTTGATTGCAGAGAATTGGTAGCTATGATGATTCATTTTGTATTGAGCCTAGGCCAATGAGGCCCAGTACAGCTGCAGGTCTCAGGTCTGTTTGATCATATTTAGGTATGCCCGGTGATAGTTCTTAACTTTTGCATTTAGTTTGAAAGCAATGTTTTAGTGTTTTTACATAAGAAAATGTTCATAACTAAATACAAAAGAATCAGTGAACGTTTGACTATTGCTGTTTAATTTGATATTTGTTACCTGTGCAGACCCTGCCAGCAAAGGTGTTGCTGCAGAAAGTCAATGAAGTGCCTAATTGTCTTATTTTGAAAGTAGCGTTTTTCTTCTGTAGCTCAAAGTGAATGAGACAGTGTTGTGTATAGGCATGTGTAACTTCTAAGGGCCTCCGATCTTGGGGTTATTTTTTTGTTTCAGCATTGGTTTTTTTTTTTCCCCCGGCATTTTTCAGAACGTCCTCTGCATTATACAGAGAATGTACTAGAACAAGTTCTTCACTGGAGTTCTCTACCAGAGCCTGGCACTGCATATCTGATAATAAAGAGATTTCTCACAGCAGACATGATAAAACTCTACAGTGGTACGTATTTTTTTTAAAACTTAAGATATTTCATGTGGGAACATGAGAATGGCAATTGTTTTATAGCTGTTTCCTTGGGGCAGAGTGTCCCAAAACGTCTATATTACTACTACTTCATAAAGGTACTGATTTACTGAGGGTTGTGCTGACTTCCTTTTAAAACATAAAAAATACGTATATTCTTGTTTATGCAAACTATAAGCTCTCCCATTTGAACATAAAAGTATACAGAAACTCTGCATTCATTTCGCAGTTTGTGAACTTCTGCTGTGGAGCTTGAGACTGCTGTTTTATCCATAGTGCAGTTCTGCACAATCCATCCACATACATAATACAGTATACTCTCTCTGTGGACTATATATATGCATATATATATAATGATTATATTATATATAAAACATGTAATTTATATATAATTATATAAGTATGTTATGTTATTATAATAATAATAATTTCTGTTATATAATACAATGCCTCCAAACTACAAAGCTAATTTGAATGAAATACTCAAGCAACTGAATTACTTAGAGAGTATGTGGCCTTTAATAAGGATGAGGAATTTGGATCTGACATTTGAAAGGAACTATAGCTCAAATATATAGTGGAAAAATATGATTCACAAGCTGCCCCAGTCCGTTGGTTTTTTTTTGTTTTGGTTTTTTTTTTTTACGTAATACCTGGCTTTAAATCTCCTGTATAATAATATGTAGTATTCACTTTGAGGGAAGCAGGAGTTTAGAAGTTAAACATGTCCAAAAATTACTATCCTGTTTGAAGCAGTTGAAATCCTATATGCTGCCACTGTGAAACATGTGATGGTGACACATCGTGCCTGGTTTGATGCCCATCTGATTTTATCTGATGACTTATTCAAATATGTAGTCTTTTCTTTTCCTGTAGATCTCTTCCCTATACACAGAGGTATTAATCTCTCCATCTATATATCTCTTCTGTCTTGATTTCAAGAAGTAAAAGTTATGCTGTTATGCTTATTCTTCTGAAAGTAATAGCCTTCTGTCATGATCCTTTATTCCTGGAAAAGCATATTCCACAAATATGAACCAACCTTAACAAGTGTGCTATTCATGACTTTTATGTTTGAGTTTCACTATCTCTAAACGTGTCATAGCAGATAGTGAATAGAGAGAAATGGCCTACTTCATTAAAAGCTTGATATATGAACTCCCATCACCTCGCTCAGTATGTGTTGAGGTATAATCAGAAAAGGGAATGGATCGTAAGGACTATGTGAACCACTGCTCTGAGAAACACATGAGGATTAGGCTAGAGTCTGAAGTTCAATGTACAAAATGTGGTACTATTTAAAGGGGAGATCTGCCATTTGCCCTCCTTCTCTCCTAATTTATACAGGCATTTGCTCTCCCAACCCATCACAGTAATTGTTTGCATCAATTCTATTCAGTTTGACCTTAGTCTAGACACACTGGCTTTTGACTGAATGCTTACATTTACTGGCTTTTTTTTTGGTGTTAAAATAATAAAACCTTATTTAATAAGTTACATTGGTTTTCTTAGTTTGAAGGGAAAAAATCTCTGCCATATTGCAGACTTATAGTCTTGATCTCTGCAAACTCTACATGGCAGAGTAATCTTGTGTACTACAAAATCTTTTCTTGAAAGTGGAATTGCTGTTTTAAGGAACTTTTACACGGTGAGCATTTTAATCTCTAAAACGTTACTTTTTCTAACTGAATCTTGTTATAATAAAATAATAAATACAGTTCTGTAGTCATTTCATCTTGTTAGAGTTTTTGAGTCCACTTTTAGCTTGTAAATTTACTCTGAAGCATTAGCAATACTGAGGAACAAGTTCACTAGCTTCAGTAAAGCAGTGTATGTATTAAGTGTAGGCAAAGATGTATAGAAAGTCTGCATCATTCATCCACATTTTGTAGTTGCAGGAATCTATGTGTTTATTGTTTCTGTTTCTAATCTTGCATCTGTACACACTGTTAAAAAAATAAGCAGCTATTTCAGGACAAAAACATACAGGTTTTTTAGATAAAAATTGTACTTCCATCATTAGGTACTTCCATCATTAGGTAGTGTCAGAGTGAGAAAAGATACAGGACGAGGTCACTGGGGAAGGAATGCTCCCCATGTCTAGAGAAGGAGGCAGTTGTGGTTACATGGGGGCTCTCCATCTCAAAGTGCGCAAAAGATGACTGCTGGCTTGAAGGAAGAAGGGGAGACCTTAGTCTTTTCAGTCTTTTACTCTCTTTATGTGGATAATTCCTCCTCGCTGAGTAGTAAGGCTGAGGCCAGATGTCCAGCCACTACTATTGGAAGTATGTTTCTTAACAGTGGATTCAGCCCGTACAAATGGACAGCTGGATGGATGGATGTACTCCTTTGCAGTAAAATTAATAGGGCTGTGATCATATGCTTATAACTGAATTCCATGAGTTTCCCTTGGTTCTCTGATTTATGTTAGAGTCTTACAGACTAAATTAAGATATTCCTGACTTTTTTTTCTGTTAGTGTTACCTCAGAGCTTTGTGTCATCAGCACTTTTCTCCTTTTTCTTCCAGAGACTTTAATGATGTTTGAAATAATGTTGGTTCAATAGTGAGCCTAAAGGAACAACACTATTAGCCTCATTTAATCTTGGCAACTTATCATTGTCTTCCCTGTCAGTGCAACTTTTCCCATGTTCCTTATACATAGTGTATTCTCCTTTTTCGTAATTATTATACTCATTTGCATTTTCTCCGTTTTAAAATAATTTCTCATGTTGTGCAATATCAAACATTGTATTGAGGTCTAGATGTACATTTTCTCTTGTCTAGAAATCAACTTTCCTTTTCAAGGAAAAAAAGATGTTCGTTTATTTCTATTGATATGTTTCAGTAAATTCGTGGCGAGTTTTCCGCTTTCTTCCAGATCTTTAGTTATTCTCTCTTGACAATTTATTCCACAGCTTTTCATGCTTGTTGCAAGAGCACTTTTTCAGGTGCTGTTCAGAAGGGCAAGGTGTGCATTATATTTTGGTATAAGAGATACTCAGTACAGCTTAGTTCTATTTCAAGACCCTCTTTCTTCTCCTTACCTGAAAATTTCCCACGTTAAAGTTTCATTTGTTAGAAAAATATGAGAGAACAGATTCACTATAAAGTATGCGTATATAGGTCCTTGAAATTTTACCAGTACAGAGTTATTTTTGAGTGGGAAGTATTGATTTCTGAGAACAGGGGCTATTATTCAGAGATATTCTTTGAAATGCAAACTTATAAACCATAGGTGGATCAATCGTGAATGGATTGAGTGCATCTAGTTCCTAGTAGTTGCAAAGTTCTAGAAAGTTCTGCATGTTTTGTAAAGTTTGTATCTGAAAAATAATTCTGGTTAGGACACATCCCGATTGTTTTAGGTTTACTTTAGGAAATACTGGCTTCCAAAGAATATAGAATATCATCAATTTAGAGGATTATTATTTTTCCTCCTTCAGGCTTTCTAAGATCTTTGTAAGTATCAAGTGTTTGATAGATTTGCTATGCTGCGAATGCTGTGAAGTTTAGAATGAGTTTTTGTCATTTCGAGAGCTATGTGCAGAAATTTAAAACCTTTCAATTTGGTACAGACGTGGAAGTATCCTACTACTCTCATTTGGTATGGATAAAAAAAAAAAGCTTCTGACTGTGTGGATAAGCATTCATATTCTATTCTTAACATTAAATAAATATTCTTATTGGCAAAGAGGGAATATGTTAGCGCTTTTTTTAACTGTGCGTGTGTATTTGCACTTATAACTGAGGAAATCCAGGTAACTTCTGATTTTAATTGTTGAAATGTCTGGCTTTAGATTGTATCTTAAACTCTAACGAAAATACTGGGAAATTTTCTTTCGAGATTTTCCTTTAATGGCAAACATGCTGATTAGAATGTAGTTGGTTTTATTTGATGAAATCAAAGAAGTTTATTATCTTTTTAATTTCTATTGTATTTTTAAATATTTTTCATAACTTCAGTTTGTACTAAGATATAAAGCAAGAGGGAATTAAATTCACAATTATTAATTATCTTCTTTTTGCAAATAATTTGGGTTAGTAGGAGGGATAATTTAATTCCGACTCTTTAAACAGCTGTTTTTCAGCCAGTACGAAAGATGGGATTGAGATACAACTTTTCAAGTTAGTCCCAAAGTCTCTCTACACCATACAAATGATAATAGAATCTGACTCTGAGTTTTGAAATATAACTTAACTTGTTTTTTTGTATGTACAAATTGTAAAGTACAAATTTGTGAAGTACAAATACACTTGGTACTTTAAAGTGTATTTGCATAAGTGGACGTTTGAGACTGGATATCACTTGTACTTTTTGTGCATGCACAACCATGCATCTAATGCATTAATACATTTTTTTCACTATTAAAATGTTGGGGCTCTTCCTAAATAGTCATGTGTGGAATAACTGTCTACAGGTTCTTTAAAAGAAGGACAAAACCCATAAATATTGAAATACAGGTAGTTACAAACAGTATCCTGCAATATATTTGCATTAGAACCTGTCATGTTTCATGCAAATTCTTAATTCTCACTTGTCACCTCTCATACTTGCTTTGTGGATGTTATGCGGTACTTGCAGATATTGACTGCTCATTTAGCAGAATGTATGAAGATGGAAAAAAATATGTAATTTTGATTAGTACACGTTACAGCAAGTGTCACTTCCAAAGCGTGGCTAGTTCTGTAGTTAGCTGTGGCTGTGTAATACTGCTCTTCGCAAATAAAAAAAATGACGCAAACAATGAAAGTTGGTCTTTTCTGTGTTCCTGTCTTTCCTGACCAAATGAAAATGTATTTTGTGTTTCTTTTTATTGTTGATTTATTTAAAACATTTTATTCTTATTTTTTGAGATTATATTGTGTGCCACCTCTTAATAACAGAGTTTTGATATCAGATGCTCAAATCCTAAGTGGAATTTTAATGAAAAAAGCCAATTGAGTAGTTGGGTAAGGATGCTATTCTCCATATACCACGTACTACTTTTATACCACAGTTTTATTTACTATCTTGAAATTAATATATTATAATAACCAGCGGTATCATTCTGGGACTCCTAAAAAAGTTTATTCATTTTTTTCTAAATAAATGAATGAATTACAGGAAATACCTGTATTTAGCAAAAGAAAATAGGTGGGGAAAGCCAAAATACAGCCTAAGTAGTAGGCTTGTAGTGTTTTGGGATAAAGGAATTATTAGCCCTGTTAGTATGGCTCACTCCTCAAGGTGAAATGGTGTTGACTGGAATGGAGGAGAAGAGTTCATCTCCTGCCTAGCTGCGCTCTCTTCATGCTGGCAGTCTGCTTCGAGCACTAGTTACCTCAAGGAGAAAAGAATACTTTAGAATTCTGCTGAATTTTGTGTTCTTTCATAAAGACTTCATAAGATGCAAGTAGGAATTTTTTTTTTTTCCTTTTGTTGTTCCTTACTTTGTTAAAGTGCTGTTTTGGTTTGAGTTTATATGCATGAGTCATATCAGCATGGTAATTACTGTAATTAGTGGTCAGAAGTTTTTGCTATTTGAAAGTGGACTTGCTGGGAAAAGCTGATAAACTAGTTAAGAAAAAATACATATATTGGGCAGAATAGGAAAACAAAAAACACGTAGAAGTGGTGGTGCAGTAGTTTATATGTACTAGTAATACTTTTTTGTATTATTTTATTTAGACTTTTAAATTGAGAATGTACTGAAAAATCTAGTCTCTTAACATAGAAAACCTTCAATGGTACTGATATTTTTTTTTAAAATAAAAGCTTTTTCAGCACAAAGTTAAATGCTTTATAAAGCTGACTGCAAAGTTGTGGTTTGGGTTTGGTGGGGTTTTTTTTGGGGGGGGGGGGGGATTGTTTTATTATTTTTACCAAATATATGTGTGTTTCTGTGTGTATTTTGACTCAAACAGGAAAATGTAGACAGACTCATGACAAAATCAGATGTTTATGGAAAATTTTTTGCCTCTCTGAAGCACAGAGGTTAAAAGTATCCGTGTCTTTTGCACTTAACTGCACATTCTATTCTGAAAATATTCTTTTAATTAAAGTATGTTGGTGGATTCTTTCCGTGTTACCTTAGAAGTGAAACAGAGAAAACTTTTTCCCCAGTAATTAAAATCATAATGGTGTCAATATTTAAGAATGTTTTTCTTATTAATATATTATACATTAAATGTAAATATGTATTATATATTAATATATTATTATAAATATTTATATATTATATGTAATTTCATTATTTTTATATCTCTATCATAATAACAAATCAGTGGAATTGTAATTTTAGTCTTTTGATAAACAGTAATACTAGGGGCACTTAAAAACTAGCAGCTTCCAGTGTTGTAAAATCTTCTAACAAAATGCTTTTTTATTTTCTTGATAGAGAAAAATGAGAAAGGTAGCGTGAAAGCAGGCAATCTGAAGTACAAAGAAGAACCATCGAAACTACTGTCTGGAAACAAATTTCAAGAGCGTTATTTTGTGTTACAGGAAGGAAACTTGCTTCTTTATAAGGATATGAAGGTACAACAGACAAACTCTTTACCAAACTCCTAAGCACTCACTTAAGCTTTCTTTTTCATACGAAAAAGTGAAGAAAGGCAAGCAGATCAACATTTCTGATATTAAATGGCAATTTCTAGAGTCTGGGATTGAAGTACAAGATTTTGATCTTACTATTTCACAGACGCTTTAGTAAAAGGAGTTTGTGTCAGTTGCTCATTTAGCTATTCTAATTATGCATTACTATAAGCTTTAAAAAATAAAAATAAACCAATGTTTGGGAATGCCTACAGCTTGTGCTGTGATTAAGTTCCATATTACTTCTACTACTGCTGTCTACAGTAGGTTTTCAAAAAACTTGTGAGCTGCATGCTGTTTTTTCTTGGTATCTCACACAAAGCCTTTAGAAACTACAAGCAATAGCTTTCTTATATGTACAAGTGTACAAGCAATAGGGTTCTTACACCTACAAGTGTCACGATAGAAGAGATTGTAGGAAACAATAACTCAATACACCAGCAAAATCTTCCCCTGCTTCCCAACAACAGTTTTCACATGTATCCTCAATCCTCCAAAAACTAGTATTGATAATTAGATATACCTCAGAATTCCACAGAAGCAAATTTAGGCATACTTAATAGTGTGGTGGGTTCAGTTTTAAATATTTCATGGGAGTTTTCTTTAAAGAGTGTTTTTGGGTGTACGCAGCTTGTATTAAAGTATGAAACTAAATCATAGGCATCGTGAACTGTTTTCATTTTAGTTTTGATAATTTCTGGTTAAAAAAAAAAATCTCGTAAAGTTTAATGTGGTTTTATTTTTGCTGACTGCTGGTTTTGCCCATCTAGCAAGTATAGATGTATACTTGCTGACCTTCATAAAGTACTCTTTTTTTTTTTTTTTTTTTTTTTTTTTTTAAGACAGATCCATTGCTCAAGTAAGCTAATGCAAAAGAAATATTGTGTCATCTTGTGATACTGTGGATATAATCTTAATTAGAATGACCCCAGAATGTCAAAAATAGCGTCTCATAATTTAGTGCTAAAACTCAAATTGGCACATATGGGAGAATAAATTAATATGCCTGTAAAACCTTAATTAGTATCTTGGAAAGAGTTTATGATAGGATTGTTGTACTACTTTATAATCTTTTTTTAAGCCATTCTGATTTAGAAAACATTAAATTCCCCAACTCAGGTGGAGTTTTGTACAGTGTGACTTTTAAATGGCTTTACATTTGTTTTTTAAAAAAGCAAATGGAAATTCCATTCTGACAAAATAGTGTATATCAGTTTGTTTGATTTTCTTTTGAGAGATGTTCAACTACCACTAATAATCTTGGTTTAATTTTAGTCATATTTAGAAATGAATAGTAGGAAAGCTTGACATTGCAGATGGAAAATTGTATTTAATAAGACTGCATGTACTAGTTAATTTATAAATTCTCATTAACAGCAAATTAAGTTTGTATATGCAGGTGGAGATACATTCTGCTAAGTGTTTCTCTTGTTCAAGAGCAATTACCAAAAAGTGAAAAGTTTTCATGATACTGTATATTAAATTACCGTATTGTGCTAATTGACTGAAATGGCATACCACTTTAAGGTACTGTTGTTAAGAGATAGGCTCACACACAGACAAATAGCTTCGTTAAGGTACATTTTTGTGAGAAGTGTACTGTTATTTAACTAAATAGCATGTTTTGTAGGGGTGTTTTTTCATCCTGGCAGTACCCTTGCTTTGAGCAGGAAGTTACACAAGAATACCAACCATAAAACTGTTGTGTGGGTTTTTTGTTTGGGTTTTTTTTTTTTTCTTAAATGTTTATGCTATCTCAGATTCTGTCTCTTTTTCCCCACACTGAGTGTTAGAGATTGAAAGCTGTAGAGGGAGAAATTGAGAATCCAGGACAGTAAACACTATGGAGTAGCTTTACGTACTGGGATTATAGGATTTGTTAAGTATTTTTTTTTTTTCTAAATAGAAAGCTAAAACACTTGACCTAAAAGTACTAAAGGGATGTTAGTGTGTTGTGTTAGATGTTGTGTTCTGTAGTAGAATAGTGTACATGAGAATTTTATTGTTTCCTTTCAGCATTTCATCATCCAGTCATGTTCACTTCTTGTACCTGGTGTGGGTATAAGTCTGTTGTAGGTTGGCTAAAGGTAGTTTGTTCAAGGAAAGAAGGAACCTTAGGAGATCTCTAGTCCAACTTCTGTTCACAGCAGGGCTAGCAACTGAGGTCAGAGCAGGTTGCTCAGGGCTTGATGTAGTTAAGTCTTGCAAACACCTGAGGATGGAGATTGCACAACCTCTCTGGGCAGCCTGTTGCAGTACCTGACTATCCTCATGTGAAAAAGTTTCTCCTTATATCTAGTTATCTTCTCATGATGTGAAGAGCCTCACTCGATCTTCTTGATAACTTCCCTGTAGGTGCTGTGGGGCTGCCATTAGGTCAGCCTCTCCTCACAGGGCAAGTGCTCCAGCCCCCAGCCAGTTTGATGGGCCTCTGCTGAACTCACTCCAGATTACTGATTCTCTTTATTGGGGGGTGCAGGACTGTAGGATGCAGTCTCACAAGTGCTGAGGAGAGGTGGAAGATCACTCTCTTCAACTTACCAGCTGTGCTTCTGCTAACACAGCCCAGGAGACCTTCTTTGCTGCCAGGACACACTGCTGGCTTATGCCGAGCTTGCCATCTACCAGCCCCCTCAGGTCCTTCTCAGCAGAGCTGCTCCCCAGTCTGTGTCATTGCAGGGTTTTTTTTCTTCCCCAGTGCAGTACTTGGTATTTATCGTTGTTGAATTTCATAAGATTGCTGTTGGCCCATTTCTTTGTCCTGTATAGGTCCATCTGGAAGTCAGCTCTGCCGCCAAGTATATTGACTGGTCCTCTGGGTTGTTGTGCAGACTTGATGATTGACTCCTCCAGGTCATTGATGAAGATGTAAAAAGGACAGGTCCCAGGATAGACCCCTGCATTTACTCCCCTTGTTGTAGGTCCGCAGTTAGAGTATGTCTGATTAACCGTCACCCTCTGAGTCTGATCATGCAACTAGCTTTTTACTGACATAGATGTCCACCCATCCAGACTGTAACATCCCAACTTGGGTAGAAGAATATTGTGGGAGACAGTGTGAGAAGCCTTGATAAAGCTGAGGTAGACATCCAGTGCTCCCCCTCATCTACAAATCCAGTCATTTTATTGTAGAAGTCAATCACGTTGGTCATGCTGCATGCTCCCAGTAGCACCTTCTCTTCCATGTGCTAAGAAACGTGCTCCAAGAAAACTCACTCTAGGATTTCCCCAGGGACTGAAATGAGGCTGGCAGGCAACTAATTCTTCAAGTTGTCTTTTCAGCCTTTATTGAGGATGGATGCAATGTTTTCCTTTTTCCAGTTGCCAGCAGTTGCCCCTAATCTCTGACCCTTCCAAGATGACACAGAGCAGCCTTTCAAGGATGTCAGCCAGCACACTCGGAACACTTGGATGCAGCCTATCTGATCCAATGGACTTGCATGACTTAAATTCTCTCAAGTCTTTTCTGACTCAATCCAGTGCTCCTCTGGTGCAGTCGTCATTCTCCTCCTTGAACCCTGTCTGTAAGTGTAGAGGCCTAGGAGACCTTGGTGGTGCAAAGGAAATATTGAGTTACCTTAGCCTTACCTGTGTCTGCTATTGCTAATTCACCCTCCCTGTTCAGCATTGGTCTACATTTTCCTTGTTCAGCCTTTTACTACTAAAATACTGATGTAGAAGCTCTTCATGTTGCCTGTGTTGTCCATAGCAGTTCTCAATTCCAAATGAGCTTTGGCTTTTCAAACACCATATCTACATGGCCTGGGCAGTGTTTCTAAATTTCTTCTTTCATAGTCTCTCCCTGCTTCCACCTCCTGTATATTGCCTTTGTCTGCATTGGAGCTCTACCATGAGCTACTAATTTACCTGGACTTGTCTCCTGATAAATCTACTTGTTTTCCTGAGTATTGGGATGAACCGTTCTTGTTCTTGGAGAATGCTGTCCTTAAAGACCTGCCAGCTTTCCTGAGCTCCTTTACCCGTCAGAGTTGCCTCCTCCCATGGACACACACCTATCAGTTCCCTGAACAAGCCAAACGTAGTTCTTACACCTTAATTTGGCTTCAAACAAGCCAAATTAGTTCTTCTAATCTCCGTGGTCTGTCCTCTGCTAACTTGTAATCTTTTTTACACTCAAGATCTTGAGCTCTACTATTTCATCGTAACTATGGCCAATACTACCATTGATTATCACATCCCTGACCAGTTCTTCCTTGTCTGTGAATAGCGGATCCAGCTGTGCATCACCCCTTGTTGGCCTATCCAGTATTGGTGTCAAGAAGTTGTCCCTGACACCCTCCAGAAACCAGCGAGATTGCTTGTGTCCCACTGTGTGCCCTTCCAGAAGATACCAGGGAGAGCAAAGCCCTGCCTTCCCCATCCCCTGCCCCATAAGAGTCAGGATCTGTTATCCAGAGACTTCCTTGGGTTGTTTAAAGACTTCATCTGCTTTTTTTCATCCTGATTTGGGTGATCTGAAGCAAATAGTCAGCATGATATTGTCCATCCCATAGAAGAGCTCCTTTAACAGAGGGCAACCCCACTCCTCATCTTCCTTGACTGTCTCTCTTGAAGAGCTTGTGTCCATATATTACACCACTCCAGTTTCGTGATTTTGTACCACCACATCTTCATTATTCCAGTTGTGTTACAGTTTTGTGACTTCACGTGGACCTCAAGTTCTTAATTAGTCTGCTTCCAGTAATAGTGATTGGCAGACTTTGTTAATGGGAAAGAAAGAGAGAAAAAATGTAATGATCTGTTAGAAAAGAGGGGTGCAGCCCATGAAAGAAGCATAACTATGAAGACAGTCATGTGGCACTTTCTCTTTTGCACATTCCTGATACTAATTAGAATCTTATTTTATTTGCAGGCTAGCAAACCTGAAAAAGTGTTGCCTGTCAATTCCCTGAAGCTTTATGTTGGAGTGAAAAAGAAAATGAAGCCACCAACAAAGTAAGACTAGAAAAGAAAAGAAGTTAAACACTGTGTAGCATGGTACTTGTAGTATCATCAAGAAAGGGGAACATAAAACATTGTGGAACAAGGAAAATCAAGAAGCCAATTGAAGTATGCTGAATTAAATTATCCTCTATAATATTATTTGTTCTGTTTCTATCCCTGTTTTTGTGTTCCATGTTAACTCTTCTGTGCTAGGAAATTACTTTATTGATTGGCTTTTCTTAATCTTAAGTGTATTATCTCTTGTGGATATGTTTGCTGCTAGCTCACTTAGTTTTGTAGTATGTGTCCTGCATTTCATTGGTGGACACACCTTCTTTGCACCAAGAAAAAAGAAGAGAAAACCAACTAGTCATGGCCTTTATGACAGTCCCTGTTCAGTAGAGGATTTTCCTTTTTCAGGATCCTTGTTATTTTGATGTTTCTTCTTCTAGCTGAAGACTACAGAGCCCTTTACAAATGTCAGTGACTATGTTTCTGGAAAAGAGCAGTGAAAAATGATACCTGTTTTTCTCAGATGTTTCCAGAATGCTGACACTGAGACAATGTACATAAGATCCTGTCCCAAGGGGATTCTAAGTTGGCTGTAGCTTTTAAACAGACCTGCTTGAACTTTTCCTTTACAGTTGGCACATCAAAATGCCCCAAAAAAGTCTATAAATTTCAAAGCTTTGCTCTGTTAGAGAAAAAGTTGGTGGGTTGTTTTTTGTTTTTTTTTTTTTTTTTTTTTTTGAGTTAAGCACAGAATGAGTAGGAGATTAGTCCAAAACAGGAATAAAAAGATTATGTAAACGAGTCTTTGCAGGTAGGTTCTTTCCTTGAGGTTTATATTCAGTCTACTTTTAAAAGCAGACTTTGCAAAGTCTCTTCTGGATCTCCAGGAGTGTGAGTGTTTGTGTTTGTTTCACCTCAGGGGCCTCATTGTGCACCTACTCCCTTTATTTTCAGCAATTTTTAAATCTCTGTAGACTCATCTGATTCCTTCTGTTTATAGTGCAAGCATCTCTTCCCTCTGTGACTTCCACACTGTAGTGGACTCTTTACTGGGCACCATCTTAGCAGTTTTACTTCTGGCAGCTTTCAGAAAGTACAGCCACAGCCAAAATGAGGCAAGTAGTTAGCCATCATCTGCAGGGCTTGGCTATAACCCTTTGTCCAGAACAGAATGTTCATTTACGTGTGAATCAACTGTGAGAAAATGAGCAAAATCCATCATTAAACCCACAATTTGATTCTAGATTTGCAGTACACATTTAAATTTTGTAATTTTATATTTTTTTCCACTTAAAAGCACTATCTAAAGGTAATGGATCTCAGTTGGAGGAATGTGTCCCTGTCTTGAGTTTCTGGAACTAATTTTTGAAAATTTTATTTGTTTCAGCTGGGGACTTGCAGTATTTTCTGAAAAGCACCAGTGGTAGGTAAACACGAAACACGTGATTGGTTTAACTTCAATGTTTAATATTTGTTGAAATGTTCAATTTCAAAATAAGAATGTTTGAAAACTAATGGGCATTAATTTGCTTGCATGTTGAATTTTTGCTATGTTTTTCTTAATTAACTAAACAGTCATAATCCATATGTTTTGGTAATCTTTTGGGGTTAGGTGTCTGTCTCCCTTCTGTGGCCATAAAGCAAACTATTTTCATAAATTTAGAATGATAGATTTTAAACCTATGCACATACTTTAAATGAAGCACACGCATTGTCTTCAAAGTAGGGTAAAATGCTAATTTGAAGTATTTATATTTCCCTATCTTTTTATGGGAGTGTTAATAATAAATATGGACAACATTCATAAATGAATGTAAGCACTGTTTGAAGTTGTTTCAAAGCCTATTCTTTAATATGTTTAACTGCAACAGGATTTTTTGTTGTTTTTCTTGTTAATTATACATTGCGTTCTAGGTATATATGTTGTGATGGACAAGACGCACAGATGGAGTGGATGATCAGCATTTTTACTGCACAGGTACTAATCTGATCAAAGAAATGTAACTTTTACTGCTGTTACGAAAATCCTATTAAACAATCATATGTATGTGCTATGGATATGTTATAGATGAAGTTGCAATGCCATTAAAGTTTCTGGAATACTCAATGTAATAAAACTTCAGAAAGATGGTCTAGTCTATGAAGACTATTATTTATAATGTCATTTTCATATGAAAGCTGAGTACTTTGAGAGTAATGGAGAACAACATTATATTCTGGCTTTTTTTTTTTTTTTTCTCCTACTTGTTGTGGAGAAGCTGGTTAAAGACAGACAACTCATTTCCTTTGCAGTAATAAACCTCTTCTGGGTGAAGTTCTGACCTGTGTGCCACAATGCCTGAGTGCTATTTCTCTGCTCACTAGTTTGGATGCCGCGTGCAAAGTAGTCATGAAAGAAGGGTGCCCTGTTTAAAAACATAGTGGTGTGAGCTAGCCCTGTCGCAGACCCATGCCAATACAGCTGTATTTCTCTGGTATCCAGGTTAGCTTAGTTAACACTGACAATTCATTGTGTTGGATAGGCATTATCCTAATTAAGTAATCTGCGTGCTACTAGATTGTGGGTAAGGAGGGTGTACGTTTGAGTGCCATTTAACATCCCTGCAAATGGCATTTAATATTTACATAAGAGGAAGTGGGAGTAAGAGACATGGGAAGAATTCAACCTGACAGGAGACTGGAACATAGTTTAAGGTTTTAAAAGGATTTTGCATTTGTGTCAGATTTTTCTTGTCTCTCCCATGACATTCAAAGAACTTTGGGAAATATAACTGTGAATAAATATCACTACATTTATGATTACCTGTGAGCTTTGCGTATTACGTAGAGTGGTCTAGGCACAAGGCTGTTGCAATACATACTTCTTAGAGGCTTTCTAAAACAGAATCTGACCTTCATAGATAGTAGTGCTAGAAGTACAATGCATGCCTTGTAAGGAAGACTTCCAAATTTTTGTCTTATTCAAAGCTCCCTTAACTGAAGTAACTATTGTAGTTTCCATGGAAACAGGCACTGGTCCTGGCATACATCTCATGGGCATCACATGAGCGGTGTCACAACAAATAGGCTCAGAGGTTATTGATATAGGCTACTTAGAAATAACTCATACAAGCTTGGTAACTGTTGAAGTCCTTTTGACGTAGAATCACAAGAAGGATAATCTATTAGGATTCTGATCAGGTAGTGTGGTATGTAGAACATTCCTCTGACAATATAGATAAAAAACTGAGAGGCACTGCTCAATGTTCAGGATATTTTTTCTAACAAAAAAACCTAAATCATTTCATGTGCATTTTTAAAAAAAAATTGCTATGAATTAATACGATTGTTTTAAAAAAACTTCATTCCAATGAATGAACAGTACAATGGATTAGCAGTACTAATGAGCTGCATTGAGAGGGGTTTTGGGGGTTATTTTTGGTTGTTTTGTTTTTTTTTTTTTTGTGGGGTTTGGGTTTTTTTTAATCAGCATTCTGGACATCAGTAAAGTTGTCAGTCTTTGAATTACATGAGAAATTAAGTGCTAACAATGCAGATTTGCTGTATTGTTCTTATTACAATCTACTGCTTTAAATATAATTTACAGTGAAAATCCTCTTGAGAATGCAATGGCTCATGTTGCTAAAGCTTACTATAAGATCTCCAAATGTTTTGTATCATGCAGCAGCAGACAATTATTATCACATTATGCCATTTCTCAATCAGAAAACTGTAAATGTCAACTGAGGTTATTTCTAGTTAGAATTTTCAAATTGAGGCCATCTTTACGGAAGATAGCTTGTCTTTTACCTTAGCTGTTATCACAGTATTTGAATACCTTTATGTTAGAGAGACTGCAGGCACCACATTTTATTTGTCAGTGGAATAGCTTAGATTACAAATTGAAAAATACTGTAAAGTAGGTTTTGAAGTGTTAAGACATTGACATTTAATGATCCAGTGCAATTAGGAGGGAGATAAATCTATGTTACTGTGCTCCTCGGTGCTTGAGCAGAATAAGACTTTATTGGTAATTAATATCAGTAAGATAGTAGTACTGTTGTTACCTTTTTTTTCCATTTTCTGATAATGTTTATTCCTGTATCTTAAATAGTGCAGAGAATATAAATAGCAAAGTGTAGATACCACTGTAATCTAGTAACAAGAGTACTTTTGATACAGAAAGTAAAGTTAGCCCAGTGGTTATTAATCTTGTACTTCAAGCTGGTAAATACTAAGAGGGTTTGAAGGAGGACCATTGTTTCTTTCAGTTCTATGCAAAATCATCCTGAAAAATATGGCTGAAACTTGATTCTTGAATTCTGTAATAGTTTTGTACAAAATCACTTAATAACATACAGTTGGAAGTAATTAATTGATATGAAGATGGACACAATAATATTCTTCCAGTTCCATTGCCTTTGATCGACTAGAGAGAAGCACGTTATATTACCATGAGGTGCAGTTGAGCAGATAGGTCAAAACTATGAATAAATACATTTATTATGTGGCCTAATACGTTGCTAGTATTTCTGATGTACTTTCCCAGAGTTCTATTTTAAGAAATGTTACAGACACAAAAGAGAAATCAGGCTGCTTAACTGACAGGGTTAGTTTCCTTAAGCTTGCTGAGAATTAAGGGAGGCAGTTTCCTTCAGAAGCTGACTTAAAGTTTCTCAATCACTTTCTGAATTGCATCTGTTTCTTGTATCTTGGTCCACAATAAACTGATTTTGGTTGGCAAGACCTGCTCTTTCAGATAATACCTTCTCAGTGTTTCATTGGAAGAAAATGTTCGCAGTGTTCACTGGGGAGAACTCTTACAACAGGCTGTTACATCACCCTGGCCAGCACCATGTATGAGAATTTTTTACTCCATAAAGATGTAAATCTATAAAATACTTCTTCTGAATTTGAAACTGGGGCTTCTGATTTCTAGACTGCTGTTCTAAGTCAATAATCACTGATTCTGATGGCTTTTTAATAGTAACGCTGTTTTTACTTGCAGACCATCTGCAAGTATGATCACAGCTCCACCACTGGATTTTTGTATACAGTCCTGAAGAGACTTCTTACTTCATGGATCCAGGACGATTGAATACCATTAAAAAAATAAAGGATACTGAAGATCCTGACACCTGTGAAAAAAAAATCTATTACAAATTTGGACAGTATCACAGAATTGTTTAGGTTGGAAGAGACCTCTGGGGATCATCTAGCCAAATCCCTCTGTTCAAAGTAGGGTCAGCTAGAGCAAGTTGCTCAGGGCTGTGTCCAGTCAGGTTTGAATAACTGGAGACTCCACAACCTCTCTAGGCAATTTGTCAGTGTTCAACCACTCTCACAGTAAAAAAGGGTTGTTTTCTTATGTTCAGACAGAATTTCTTGTTTCCTAATTATTATAACTGATGCTTTGAATTAGTATTTTGCCAATATTTACACGAAGTATTCTCAGCTTTCATTAGGGTTCCTCTGCAGTTCTGGCTTAGCAGTTTCCTTTGGCATTGTGCTGATTTAGCTTCATGCGCTCATCTCGAAGCTTTAGAAACTACTCTTCTGTAGGCCTTGTACATCCTCTTTGATTCACAGAATCTCATGTTGAAGCTTTTTCAGGAAAATACTCTTACATTACCTTGTCCTCAGAGCTACCTTTCTGGTTACCATTAACATCACCAGAGGACTCTGTGAGCTTCAAGCACATGTGCTCAAATTTCTACATGAGAAATTGTACGTGATCTGCTAATGAAAGTTCATTATAGACCTTTTACAGAAAGAGGTTTTAACGTTTTATTTGAAATATTCAGTTAATGTTGTTTTTTTCTTCCCTTCTCTTCCCAGTCATGTTTTTCACTCAGAATGAAGCTGCACACTTCGGAGTTCTGCCCAAAACTGACCTGTTTCAGTAGAGCTAAAGCACAGACTATTATTGAAGCCAGATCTGTTTATTTGTAGATTGTGTTTTTGGAACATTCAGAATGTCAAGCCATTTCCTTTTGGATAACACATGTTGTTATTGTAGGTTAAGCAATGATTTTCTCCTAAATTATTAATATAAATTTTGAAACACTTGTTTGCAAATTAGGGTAATTTTATTTTATTTCAGAAACTTTTGTTGGGACTCCTGAAAGCATGCTTATGTGGAATTTTGAAATTGTGAATCAAGTCAATGTGTGTGTCTTGTTTGATAATATTTTCTATTCTTAGAAGATAATTGTATCGATACATAGTATGGAGGGAAGGTGCATGAAAATTATGTAGAGACGTTTTGGTTCTGTTCACTCAATATTGTGCAGCACTTACAAAATATTAACATAATTTTAAGCACCATAGTGTTTTCCCCCTTCTCCCACAAGGGGAAGGCATGGTGATGTGCAGTAGATAGCTTTTTCCAAGAGAGTTTTACATACAAAAGAATGTTGTGTATTTATGAAACTGCACACCAAAAATAAGGATTATTCTGTTCTTCAGCATGCAGATATATGGCCACCTGCTGGAAAAGCAAGAAAACAGTCTATAACTAAAAGTCCAAAAATTGGAGGCTTACCACTAATTCCCATTCAACAGGAGAAGAACACTTGTAAAATCAGGAGTACAGAAGTAAGTGGGGTTTAAACTTGGTGTAGAACTTCTAACCACAATGCTGTGTTTTTAAATAGTCCAGTAATAATGAACTCTCTAGAGCTGGATAAATATAAAATGTAGATGCTCATATTATCAATGTGCTTTTCATTGTTTTGTCATTCAAGGAACAGTTAGGACAATTTAATGTAAAAAAACATTGTGACCTAAACTTGTATCACCTCTTTGGCTGTTCAGTAAATCAATAGTGGATTTTCATTTGTGTTCAGGGTTTTTTTGAGCAATGATTGTTCATTAAAAGTGAATAGGACTTTTACCTGGAAATATAATGCACATTATTACAGTGCACTTTATTACAGTTTTATTTTAATAAGTCCTTGAAACTGTCCTGCATGCATATTCTACCATATCTTTTTGTCTGTCTAAAATAACTGGACTGTTTAAGTTATCTGCTGTGTGAATGTAATGGAAAAGCTCAGATGGAACTAACTGTGATACATTTAAGTTGTAATATTATTAGTCTCAAAGAAGAACAAGAGGGTTTAGTGACAACTCTTTGCAGAGACTGAGCTGTGTCACTACATTACATGCATTAGTGATATGTCTCAACCTTATCATATTAGCTTGAGACGAATTTCTGGTATCCACACAGAGATACTGATGCCTGTGGGGAGGACTTATTTGTCTTACTTCCAGCTGAGAAGAAACAGTGGTAGTGGAGGCGCTGTTCTGCTTGGGAAAAATAGTGGTAACTAATCTGAATGCAGCAAAGAATAAGTGTTGAAACAAAACAGCTTGGTCCTTTGACTGTATGCAGTATTATTTCTTGCATGTTTTAGAAGATTTTGAAGAGAGGTAGATAATGCGGTATGTGTTATCACCACTTACAGAGACAGATTGGTGAAGCTGACTCAGTTCCATAGCAAACCAAAAGCAAAGGTAGAAGTAGTGCTTTATCTAAAAGGCAACTCCATCTTTCTTTTTTTACGCTTTCTTCAGGCATTTCTGCTCTACCTTACCAAATGAGTATAATACAGTGTGAATGCAATTATGGTTTTCCTATTTTGTTTAATTTGTCCTTTTGTTTTAACCTTCTCTCAGAAAGTATTTTTGCAATTCTTTGATAAGTTCCTTCTAATGCTTGCATTTTTAAACTTTTTGATGAAAGTAAATCATAGGTCTTGTAATTCAAAAAGCTTCATAACCCTTAGGTATGTCTCTTACCTGTCCTTTATGCAGGTACAGTTGAGATCTCCAATACGTTCTTTGAGCTGGCTACAAATTCAGACATTCTAGGATAAAGGTTTTATTGGATTTTGAGCTTCATGATTTAAAATCCTTAATACCTTATAGTACTAGAATTATTTTTTTATTGTTGATAATGTGCTTCATTAGGAAGGACTCTAATGTTTTGTACACTGCAACTTAGAGGAAGTCTGCGTTTAAACTTAAAAGTAGAAGATCACTGTCTTCATTATTTATGCCATGACTAGATCTAGCGAAGTTTCATGCAAAGGGCATTTGCATACTTTAGGAAGATTAACACAAAATTGTGTAATGGAAAATAAAAAGTAACACTTTTTTTACATGGAAAGCCAGAACTGGAATGAACAGTAAAAAGTGGTGGAAAGTAAGTATATGATATGGTTTATTAAGGAGAAACATTGTACAGCAGTGTAGTCAGTAAAGCAATAGATATCCACTTGGAGACCACGCCTTCAGTCTTTCTGTGGATTTGTAGTACGCTTCCAACAAGCAAAACTATCTCCATTTTAAATCATTAGAAAGTAATAACATGAGCAAGCATTTTTTGAAAGATGCTAGCTTATGAAAAATGGAGGTCTGTTTACAGATCAATGCGTAAACTTGTAGTAGAAATGTGATCAAAGTTATCTTCATATAGGCAGGAAAGAGACTGTAAATTTTCCAAATGGTGAAAAAAGTGACATCTTTGTGATGTGATGATAAGTGGGGAAAAAGTAAAAAACAAAACCTCAAAGATACCTAGAAACCAACAAGTTTAATATTAATGTTCTGTGCTAAAATGTCTATATTGAATGTCTTATTTTTTCCCATTATTGGAAGTAATTTTATTGTGTGCTAACAAAATAAATATATAATACAGAAAGTTTGAAAACAGTGTAAAGTTAAGAATCCTTCTAATAACAAATAGAACCAAAAGATTTCCATTACTTCTACACCGCTTGTTGCATACATGGATAGTGCATTTAAAATATGCATATTTCTCATATAGGATCATTTAACTGAAATAGAAATACATTGCTGTATATCTGTAAGTCTGTAATTTATTTCATATTTATTTCAGACTTACATGCAGTAAGTCTGTAATTTTATTTCAAAATACAGGAAGATTGAGGAGCGAGGAAAAACTTTCTCTCTCTTTCAAGCCATGGTCAAATACCATACTGACTTATAATAGGTTATACCTGTGTAGCGTTTTGAAAGGAACAGTATGTCACGGGGATAATGGAGGTTGCAAACAGGTAGAGTTGCTCCATGTTTTTTTGCTGGTGATGTGCACAAAAAGGAAAAATGTAGTTAGATGTACATATTACTATCAATTTATTCACCAATTACTTGATTAAGGGACTGAAATTTAGAGGCAAACAGCTGCTTCTAACATGAAATTGTTGCTTATTACATTAGGGGTTATTGGGAGAAAAGTATGGAGTCCAGAGGTGCAATTTATAGCATGTGACTAACAGTGGGCAGTGGATCAAATACTAAGAAATAATATTATTAAGAAATTTGATGTGGCAGTTTTGTTCACACATCATTTTGATATGTTATTTATAAGGGAGACTGTTTACAACTGTAACTGTTAGTGTTCTAATTTGAACAACAGAATTTGGCTCCATCAATTGAATATTCTTACAATGCAAATGTCTGGGAATTAGGATTCCTGTATATACTGAATCTACTTTAAAAGTTCAAAATGTTGAGTAGTAGTCTGTGTTAAGGAGCTACATGCCAATATACAAGACTGTTTCAGATAAGTAGGCAACCTTTAAATTTGAGTTCTGTATTTGATCTGTTCCTACTTTCATTATATTAAGGGCTCCTGCTATACCCAGATTAGCAGAACTATACTGATTTCAGAAGTGTGGTCAGTATTTTTCTTCTCAAAAGATGCAAAATTGAAACATGAGGTAAAAAATTCTGTGAATGGAAGATTGTTGCTCCTGACTGAATTTTACAACTAATCTTTGTTTGCTGGATAACAGTGAATAGCTTGGAGTGCGTTACTGTTTTCTGAAAGGTACTGCATGACAATTTACATTTCACATATTGCGTGTATGTTATCACAGATAGTTTTTTCAAATATTTGGCAGAATAGAACTCCATGCATTCATGAGTCGTTGGGACAGTTCCTCAATTGCCTTGAGCTTTTTTTCACTGAATATAGCTGAACACGTTAAATATTAGGGTGCTTCTTACTGGCTTAGGTGGTAGCAGGAGATTTTAAACTGATGGCAGTAGAATTTAAGAGTTGTCAGGAAAGCTAAAATCTGCTTCGTAGCATGCACCAGTGGTAACCTGTGTAGCAGTATGAACTCTTGTGTGCGTTGTTGTTCTGGGACTGATACTTTTTTTTGCATATCATGGCCACTGGTGCTTCGTTATTAATTGGTAGTTTTCATTCTGGGTGAATGCAAATAGAAATACCAGCCTCCTTAATGCTAGAAGTGGTATCAATAGAATAACCCCTTTATCTGCTCTTTTAAAAATTGTGATTTGTATCATCCAAATGTTTGTTTCTTTTACTATTGAACAGATGCTAGCTCAGGTGAAATTTCAAGGTACTGCACAAATTTAGGCTTTGTTTTATAGCGTAGCTCTCTTCAATGTAAGCTCATTTAATATTTGCTATTTTTCTTCCTACGCAGCAACTAATTTGCTGCATCAACGCTCATTTTTTGCAATGGGTTTATGTTTGCTGTCCTCATGAAGAAAGAAATATCACTTTAAAACATATAGGGCAAATAAGGAATGGTAGAGGAATTTATTGTACTCTGTCTGCTCAGTTGATGTGGAAGTAGGCAGATCATTCCTTTTGTGGAAGAGCCTTACAGTTCTCGAAGAAAATGAGATCTTGGAATTCTTCTTTCATGTGTGACATCTTTGTTGACTACTAGAAGATACTCAAACCTGAGGGAGACTTTGGTCCTTTTTGTAACTTTCCTGTGTGGCACTTGTTCAGTTTGGCTGGATTTTTATGGAGTTATTCATCCATAGCATATGAGCAAGCTGTCTCATGGAATCTTGATACTTTAGGAGCAAATCTTCCCGTTGTTCTCAGTTACTCTGTTTTGCTTCGTATGGTGGAGTGGTTCTGGAGCATGTGAACTTGGATTGCTTTCAGATGAAACTGAAGTTGAAGATATTCTGCAGGAGCATATCTAATGCACTGCAGCCAAAAATAGGCCTTCTGCCAGTAGGAGAAAGCTAAAGCTAGTCTGAAGTTTATTTAAAAAAAAAAAAAAAAAGTCAACAGCCCTGAAAGAGGGTTAGTGTGGAAGTCAGGTTCTCAGTACTTTTCTTTCACTGTACAGGTGTGCTCCTAATGGGCCACACTAGTTGTGAGTTTAGATACAGCATTTGATTTACCTTTCATTTCCTACAGCTTAAGGACTTGAAAACAGCCCACCAATATGGAACGGTTGCATTGCCATCAGCTTGTTCTTTTAGCTGAGTTCCCAGTATGTTACTTAAAATCGCTAGCCAAAATTTGAAAAAGCAGGCAGTCTTTATAATTTATCAGGTAGTACTGAACAGCTGCTGAAAATGTTTATATGATCATGTAAAATTATCTTTTGTACATTCATGTAGCTCAGTCATTAAGTTATCAAAATTGCAAGTTATCAACATTCTCAGTTGTATATGTTCGATTTAAGAATTCTGAGTTTTTAAGAGTATATGGATCTGCTGTAAAACATTAAAATTTAGTCTACTGTGGTAGAATGAAAAATCAAATTGTGAATATATGCAAATGAATGCCTTCATTGTCATGGTGCATTTAATTGAAAGATTTATGTAATTTTCAGAAGTATCACTAATTGAGAAAATGCGCTCACTAAAAATGCTTACTCAATGATAATAGCACAAATTGTGGGAATTCGAAACTATTAACCGTGCTGTCTCAGCTCTTGAGTAAAATTGATTTTTCTTTTAAACTGTTATGTGAAACTAACGAGCAAAAATTGAAATCTAAATATTATTGAATATTGTGTTAATGTGAATGATCTTATTTCTCTTTGCTTGTTTGCTCAGAATATAGAACTGCAATCTGGAAAACAAAAATTTGGTGAGCATCATGAAAATTACTCTCTGGAAGAAAGAAAAAACTTGAAAGAAAAAGCATCTATTGTGGCACAATGTTTGGAACGGAAGGAGGAGAAAGCGCGAAATCATGCAAAAACACAACACAGCTTGATCTCTGTTGAGGATGTAGGTGCAGGGATGACTGACCTACACCAAAGACCACATAAGGCACTGAAGAAAAATAAGAACAAAACAAACAAAACTACTTTGGAATTAGATAACAAATTGCCATCAAATGTGATTCAGGAACTAAATACAGTGCTGCAGAAGAACAGAGCACTTCATGATGAAACCTCCAGCTGATTTCCTGAATCTGAAGTTATTTTTATATATATATATATTTTTATATATATATATCTATATATATCTGTGTGTGTGTGTATTTTCTGGGCAAAAGTAGTCTTTTTTGATGTGTGTAGTTTGTACAGTGCAGAGGAAATATAATTTGTTTATATGCAGCTGTTGATTTTGTATATGTGTATGCCACATATTATAATTTAAGATTGAACTGAGAGAACCGATTATGTAAAACTCCTGAAATTTGCAAGTTTTCCTGTTCAGTGCAATGACACCATGGTTTTTTCTATTATATTTTGTTGCCGATTTTGTTTGATATAATAATTCTAAGCACTATGAAAAGCTTTTGCTCTGTGTATATTCTGTACCATCTTGTAAGTACTGGAGAGATATTTTTGGAAGGAAGACAAGTTATACACTGAAATTCATACTGTTGGCCTGCAATATTTTTATTTGTCTAACACTAGAAAAATGAGAAACATCTGCTTTGAAAAGTGATTTTTGCATGTAATTTTTTTTTTTACTTAAGAATAAAATTAGTATCTGTTTCCATAGATTTGTCCTCTGACAGAGCAGCATGTGAAAGAATCAAAAGGGAGAGGGATGTAGTAGATAAGACAACATATTAGTTCTTGTATCTCAAAACTGTGCCTATGTGGTATACATCTGATCATGACATGTAAGCAATGAGAGAGAATGCTGAGGATGACAAAAAGAAGTCTTCAAAGCAACGCCTAATTTAAAAGCGTATATGAATTGGAAAAGTAGCATAATCTCTTTCTGCTCAACAGGCTGAAGTAATTTTATAAACAGACCTTGGTTAGCTCAGGGTGACAAAGGCAGACTTTTTTATCAGTTTGGATAGAGCTTGCTTGGTGCTGACAAAGTCGCTGGCATCTGATGAATATTTAATAGTCACATGAGAAATGAATTTCCTTAAGAAAAAACGGTCCCCACACAAACATATCTATCAGAAGGGCAGTAACTCACTCAGTTAAGAAGTGCCAGCTACTAAATGGGTGAGAAGATTAACCCCTGCCTTTACCATGAGGACAAAGCTGAAGAGTGTGCTGTTTGCAGGGACTAGGAAATGCTTCTGCTACTGCTCTTCTGAGTGTGAGGAGAGGTCCCAAGGTTGAGACGACAGCCTCAGTTACTCATTTCTGAGTATGTAGGTAGCAGTTCCTAAGACACATGAGGTACTATCCTGCAGCTACTTCGGTTTTTAAGCCCTGAGTTCCATAAATTTAAAAAACAGTGTCTGGCTTCAAAACAAAACCTATGTGAGCAATGCATTTTTTTTTGTTTTCTTCAGTTGTTTTGCGGATCTCACCTTCACTTATCCTACGGGATTGCCTCCTTCCTCTTTCATGGCATATCCCAGTTTTTACTTTGTCCCATAGCAGCTGGATGGGCAAAAGGCACCACTGTGCTGAGGCTGCTTCCAGGGGTGGCAGATGCTGTCTGGTTAAGCAGCAGGACCAACAGAGCAGAGAGCTAATGAGCTCACACTGCACCTTTGCTGCAGGGGAGGCATTAATAACAGCATCTGCTTTATTTTGCTGCTGTCCCTTTTGTGCTCTGATTAGCCACTCTGCCACACATTTTCATCAGCCTTTTAAGAACTTACTGAAGCCTTCAGTGTTCCTCAAGTTTGATTGGAATTGACCAGACCTCTTAGGGTAGAAGAGAGAATTTTAAACTATTTCTTGTTTATTGAAAATTGTTTTAAATAGTCTCTTAATTCCTTAAAATTTCAGAGGAAAAATTCAATTTAATCAGCGTCAATGACATTTGATTTTTATTAACGGATAGTTTTGAGGATGCTTTATGTTGCTACTGAATTTCTTCCCATACAGAAGCCGTATGCTCACTTATCCCCTCTTCTATTTTTGGTAGTCACAGGTGCCGTAACATCTCTCACATCATTTACTTCTATTCTTGATTGCATTGAGCAGCTTAATTGGAAAAATGATTTGTTTGATTGAAGAAATTAGACAAATGACTCAAATAATGTATCTGGCAACTCTCCTAGGAAGTACAGGGAAAATGAGATCAAACCCAAATGTTTTATAGTGTGTGTATTTATTCTTCTGGAATGTAGCACTGACAAAGCAACTTTAGTCTTTCAGACTTTGCACTTACCATATTTGACCAGTTGTTAAATCTGAAATGAGTTTGTAGATTTTAATTTTCCCAGTGCACTATTGACTGTTTTGCTACCTTTAGTTTGTAATTGAGCCTCTTCTAATCATTGAGGCCCTGGCTCAAGAAAGCATATAAGCCTGAACTTAAATTGTATTGACTAAAGCCAGTGCTTAATGTTAATAAGCACATTCTTAAATGCTGATTTGAATCGGGGCCTAATGGCATCAGAAGAAATTGCTTTACTTTCTGTGTGAGGCTGGACCTGAATGTACTGTTTACAGTTGTACTTTTATTTGTAAATGTTTTTCAGTATTGAGTTATGGTTGCTGTATTGTTTATCTTTTTATTGGGTTCTTAAAAATGGCATTCACCTCTGCTGAAAGCCTCATGCATCATTTAAGCCCCTACACTAATGGAATAAATGGAGCAATGGAAGGGTTTTGTGCATTGAAGTGAATATATCCGTGAAGAAAATGTTTTGTGCATTTTTATTGGATCTAAGGACTAGAGAAACATTTGTTCTATTTCAAAAGTGTATCACAGATAAAGTATCTGTATGGCTGCTGTTAAAGGTCCCTAAAAATCAAGAAGAAAACATGTTTACTAAAATATGTTTAAATTGGGGTTTGTATGTGTATATACACAAACACTCACACTGTGTATGTGTATGTGTGCACAGTTATGTGCACATCCACAGAGGCACACTGCACGGTGACAGTGTTAACCCAAAGAAAGTTTATTTGGGAAAGTAGAAATTAAATTTGCAATGAATTATTTCATATAGGTATCAAAGTTTCGGACCAGTTACCTGACATATCATTGTTGCACTACACATTTCAGACTCATGTAAGACCTGCAGAGGAAATGTGTTTTGTTGCAATACCTTAATGGCTGCTGATCTTTTATTGTTCCTGTGCCATGTTGTGGAATGGTAAGGGAAGTGTCATTTTCAGAGAATAAATGGTAATTATTTGAATAAATGCTATTTCTCTAAAATAGGTGATGGATTTTTTTCAGAAAAAATTTAAATCAATACAAATGTTTAAAAAAAAAAGATTTCTGTATGTCTTTCCATATGAAAGCTATTGAATAGGCTGGTAAGTGTTTACTTTCTGATCTGCAAAATGAAGTTAAATGAGACACAGGTATTTTATGTATGGGCTTATAAGAGTGGGAAGACTAGGATTAAAATCTCAGTAAATCTCAGGTTCATCATTACCTTGTTAGACTTCTGCAACCATCATAGGTGTAAAGCTGACTTGTAAGCATGATTTATACTAATTGTTTTAACATAATGCCTGTTTTCTGTTTGTGTGGGTTTTTTCACATTTATTAGGATGGTGGAGGGAAACAACACAGAACCCGAAGAAAAATACAAGCTGGAATCTGTTTGTTTTCTTTTTTCCTTTAGTTGAGCTGAATATTGGCTACTATTTTGGAATTTTTCTTTGAAACAGGTCTTTTTCCAAGATGTTATTTTGGGCTATGAGTTCAAAAGAGCAGTTTGACTAATAGGTTTTGTGTCTCAGCAGAGGCTGCTTTAGTGTAGGGTCAATTTGACCAGCTGAGATCTACAAGAGTGTGTTCGTGCAGAGCTTACCTTTACTGTGTGACTCGGGTTGAGACACAATTTCTGCATTATAAGGCTTTGCAAATGTTATCCAAGAATCTGTCCAGAGGGGGAAGGATATCCCGAAAGAGTCTTTAATTAACAGGGTGGGCTTGGCCATATCGTTGATTTTTGTTTCTTCATTGTGAGGAGCTCTGGGCTGCTGTGCCTAAAGCGAGTTGTGAGGATGCCACTGGCTCTGCCTGCCAGAGGCACCCCAGGGGTGCCTTCCACTGTCACGTGTGGGCGTAATTTTGGACTGCTCCGCAGATACAGGTTTATCAGAGAGTAAGAGTTACAGGGATTTTATCTCACTGCTATGATTCTTCTTTCCCCTGATACAGTGCTGGGACAGTTTGCGTTCCTGTGAGTGCTGCCAGGTTGCCACCAGCTCCACATCTCAAGTTTCAGATTAAGGAGTCAGGAAAAAACTTGCATGCTGTGCTGGGGGGGTGGTGGTGCCTGCAGGAGTCAGGAGGTAAGGGGTATGTGTCTCACTGGCTGAGACACTTCGTTATGTGCCTACCCTGTCATATCACTTTTCTGATTTTTAAATCCTGTTTTGCAGTGAAAGGTGTTTCAGTGGGAGCAAATCAGTTATCAAACTGTTGCTGGCATCTGAATTAGAACAACTTCAGTTGTGCCTGAGTCCAAATGGAAATGGAATTAAAAAAAAAAAATAGTACCGACTCAAGTCCTTGTGAGCATAGCATGCTCTAAAAAGTACATTTGATTTGGCAAATTGCAGTTTCAGTAGGTTACATTAGGAAACCTGAAGTATGTATGTGTGGGGTAGAAACAGATTACCTTGATGGATGGATGGAATGTATTCCAAGTTGAATTGTTTGAAAAAATATATAGTAACTTGCAAAACAGAGCCTATTGCAGCAAGATTGACTGGGTAGATTCAGAATGCTTAGATATGGTCTGTACAGTATTCCTGCTTCTGACCCGCCAGAAATATTCCCTGCGCTGTCAAAAAAGAAGTATTTGCCAAACTCGGTGGTTTTTGAGGCTAGATTGTTCTGTCTAAGAAAGGCAGGAAGCCTTGCAAAGCTTTCCTCATGGGTCACACTAGATCTGGATGTTGTACTGCTTTACTTGCACCTCCACTGCAAATGGGATCCATCTACAGCTTGGTTAAGGGGAAAAACAGTCCTGCTGTTTTAGTTCTTCCAACTTAGCTTAACTGTAGCTTAACTGTCCAGTTATTGTCTTTGCTGAAATTTCTTTGAGAATATTCCTGTTATGCTTTGCTGCGCATGTTTTACTATAAAATCATGGCAATCTGTGATACCAAAGAGGAAGAAGGATGTGGATGTTAATGCCACAGTTGCAGTAGACAATTGCATCTTCCTACGTACCTATATACTTGCACCGCAGTTCAGGTTTTTGGGTTGCTTTAGTACTTGCTTAGCCTACTTGACCTTACTTGAGCCCTTCCTGCTTTTTGTTCTACACCCTATTCTGTGTCATAGACTCCAGAACATCCTAATCTGTAGGTTGTCTTTCATAGACACTCCCATTCCGCTCATTGGCTTGATGTATTTTCGCTCTGCTTTTCTAATTTATGACTCAAACTTTACCCATGCTTTCTGTTTAGACCCTGTGACATCTCTGAGTATTGACTTTGGCTTGTTTTGCAGATGGTATGTGCATTATGGTCAAGCCCATTATATCAAGCTTGCCTTAACCTTTATCTTAAATCCTGGTAGAGATCTTCTCAGTGTTTCCCTATAGAGAAAGGGGTCTCACTGAACTGGCCAAGAGAGACAGAGGTTTAGATGTTGACAAATAGGTGTTACAAAGTTCTGTAACCCGTTTCTATAAATGCTCATGAAGGTCTTCTACATATTTACATTTGTAGTTCTCAGCAAATCAGAAGGCAAACTAAAGCAAACGTACTCTGTTTGCCTTTATAAATTATTTTAGTTCAGTGCCTTAATGATCCTATAATATGTGTTGTGCCTGGTAATAAAGAATGCAATTTCTTGCAAATTATACCTTTGGCTACATAAACAGTAAAGCCTTTTCTTTCAAAACTTAATTAGCATTGGTTTGTCCAGTACTGCAGACTGCTTAAGAACTAATAGGTCTGAATAAATTGAGGTTTGCTGTACATATGAGTTTTATAACTTGTCATTTTCTCCCCTATCTATGTTTCCAATATGTTCCATTTAAAAGCTAATAATGTGTTTGTATTTGACTAGTTTTGCTTTATATGTCTATTTAAATTACAGCATGATTAAAATATAATTTCTTCCACTAGCCTTTAACCATTAGCCTTTAGTTTATTGTGTCTTAGTAGTTCACATTTGTGATTGGTGCGCAGCACTTAAGTTTGTTTTCAGTTTTGGGGTTTTTTTTTTCCCCTGCTGTTTACTCATTCATCTTATACATTGGAACTGTTCAAGCTCATTGGATGATAAATGTCATAAACTGCATATAACAATCCTAAGGTCTTCCCAGGCTATTATAGGTAGAACATTTTTCACATGAGGATCCTTACAGGCTTTCGTTCTAGGGGAAACCAGGTTTCATGGGAGATTACACAATTTCCCTATAGGAGAATATGTCTTGGAGTCTTGGTTAAATTCTTGAGTGAAAAACCAGTACATTTTATCCATATCCTGGAGATTGTTGGTTTAGTTTTCTTTCTGTCACTTTTTGATCTTGTATAGCACAGCTTAGACAGGTAAATGAGTTTTGAAAATGTTGGCATAGGATCTGTTCTAAGAACTAGTGTACAGACAAATAAATATGAAATATCTGTAAAATAGCAAGAAATCCCACCATTAGCTTAAAAAAGTTTATTTTTTACTCATTCAATAGCAAAATGGAAGTAAACTCAGATTTATTGTTTTTTCCTCCCAGCTTTTAAAGTTCTCACTAGCTTGAACTTTGTATGAATTTTCAATACTAGTAATTGAGTTTCATTTAGAAAGCTTATCTTCCAAGACTTAAATCTTGATAGACAGAGGTTACTAAATGTAAAATATTTTGAAAAGATCTTTTATAAAGGTTTGCTTTCCTACAAACTAGCTACATCATAGCAGCATTAACTTGTTTAGTTCTCTCTGAATAGTAGTTCTGGGATAAATACATATCCTGTGATGATTATTCATCTTTTTTAATGTCAGTCATGAAAAAAATTCAAAAGTTTCCCATATATAACTGAATTAATAAAAAATGCAAATTTAGGATATTTACCGTTTACTATTGGAATTTGTCAAAACAACCTGACAGCATTAGGCAAAATATTGCTATTGAAATTCAACAGCCATGAATATGTTGCTTACTTGAATAATACAACCTTGATTTGTTATGGCCAATGATGAGGAACTAGTTACAGGGAATCTGACGTTTCTGCAGTTTGCAGTTAATTTATCTCCAATTGAGTCTCTTGTGGCCATCTCCTCTTTCTCTGAACTCCTTGGGTTTCAAAAAAAGGCATTATTTTAGAGTTCCAAATGTACAGCCAGAGATTCATCTTGAAAATTCTATTAAAAAAAAAAAAAAACACCAAACAAAAACCCCACAAAAAATAACGCTTCTCCTTAATGTGTTTGCATAAGCTTCCTACATTAAATGATTTTTGAGAGACATATAACAAAACAGGGATGACACCCATGCTGATGATGGGTGACAAACCAGTTCTGCAATAGGTGAATACTATTTGCCTTGGAATAGTTCTTTCTCCATCAGATGGGTTAGGGGGATCAAGCAAATATTTCAAATGGCTTGAATCAAGGTCAGAAGTCTTTGGCAAGAAATTGCACCTGTGTCTTGCTAAGGACTTCAAAGATGAATGTTCTCTCCATGGTTTCACCAAATTTTTTACTACAGTTGTTATAGAAAGGCCTCAAATGTAGCTCAGGGAAGTGGAATTGAGGAGTTTCTCTGATTCCCTTCCAGCTTCTTAGGTCTTGTTGGTATGCATCTGGTCATGCATTATTTACTGAGTGTTGCTACTTCTCTGCTGTAGCTTTTGGAAATTTCATTTCTAGGACTAAACTGATCTGCAGAATTCTACAATTTGTCTGACATGCCTAGAATACACAACTAGGACAAGAAAGGTGAAAAACACTGCTCTATAAAGAACAAAGTGTTTTTCTACCTTTGAGCATATGCTCTGGCCTGTACCTGAGATTTGCTCTCCCGAGAGGTATCAAAAAGCGTATCTTATTTATAAATGGTCTTTGTTAGAGTTTATTGTCACCCTGGACTTTTTAGTGAAGATTAATGAAATCTGTAGTCAAATAACATTTTTGTAGAACTAACCTAATTTCTTTCCTTGATATATTCTGAAATGAGCAGCCACACTTTAAATGGACAAACTTTATAGTCAGATTCTAGTTAATTGTACCAGAATATTAGGGTGAATACTCTTTTTGTATGTTTACATTAAACAGAATCTTCCTCTTCACAGGTACTGGAGGTTTCATGTCATTTGGTTTTTTTGGCTAACCAAGCCATGGATGGCATGCGGCCAAGTATTGGATCTCTGGCAGGACATAACCCGGTATGTTTGAAGGTATGTAAGAAAACAAAAAAGGTTATTAAAGCATGCGGTCAGTAGTATCACACATTTGTCACTGACCAGTAACCTTTTTTAATAATGCACTTACATCGCTTTGGTTTTCATAGTAAATCTTTCATTACAAATAAAAAGTAATTCAAAGATGGTTTACAAATAAACTAACATTATTTCATTCAAGTTTTCCTTTCAAGCTTTTGTTTTGGCTTTTTAAGCAGACATTGTAATAGACAAATACAGCACTCGATTTTTTTCCTGATTGCCCTAAGCAAAAGCAATGGATAGTCATGGACTATCATTGCTTATACCTTCTTTTACCCTTTCCAGTACCTGCTTCCTCCACTACCTTTGAAGGTATATTTTTGTTATTTATTAAATAGTGGTCCAATTGTGTTCTCTTGCACTCACATTCCCTTGTTTTTACTTAACACCTGTGATGACAATCTTCGTTAGCCTTGCCTGTTGTCAGCTGTCCAGAGCTGAAAAATAAGTAGTAAAAATTAAGGGCATGCCAGACACCTTCTTGCCTCCAAAAGTACAGTATGTTGTCCATTCTTATAAATGTTTTCAGCTTCTTAGCTATTGATGTCCACCTTTCTATTCCCTGATGTATCGTTAGTGAGAACACATAAAAGTGTACCCCATCCTCATGGCCATACAGGACACTATCACAAAATGACAAACTTTTTTTTTTCTTTCAAGTTATCTCTTCACAATTAATGAACTGTGAAAAGAAATTGCACAGTAAAAGGGTACTACCTGTGCAGCTGTATTTGTGATTAGATCTTAAATGGAGGGCCAGTTTATGTGTTACTTGGATTGCAAAAATCACTTACTTTCTCCTATTATTTTTTTTTTATTATCAAGATAAAATGTCTCCTAGGCCCAGAGGAGGAAAAACTCTGAATGCAAGCAAAATTATATAGGCTTTACTCTGAGAAAAAAATCACATTAACATTCTTATTTATATCCTCCATTTTCAGACAATAACTTTAGTTTTATTAAGAGGCTAGAGTCCATGTCACTATCTGCTTTTAATAACAACTTCTGAACTACTATGTACACCAGAAACTGTTTTCTTTCCCAGAATCGTAACACTTTGCCATAAATTTCTTGGAACAAACGTTGGTATCTAGATTTATATTTTAAAATTAATAGTTAACTTAAATTCTTTTGTGTCGTGGTTTAACCCCAGTCGGCTACCAAGCACCACCCAGCCGCTCACTCACCCTCCCCCCTCAGTGGGATGGGGGAAAGAATCTGAAGAGCAAAAGTAAGAAAACTTGTGGGTTAAGATAAGAACAGTTTGAAATAAAATTAATATTGAAATAAAAGTAATAATAATAATAAATTGTAATGAAAAGGAAAAGAACAAGAGAGAGAGGAACAAAACTCAAGAAAAAACAAATGATGCAACTGTTCACCACCCGCCAACTGATGCCCAGCCAGTCCCCCAGCAGCGATCGCTGCCCCCCAGCCAGCTCCCCCCAGTTTCTATGCTGAGCATGACGCCATATGGTATGGAATAGCCCTTTGGCCAGTTGGATGGCACAGCCATCCTGGCTGTGCCCCCTCCCAGCTTCTTCTGCACCTGGCAGAGCATGGGAAGCTGAAAAGTCCTTGACTGGTGTAAACACCACTTAGCAACAACTAAAACATCAGTGCGTTACTAACATTATGCTCATACTAAATCCAAAACACAGCATTATACCAGCTACTAGGAAGAAAATTAACTCTATCCCAGCCGAAACCAGGACTTTTTGCAATCAATTAACTCAAGTTAATTGGCAATTGACTGAACCATGAGAAAGCTTTACCATGCAGTCTAAGATACCTAATGCATTCAGTGTGCCATACATTTTATGCTATTGAAAAAAGTGTCATGTTGCCGCTTTTTATGTTCCTTTTAAGACCGAATGTTTGCTCTTGTGTTCCCTGACATTTGTGTGCACTTTATTTTCAGTTGCAGAACTCCAGATTCCAGTGGAAAAGAAAAATTTCTCATCAATTTATTGAGTGTTGCCCTAAACATTTACAGGTGAAGGAGGTGTGCCTCTTAAAAGAGGTTTCAGAGTAAGGTGATCAACTGGTTTGACAGCAATAAAGGTTCCCCAAAAAGTCACATCTGCGTCTTCATGAAAAGAGTGAGGTCATTTTACTCTGATCTACAGTTTAGTTCAGGCCCCTAAAGGTTAATGTCCAGTACATTAGGCATGTTATAATTGAACTGTTGAGAAACAAATTAAAATGTTAATGAACTGTCTTCCCTTTGGAAGTAAACTCTAGGTTTCTTATTACCAGCACTGCCAGCATTCTTGATCTTATTGTCTAATCGACACTTAATGGCTCTCTCTTGGTGTCTCTAATTTTACATAATTAATGTGCATGTAAAATGAACCTTGTAAATATTTTGTGCTCATATACCACATGCTGAATAATGTAAGCAAGCTATTATAAGTTGCTTATGTTTGCCCCTTGATCTCAGAACTTTGCATTACCATGGATCTGTGAGGGAGAAATGTACCAGGCAGCTCACCTTCGTGAAGCATATAACCCAGAAACAATGAAAAAATTCTAAAGAGCAAAAAGATCAACTAGGTTCTTTTTGTTTGTTTTTCCCATACCAGAGCAGTCTAGTGAATAATAGATTGCAGAATTTTCAACTGATACATATTCCTGTTTTACAAATATACCTCTCTCAACTGATTATGTTTTTAACATCTAGATGACTTGCAGATGGCCTTTGTGGATACTTACCAAGGCAAAACTTGCCCACACTTGTAAGTAATATCTAATTATGAAGTATAGGATATAAGATTAAAAATAATGAAAAGTTTTCTAGGTTGTTGAAATTATATTGAGGGGCTCTAGCAAGAGGAAACACTCTTTTCAGTTTTAAGTATGGGCTGAGTTTCCAGAAAAGGAAATTATCAGGTCACTAACCAGAAATTTGTTGTGCATTAGTGAGTCAAAAATTTCTTTTTTCATCTTTCCTACCAGTCTTTACTCTGCAGTGCAGAATGC